>NC_136606.1:8377717-8981467 GCF_910589615.1 Taurulus bubalis
TTTGGTTAAACATACCCATGAGGCTTTTCACTGTTCCAGGGCTGTCACTGCCATGGCAGCATCAGCAGAATGCATAATGATGTTGAATCATTAATGATTTACATTATTATGGCCCGTGCTATATCTCACAGCATCCTAAATGTGTAACAAATCAATTGCATTGTCATTATAAACCACAACATTGCTGTGTTGACAGAGTCAATGGATGTAAAGCACACTGAACATGTGTTGGTGCTGACATTAACTTGTAGAAATATATGTAACAAGCAATAACTATATTATAATATCCTCTTCTTTGAGTTCTTTGAAATAGAGCTTACCCATTTTAGGCTCAGACAAACTGTCAAAGTGGGATTTAATAAGAATTGTGCCAACAAAGTAATCTAACAGTTATTTTACACTCTGTCATCTTTTGTATGTTTGCAACTACCTCCTTTGGTATGAATTATTGATAAATAGCTGGCTGTTGCATGCTGAGCCAGAGAGAGGCGTAAAATATGGACTGGATGTACACAGACAGGATCTTCAACTGGTCTGACAAAACGCATACAGCGACAGCCGCTCACATTTCATCTGAAATGTATAATGTGTTCTAACACTGCTGGTGTCATGAATTTTAAATATGTAGTGTATCCTTTTTCCAGTGACACTTTTAAACAAAAATAAACAAAATGAAATGTAAATCTTGTTGAATTGCTTTGTTGACAAGCCTCGGGGATCAGAGGATTTTGTTTATTCTCAATGTGCATGTTTGTGTTTCTCAGCCTCAAGACACATTTTGATAGAGCCAAGCTTTTTCACACCCTTTGATGTGTAGGCCAGAGCATCATGGATGTACTGTACTTGCAAGATGCTGTGACGCAAATAAGATCACACATGCCTCCCGAGGGACTCACTGCACTGGCGCAAGTTCCCTTAAAGACACCACACACAGAACACAATCTTCAATTTGAACATGACTAACCTGCACACACACACACACACACACACACACACACACACACACACACACACACACACACACACACACACACACACACACACACACACACATAAGCATAAGGACAGCCCTTAAAGATGTACTGCAGTCAGCCTGACCGTTCAGTTTCCCCCCAACTAAAATCTGTCCCCCCACAGGGATCAATTGGAAATAAACCATTACGTTGACAATTAAAGTCAAAGGGGAATGAAAGGCAGAAAATGGTCAAAATGATCCCAGTATTTTATGAGTAGGGAATTGTACAACTCCAGGTCATGTTAATTCGGCCCCAATGGCAATACAGTCAATCAATCTCATTTGCATACAGTGCCAGTGTGGCCACTCATTACCTCTGCTTATTTTTTGTCTGGGTCTCCGCCTCTCTCGGTGCCTTCACATTGATTTCACTGACACTTCCAGGGAATGCTTTTATTGACTGTCTGCCAACAATACATTGTTGATTGCTGGTTGATGAAAAGGCTTCAGGCTTCAATAAATCCCCTGATAATGTCTCAATGCAGATGTTTTTTTAAAGCAGGATCACATAACCGATTGGTTTAATGCCTAACCACCCAAAGTCCATACTAACACACACCCATGCCTACAGTAAATGCAATCTCTGCTGCTGCTGCTGTTGCCAGGGTTATGCCATTGAAGTAGGCTATGCAACTTTGTTATTAGATCCAGGCTGCCTGGCAGGCACAGAGCTCTCTCCCGGCAGAGTAGCCTCCAGTCATTCATCAGTATCACTGCTCAAGAGAGACAGAGAGTGATGGAGAAGTGTGTGTGATGTGCCTCTGTGCACTGTGCAACACGACTGTCTCTGTCATTCTTTGTGTCTGTGTGTGTGTGTGTGTGTGTGTGTGTGTGTGCGCGTGTGCGCGTGAGAGATTTAGGTGACAGAAACTTCAACAAAGGATCTCAAACCAAATGTCACAATGTTCCATTACATATTATTTGCAGCACATTTATAAATTCAAGACCTGACAATTACATCTGAACATTTGCCCTAACCTGGAATCTAATAAAGATTACAAGAGTACACGGACACTTATTAGGTGGTGGCACTATTCTTAATTCTTATTATATTACTAAGCCTATTCTTAATTTAAAAAGCTGATCCTCAGCAGATAGTTTTGTCTGACTTTTGAATGTTAAAATTACTATTTTATTAATCATTTTAGTCTTCTCTTTCACATGTATAAAACATTGTTATTATAATTATTATATTGATATGATATGATATTATAATTATTTGTATATACTATATGTATTATTATTATACAATATGTATATATAATATTTGTAATATTATATCAATATAATATATACATATATTATTAGCCTACGACGAAGCTACTAATAATTTAAAGTTATAGTAATAAAGTATCTCTAAATGGTTCTGAGTCGAATGTGGATGATCTCGGATTCCTCTGCGATCCCAACAGGAGACTCCATGCCGGACTTTCCCTCTCTCCGTCCCTGTGCAGCGCTGTTTCATACGTTCAGTGATGCCTCTGCAGCCCGCAGACGGAGCGATACAGGAAGATACTCCAGTGTACGGGACCTAACATCCAAGTGACGTCCTGTATGACAAATCCCGACTTGTTACATTCTCAAGGCAAAAGAATCAATTCCAGCGGAATTCAAGGGATTACTCTCGAGGCGGTCCTCGGACGGCCTGTGTTAATAAGGTAGGGAGCAAAATGCGCAAACTGTTTGTCTGCTTTCATTCATTCTGCAGTGGGAATTTGTTTGCACTTGTCATGACTTACAAGAGACGCATCTCTGTTATGAAAACATGTTTCGGCAGCCACTTTTTAATTGTCACGCGCGTGCAGTCCAGAACGTCATGCTCCTTGCCTCCATGCATTGGTTGTGTTTTTTCACAACTTTATTGTAAACCCGGACACTGAAAGAAATTAGATCATTCTTCTTGTCAAAGTTGTTAGACTGCATCCCCCTGAGACACAGTGACAGCCGTCCTTACCACTTGCCGTAAGTGCATAATGAGGCACGGGTAAAATATCCAGCCATTATCCACCCGGGAGCCTGGACGGAACAACCGCGTCTGCAATTGCGTCTTTAGGGCATTTTATTATGAGGATTAGATGCATAACGTTGATCCTTTTGCGAGGTCCACAAGCTTGGAAGCAAAAGAGGCTGAACAGATCGCCACCACTTGTGGGACCAGTGTACACAGTAATGGTTTAGCGGAACATGTGCCGCCAAATGATCCCACTGTGCCCAAAGCTTTGAGGTGTTCATGACCACATCTTCCTCTCTGAAGCTGCAGACGCTCCAGTGATGGCTTCTGAGGCATGCTGCCTTCCTCCTCTAGCCATGTCAGTCTGCTCGGTGTGTTCATTCTGGCTGCGTGTCCCCTTGGACATTGGTGTGGTGTTGCATGTGTTCTGCACAGACAGCATCGCTCCAGACTAAATGTGTGATTCCACTCATTATAACACTGTCATAAGTGCTTGTGAAATCCAGCCATCATAAACGAACAACATTACATCTGTAAATTACCCTCTTGAATAACTCCAGTTGTGCTATGAATGCTTGTCTCATGTGAATTCACAAGTTAGTCTCTGATGTGTTAATGGCTCCTGGTGTATAAACATGCTATGCCATGACGTGGATAGACTGTAATTATTGTCCTGTGTGTGTCAAGGGGCACTGAGCCAATTGGGGTAGAAAAGCAATTGTTATTCTGACTCCAGCAGAGGTAGAGCAAGATTCAAGGATTGAATGGGATCAAGGCTAAGAGGTCAATCAAGTATAAAGAAGCTATTAGCACCCTACCAAAATTAATTAAGTGTCTAAATAATACAGCAACAGGAATATTGACTGAAAGCGGCAGGCCACACAGATCCTCCAGATGTGAGGATAAGAGGCATATCTAATGCCTGTACGCCAAGTGAAAGGCTTTGCAAGGTAGACATTTTTCCAAGCGCATTCTTTTTATCTCAAAGAAAAACGCGAAGAGTCCCGTAATCTGTTGATGTTCCCTCTGTACCTGTGTCACTTCCTTAAATGGTTAATGTGCCCGCTTTCCTTGTTAAACACAAGGCCGCAGCATCTGCTCCTCTTCCCATCCCCCCCAATCAGAGACCCACTGCATTTCGCTCGTATGACTGACTGCAGTGGCTTCATGTGACTGTGGGGACGTGTGTCGGAGTGATCATTAGCTGCCATTCCTCTGTGCTCGACAGATAATTATGCACTCTGTGCTGAACTCTGAACCTTGTGCCTGTGCTTCATTAGCTTCCTTTTTGTCTTGATGCTGTTATCAGCTGTAGTGGCTTCCCCACTGTTTCATTTTCATATATCTCATTCACCTGATATGAGTGAGAAGATTAAATAGATTTGAAGATTGTTTTGTTCATGACTTCCTGGTATTATTCCCATGTTAATTAGAGGAGGGTTTCTCCTGCTCCAGTCTGTGTTGTGCTGTGGGTGAACTAAGCTGCGCTAGGTTTAAAACACGATGAGATCTGCTCTGCTACAAAATACCTGTAAACACTGCTTCAGCTGCTTGCATTCCACATGCCGCCTGTGGAATATTAAGGATGCTTTTACTGGGAGATAAGAGCTGTTGAATATTTAAAAAATCTCTGTATATTTTTCACACTTCTACCATACCCAGCAAGCCTCGCTTTTTCCATGTAGTTATGCAGATAATGCTGTCGGGATGTTAATGTGTCATCCCGAGACCGTCCAAATAGCCTCGTTTGTGTGTTTGTTGCTCCGTTTTTGAGATAGTCTTCGAAGCCATGGAACCCTGAAATTAAAATGAAATCATAAAAGGGCCATCAGGTTTGAGCAGAGCGAGGGGCAGAAGGAGGCTAAGACTAGTAGTGGCACAAATATTGCTTTCTAACGCCCCAAGGCTCTACAATAACATACGGGATGATGACAGCAAAGAAGATTGTGCAACGCACAGTGATGACATAGCTGTTACTCATGACTTGTCCCCCTCAGGTTTTATTAGGGAAGGCCAGAAGTCACAATCGTGTTGTAATGGTGGTTGTGGATGGCAGCAATGATGAGTCAGCTATAGTAGTATTCTCTGATGCACTGTAGTTCCAGGCTGTGTTCTTTTCTTTGTTGAATTTGAATCACACTGCACTGTTCTCCTGAGCACAGCCGTCAGGTGCCACAACGTCTTGTTGCTTCTCGGTGGTTCACCTGTGAGAGCAGGACACTCTCCGTGTCTGAGTCTTCTCTCTTCCACTAGTAAGAATTACTAGCTTACCTTAAGAGGACTCTTCAAGCACCCCGGCACTAATCTCCGCCTGAGCACTTTCCGCTGCACTTTGCTTCTGCGATTGGTCGTACGGGAGCCGTCAGCTGGCCAAAGCCAATTTTTCCATCTTTTGTTCTGTGGATTTTATTTTATTTTTTTGTAAAAGTAAGAAGAACAAGCTGTGTGATACCTTGGGGGAAACCAGTGGATAACCTTTATATTTGTGCTCCCACTGTGAGGTTTAGAAAGAGCTGAACATTTTTTTATAAAGCCTGTATTCACCGCAGACTACAGGTCTATCTCCTCACTGCCCACGAGAACAGGCCTCTCTGTACCCGTACAGATTGGTACTCACACTATTCAGAGCTCGAATAAGTGTATTAATCCCACTCCTCTGAGATTATCTGCTTTTTGAGGAGTTTTAGGCTGAACTTTTTTTTTTCACTCTCTGCTCCTCCAGGATTATTCCTAAAATTAGTAAATTTTTTCTCTTCCTAATCTTCAATGTCAGCAATCATAGTCACATGTTCATTTAGCTGCCCCATTCACTTAATATACAAATGTAATTCCTTAGTAGGTCGAACCGATTAGCCTTATATTGTGCTGAGGCAAGAGGCAAAGTACAGTACACTTACTGATGAGGTCACCTTGCTGTATACAGTATGAGGGACTATGTGTGTGCAGCAGCAGCTTTTAAGTCACAGCTATTGAATGTCTGACGAAGAGCATTGTTTACCATTACAGCTTCCCTTCATGCCTGCTCATGCCTGCAGGACTTGTACAGTCTATGCCTGAGGCTTTCTCTCTGATAGTGTGTGTTCGTCTACACGCATTTTAAACAGACAATCGCTTCCAGTACGTCGTGTCGCATCCTTATCGCTCCACAGTTCCGTCAAGCCTTCTGTCTTGTCTATTTTCTCATTAGTGAAGACATGCCAACGCAGCCGTCTCACCTTTTTCTTTTACTCTACAAACATGCAGTGACACCGGGTCCTTTTGCATGTGTGATGCCATTCATGCCACAGCATGCTATGTTGTAACGCTTTGGTGTTATTGCCTGCTTTTCATTTGCCTTTGAGCAGAAACCGGGGCGCTCATTTGTTGATATAAAGACATACTGTAGACCAGCATTCGACATGGGGACAATGTCAATTCTGGTGGGAGAGAGAGGGGAAAGGGGCAGAGGCATGTTTGTATGCCTCCCAGCTTTTGGAGCATGCTCCGACTGTGAAAGGCCACTGCCATTGTTAGGTAACATAATCCACCAGGGAGGACTTCGGCCAGACACCGAGGAGGACTGCCTGTACCCCCCCTAACCCCTCCTCTCCTCTCCCTCTCTCAGTACAGATGCATATCCCTTTCTGTGCTGGAATCAGCTGCTGAATGCTGAGCAATGTTCAACTGTTACTGAACCTGTGTGTGGGGCGATAGTGTACACATCCACTTATTGTTGCCATTCTAAACACAAACTCTCTGCTCGCCGACAGCTTGTTTAAACAGTCTTATTGAGAGCGGTATATATTCTGCTTTGCTTCACTGTTGGCGCGGGGCTGAATGGAGAAATACAGACAAACAAATACCTCCTCTGGGAAAAGGTAATTCCAGAGATAACTCTCTGTGGATGGTTTAAATAAAGTATGATGGTGTGTATGGTCACCTGCAGAACTGATACCAACAATAATGTGTCCGAATTTGTGATTTGAGAGTGGCATCAGAAGCTCAAAATGGATTATACAGACTCATGCTTCAGTATCAGATTGCTTGAATCTAATAAGTATAGATATTATTTTCATAATCATCATCATGACGACAGATATATCGTAGTAGGATATGTTCTCGCACTCAAACATGCAAACAAATACACACTCATACAGATAAAACAGACACTTGAGGGAAGCTCAACCTGGTTTCGTCTGCCTGATCAGCCAGTTATCTGTTGTGCAAGCTGCGTACTGTATGTTTTCTACATTTCGGGTTTATTGCAATAGATAACTTAGTTTGTAAACCTTGGTATGGAAACAATAATTCAATACATGACCATTATATACATACACATATGACCATTGTGAATTGTTTCATCTTTTAATTCTTTTATATTTTGTGTTTGAGATAAGCAGTCAAAAGAATCGCCGAACTAAACCGTCCACCAAGGACATCCAACACATTGACCCGAACTGACTAAGGTACATTCCACATCTATTTCTCACCGTATCAGGTTATCAAATATCTTTAAAAGTCAAACAGCAGTCATGCCGTCAAAACGATTGACCATAAAAGGTTCATGTATTCCCTTTTCCCACATACAATTTCATTTTCTCTGTGAGTGAACAGCCACTTGCTGCCAAGTAAAGCCCTTCATCGCCTCAATTCCTACATGTGAGTTGGTTGTAGACGTATTCCTTGTTCAAATAACCTTTTTACAAAACAACATTTTGCAAGCATTACACAGAAGGCACATATTCATTATAAAGCAATCACGCCTGCAGAAATGGCAATGTTTTACGAACGTTATGCATATTTCTCAACCCGGTTTTCTCCTATAATTCCAAGCATCATTCAATAGCTAAATCTAAGATCTGGAAAGTCAGTGGCAGAGCTGATGTGTATTTCTTTGTACTGCAGTCTGTTAGCATGTGTACCCAGTAAATGGAGAGAATAATTTGCATGCAGACTGATGCTTCAGGAAAGTCCTGATGGCCTGTCCACCAGACTGACAGTGATGAGAGCAAGCGAGAGGGCTGATGCCTCTTTTGAGAGGATTTTTGATATTCATGGAGCAGTGTAAAGTAATACTGAGAAGTGTATATGTTCTTCATCACATTGCAATTTAACTCCATATAATCCACTTGAAACCAAATTTATATTTAGCCATTTTCTGACCAACTAGTAGGCCATCTTGCTGTATCCAAACAGTGCCAGATGAAAGCATGTGATAACATAATTTGCTTGTTATTGAACAGATAGATACTCATGCCTTTTTATGCTCTGAGAATTGTCTAGACAGGATAATAGATTATGTTATCATTCCAGCATTTTAAAAAGGTGTCTTACTCCTCGATAAATAAATTATCATAGGGCAGAGTATGTTCACAGAGATTGTCAAACCTCAGCCGCCTAGATGGGATGATGGGTGGAACAGGAATGGCCCAAAATCAGTGTTGTGTCAACCTATTTAACCTCGACACTGCATCAGTGTCACATGCTATAATAAAAAATGAATGTGACATTTTCACCATTCCCTGACACTTTTGCAATCCATTCGATATCCAGGTCCATGTTGTTCCATCACTTCTTGCAATATTTAAGACTGATCCACTGTCAAAAAAAGGAGGATAATTATCATGCTTCATAGATGCATATTTGAGGATCTTTCATGGTCAGTGTTAACCTCAGTGACTAATACTTGCTTCACAATAAAAGCCCCGCCATGATTCACTAGTTGAACACTTTTAATGTAAAACAACAGTAGCAGTGTGAAATGTTGGGTTTGCATTAGCCGTAACTTTATGCAGCTCTGATTGAAAAGGTAAACAGCTAGTCTGATAAATACTATCGAGAAAAATGACAGTTGCAGAAAAGAAATGCCAACCATAAACCGTAACAAAAATGATCTTTTACATCATGAAAATCTCTAGAATCCAAACAAAATCCCCCTTTCGTCCAGTGTCTATCCATCTTTTCCTCACATCGTATTTCTCCCTTGCACTTGGAAGCAGCTTGTTGCTCACAGTGTCAATGTGGTGAGGACTGGCTTCGTGGCGCAGTGAGGGGGCTTGTTTTGACCTGCCAGCATTCCTCCACGCCACAGCTTTCTGCACTGCCCTGTGGCAGCTGGCCCGGCTGCCTCTCAGTGGCTGTGACAGGAGAAAGGAGGATGACGATGAATCAGGGGCATGACGAAGATCTCCCCAGCACTGACATATCTCTCTGAGTCGCCGGGCACTTTCACACAACGAGAGAGTGTGTGATCACAGTTACATTCAGCCATTTTAAAGCTCACAGGCAAGTGTGGGTCCGTAAAGCTGGCGCACATTACTGATCCACAAGGCCAGGGTTTACATGTCTCTGGGGGGGAATGGGAAAGTATTTTGCAATCTGTTTCTAATATTGTTTTATTGAAAGTCATCAGAATTCCATTAAGCTATTTATTGGTGCCTCATCAATTAATATACATGTTTTAAAACAGCCTCTACCTTCAGCATTGTATAGACAGTTGTTGGCATTAGCAGGTCAAGTCGGTCAGAGTCTACATTGTAGGTCCAGGTTAGGTTAGGTTAGGTTGAGTCATGTGACCAGACATCAAGGAAAGCTCAGCTCCTGTTTATTTAAAGCTGGGAGATTTATTTAAGAGCTAGTTACACAAGATAAGCTGCAAAAGGTACAGCTCTAAATGGAATAGATGATCCAATTTGTAAATGTTCACAAGTGCCAGGGTTAAGCGCCTGACTGAGAGATGAATAGAGGCGATAAGCAAGAGAGGATAATTTCAACAATGGGTATTTTAAAAGGTAGATATTTTGTGATGACAGTCTTTAATTTATCTCATCACTTTTGAATATAGTAGTTTTATTGTAATAGCTGTGTCAGTTCACAGAAAGCAATCGGTCAAAAGATGGCCAGCGTGGCCTGAATGTTAGAGCAGGACTTCTGATACATCAATGGCTAAAGTTTGTATTGGGCCTAACAGGCTCAATAGAACGGGCCACTTGGATCCCATCTTTAAGATGAGAACCCACAAGAGATGGTCTGAGGCAGAACTTAAGTAGTGAGTTTTGACACAGTTGTTTTGGATCCAAAATGGCGTCAGCTCAGGCGGAAAGCCCCTTTCGTGTTCTTGATTTTAATTGAGAGAGAGCCCCTCAAGCGTGCTGCCAATCTTCCCAGTAGAAGAAACCCTACAGGGAATATTTCCTGCAGTTGAACTACTCATCGTCCTTCTGCGCCAGCATACAGTGCTTGCATCTTTTCTGTCTCCTCCTGTTATGAGAGAGTCTCAGCCATTATTCTATTAGAAACTTAAATTATGTGATTGACATTTGAATTGCGAGATATGCCACTTTGATATGTAGTGTACTTGTTCTCTTATGAAGTACATGCACACAACATGCAGTAACAGTGATATGGCTGCATGATCTATAGGATTATTTAGGATTATCCAATTTCACAAGACAGCAATAATAATCTGTTTTTGAACTAATGACCTATTAATCATGTTGGGAAAATATGTATTTCCACAAGGAAGAGCTGGCAACACTTTTGACCTGACACTTAAATAATTGATGAAGAAAAGAGACAGGGGGGGGGGGGTCCAGATATGATCCTAACATGCGCTTGAGTTCCATATAGGGCCCATGTACTGTGGAATGTCCATGTGAGGAAAGGCAAGGCCTTAAAACTCTGCCAGATTTCATTTCACGCTCTGCAGAGCACAGCCTCTGAGACGGTGACATTTACATGGCCCTCTATACGACCGCCAGTTGCCGCAGGCCCAAGGCACTGGCTAAATCAGGCACAAGGGCCAATGAATGGGGAGGCAATGCGAGTGGGAGAACAAGGAGGAGATCGCTAATGTGCTGTGCAGAAGATGCACACAGAGCACATGGGTTTATGTTAAAAGGACTGTATCACATCACAGTCATCTTTCGTATACGGACTTCTCTCCAGAGGAGCATGCATTGCAGTATGTGAAATATATGAATTATGTAGCGATAATTTCTCATCTTTGTCTGTATCATCGCTAAGATGTTACATGCAGCTTCTGTACTGACCTTCGAAATTGATTATGGCTGCTTTGTGCAGCAAATATGCAAAGCCATAAACTCCCGCAAACATATTAATACAGTTCATTTAGGCAAACTCCATTATACAGACACATTGTACTGTATGTGCTGCAGTGGTATTGACTGTTTGTGAATGTATGTGTGTGTGGGGGAGGAGACCACTGTTCTGTCAGTAAAACCAGCTTTTCAGGGATTATCTGCTACAAAGTCCAACTGGTCATCTCCTAACCAAAAGGTCATCAGGCTAGTTTAAAGGCTCGTTAACCCCTCCTGTCCATGCTCACTGTAATCTGATTGGGTCTCTCGACCTCTAGTTGCGGCTTCACCTCAGCCAACATGAGTAGTTTAGTCCGTACCGAGCTCCATATCGGCTCTTTTCTTGTTGATGGCGCTCCCCCTGAGAGGTTTCCCAGTAGGTTGAAATAAACATGCAGAGCAGCTGCAAATGCTGAAATGTTTCTGGCTGCATTTAAAGGAAACCCTTTGGCAGTAGAGGAATGTTTCTTCCTCTGAAACCATTACAGGCTGCTTTCACAGGTCTTCCAGTAAGCTCCTGAAATTGTATAAAGACAATGCCCATTTGGCTTACCGTATATAATAACTGCACAGGACAACTTGGGTATCATCTCCTCGTGCTTTATCATCTGAGAGTATTCTTCTGCTGAGCCAGTTGGCACAAATTTCCTGCTCTTTTCGGTCTTCACATCCTGGCTTTTGTTTTTGTTTTTGTTCCCTGGCAAGTCACTCTGCCATGATATTTTGTCCCAGGTGGTGTGAAACTATAGAGCCATGCGTGGAAACACATCACTCAGTGTGTACTGGGAGCCTGTTCAACTCAGAAAGCTGTGGAGTTGTACGTGGCAGCCTTTCATTGTCTGCAAAAATGTTATTTAATTTACAACATATTAAAAAAAAAAATGTCGAGCCATAACTGTCCCTGCAATATAATCAGATGTAGAAGGGGAAGTGGCAGATGGACATAATGACGGCAGTAGATGGAGAGCAGGTGGAGGTCAGAATTGCCACCACACAGTCTCAACTGGCCTGTTCGTCATGGTGCAGTGAATCAATACGGCTGTCGAGCAGATGAGTCCGCACTGCTAGTCCATGACAAAGTGGTAAATTTAGCTATGCCGCTTACTAACTGCAATAATGAGGTGGTAACAAAGTTATGGAATCATTAGTGAGCATGTGTCCCGGCAGGACGGTGAGGGAAAGCGAGCTCGGGGAGGTTACAGCATGACAGATGGTGACTGAATGTGTGTGTCAGTGTGTGAATGAGTGAATGTTTGATGCTGGTACTCAAGGTTGTTTTTGCACAGAAACAAGTGAACGAATGAGAGATTCAACTTGGTATATTGATGGTAGCAGGGCCTTGAAATTGTTGATGAGGAGGGCTAGTTTTGACAGTAATATGATTTCAATATTGTTTACAGTTTGGAGAATTATTCATTAGAATCTCTTTTGCCATCTTGGTTCAATATTTCAGTATAAATATTGTATTATATTTAATGACCTATTTGGAAAGTGTTTTCATCCATGTCAAAAGACCTTTCAATATTTTCCACAAATGGTAGTTTTGACAAATATCTAAATTCAATTTAGCCAGATTTAAGGCTCCCTAATCAGTCACATGAGTAATAATTCATCCCAAACAATAATTAAAATGGAGCTAAACTAAATGTCATGTTTGCATTAATTCCTGGATTATCTCTTGGTTTATAGACACAATCATTTGTCAAATTATGTCTCTACGGATTACAGAAAACAGCTAACAACCGCATTCTTTTTATGATTTACACAAGACCCGGAACACAAATCTGTAAAATATGTCAAAACATTGGTGTAGTATAAATGCAGATCCATGTGTGGTGTTTTATAACTTCGGCCATAAATCACCATGTTGCGTTTTGGCTGCAGGGAGAAAAAAGGGGGAGAGCGGAGGCAGAGCAGGGAGAGGATGAAACTGTGGTATAAAGCCAAAACACGACCGATGCCAAGGTGGCAGGCATGGGTGAGGTGGGAGGCGGAAAACATCTTCTCAATCTAATAAACTGCATGGATTGACAGTGACGGACAGAGGACCTATTTATGACTAATCATCTAGATTGCTCCTCTATTTCATGTTTTTTTCATACAGTCAGTACAGTATTATGGCTTGATGTTTTATCATTTGAAAATACTTCCATACAGACTTGAAAATAGCTCAAACTACACGATAGTCAACAGTAAGTCAATCACTGTTATTCTGGTGTGCATGCATCATGCACAGCAGCTCACTGTTAGTCATTTGACACCCACAGGAAAAAGACACAATTCGTCACATCTTTTTTTGTTTTTTGTTTTTAACAATGATTTTAATCGATGAAAAAGTGTTAACACTGTTAAAAATGATTGCAGATACAAATGTTAGACATGATTTTGAATTACATTATTGATGGAAAAAAGAAATTTGAGTCCATCCTACACTTTGTTTTTGCTGACTTGCCTTGGCAAAGCTCACATGTTGTCTTTCCTCTCCAGAGATTGACTTTTTTTAGTAAGTGTATCCTCAAAGTGTGATACCTGCACTTTTGCTAGAGTAGCTTTTTTTCCCTTCTAATTCCTCTTGTGGCTCTTTTCAAACTCTTATCTGAGTTAATATTGCTCTGGACCTGCAGAGGGGCCAGAAGGGGAATGAATCAGCAGACCCCACCGTCGATGTCGTCTTCATTTTGGCTCTTCTCGTCTCTTGACCTCCACACCCACTCGTTTGTGACAGAGAAATTTAGTGTCTAGATTTATTAGCAATTTAATTAGCGAGGAACAAAAAGGTCAGCGCTGAGATCTTTGCACATGTGCGATAGAGAGAGTTCTTTGCTAATTGAGCACAAAATAGACAGACAGCTGGAGGTCAGACATCAGTCTGGCCCTGTGGGCTGAGTGATGGCACTGCTGTTGAATTAGCTGGCTTCTCTTCCAGTTATTGGTCACCACTTTTTCAGGTCACCACTTATGCCTGTATTCTCTCTGAGCCTTTTCACGGACATGTCATTTTTAGTATAGATCATCTAGATATACATAATAAAAGTGGTTTTGGATTGAATTCAGGACAGAATATCTGTAAAGAGATCAAAATGTGTTTTTGACAGAATCTAAGTGTGTGTGTGTGTGTGTGTGTGTGTGTGTGTGTGTGTGTGTGTGTGTGTGTGTGTGTGTGTGTGCGCGCGCGCGGGAAAGAGAAAGATGAATGTCCCTGAGAGCATCTTGCAGGATGACTTCAGCACCATGGACAGCGGCTCATGCTTTTATCTTTTATCTGTATTGCAGCACTCCATCTGTTCCCAGTCACACACACATACACAGAGATTCAAAAGCAAACCTACGTTTGTAGATTAATGAGCGTGGCTGTGGAGCAAGTTTCCGTGATAAGCTCAGCAAACACAAGTTCCCAGCCTGCAAAAGGAACCAAGCTTAATTTAGCATCACCTGTTGTTTTATCTGCTTATTTCCAGAGCTGGCTTTGACACATTACAGATTTACATAAAGTTATTTGGAGCAAACATAACAAGCCCTACATTTTTTTTGGATTATTTTTATTGCAATATTTGTGCAAAAGATGCCAGAGTAGAGGCTATTGTTTATTTAATCACTTACACATTCTAAAACGTATGTTTTTCAGTAGTAGATATTATCTGAAGCGTCAGTTTGAAATGGTCATTCCTCTACCGCTTTATGACCCTTGTTATGAAAAGGCTTTTGTCTTTGTTCAACCACCATCTTGGCTGGCATTTTTTGTTCAAACGGATGCCGTCCACTCCTGTTTAGGTATTGTCTAACATGGCATCGCCAAGATGAGATCATCAAACCATTCTCCCACCTGACAACAATCGGAGTAGGGCTGTGCGATATACCGGTCTTAGTTTTCCGTACGGTATGAATTTTTCACATACCGTCATACCGGTGCTGCTGTTTGGCATGCAACAACATTTAATGTTCACAGCTTGAAGCTGAAGGAGCAGCGGACCGAGCCAGTTATGTCTCATGTTAACTCACTTGACTTAGGGTGTGCAAAAAATGACACCGCCAAAAGGCATGATGGGTAAAGCCCGCCCACTTTGCTGCACAGGAAAGTCTTCCTGTGTGGGCGCTGTCATTTACCCAGCATGCCTTTTGGCGATGTCATGTCTTGCACACAACTTCTATCCGTGAGACGTAAGTAGCTCAGACCGCTGTACACGTATACGTGACTGTAAACATTAGACGTTGCTGCCTGCCGAATAATGACAATAGTCGTTATGGCCGCGCATGCGTCACAAGTATCAAGGGATTCCCCTCGGTCCTAAATCCCTCCTGTTTAGTTCCCTATGTACCAATCAAAACAGCTGCTGGCCAGTTGAGAGCGAGTGGTGAATAACGATGTCGGCGGTCCTTTTCTCTGTCAATAAATTAATGTGTTTATTTGGAAACAAAATACCGTGAAAACCGCCAGAATCTTACAAAATACCGTGATATGAATTTTTGGCCATACCGCCCAGCCCTAACTCGGAGGAGGTGGGGACTTAACGTTGTTTCATCCCAACTATAATTGAATATTCATTTCCATTTCACTAACTTCCCTGACTGCATTCAGACAGGTGTTTCATTGAACTTTATAGTCTGGATAAGACAGTTCTGGCCCGGATTATGCTTTGAAAAGTTTGGTCTCTCTCAGAAATTCTTGTCTTGTCTTCGTATTTGCCACAGCAAAAAGAGGAACGAGTGGAAAATGCAAACAGGCACCTATTTACTCACTAATTTAAGATCAGAAAGCAAATCAATTAATGCCATTGTCCCTTTTTGGAATGAGATGGACAGCAAGCAAGCCTTTGTAACGTAATTAGCAAGTTGTCGAGAAGAGGATGCTGGGTTTTTTGCTCCCTAAATGCTTTCCACACTGCCAGGCGACAGACAGTGAAAGCCTGCGTGTCGAAAGCATGAAATACTGGCATCTGTGAGGACACCCAAATCTCCTTGGCGGTTCTGGCAGAGAAAGAGAGGGGAGTGCACAGGCAGCAGAAAATGGCTTAGTCAGGGTCATCACTAGCCAATAGCTTTGGATTGCTGTGACAAACCAGGGCATTTTCTCAGGCTCCAATAAGCTAAGTGAGAAAAGATCTTGATGCTACGATGCCAACAAACACTTTTCTCACGGTCTTTATCAGCCATAATTATCATACATTTTATGGAATGGTTCAGATTGTAGTGTTTATATGACACATACAGAAGCTTTCATAGCCACAATGGCAGGATGTTTTGTGGTCCAAATTAAATGAAATTTCATCTACTGTGAACACTTTTGAAAAAATAAAAGTTTGATTATTTTGTTTTACATCGCTTTGCATCCCCCGGTCTGTAGATATGCTGTAGTTTATCCATCTATGAAAATAGAGAAATGCTTTGTAAGCATCAACGTTCTTTTATTGGCTGACGATGACCAAATAACTGACTGCAATATGACACAAAAAGAGCCACAGACTTTGTATCCAAATGAAAGTCTTCTTGTGTACAAGTGTGGACATGCATCGTGTGTATATTGAGCTACTAACACCTTGCTAACGTCATTTTTCAGGCTATAAAGCTAATTAGCGAGTTAGCTGCTGCACATCGATAAGCTGAGCAACTTTCAGTATTATGGTACATGTAAGGATCTTTCAGTTTAGATGCTACATCAGGTGTTCTTCAATACCACTGCTGACAAAACACTGACAGTTCTTGCCTTTTTTTGCCAGAAGTTTATTTACATTGTGCTGCTGCTGTCTCAGCTTTAAATAAAAGACTTACACTAGCCCTCCCACTCAGAGGCTTGGAGGAAAATGTTTCTGATTTACCTCAAAATACTAATTTTCTTCATTAATGACATTGATACGATTTTGGACTGCAAAAACTTCTGTTTTGATTTTGACTAAGAGCTTTTCTCCTTTTGGCAGTTTTTTAAACTAATACAGTTGTCAAACTGAATTGTCCTGATTCATTGTGTATCCCACAGAGACACTGTTGTCTAATCCATATTATATGTGTATATGGCGGCAACCCTCTAAAAAGTATCAATAAATCCTCATTGAATGTTACTTTCCATCATACGTGAAAAGCCACAGCAGGGGGCAAGGTAGCTCAGTATGGCCAAACATGTCACGGCATCTTTGTTTACTGCTGCACAGTGGGATTATTCTTTGCGTGTCAAAGTGCCTGGATGCTCTCCACGAGATGGGTCTTGTCACTGGAGATGCATTTAAGCATATATTGCTGTTGAAGTTCAGTGGCCCACAGAACAACAGATGTACTTCCAGTGTTGACAGACACGCGAGCATCTCTAAAGTCACTGTCCATTTGTTCAGTGTGATGAAACCCAGTCGGACCCTCTCTGCTCAACCTTGCTGAGAGTTTGTCATGCTCAAGAGTTTTTCTGTTTCCTATTTAAGGATGCTTTTTTGATAAATATATTTTTAGAGCTTTAAAATTCGCAAAATATAAGCAAATGCAAATTTTCGGTACATAGAGCAATAGATGCTGCACTGACAAAATGCCACCACACATGCACCCGCTCATAAACACACACTTGATGATGTCATTTGTATAATCTGATGGAATCTGGGCCAGCGTTGACGAAAAGGCAGCCAGCGGGATGAGCAGTCACTGCCATAATGATTTGTTGTGTAGGAGGGGAGGTACAGGGAAAAGAGGTGTGTGTGTGTGTGTGTGTGTGTGTGTGTGTGTGTGTGTGTGTGTGTGTGTGTGTGTGTGTGTGTGTTCCTGCGTAGTGGGGAGTGTCACCTAGCAGGCACAATTCTCTTGCTCATTTGCTTTATATGAAGGTTGCAACGAAACAAAATGTACTGAAGCATGAGTCATTATACCTTGTGTTGTTGTAATTTATGCAGTCACTTGAATTAAAACAAAGTGGTTCTGCTCCACGTGCACCATTACGCCATTAGTCATTTATGTTTGGTTGATCTGAACATGAAATGTGTCAAAGAAAAGATAAGAACATGGAAGATCATTCTTATTTCAGAAGATATTTTCTGCTCATGTGCAGTTGAGTTTGGTAAATGCTGTAATTTACTTGTCGCGTTTACACAGCTGTGATAAATGGCAGATTTCCTTCAGGCTTAAACTCAGTCATCCAGTAATTTTGAATGTACTCGGCCTTTAAACGTTGGCATTACCTTCGCAATCTCTCATGTTTCCAAATGCCAGATAATTTGAAGGCATCATCACTACACAGTTTGATGAAAAACATTTGCTTTTGGGCGCGAGCCACACAATAAATTGTTGGAACACATCCTGAAAAAATTACAGCAGACATTTAGACATCTAATTAAGCTTTTACTCATTGCCAAACATAAAGTCTAATTCATTTGTCAGATCTATTCTCAGTACAGTCCAAAGTTTAATAAAGTAGTTGAATATTTACACAGCAAATTAAGACACTGAGGTCTTTTTAGTGATTAGGACAGTTTGTGTCATCTTAGTATAATAATTGCACTCATCCAAAAATCTTCCATCACTTGTTTTTTACAGTGACTTGTGAAAACTCAGCTTGAAGCTATGTAATAGGATCGCTTCCAATCAATGAGTGTCTATTGATCTGTGCACAGGCCCAAAACAAACTAGACCCGACCGTAGTGATGCATCAACATCCTCTGATTGCCCCAGAGCAAACGTCAATGAAAATTATTAACTGACTGCTGTGTATGATATAGGAAAGAGGGTAGACGTGTTTGGGCCACTATAGTGTTTGTGTGTTGTTGCTACACCTAGTCATCTCTCAGGGTAACATTTATACCAGTGATTCTCAACTGGTGGGTTGTGACCCAGTGGGTCGCGGGCCTTTGCCTGTGGCCTTTGTCTGTGGTTTTATTTTTTATATAAATTTGAGAAGTTGAGAATGTTCCTCGATTTGGGTCGCGGCTTGTCATTCAGGGGTGATGGTGGGTCCCGGAGCCAGAACAGTTGAGAACCACTGATTTATACTATACTGTGACATCTTCAACCTCTGAGGTGACGTTGTTGTACAGACTAGTAGGTTTAGATCTTCAGAATGTTTGATGGACAGGCCCTTGTGGTGAAGAGGGGCTGAGCCGTAAGGCAAGGCTCTCAATTTAACAGGCCATCTATGTTTCGACCCTCACCCATGGTCATGAGCTTTGGGTAGTGACTGAAAGAATGAGACCACGGATACAAGCGGCCAAAATGAGCTTCCTTCGTAGGGTGAGCTGGGCCCAGCCTTAAAGGTAGGGTGGGGAACTCGGAGGAGAGCCGCTGCTCCTTCGCGTCAAAAGGGGCCAGCGGAGGTGCTTCGGCCATCTGATGTGGACGCCTCCCTTTAGAGGTTTTCCAGGCACATCCAACTGGTGAGAGACCCCATAGGTAGAGCCAGAGCACGCTGGAGAGATTACGTATCTCGTCTGGCCTGGGAACGCCTCGGGGCTCCCCAGAAGGAGCTGGGATGTCTGGAAAACCCTGCTGGCCCTGCAACCCGGCCTTGGATAAGCAGAAGCTGATGGATGGATGTAAGTTGTCTACATTAAAAAAAAAACAAACACAGTAGATCAGTTTGAAGACTTATATTTTTGCTAGATTGCCTTAAATAACTGGTGATCTCTGTGCTTCCATCTTACTCTCCATTTTATACAGCCGTTTTATAGTTTTTTGTCCTTGATTCAGGAAGGCATTGGTTTAAATTGCAGCCACTCAGTGAATAAACAGTTCTGTCCAGAATTCAACTTCCTATTCTTCATTTGAAAGTATAATTTACATGTTTCATTTGTGTGGTAGTACATTACTCAGCATTTATGTGGGCGTTTAATGTTTGTATGGCTCTGTGTTTCTGTGCATGAATGAATGTGTATTAAGCCGATGTTCATAGTAATCCTGAACACATAAGCTTGTATGGCTGTGTGTATTTATGGTGCTGGATACATGTGAGTGTTGTTTTCTGATTTGGATCAACGTGTCATTATAGGAGGCAGTCGTAGTGTCTGGAGTGGTGCTGCTGGCTGCTGGCCTAAGCGTACCAGAATCTCCTCAAGTGATGGCACTTACTGTAGATCCTGGCTGATGATGTAACCACTGCACTTGCTGCCAACTATAACTTACACTTGATTTATCTTGACTTTCTTAACTCTCTCAGCTCCTCTGGCACAGCTAGTCATGTGCAGAGGGGGAAGCACTTGGACACTGAGTCATCAAAATGTAAGTGCAGTCTAACACATCAGGAGGTTGTTGGGCTATTATAGAGAGATCCCTCAGGCCTCTACACATCTTTAGATTTCAGCTTTTATGCAGACAGTAACCAATAATTGTTTTCCTAATAGGTTAATAGGCTGATTATTTTCTTTGTGAAAAGGTTAATTGTTTGGTCTATATGACACCAGAACATGATTAATGATTTTGGATAGTTCACTTAGAAATCATTGAAACAATTGGACTATTACCAAATTCATTTTTTCCCCTCTATTGACTAATATATAGATCAACTAATCGTTGCAGCTCTACAAAGTACCTGAAAGCAATATTTCTCTCCCTACCGAAGGCAAAATGCCCCAAAAACATATTTTGAAAAGTTGTATCTGAGTCATTGCGTTTGACAAAAGGTTTGACATCAGTTACAGATTTAGAAGTTAGATTACAAATATTCATGAAGTCAAATCGTGCATCAATTCATCATCCCTCAAAAATGTTTTCAAAGCTAGAGAAATGGCGAGAGACAACATCAGACGTCCCCCAACAGACACAGACTTTAACCCATCCTCCATGGACACTATTCCAGTTATATTGCATGTGGCAAGTTTATATGTGCATGCACCAGGTTGTGTAGTATTCCGTCTAAGCCTTATTTTGTTCAGCATGTGTAATCCCTTTATATTCCCCACTGATACCTACCTTCTCTTCAGATTATCTGAGGTGGAGATTAAGGAGTGCTCCTCTCCGCAGGACACACAAGGGACACAAGGCTCAAGATAACAAAACCAGTTTCATGAACGATACTGCCATAGATTTGTCTGCTGAGAATACAATGCATGTGATGTGTGATTTGATGTAGTCACATCCTATAAACATTTTTATTCACTAACAGATGGTGCTTATGATCTAACTATAAACTCATCTGTTTTGCATTCGTGCAAGCACTCGCATATAATAACTAAATAATATAATACACTTGATTTATTGTCTCCTGGAGGTATAATCGTCTTATCACAGAAATGTGTGAATGTAATATAGGCCTCATAAACGGGAATCAATCTATTTAAGATGCTTAAGCATTGTCCTTTCTAATGAGTCATGCTTTTTTTCAATAGACCCTGTTCTTATGTAAGTGTGATCCCACACTGCATTAAACGTATAACCCACAGACTCTTGTGAACAATTACACACTAAGTAACGAGCTAATGGGAGATAGCATATACAGTAGTGTGTACACACTGATTTCATTATTGTATATGTGCCATGAGGTGGTTTCAGAGAGCAAGCTTGTGTCAGCCAGATGGAGGGGAGTGTTCAGTCTGCAGGTCGGTGTTTCAGTCTCTGCACGCAAATGAATGTTTATATATTCTCTTTTATGTTTGTTTGGATGCCATCTTTTATTTTTCTGGTTAAATTGTCAGATGCAACAAATGTTCAGGAGCTGTCAACACAGTGTAGCTTCTGTGATTTTCCAAAGGGGGCAGGGGGGTTTCACTAATGAGACTCTGCAGGAGTGGAACATTAGAATTACACTAGCACAGCCCATGTCTTCTGAGGTCTCTGTAGAACTATCACAGCCCTGCAGTATGTGAATTAAAAGTAGAATTTGGTGCAGAGGCACAATAAAAAACAACACTGCAAACTGACAAACAGTTGGAAAACAACAGGATAAAAGGAACCTTTTACAGGGGTTCAATTGACTTTTTTCTTGATTTTAATGCTAAATGTTTTCTCAAAGATGTTTAAAAGCTGCAATGTGGCTGTGAGAGCTTCAACTGTTTCAATTTAATAACGGATAATACTTTGAATACACTATTAAGAGAATAGCGTGACATTCTGGGAACTATTCCTGTAATGAAACAAACCCGCAAACAATGCAAAATATTACTCTCATAGACAGAATGTGAGTGTTCTTTGTCACCCGGTATAAAGGCACAGTATTACAAAAAACAACTATACACTTGTATATTGCCGGTGTGTATTTAAAACAAGTATGTAACCATGCACATATCGGATGGCAAGTGTCCAGTGGTGCATCGGAGCAGAATAACAGGCGGGTTCAAATGAGATGAAGGAAATGCAAGAAGTTAATTACCTGAGTACAATGGAGCAGGTACATGAACATGGTGCCCGAGGCCAAATGAGCTACTGTACAAGGACATGTGCAGAGGAGTGCAAAATTATGCAAACAATGTTGCATGGTAATGACAGACAGAACCCGTTGTTTTATTAAGCTGCTTACCTGTCAGTGGTGCACTGTGCACTTCTCAACCTTTTTCCTCCCAGGCAGGATTGATGTCACATTCAGAAATCCTTGTTGTCCCTCCCTGTTTGTGTTTATCTATGAGACGATCACTGGCAACACACCTCCCCACCTCAGCTCGCTCACTATTCACAACACTCTGCCTCCCGAATGTCTTCATACATTATGTCGTCACTTTATCCTGATTAATCTTATATCATCAAACACACTTTAGAAGGAGTGTTTCAACAAAGACTCAAACCACATTTCAAGAGCCGGAGGCGGTGCATACTGAATATTACACTTGATTAGTATTTTATTTATGAGGAGATTAAATCAGTTCATAAATATAATGGACTTCACAGCTACAGAAAATAATCAATCTACTGGAGCAATAAGTCTTATAGGTGATCAGGATTAATTATGTTGTAACTTTTATATGTTTTATCATTTACACATTGAGTTTATTCATTAATTGTTTTGGGCAGGTTGTAATCATTTCATTTGTTCTATTTGTACATTTTACAGACTATACTCTAATACATTTGCCTCTTCTCTCTTCTAATTACTTTAACTTGAGATTGATATCTCTGCAGATATTTTGACATGTTATAGCAGGAAGAGAAATGGTGTATAAGAACATTACTAAAGAGTGCATTCCTCTTGAACGAGCTAGTTAGGCACCTTGTGTTGTACGTTCTGGTTCTTCGGCATGGATTATCATGGCCAGCACTAATACGAGTTGTATTCCTCATTTGATGAGTCGAAATGTCTGTCATAAAAATGGTCTATTGTAACCTGACAACCAATTTACTGCAGTATGGCCCTTTTTTAAAATTATTATTATGCTATTAGAGCATGATAGAGCATTATAACATGATTCAAAAGGCTAATTGAAAATGATATACACATATTGTTATTATCCATCATGGGACAACCGATACATTACATCACATAGTATGTTCATGTTTTAAAGGTCATTTGTGAGACATGGTTATCTACAGTCTGTCCTTGCAAGATTATTCCAATAAATATAGTAAATTAATTATTTTAGATTAACTGTAATTTTGTTATTTTAGTTTATATATTGTTTTAACGGGATGTCAATAAACAAAACCAATGCCTGAAGTAATAATACACATCAATAGTGGCTTTAAAAAATAATGAATTGTTATGCCTAAAGCGGCCAGACAGAGTGTGAAAATACCGTACATTGTAGAAGTCAGCTCTTCTCTTAAAGCCTGTGTCTTTTATAATGCTAATGCATTTGTGATATATACATGTATGACCATACACACTGGATTCCTGTGTCTATTTTATAGCACTGGTATGTTGTTCTTATACAGGTCATTGAAGTATGTTTGAGTTGGAAAGGTTAATTCTGTGTGAGGAGGTAAAGACAATAAGAGGGTATAGCGCTGCTTTATTAGGCTGTATTCAGCCAGCCAGTGACAGAAAGGCGTTCTCAGAGCAATGTGATTACATGCTACCAAGCACTTGAGGCAAAGCAATTGCAGGTATAGTGTAAGAGCTTTAGTTCAGGTATACTTTCTCCACCTTCCCGTCTCATGACACCCAAAAACAAAGCGCTTATATTGCATGTTGTATTCCCTGGGTTTGAAAAACACTTGTTATATGCTCTCTCATTTATCTTGTGTTCCTTCAATTCTGTTAAAGACTATGGACAGCCTGTCTGTCTGAAAATATGGACTACGTCTCCTGAGACACAATCCTCATTTTGTCTCCAACATGTTTTCAATGTTTTCCCCCTTTTACCTAATCTTTTTGTCCCTTTGTTGGTTCTCCGAGCTGCACGATGCATCTGTTTCTCAGCCGTAACTCATCCAAGTGGTGTACTAGCTGCTCATTCAGTCCCACTTTACTTGCTGTGGGTGACATGAGGTCTGTTCTCTCCCTCTGCACTCCTTCCCTCAATGTGAGGGTTTAACTGTGTGTGTTATGATGGGTTCTGCTTGCTGCCCTGCACTGTAGATAGAGCTTAGCACACTTATTGGCTCAGTAATGGGATATGTGCTTCCTTCAGATTGATAGGTTTGCTGTATGAGTTCTGTCTTTTTTGTCTTATTTCTTCCTCCACACACATGTGTTTTATTCTATACATACAAAATCCTGTTAATTATTCAAAACCACTGAAATCTCGAGTTACATAACCTCAAAAACATTTATAGTCAAGAAAATATCAGTGAATTATGCTTCCCAAGAGAATGTTGCCGTTATGCAAGCAGTTTTATTAATTCAAAGGATTTAGTGTTTTTTTAAATAACCACTCTATCTCAATTTAAGTTTGAGTTTAAAGGAAAAAAATACGGTATGGAAAACGTTGAAATAGTTAAATAAGCAGCTTCTGTCAATGAGACCCATTCTGTTGTCTGGTGGTGTGTTACCAATGCTCCTCTTTGCTCTTTGTGGTCTGGCAAGGCCACACATGCATTAACTTGAGTCACACATCATGTTAAGTACAATGGACTGACAGTTCTCTCCTTCACTTGGACAGCACCATGAATCAATTCTACATCAGATTGATGAACACACTGGTCTGTGATTTCTAGACTGGAAACACTCCATCCAAATCCATCCAAACCATTGTGTCTTCATCATTTGGTGGCAAGAAATAGTTGGACATGCAAAATGATGCTTCATGTTTAATCAAAACACTTAGTTTTGATCGTCGATATTAGACCTTTGCTGATTGTTTGTATTCTCTCTCTCTCTCTCTCTCTCTCTCTCTCTCTCTCTCTCTCTCTCTCTCTATCGTTCTCTATTGCTCTCTATCCATATTTCTTTTTTTTCTCTCCCTTCTTTAAATAGTTTTGAATTAAAATAATAAAATATAATAATAAAATCAACAATTCATTTGTCAATCTCTCAGCCTGTTATGGCACTCAACCCCAAGTAAAAACTGGTCAGCAATATATACTTTGATGTTTATAAAAGGCTCAGTAGCTCATTTACTAAAACAGCCGGACACTGTTAAATGTTACGCTAACAGCAGTTAATGGTGCATTTGCTGAGGTCTACTTCCATCTGTGGATTTGGTGAGTTAGTGAGTATTTACAGTAGCAGAAAAGTGTCAAAGGTATTGACTCAAAATAAACTTCAGTGCCCATGTTCATTGTTATGAAGGAAAATGTCAGACAGTACAATGGTATAGCTCATTAATGTGTTGTACTTAATCTTAATTAATAAAGCAATGCGTTCATGGCTCACGAGGAATAAATTAGATCAAGCTTTAGCTAGACAGACAATAATTAGTATATAAATTTAGTGTTACAATCATTAAATTGAAACGAAAGCTAAGTGTGGGAATTTAAAGGAGCCGTATTTAATAGTTTGGACAATTATATAACAGCAAACAGTTATCTATGTACATATATAGTTGAGATAATGAAGGCGCTCCCTCTATGTGTGTTGTCATCAGAGCTTCTCCTGTCATTGTTGACATCGCCGGGCAGGCTGTGCGTGATTTTAGTGCATGTAAGTGCTCACGTCCGCCGCTCTGCAATGCTCTGCAATGCTCTGCAATGCTCTGCAATGCTCTCATACAGCAATTACAGCTGATAACACCGGGCCGACCAACATTTCTTTGTACCTTTAACCACACAAAATTGTTGAAAAGATATTCAACAGGACATAGTTCATATATGGTAACATTGTTCCCTCACTTGTCATCTCTTCCTCACCTCTTCCTACCCCCACTGTCTGGCTTGCTCATGGAGGAAAAACATCCACCCAGAGCTGTGCGCCTGTGCTTGTGTCAGGAATATAATGTGCACTGTTTATTTATTTGTGCATGTGGCAGGGGAGCAGAAAACATGTTTGTGCATATATTTCTTACTGTGCCGTATGAATCATAATATGGAAAATGAGAAAGGGGGGTTATCATTGAGCGATAGAAGAAATGGAGCTATGGGGCCGCCGATACATTGAAACGCTTTATATCTGACCCATGATCAATGTCGTCTGGAATGCAAAGGCTGTGTCTGTTAAAAGAAAAGGAAAACAAATATCTCATAACTGCATTCTCTCATTCTTCTGGCTTGTGTCCAGGACTTTCAATCTATCCTTTCACAGCAAGAACTCAGAAAGAGATTGAATTAGGTCCTGGGCGTTGAAACACGGTTTCTAAATTGGCACAGGATTAGTTCACATTGATTTGGCCTGATTAGAGTCCCTAGCTTGTGTTTCCACTTAATCACTGACCACACCCTTCTTTTGAACCACCATTTGCATGCACCCTTCCCCTCAGCCCACGTCACTCACTCACATTCCACGACAACCCTTTCAGTTTACATGAAATCATTGACCTTGGCTGTGGCAGCTTTATGATCGCTGCTTCTGCTGCTGCAGCACACATACTACACTGTGTTAATCAGATTTCTTGGTGTTATTATTACACTGTCTTGGTACAGTATAGCAAAAAGGCTGATGCTCTGCCGGGTCTAGAAAATTGCCCTCTGGTTACAGAAAATGTTCTGATAGATCGCTGATGTTATTCTGAGTGAGCAGTGGAGAGCGATGGAGTGAGAGAAGGAGCCGGGGAAAGATTGTCTCTAAGGGGAAATACCGTGAGGACAGGAAAAATCACAGATTATGCATGAGAGAGAACAAAAAAAGTGGAAAAAAAAAGATCACAAATAAGGTTGTGGAAGCAATATGCATGGAAAGGGAGCAGCAGAAAGAAGATAGGGGAGAGCGATGTGAATGGAGAGAGAGACATAGAAGTGGAGATGGACTGGAGCTGTGACAATAATGTCTGTTAACAGTGAATTCTGTGCTTCTGCCTCTAACAACTCAGACCTTGAAGGCAAGTGTCCCTATAGAATTCAATTTATTTGACCATTGTATTTTCTGTGGAATTGATACGTGGAATTGTGCAACATTTTGTTGCCTAGATGTTTCTGTTATTCACGTTGATTTGAATTTTCCCGATGTGATAAAACCCGTCATCTCTCATAATAAGCTGTGCTGATATGATATGTGTTTGTAAGAGTGTGCACTTGCGCAGGATGTATCATCTAGTCACCGACATGATTGGATTTGATTATAGGCTCAGACTACAGATGGGCATTTATAGGCGGGTAATCTCACCTTGCCAGACCTGTATCTCACGGGAGAAATGTCAAACTAAACACACTTTCATTTGAGATAAAGAAAACAATCTGGGCTGTTTATATTTCTTAATTCAATCAGGATTGTCATGGGGATGTCGAAATACCTCAAAGCTGACAGGAGCTCATGGGGTGAAATATCATTGGAAAAGGTATTGCGTGGAACTAATTACCTGCCTTATGTTCAATTCAACATTTCTTTCCAAAGTCAAACAGCATTTATTGTTTTGACTTTGTCAAAATTATAATCACCAAAATGATTGAATTGAATTAATCTTTTTCCATATTGACACCAAGGATTGTGAAGCTTTCGTGCAGACACAAAATGTCAGCTTGGACATTGTTAGCCATTACTTTCTTCTCATACAATGTAGGGGAGATTTATTCATTTATTTTTCATGATATAACTGTCATTGCATCATATGCATTTCAAAATAAGTTTGATCAGAGCGTGAAGGTGCCTTCACTACAATCCCTGCTGCCATGATCACTGGAAAGTTTAGGCGTGACACTTCTCATGGATATGTTTGATGCACTCTTGACTGATTCAAGCAGTCCCTTGTCCTTTTGCACAGCCATAATGAAGTCCTTTCAAGACAGGTTACGGTTCACAGATGTTTAAAGTTCATTTTTGATCAGCTTTTTGCTGCATCTGGGCCATGGAGAGAAAGTCCTCTTTACAAAGGCATTTGAGACTGATGCACTGAGGACACAAAGACAATCCATCACTCAAACCGTCACCCACTTCTCACTGTTGCATTCTGTGGTATCCTGTCCATCTTTCAGTATTTCCTCTCAGCTAACACAACTCTTCATGGAATTGGTCCATATGAATGTCTCTGTCATTGTCAACTGAGAAATACTCGGGCTGATCTTTGGTCAGGGACAATTAATCCAAAATATCCTGCACAGTCTTTGATCCTAAAACACTCATTGTAATCATCCCAGCTTTCGTTCATCTTTTTCACAGCATTTGAGAAGTGAAGCAAAGCATCATTGAGCTTAACAAGACAGTCAGTGCTGTTGAAGCTCAGTCCGCTTTTAACCGTATAGTACACATACGAGGCTTATAGTGCCACAATTTTGTAATTTTCCGCAGGAGATATAACCAAGAATGCTCCAATGTTACTTGCACCTTTTGGTTAGTGTGGCCTTCTTATGCATTTCTGTGGAAGCAGGCAGACTCAGGTCATTCTCACCTCCTTGGCCAATGAGAATTCCCGACAGCATAAAGCACATAAGGCTTTTGTTGCATCACCACTGATGGGCATAACCCATTGTTCTTTTGGCTGCCCATTGTTTGTTGTTGCTCCACAGCCTTTTTTTGTTTTTGCCGGTTAATCCATATTTGCACATGAAAAACTGACCAAACAACACCAGACATTACCGAAACTGCTCATTTGAATAGAAAGGGAATGGGGCCTGTTGAAATAGGGGAAATATTTGTAGGCAATAGGGGGATGACGCGCTTCAGTCGGTAGCTCATAAAATGGAAAACTATCTATGCAATGGCTGCAGTATCATTTTAGGTTTTTTACACAACATTTTTAGAAAATTCAAATATCAGTCAAGTTTTCCATTATCAATATATAGCTTATCAGCAAGGTCAACAGTATTTCACAGTTAACACTGAAAACAACAACAGATACCCTAAGGGTGAGTGAAAGGAAGCAGACTGCACTAGTCAGCCAGTAGACTCTAAGATAAGAAACTGATTGATTCTTCTGATTCTTAAAATTATTCCATAGATATTACATTGGTATCCATTTCCCTTTCAGACTCAGTAACATTCACACAGTCAGACATAATGCGCCATATGTCTCCTTTACTCTTCCACTACATTCACACCACAGGCCTTTATGCTCGGTGCCAAATTTGCAGCTCATATTTGATTGTTTTGGCTGCTGTTCATATGTATTCTAGGATAAAAACCCATTTCCGAATATAAACTGACAATGATGACTAAAAGACAAATGTGCATAGAAAGACAATGACAAAAGGTATCACCTCTCGTTTTGTACATTCAGTATGCTCCTCCTTCTCTCTGAAAAGGTTAGCCGACTTGAATAACATATGGCACCCTTATCCTTAGACCCTTAAGTCTTTAAGATACGGAATGCCGCTGAAAAAATAACCTGAACAAATTAAAAAGAGCTGCTCAACAGCATTGCAAGTATCAGCATGTTTAAGGTCAGAATTTTAAGAAATCAATGCCCCTTTGCACACATTTACTGGAAAATAACTGATCGAACATACAGTCAAATATCTTTCTTGCAACAATTGTGTGTCTCTACATGTACACACATATATACACACAAACACCTGCGTTAATAAAATGACTAACTGTCATCAGTGTGTGGTTCTCACATTTCAGCGCTGTGAATTCATTAAGTGTGCCCTTTGGAAGGCTAACCAGCCAGGTGGGGGGCCGTCAACCCCCTCCTGCCTTTGAATCACACCGTGCATTTCAATTGCAAATACTGTACACATCTCGGTGCTCTTTTAAAAATCCCTAAAACGTGCACACAACTGCACATTCATATGCAAAGCTATAAGTACCCTTCCAGACACAATTCACATTATTTTGTTCTTATTTTGAGTAGTGCAAATAGTTGTTACCTACATCTGTCTGTGTAGTGTTAAAACAGATTTTGAGGGTTAGCGAAATATATTTTTACACACTCCTTCTTGGAATTGTCTCTGGCTAGCTCTCAGACAATTTCATCCTCATTAGCAGCCCTTCAAGTTTGTTTGGAGCAGAAAAAGGCAAAGACTGAGCTTGTATCCTTTTGATTGTTCTGGTGGCTTTGAGAACAGCATATTCATTGTATGTTTTGTACATTAATGCATCGTAATCGTCCAAATCTGTGTTGATTAAACTTATTATATATTTACTTCAACACTCATTGCATCGAAAATACACACTTGCTGTGCAATTAACAGAATATTGTGGTTAATTATAAGGAAAATGCAATCAGACATTATCGGTTGTATAATTTTGTGATCCGCCCTATTATGCTTCTGGTTGACGTAGCATGATATTCTTCCCATGAAGTCAACTAATCTCACTGCTCATACCTAAATCTGACCAGCCTAACCAATGAAGGCAACTTGTAATTAGAGGCAGAGTGGTGGGTCATGCCTTTCACCTAAGAAGAGGTTTGATGACATTATTATGCATTATAATTAGCCAAGTGCATTTGTTTGTTGTGTGGAGAGAAACAAATTGGCCTTCTGAACAATGTGTGTTTGTTTTGGGGATAATGGGCTGTCTAACTAATGGGCTTTAGGTCCAATAGGACATTTTGCAGACTGTTTGGTTTTTGGAATAATGGGCCAGTCCCTCCCATAGCATCGTGCCGGAAAAGGAGCAAAAATTAGGGCGTTCATCCGGGTGTCATGTTTCCATCGCTGCCGATTGGAGCTGGAGCCGATAAATACCTGTAACTACAGCAGAGTCAATTGTCGCTGCAATGAATGCTGATTCTAACCTTTCCCACTGTACACAAAAGCCAGATGTTAGTGGGGACGTTTTTTGTTTTTGTTTTTTGTTTTTTGTTGGGAAACGGCCTCTGGTTAGATTAACTGTGCATGATTTATTCAAAATCTGGAATTATTTGACTCACAAAGAGATTTGGGTGTATTTTTGAATCGGATTAGAGGGTTTTTCTGCAGATTGATGAGATTCTAAAAGTTTACTGACTCTGTGTCCGTGCATTCCTTCAATCATTATAATATGTATACTGGTCTGGCCTTCATCTTTTTGAAGGATGTTACTGTATGTTTATAGCTGACTGTGTTTGCAGTTATGGGATAAGGCCTAATAGAAAAAGTCGGGTCAGACCGGGGAACGGCTTGGATTTATTGTTGCCTGAGCAATGTCGGTCCAAAGTGACCTAAGACGGTCTTACTGAATCATCGCTAGTTCATGTGTAAGTGTGTGTATGTAGAGGGGAGGAGTTAGAGGCTCCTGTTGACTGGCAGTGCTAAATCTAAATCCTCCTCTTTCCCATCAATAATTCTCTGCTTTTTCACAGCCCCTCTAATCCTTTTTCTTACGTGACTCACCTCTATTTATCACCTCTCTAGTGCCCGCTTGCCTCAAACAATCAGGCAAAAGTGTGCAAATAGTCCGTTAGTGAGCGTACGTGTGTGTGCATGTGGTGAGTTTGACTTTCAATCTGCACTGATCATGATCTTCTAGATAAAGGTATTTGCCTGTTTGTGTTTTTCCTTTGCTGTCTGCTGGCAGATAAGGAATCGCGTGACGCCTGAGTTGATGTCGTGAGCTCCATCTCCACAAACTCCATCTTTGTCCAAAATAAGCATTGGGTCCGCAGCTGACCGTTGTAAAGTCATGCTGCTGTGGAAATGTAATAAAGCATAGAGATAATCACTGCTTAAGTTTGAATAATGGCTCTGTATAATATATCTGTGCTCCACCAGTGTAGAGATTATGCATCATGCTGGGTTGGCAGGCAGCCCGCTGGTGCTGCTGCTGCTGCTGACTCAGTGCAAGCATAGCTGGGGCTTGGGGGGTTAATGCAGCAGGGCCACGGGCTGATCCACAGCCCATCCTCATCTGCCAAAACTTCAAAGGATGCCCTGACGGAGTCTAAATCGCCATCTCCTCCAGTCAAGGCTCTGCAGAACACTTCCCCTCCCCCTCAGTGCACAGGTCAAACTTGGCCTCATCTTTTATGTATCGCCTACCCCATTGATTGCGCTCTAAGAGATTCATGAATACAGAAGGCCCTATTTCCGTATCACAGTCCAGCATATGGAGTTTCTTTTTTTTTTTCTTTTCCAAAAGAGTGGTAATATTTCTCTCATTTGTACAGCTCTCGTTTTATTTCCCTCACGTTCTTTTCATTGTTTCTGTCCCCCTGTCATTCTTCATCCCTGTCTTATACCTATCTCTCTCTCTCTGCAGATCGCTTTCCTGACTTTCACTTACTTTGCGTAGAAGGTCACAGTCATTTCTCCTTTTGACTGAGCTTTTTTCTTTTTGGGGTATTTATTGTTCACTCATGAATTATTCAGATTGCAGATAGTGAATACAGTGAATTTGATAGCTGCAGTTGATTTACAGGAAGCTTATGGAGATGGATACTTTGAATAACTTCAAGCCAAATCTGGACACACCCATTGTTACACCATAAAAAAAGCCTTTCTAATCACTTAAATGATAATACAGGTTTAATCCTATTCTTGATTTTTGTGTGCATGCATGTGCCTGTTGTTGATTTGAAAGTAGACAGACACAGCTTGGGAATGGCCAGTTGGTCTGCTTTGCCTATTCTGCTTAGCTGTACTGAGAGCAGTGAAAGCTGTATTAGCATGGCAACGGCGTTTCTCAAATATTCATTTATGTTTATCCCTTGGTTGTTTAGTCATTCATGAAAACTTGTGTTGATCCATTTCTTAACGGACCAGCCCTCCCCACCCACCCTCCGTTTCTGTACCTGTGTTTAAGTGATGTGTGTGTTATGCACCCCAGCAGAGTGTGAAATTGAAATTCTCCCCTGCAGAGGTGACATGATTGACAGAATAGAGAGGACACATGAGATGTGAAATCCCATCTTTTACTGAAGTTGTTGTCATTTATCACTTGGAACTATCAAGGGGTTCAGTTGAAGACGGTTTTATTACTCTTGCTAATATTTATATTGCCATATGATCACATGTTTTAAATACTTTAAATGCATAGAGGTAAAGGCTGCTGTGTAAATATTCCTCTGTCTGTGAGTGAATTTGGGGTTCTAAAGTTTGACCTGCAAGATGATTGGATTTAAGATATTGAGCTTCAACATGTTCACATCCTACATAGTAAAACTGCATCTATGGAAGATGCCTTTTATTTAAAAAAATAACAGGCAGACCGAAACCTTCTAATACTGGGAACTCATTTAGCACTGGTAACACTGGCGGTCAATAATTCAACAGCTATAAAACTGAATGTATCTCATGTTCCTATAATGAAAGCCGTCATCTCTGAATCGTCACAGTGACTTTGACTTATTAATACTAACATTACCTCTTGCTAACAAACATCAGCATGGGTGGTGTACTTGCCATTAGCAAGCTAGCTGTCTAGCATACTAGCTAATAGTAAAAATGAGTTCCAAGAAGATAATGACTTGATTAAGTTGCTGTATTTAACAAAATGTCAGATGGAATCGTTATATTTATGTGGATAGTTTTGGAACAAGTATGCACTAACTTTGCTTGAACTTAACATTTTCAGACTTTGTTTGTGTTGGTATGGCTGCATCCTTGTCATGTGAAAAGGACCTGAAGCCCCCTGGAGCATTGCCCCCCTCTGACCTGTGTGTGTGCAACCTGTCCAAACCAAGTCCCACCTGGCGAGCGTCGGACAGACCACCATCTGTTCCGTGCCCCCACAATGAACTACCTGCCACCTCCTCTTCATCACCTTATTGGGATGTCAGGAAATGGATGCTTTCCAGTGAACTGATTTGCACATTTTTAGTCAATTCTCAAAAGCACAATTATGGCTCTGGTTGATAGGTTATTACAAGGGATACCTATATGAGATGTCTCAGAGCAGGATGTTTCCTACTTCAGACTTTTTTCATGTGAGAAAAATAATCCAACAACATGACAGGCCACTGCCTTGTGCTTTATGAAATGGGAGTGAGAGTTGGTGATCTGATTTATTGTTAAGAGGAGTGAGTCAATCACCCTCCCTCAAAACACCTCAAGGACTTAACAAGCTGGATTTAAAGATGCTCAAATAGGCTTAAAATGAATTTCCTCCCCTTATCTTTGTATTTTTCTTGCCTCAATGAATTCTTCATGTTCCCTCCCTCCTGTTGTGCCGCATCCTTGAGATATTGCTTCACAAAAGCCAGGGTTTAGGATCAAAACCAACATGTTTTCACATGATTTGACAACCAAACAAAATGGGGCTTAGCTGATTATATGCACAGTCATCTTAATGTCTTTTAAGCCACCCTCTCTGGTCAATGAAGATCAAGGTTTTTTTTCTGGGGGTCAACTTAAAAGCAGGATTGTTTTTCTTTTCTTTTTTCTTCCACAGAATATTTGTGCTGTCTACCATCCCCAAGCATTTCACCAGTAATTGCAACACTGAAGTGAGTCTGGAAAAGGCGCAGGGAGCAACATCACAGCATGAGCACATGGCACATGGACCAGCACATTAGCCACCAGAGCACCACAGGAGTGTTTTGCTATGTTGTAATGGATTTTTCAACTATGGACTCTGTCTTTATTCACTTCAAGGTGGAGAAATGTGCACGCACGGAGGACGAGGAGCCTGGAATTAAGCACAGGAGAGAAAAGATGCCGAAAATGAGACAATAAAGAAGGTGAGTTACACTTCTCTGCAGGCTTTTCCTCCTCTGGCTCATTATTGCCTACATTGCTCATATGAGTAGTATGTATGCCACTTGTATTGATGCCTATAATGTAGGTTCACTGAGGTGAGCAGGACATAAAGACAAACGTGATGTTCTGTGTATAATATTAATTCTGGGTGCTGTCAATTTTCACACCTGCATACTTACTTACAGTTCACCTTTGACCCTTCAAACGCAGTCTTCCCTTGAATGCAGCATGGTGCTCTAAAAGCTATAACCTTTCAGTGCACCATTAGTGGAAACGCATCTGTCAAGGTTGACAGCTTACCATCGACGGCAGCAGAAATGAGACAGAAAGAGACACAAACGCTGAGCAGAGAGCGACAGAGGGGCGAATGGCAGGGAAAAGGGGGATGATGGAAAGATGAGGCGAACAGACAAAATGAAAAGGAGGTTTCACAGAGGCTGTTTGGATTAAATGCTTTTTCCTGTTTGTATATTAACAACTGGTGACAGAGCAGATGGTGGTGGTGAGATAAACTGTTTAAAAAGTGTGCAAAAGTCCTTAATGGCGAGTACAAGTGCTGAACATGTTTACTGTGTCTCTCCAGCAATATGGTGCAAAAAGTAAGGGAGGGCAAAGGATTTAGAGTTATTTTTGTCATAGTACACAAATAAAAACATTATTACTAACATTATAATCTGACATTAGGATCATCGTTTTACTACTTCCACTTGCGGATAGATACTGTGTCTATCCTGTTCATGAATGTTCCATTTTTACTTTTTTTTCATCTGTAAGAGTCGTTAAGTATTCTGGAAATATCTTCATCAACAGCTCTTCATCTGCATTCTGGGTTTTACAAAGATTGCTGGATATCACATTTTTGGAAAACCTGCCGTGTCTCAGATGTAATGGTAATGCGCAAGAGGCACAGACTGGGGGGCTGACCGTGCTGTTTGCCAAGTTTTCTCTGCAATCAAGGCACAGAAATCAGTATTGAGACGTCGCACAACAATTGAAGCTTCAGCAGACTACTTGCTTTGTGATTGGGATCTCTTACACATCTCATATGTGCAACAGGCTCTACTCAGCAAATGTAATCATTTTCCTAATCACTTTTCAAATTAAATTAGTAATTACATATGATCCGATCTGTACAAGTACATTATGCTATAAGCTGTTATCTTATAGTCATTTATCAGGCTGACATTTCAGATTGAAACATTATGTTATTGTCAGACATCTCAAAAAGTCAGTTTGCTTGACAATGGACGTATTAGTGTTCTGACTTACTGCAATGCACATAATTGTTATACTTGCAGGAAATCATAATTTTTTCAAAATTCTAAATTTTCCAGAATAAAACGAACAATAAAACATTGTAATCACATCAGCTTAATTAGAATGTAAACAGTGCATCGTCATTACCATGAGTGGTTAATGTATAATCATGCATGGGATCCCATCTCTGGCTCAGCTCTTGTAGACGAGCCAACCCTGAACCCTAAGGCCTGGAGTAACTGCCAAAAAGCTGGATTTACAGCGAGCACAGCTTCCCATTTGAAAAGGTATCATTGTACCGGCTCGGGTCATCATTGAAGGCTATTTGAAAAGAAGTAATGTGATCTACAAACAGACTCAAAGCCAATGTGTACTGTATACCGGGAGTGCGAAGAGGGAGGGGAGGAAAGTGTTCGGCAGGCAGTGGGATAAACGGGTTGATAACTGACGCCGCATCACAGAATTCCCGCTGTGCAGTCGCACTCTTCAATTTAACATCTTTTTTCAAATACTGAAATCTTGATGTTATCCTGTCCAAACAACATTTTTGGATTCCAATATCAAGTGGTTTTCCGTGGAGTGTGTTTATGGAGATTAGGCAGCGAATGAGTGTGTAATTAAGGACGATCCAATGAGGTAAATCTTGGCCAGTGGGAAGAAAGCCATGGCACTGATACTGGCAATCACAGCAGAACAGAACGGACACCCGCGGTTGGGTAGGGAAAAGATAGAGGAGGAATTATCAAATATTAGAGAAGGGAGGTACGTAAGGTAGGGAGGGAAGGGATGAGAGGGTTTTGGGATGCAACGAAGAGGAGGAAAAGGAAAGGCAACCCAGAACTGGGCTGGACATCACATTTACTGACAGTGTGGAGACGTGTGAAAGCTTCTCCTCACACTACACTCTTGATACTCAAAGATTGCAAATAAACTGCCCAGACTGAGCTAATCTGTTGTTGTCATGGTGCAAGAAACACGTTTTTTCAGCTTGGGAGTTTTAGCGCAGGGTGTTGTGATTCAATTCTTCCACTGCAGGCTACCAAAATGAGGTTTATCGAGAATACATGTTGGCATAAATAGGTTGCAGTAGATGAGACAAATGCTGTTGAGTAGGAGCTTCAATCACAATTTCAGGGCTAGTATTCTAAAAGTAATCACAAACATTTATTAATCCATCCAAGCTTTCTAAAACAACTGGTTCAGTGATTCAAAATGTTTTTTTTATGAGCAAGTTATTAATGAGGCCTTCATATATTTTAATATAGAGCACAAAGAAACTCTCAGCTAAAATCCCCTTATCTTTGAGCCTCCCTACTTCATTAATTCATTATAAACTAAATGTAAATGATTGTTTTCCCTACCGTTCAAAGACTAATTTAAGATCATATCTCCTTGTTGCCGAAATGAGACTCCTTAACTGTGGTTCACATCCTGAGAGTTGCCCATGATAACAGCCAATCATCAAAAAGTTAATATTATTTAATTTGATGCGTGTCACCTCAGTATACCAGTAAGTTGGAGGCTGTTATATGTGTGTACTTGAGCAAATTCTGAAATGAAAGCTAATTTAACTTGCTCAATGAGCGGCACATTTCACAGTTAATTTGGTTGTTCATAAAACACTCAACAGCAAATCACCTTTACATCCTCAGTGCTTTGTTTCTAATTCCAACACTTCACAGTACTTGGGCAGCGAAGAAAAGACATATAATGTTCTCTTTACAACACTGTAAAACACTGCAACTCAGCAATAATACTAACTTCAATAAATTATTGTAAGTTCAAGTATCCTTGAAAATGCATACTATTTTATCTTGCACTTGAGACGAACCCATTTAGTTTCTTCCGTCTCAGCTAAATAATACATAAACTCTCACAACAGGCAAGTCACTTTACTAGTGTTTTAAACACTTATTATATGACTAACATTTACTTTTACTTGACCTGTATACGCTTTAGTCTTTTTTCATGCACACTTAGTGTTCGACCTGAAAGGGAAAAACAGAACATGCTGAACATATTTGAATGCATTGATTCCAGCTTGATGAGGTTTTTATATACAAAAATATTGATTTATTGGACCTCGGATGAACAAATGATGTCATGTAAAATCTTAAACTTAGAGCTTTTTTTGCTTTTAGGATATTGGCTCATGCAACTCTGGCCAGCTGAACAAATCATAAACAACAGGAGAGTTTATTAGAGTCATGAACATGCATCCGAAAAAGCAACTCCATGCTGCACTAGCCTTGTGGTTCATTACTCCATTTCTCATCTCTCTTTCTCCATGCCCTTCTCTATTTACTCTCATTTTCCATTTTAATGCAATGTTATTTACTATAAACGTTCTCCCCTGAATGACATGTTGACCACAGTTACCATCTCTGGGAAAAGGAAATCGCCACTGAATGTCTGCTAAAGGGAAACGAGGCCCCTGTCTCGAGTCTTTGATGGACGTTGGCTGAACCTGAGGTGACAGGAGACATCATTGAGTCCATTTTGATGGCATTAGCCTTGCTGATTCCATTACGTTGGGAATTGTATGCCCTCTATCCGTGTCGCCAAGTTGAGATGCGAGGTCAGCTGGGAGCTAGCTGCTGCTAGCCGTCAGAGCACAGCGCTCACCTGGTTTGACATCTGCTCTCTGTGTAGGCAGCATGTTTGGTTCAGGCTCAAATCTCCACAGTGGAGGAGAGCTGGAAGTATGCCTCCTAGCCTCTGTGTGAATATGTATATTTGCAGTGTGTGTGTGTGTATGCACGGCGTTGTATCTGTATTTACGATTGCATTCCTTGTGTATTTGTGTGTCGCATTGGATATGCGTCCACCAGCACTCATGCGAGAAGACAGCGGGTTAGACTCCCTCCCCCTAACCCTCTTGCTCAGTTGGATCTCACTCCCAGATCTGTCAGGCGTCTGTTGATGTGTCCTCGATGTGACATGCCACCCACAGTGAAGGAGAGACACAATTCATCCAGCTTTTTCTCATTGGTTTACCCGAGTACCTCCCATAACCAGTCTGCGACCTCTGCCCTCCGAAGTTAAGCAGATAGCCTCGCATTGGTCTCACAGATGTAGTCGGGGTAATCTCATCAAAAGGCTTCAGTTGGTCGTCAGCCCATTATGTAATGTGTTTCCCCCAAAAGAAACAGACAGCTAAATCTGCTTTTTATGACTCTGCGCTAGCCGTTGCTGGAGGCATAATGTTTTCTGGTTGTCCATCCGTCCGTCCCATTCTCGTAAACGCTCATGATCGCCTGGACGGAAATGTTATAGGTATACAATCACAAGGTGGTAATTCTATTTTTTTTTTTGCAGTTTTGTTGACAGCCTTAATTATTTGCTGAGCTCGAGGGAGTTATTTCATATCAGAATGATATGCAAATCACAAATTATTGTTTGGTATTACGGTAGGCTTCACTGGTACTTAACACAATATTTAGTCACCTATTGTCTAATATTAAACGTTAAATAAATTATTTTGCAACGCACAGTAGTTTTTCTGGTTTTTAAACGACATCAGCACATTAACGGTGTGCATGTGAGGTCAGCTCTGTTTCCTGACATGTAATTAACTGGAGAATCAGTTGCTTGAAATCACCTCTGGACGCCTCTGGCATCAGTTTGATGCCAATGCAGCCTGGCAGTGGCAAGTGACTATACTGTGCACACTGTACAAAGCTGCATGCGCACAGCCACGCTGCTTCTTCCAGCAGGGAATGCTATGTTTTTTAATAAAACAACATGAATGCCTTGCAAGTCGCGTGCAATGATGCATCACATTTTTTTGTGAGTAGGCAGATGAATGTACAAACAGTTTGTTTTGTAAGGTTTAATTGTTCATGTACAGTTTGTGCTGCTCACAAGCAACTGCTTGAGTGGAAATAGCAGCTGTAATGAAGAAGCAGCAGCAGCAGTCTTATTGTCAGCTACAAGTGCACGGACACAGGAGAAATGCCACAAGGAGGAAACAGTTGCAAGCCTTGCACTGACATTAGCAGCGTTAGCAATTTGTTTCACATGTGTATCATGGGTTGTGCAGAACATGCACATAGATGCACACACACACACACACACACACACACACACACGCATACAGTCTGAATGTATAGGGTTCAATTTACTTACCACAGTCACAGCGTTATGCCGCTTCCACACAGTCCAAGATTAGGCGGCCCAGATTTCACAGCTATTAAGAGAGAATATAAACATGAAGGTTATTATTTTGTGTGAGCACAGAAATATGCATATCCAAACAAATGGAGATACTTTTTAACCTACTATTGTATTAGGTTGTGTGTAGACAGGCCCAGAATAGCCTTTGTTAAGCTGTCCCACCTTTTGAGGAATTGTGACAAAATGCATATTAAAGAAAATAATTGAAGCACTTAATTTTAATACCATGTACATTCATGTTTATCATACAACGGTTGTCATTGTAGTGCAAAATCATTACATTTTGAAGTCTATTCTATGTATATACTCAACACTCATGTACAGATGATTGAAAAGTGTTAGTAAGGTGAAGTAGCTTCAATATTATGAAATATAATTTTCAGTTATCCATCCATTTGTTCACACTGAACTTGCAGCTTTTTTGGTCTATCAAACGATGGATGAATGATGGTGGACAATCTAGCTCTCCCTACTGTACATGAGCAGTCTGTATGACATTTAGAGAACGTAGCAAATTATGCAGTACTCCTCTAAATGCGTTAACACATTTATATTACCTTTATCAGAGCTAATAAGTTCATAGCTATCTTTTAATATCTTTCTTATTTAGTGTTACCAATCAAATCTATCCTCTAAAAATAGATACGCCTGGGTTTGGTTATTTTATTACTATTTCCTTGCTTGCCCTGCAGGATACATGAAGATATAAAGCATAAGAAATGGCGAATTTGGTTGCTGTCCTCACATGTATGATCCCAGAGCGGCTGGTACATATGAGTTCTCAATAGCTGGGGTGAAAACACATTGTTTTCCACCAGAAAATCCATTTGTCTCCATGGTGATGATGTATCCTCCCTTGCCCAGTTTTCTTGCCTGCTTTTTATGGATAGCTTTATTGAGCTTTATCCTTTTTCAACGTTTTTATTGGCTTTTTGTTCATTTTAGATATGAATATGAGAAAAAAAACATGTTAGAAAGGTGTTCCAATCTAATAAAAATTCTCAGCTTTATCTAATGGTTTCGTTTTTTTAAGAGAGATAGGAGAGAGAATTACTTTCTCACACTGTAATATGCTCTTCCTAAATGCAGAGGATGGGTTAAATTCCATGCATGTACTGCATATATATGACGATTTAAGTTGAACTTTTAATCAAGTTTAATATGACAGCTTGTGAAGGTAGATAATTTGGAAAGACTCAAAGTGAACTCATAATATAATTACCCTCTAAAACACTTGGCTCCTGGGCAATAAACTAACATCCATATTCAGTATCTATTGATGCTTTTCATCCAGTTTGTTTTATCTATAATTGAAAATAGAAAAATGCACTTTGTGAAAAAATATAGCCTTAAACTCTGAAAAAGTAAATCCTTAATCGCTGGATTTAATGTTGTAGTTTGCCACAAGGAATACTAACGGCTGAGTCTTTTAAGCTAACATTAGCGTAAGGCAATTGCAGTTTCAAAGTTTGAAAACAGTCTTGCTTATTAATCCATGATTCTTTTCATCAATAGTGTAGTAAACCCCAAATACCTCCAAACTTTACAGATGGTTTCGTGGCATGGTTATCTCTTAAGCACACCTTGCTAGTTTTGCTAGAGAGCAATAATAGCCTAGACCCAGCCTGGTCATCATATAAACTATGAATTTTGTCTGAAATTGTCTGAATTTTTGGCCTCAGAATATCATGTTTGGCCTACAATGGCCTTAATACACAGTTGCATAGTGCTGTTTAGGTAAATACATATAGTGCTATAATTACAAATATCCTCTGAGAGATCACATGACTGCCTTATCTAAAGAATGTTATCATATCTAGCTGTAAACTGTACCCTTTAAGGTGAATGACGGGGGCTATCTTCTGTATCCTTGACTCCCACTGTCTGCCCATGATGGATTCAACCTCAAGCTATATAATACCAATCTCAGTGGAGTCATGGCCTTTTGTTATGGGTCAAAGTGTTAGATCCACTCCAGTCTTCATGAATGACTACATTCATTTGTATGAGAAAAGGGAAGATGGTTTTTCAGCACAGCAATCTTCATCTGAGCTTATGTATTATTGCAACTAATGTATTACATTCAGTTTCTACCAAGAAGTTAGAAGAATTATTCCCAGTGATTTAAATGTTTCCTGGAAATAGAAATGAAACAACATGACAATAATAATAATAATAAGAAAGATAAATAAAATATCAGATATGACCAATACAAACTTCTGATATGCTATTGTTGAGCTGTACACAGAAATGCACTTTCACACCTCTTGACATTACCTTCAAATTCCATTTTATTTGCCTCCATTGCTGCATTTTCGCCACTCTTTTCTGGGTTGTCAAAGTATCCCGAGCGTCAGTGACAGCTCTGCCCGCAGACAAACAACACCAGTCTTTCTCTAGACTTAATGCCTCTGTTAATTTGTTTACCTTGATCAAATAGACCTCATCACTTGAGGAATTTGTCTCCAGAATGTGTTTGGCTGGGACTGAGCTATAACTCAGCACAGTCACTCCATTTGTCAGAGAGAGCCCTGACAGTCAGCCTAATTAGTTTGGTTGTGACAAAAGAGCTGTCTTGTGGAAACCGGAACATCAATCCATCCATGAAGGCATGTGTTTTCATAATGCAGCCGATACAGTGAGCAGAAACATGCCTATTAGGCGGCGTCTGAAACCGCATATACAAGAAGACAATGATCTGTTTGGTAAAAAAAAAAAATGCTTTTAAGATGCACTGTCAATAAGTATTTGTATGTCGGGTGATTTAACATGTTTTGATGTCAAGCAAGTTCTTTTCATTCTTGGAAAAAACCTGCATATTAGATTGGAAGCATGTTGCGTAAGCTGTCATGGACTGATACAGTAAAGATATACGGCGTGGCTTCTTATCTTCCTTGGTGTCAATTTGGAAACACCTTAGTTTGACCTGTCAGTGGTGGAGCGCAAATATGCCCCTCCATGAAATAAGATAGAATGTTGAAAGCATTATATTTATATCAATTTTTTTAATTTGATAGACTTTTATCATGTCCTCTATTGCTTTTGTAGACATTAATTTATTTTATGAAGCACATCTATTAAACTAAAAGCAGCAATTTTCAGTTTTGCTTCAAAATATTGCCTTGCTGCAGCCAGACAGGACAGTCAAGGAAAACAGTCATCTATCATTTAAGAGTCAATTTAACAGTAAGACATTAAGGTTAGTGGTTCTCAGCCTCTCCTGACATCCCTAAAAGCCACTTCTACATAATCCAGAAACAAAACAAAATTACCAGCTCCCTCAACGGCTGTTTGGCCCCCGGCTGTCTTTAAAATGTTCCACGGCATCATTCCCTGGGGATTTTTTTTTAAAGGCACTGTTCACACATTCACTCTGTCACTGTTAGGGCTCCTCTGCCAGCTGCAGCTCTCCTGTATGTGGACTTGCTGTGAGAATGCCTGTTAAAGTGCATCCACAAAATAACAGAATATACCTCATATGTGTATTTATGCCTGCATTTATTACTTCTTTATACTACACAGAATATTTATATTTTTTGCTATATTGACTTCTTCCTCACAGAAAGACATAATGCTAATTGTCTTGTTTATTCTATCACATGCTCAATTATCTTTTTGCTCTTTATATTTAAAAGGTCAGTTTACCCAAATTAAGAAAAGTAATAAACATGTTGTTTGCATTTGAATATGCAGATAAATTGGAGCTTTTATCTGACAACATTTCACTGAGACCTCTGCCATGACCCCATTATGGTGGATGTAATTGGAATTTAGTTTTGTTTCATTAGTTCCTCTTTAAAAATTCAACTCAGCAAGGTTTGTTGACTATTTCGAGTTAATGTCATCTTTACATTTTTTGAGCACCACAAACAAACAAAATCTCCCATCTGCTGTACGGTAGTAGCAGCAGAAGTCATAGAGACATACTGTAGAGCTTAAAACCAGAGGAAATGAATACAAGGCTATCTGCTATCTGCATACCACCTGGGTTGAATGGACATTCCAATTCACGTGAGCACAAATATTGACCCAGAAAGAGGGAAAAAGCATGAGGCTTCTTAGAAGCAATGGTTGCATGCACATAACTAAAATATGAGGAAAAAAACAACGTACAATATGACATTTTCCATCCAGCATGTTTCAAATGTAGAATTTAGGCAACATCAATCAAGTATGCAAGACATTCAGCATTTCGTGCAAGTCAGGAAATTAGCCTTTTGGTATTTTCACTGGGAAATACTGTATGATTATTGAGCATGCTGGAGTACTGTATTGTTTGAGTTTTCCAAGTACAATACAGTAAACAATCTAAAGTATTTAGGCCTACTGACATCTTTTTATGTCTCATATGTAGACACATTGTGTCTGTATCTTCACGCTTATATCCAGCCTGTGCTGTAACATCAGGCAGTAGACTCAGAAATATATACTGCTAACATCTGCAGGATCAAAGGCAAAATTTCACTTGACCTAGAAAATGGAGGTAAAGTGCTGTAATCTTTCCTCCTTCCATACAAACATAAAGACACATGCGGTCACATAAGAACAGCCACTTCCACCGGGGTGATTGCATGCCCCATGGAGAGCAGACTGGTAGTGTTTTCCACCTTTGAAGAAATCATTGCTTCACTTTGAGCGGGAAGAAGAGACCTTTTGTAGCCTCGTGGCCTCTGAAGGCCTCAAAGGAGCTCTGGAAGCCATGAGCTCCGTCTTCCGTCTTGCAACCAGCGTTTGATGTCGATTGAGGAATGTAGACAAGGAAGCAGCCCTTTATTTTGTCAGCAAGAGAAGCTGCAGCAGTTTTCTCACACTAAGGCCGATTGATTTCACCCCTTCCTGCAAAGATGGTGTGCAGTAAGTAAGTCAATGTCACTTTGCATATTCCTGCCAACTTTTTTTATTTGTTTTGGTAAGTCTCAAAGCTCGGGGTGACGTAAAGGAAATTAAGAGTAGATGTGACCCCTGTGAGGCTGCCTTCAAGTTTAGCTCCCGAGTTAGATGATGGTGAAGGAAAGAAATCTATTCTCCATATATCTCATCTGAGCCCGAAGAAGCATGGCATCTAAATAGAAGTCAGCCTGCTGTGCTGATGCAGTGCAGGTGTTAATATGCATTAACATTCATAGCCTGACTTGTTTTATCTACTCCTGCACTTTGTTTGCACACCTTGCTGTTCAGCACACAATCACTTTAAATGTAATGAAGTCTCTGTAGTTTTCTGGGCCTGTTCACACAACGTATTAAAGGAACACGTTTTTTGTTGGTTTATTTGTTTGTTTTGCGTTGTGGCATAGTAGTTAATGGAATTGTTGTGCTGCTGGTGTGGATCAAGACAAATCTCCATGGGGACAATTGACCATTCGCTAAGTCCATCCGACAAACAGCAATTGTCCAATCAAAGCTTAGCAATCGGAACTAGTCATGGCACGCTTGTCAAGGTTTGGATTCCTCTGTTCAGTAGGCTCTAACCTAAGCTGCAAGTGAGCATGCTGACGTTTGTTTCAACCAACTCCTGCAGATAAAATTTGCTTATTTAGCTCACTAACTACAACTGATAAATTCGGTCAGCACCTGTTATTTCAGCCGGTAAAATCTCAAATCAGCAGTTTAAAATGAAAAGCCTGCTTTTGTCTACACCTTCTGAAATCAAGGATATTTTGTTCTAAAGACTGCTGCCATTGTTGTCATTGAAAACTGCATTATGTGTTTTGTGAACAACATTAGGCTTGTTTGAGATGCGCCAGGCCTGCGCAAAATAGATAACTGGCCATCACTGCACAATATATGCCAATTTAGATTCGTGTCCGACTTGATTCCGACGTAATGCACATGTGGTCAACGATAACTTTTTTTAGAGCCAGCCGCCGCAGTTGCTCTCCGCCGACTGCACGATCCAGGGCATGATGGGAAACAGCTGGCTGTCGCCGGATCAAAAAGCTGATTGGCTATTAGGTTTGACAACAAACGCCACGTTTTGTAGAAAATCCTATTTTTCTGTGTAATTCTAATACTTAGCGCTGGATTGTTGGCTATTAGTCAATGAAGGTTTAATCTATAGTAAGTATACAACACATATCAGAGCGAGCAGCAAAGTGTTTCACAGGCAAACATAATTTAAAAAAAAGATAGCATACAACGCAGATACACGCACATTTCCACAAACATATATATATATATATATATTTACAAATGCATGAATACATCTAAATGATGTCTGCAAACTATAAGTAGCCTACAAATCGGATCTTTCTTTGACTTCCTACGTATTCTTTGGAGGCAGCAGAAAACTATTCGACTTGACCAGAGGTGTCAAGTAACGAAGTACAAATACTTCGTTACCTTACTTAAGTAGAGATTTTGGTTATCTATACTTTACTGGAGTATTTATTTTTCAGACGACTTTTTACTTCTACTCCTTACATTTTCACGCAAATATCTGTACTTTCTACTCCCTACATTTTAAAAATAGCCTCGTTACTATTTCATTTTGGTTTGTTTTCACTCCGTCTTGTCATCGTTCAAAAACACACACACAAAAAACCTCTCCACCCCGTTGCCCACAGATACGTGCGCGCGCACACAGGTGAGCGCTGAGCACACACACCAGCGGACAGAGAGCGTCGAAAAATATGTCGCGTGAAAAGTAGACCGCTATATCTGCGTTTTAAACGCTCCCAGGGTGAAGATGCAACAGCAGCTCTCCTGAGGAGCAACCGGAGTTCTCCTCGCACCGGAGCAGCTCTCTGAACCCGGAGCAGCTCTCCTGCTCCAGGTGAAACGAGCCACGGTGCTCGTGTCTTCTACCAACAATGAGCTGCTGGCTTCACATATTACAAAAGTACAAAGTACACGGATATAAAAATAAGTCATTAATAAATACATGGATAAATGCCTGTACTTTCGGGTAAATGGTTACGGTACGCCGTTAACAGGTTACGCTTACGCATGCGCGATTTGACGCGACGCCGTGAGCTCCGTGAGCTCGTCTTTTCCTGCTGTTGCGTTTCTCAAAATAAAAAAACAGATCTAAACTCAATATTGAGCATGAATTGAGAGAGGCCTCAAATCTACAACCCCGTTTATAACATATGTGTCGAGGAAAGCAGGTCACTGCTCCACTAATACTGATACAACCTGATGGCTCTGTATGATCTGCACTCATTCTGTTTTGTTTGGCAAAAAAGATTAAAAGCTTATTGTTTTCCACAATGAGCTATTTAGTAGTAACTAAATATGAGTAATTTTTTGCACAGATAGAACTTACACAAAACATTGTCTGATGGGGCAATCTGATTTACTTGAAAGTGATTGCAATTGTCTTTATTCTGTTACTTATAAAACCATAGATGAGTCACACAATTATGTTATTTACAGAAAAAGTTTGAGAACCACAGCTTTAAGTGTTTGTGTCGGAGTCGCCGCCTATTTTCCACTATTACAATACTTATAGGCAACTAGTTATCATGTCTTGTCTGTCTGTGTCTGAGACGCGGCTTAAGAGTTTGTCCTTAATGGGAAAAAAACATTCCCCTTACATTACTTTTACTTTTATACTTTTAAGTAGTTTTTAAACCAGTACTTTTACACTTTTACTTAAGTAAAAAGCTTGAGTTGATACTTCAACTTTTACAGAAGTATTTTTAAACCCTAGTATCTATACTTCTACTTGAGTAATGAATGTGAATACTTTTGACACCTCTGGACTTGACCGCAGTTTCTTTTCAACGCCCCTTGCTGCTGCCGCCTGCTCTCGTCCACTTTCCAGGCAAAGCACAGTTCATCTCGAACAAGCCTAATAACTAAGAGGGGTGTGACTGAGCAAACAGCCAATCAGCAACATGCATGGAAAAAACAATTACAACCCTTACCTTGACAGAATTGTTGCATTCCTATTTCAGAGTTATAATATAGCCTGTGCAGTTGTTGTTGTGCCGTATTGAGGTTGACTTGGCGAGACAGGTAGAGACACAATTGGGTCAGTCAGCTGCGATGGACATAGAGCATAATACATAACCACAGCTGTCCATGAGCTTTCTTCATGTCACTGTAGGCCACACCTGACAGACACGGCAGAACCACCAGATCCTTTACTTCTTGTTGATAACCTGCACTTTACAAGCTAGCAGCTACATCAAAATGTAGCCTGTCAGATACTATGTATTTGTATGTCAGTATGTGTGTGTGTGTGTGTGTGTGTGTGTGTGTGTGTGTGTGTGTTTAGCTAGCAGGCAGAAAGCCAGCATGACCCAACTTCAGCTTTTCAGCTTTAGTGCAGTGCTGCAGACAGCTGTGCCACAAACACGCTGCTGTGGATCACCGCGAGGGCCTTTTATTTAGGTCACATTCTGTGCTTCAGCGGCCAACAGAAGGGATCTCTGTCAACTGCAATGAATACCTTTAGTTGGACACAGCCCACTTTTTAAGTGCCCTGCAAGAAGCGGACACTGTGCGTGTCTGTGTGGTATGTAGCGTGTGCTTTGTGTGGGTTCACAATGTGTGAGTGAGTGAATGTATTGCAGATGGGGATGGGTATTGGCCACTATATATTTCTTTTCATTTACACTTTTAACAATACAAGTGTTATATATGGGCTTAATTCTCTCACAGAGTGATTTGATCCCACGGTTTACAAGGAAATTGCATGATTTATTTACCCAATTTTTCAATTAATCCAGCATCCAGTTTATAGCCACGTCAAAGGAAATAATAGATCTGACTCACTCTGTATTCATTATACATCCTACAGTGTCCTTACAGTATGGAAAGAACTGATATGATATGTCATTCCCCTGCTCTGCATCCCTTAGTTTCTCTTGTTATGTTTCCTCCCTTCGTTTACACTTCCCCTTCCTCCTCCTCCTTTTTATTTATTTTTATTTTATTTATTTTTATTTACCACAGTGGCCTTTGGTAGAGTATTATAAATCGCAGTAATGAATTCCCCGCGCACACTCGGCCACACTGCTGCCACACTGCTACACCGCGGTGCGTGGGCTCTTATTATCGTCTCGTTAGCTTCACCTCCAGTCCATTGGAAACTGTGCGGGTTCAGTGGCTATCCAGCCCCAGATGGGTAAGGAGGGCAGTTTAAGGGCCCTGATGGATGCCATTGTTTTCATGTCACCATGTAAAGGAAAGGTTGTTTATTGCCGCTTGCCTCGACCGGCCCCAGAAGCTGTCAGCTGGGTTTTACTGGCCAATTAGTTTGCCCTTAGAGTAGAGCTAGGTATAGAGGAAAAGTGTAGGATCAGGCTGTGATCATTTGTTGTGTTTGTGAGCGTGGGGTTGTGCATGCGTGCACACTGAGCAGGTGTACTGTAAAGCAAAAATAAATGCACTTTTTCAGTACTACCCCATGTTTTAGAGAGGACGCCATATGTGTCTGCATTCCCATGACCAATTTGTCATTTCTAACAGTACCCTCGAACAAAATAGCATAAACTAGAAATAGATTTGAACTCTACTTGATACCCCTTCTTCCTTTGTTTCTCTGTTTCCTCGATCTCCTGTCACGTTTCATTGAAATCTTCCAGAGAGGTGGTAGAGGAAGCTTTTGAACAGATTTGGATGGTGCAGGACTACATGCCAAGTGGCTGCTATATTTAGAGATTCCCCTTTATGAAGTTTCGAAGGACAAAAATAAAGGAATAGGTCCAAGTCTCATCAACATCATCAAGTTTTCTCATGCCAAAACAGCATCTTCAAATTAAATCAGAAGAAGACTCTGTGATTTAAGTGTATGCAAATATGAGATATTTATAATTCTGTTTTCTGTCTCTCTCTCTCTCTCTCTCTCTCTCTTTCTCTCTCTCTCTCTCTCTCTCTCTCTCTCTCTCTCTCTTCTTGTTTGTTTGTCTGTTTCCTCACGGCTGTGTGTTTCTTTCTTTTTAGTGCTGGTTTTGGGGCCTGTGCAGACTTCCCACGGCAGCAGTTGGATGTGCATGTCGACTCGGCCACGATGACAATGAAAGGCCTGTCTAGCAGCCGTAGTCACCACCACACGGTGACCTGCGACCCCTCTTATGACTCCATGACCCTAGGGCACTCGGACCGTCGGTCCTACTTCCTCAACCCTGGGGAAGGTCATCCTACTGACCGGCCCTGCTACACCCAGCGTAACTCCTTCCAGTCTGAGTGCAGTGCCTACCCTGACTTGGCCAGCTGCACCTTCCCTCGCAGACATTACAGCTCTCACCATGAGCTGAAGGAGGAGTGTGGCGCTGTGGTGCCTTATACGGGGCCAACAGGGAGCATTAAGGGAGGTGGTGGAAACAACAATCGCATCCCTTCTAACCTGCTAGAGCAGTTTGAGCGCCAGGCACCGGTGCGTCGTGAAGGCTACCACACACTGCAGTACAAGCGCACTGCAGTGGAGCACCAACGAAGTGACAGCCCTGGTCGAATACGCCACCTTGTTCACTCTGTCCAGAAGCTTTTCACCAAGTCCCACTCCTTGGAGGGGCCCTCGGGGGCTGGTGGTGGAGGGAGTGGGAGGATGAATGGCAGCAAATCCAGTCCTGATGACCCACCGTCTTCTTCTGGCACCCTGAAGCACAGTAAGCGCAGTAAGAGCAAAGACCGCTCCAAGTCAGAGCCTAAGATGCGCACCGCCATCTCAGGCTACTGGAGCTCAGACGACACGCTCGACCGAGAGATGTGCCTCTACCACCATCACCACGGGGGAAGCAGCGGAGGCCTGCCCACAGGGGTCATGACCATGGGGCGCCATCCGGAGAAATCTCAGTCGCAGTACTTCATGGAGTCCTACAACACCATCAGCGCCCACTCTCTCAAGACGTCACGCAGCAACAACGATGTGAAGTGCTCCACGTGCTCTGGGGGTAGCAGCGGAGGTATGCCACTGGTGGGAGCTCTGGATGGACAAGTGCAGCTGAAGAAGAGCTCATGGTCTTCTACTCTGACGGTGAGCAGAGCAAGGGAGGTTTACCAGAAGGCCTCAGTCAACCTAGATAAAGCTCTAGTGAAAGCCGAGCAGGGACGCACCTGTCACTTCCTACAGGTAGGATAGTTACAACAGCCGCACCTCTCGCATGCGTCATGCTTCATGCTTCATGCTTCATGCTTCATGCTTCATGCATCCTGTGGTGCCAGCTGCTCCTCCATGCTCCTGTATTTCTGTTTGTTTGTATGCGTGCCTTTTAGAGGGGACGACTGGGGAAGCAGTTGCCCCATCCTATCACTTCAATTATTGGTCTCATGTTGACTTTATCTCTGGTATCTTCAGAAAACATTTAGCAAAAGCATGTGTATGGAAATATTTACATGTGAAGTAATGTGGTGCCGTGACACAGGATGTCAAATCTATTGTCTAACAGGTCAGGTCAATGTACCAGTATCCTAAACCAGCATTACTTTTTTTCACAGTATACAAGCACAGGAAAGCAGACCAGAAACACCAATGTAATCTGTGTTTCGGGCATACATGGCAAATTGTAACATTTCTGCAGATGGTACTGGTGGTTGTCGCAGCAGTGTTGTGTGTGTGAGAGAGTGAGTATATCTTATTCACTGAGCGAGAGTAGGGTGCTACTATAAGATTGAAAAGGGCCAGAAGTGAGGAGACAAAGAAATGGAAGTGGTCACAAGCACACATGCAGACATATGCATCCATGCAATCCTGCTTCTTTTTTTCTTGTTTCAAATATAAGCCAGAGGAGAGAAATGGAGAAACAAGGCAGGGAGGGTAGAAGGGTGTGTGTGTGTGTGTGTGTGTGTGTGTGTGTGTGTGTGTGTGTGTGTGTGTGTGTGTGTGTGCCCGCTGTCGGAAAAGGACCTAACGAGAGTAAGCAGGGGCAACAGAGGAGGGCGTGAATGGAGAACGCAAGAAGCAGAAAGTGAGAATGAGGGAGCATAAAAGAGTGAGAGAAAGTTCTGTGTGGCCTTGCATTTTAACAGCCTGGAAAACCGAGTGAGCAGATCAAGGAAGGATGTTGTCGCTGCAGTACGGCAACGTTTCTCCTAGCCTGAAAAGAACCGGCGCCTTTTTTACTTGAAAGAGACGGAACAGAAAAACAAGCTTTCAAGGAGAGCAGCCAGGACAAGTGCAGACCTTTTTTTGAATCCTGAAAACAAGACGTGCCATTTGCTTCACCTGCCGGGGTAGTATCCTGTAATCCGTATTTGAAAACTACACTTAAATTAATGCCAAACCAAAACTTGTTTACGAAAAGGATGCACTATACTGTGAGGGCAATGACATTCAAAAGCATGACTCTACTTATTTATTTTAATTTTGTTTTCCCTTTTTCTCAGAGACCTAAATCCTTTTGACGTTATTACAATCCCGGTCTTTCCCAAGGTGTTACCACAGTCTGCAGTTGCCCCTGAAATCAAAGTCAGCTCGGTTTCCTAGTTACGCACCAGTCTGTTGAATGATTCTCGCTCTGTATCTCATTTCTTTCACTTCAGAGCTTGTACCCTAACAGCCACTCACATTGGGACTGCAGTGGTTCTGCTGAACAAAACCCCCTTTGTTTTCCCTCGCTCTCCATGTCTGCTGTCTTTGACTCTCTCTCTTTTATATTAGAGATGGGAGATAGCTTTGCCTCCTTTTATTTTATACCTCCATTAGTGTGTGTGAAAAGTCAGGAGAGCGAACCGAGGCCAGGCTACTGCCACGTTTTGTCAAAACAATTAATTTATCCGCTTTTGACATGCCGCATACATCACAGGACAGACAGAAGAAGGCCTCTGGCACTCACACGCTTATGGTATGATCAAGCTGGACCCTGCATTGATACGACTATTGAATCTTTTCAGGCATGAAGTACTCTGTTTGTTGCAGCCTTGCGTTTATTCATGTGGAAGTGCTTCTGTATGAGCTCTCATGTCTGGAAGGTGACCTGTGTTCGCTCCTTCTTTACATTGTCTCACTTCATATCTACAGGTGCCTCAGGATGACTGGAGCAGTTTCTCTCCGCTGGGGAAGGATGACGAGATCCCATGCCGCCGGATGCGCAGTGGCAGCTACATCAGGGCCATGGCAGAAGAAGACAGCGGCGATTCGGACTGCAGTCCCAAACCCTCGCCCAAGGTCCAGGCACGACGAGCCAGCTACCTGAAGGCCACACAGCCGTCCCTCACAGAGATGACCACACTCCAGTAAGTGTGTGTGTGTGTGTGTTTGTGTGTCAGGGCTGAAACTGGTATTCTATATGAATTATTCCGGGAAATATCTTTTGTGTCAGAAAGGGAAAAAATACTATTTCCCAGAGTCTTTAATTTGCTTGTTTTTTTCTCCCATCATTAGACCCAAAATATAAAATGTACCGGACTCTTTTGCCATCTTTGCTTGAAAAATGAAGAATGATTGCTGTTGAATTTTATGTCATCTACCTGATCACTGAATTGACTAATCGTTCCAGTATTTCTATGTGTTCATGTTTGGTGTGACTGTATGCCTGCCTGTATATTATGTTTGAGCGTGTCTACAGTGTGTGCGTCTGAACATCATGTTCAAGAGTTCACTGTGTCCATAATGTGCAGGTTCAGTGAAACAGACGGTAGGGATACAGGGAATTAAAGGAAAAGATAAAAGTCAACAAACAGAAGGAGCAGAAGTCAGTCGGTTACAGCCTGGCAGCAGTCTGGCTTATGTGTGTGTGTCCCTGACTCTCACAGCCTAATTACCCGTTTCTGTATTTACAACTCCGACACGTAGCTGGCCTCTGTATTTCTACAATGACACAAACACAATAATCGGACTGAACCTTAATTGAAAAAGACAAGATGCCTGTTGATGTACTGAAGCCTCTTCAAGAATGCATTGTGGGTTGAGAACATGCAAGAGATATTTCTATCTTTAAAAAACAATCTGAGGTTAAAAGCCGAGCTTCATCATTTGAAGGTTTTAGTAGAGTTGTTTCTTGTTGCATACGACGTTCTCAGCTCAGAAGACTATTTTTGACAGCGTGAGCTCATAAGGTTTTACAGCAATATTAGAATCCATCAAGAAGATTTCTGACTTAGAAAAGTCTTGAAACGCATCAAGCTAACAACATTGTCCTTAATTAAGTCCACACAAGTTAACTTGAGCTAACACAAGGAGCTCAATGGTTACGTTTTTTGACTTCATATCTCTTTTTGAAGGAATAGATTGTTCAAATTTCAGTATTACAAATTGTAAATATTGGTTTCATACGCATTTTGTATTTTCCTCTGTTTATATTACATATTAGTAATGTTAACATATATGACATGTATCCTTTTACTGTTTTCATTGCTGGACATGACTAATCATGAAAACTTGAAACACTGAAAGTATTGGGAACACAAGTGCTATGGTGCAGCATGCGGCTGTGAATGATTAGCTGTGTAATATACAGAGATGAGAAGAACACCAGTGGGCGCTCAGTCATTGTTACTGGTTGCACAAACACAAGCGCATGCACACAACCTTATGTAAGTGCAAGTGGCGCAGCTTGGGGCCCACTAATGACTTGAATTTGGCCCGGGGAATGCCATCATCGTCTGATGGAACCCAGTGGAACAAACCAAGCTGCACTGCTGCACAATGGAGATAGAGAACGAGGCGGGAGCAGCTGACATCTTGTTTTCACACTGTGCTTTTGGGAGCTGGCACACGTCTGCAATAATTAAATAACCAGCTTTGTTGTTCCATAATGTTTCAGAGACCTTTCTCTGACCATTGTGTCCTTGACTAGTGAAGAACTGCTCCTGAGGAGTGTTGGGATTTGTTGAATCTCACCCAACGTTAACCTCATCCTTTATTAAAACACACAGCACACAGATAAAGCTTGCATTTAAATGGCTGGGATTATTCCTGGCAGACAAACAAGCTCAGGAGAAAATGACATCCTTGTTTGTCTCCCTCAGTCGCTAACAGTCGTCTTTCTTTTTGCCGCAAATTCATTTATTCCTGGCCTAGATTTGTATCATCTTTATTTTTTTATATCGCAGCAAGAACAGACATCCTGAATAATGGGTTGCAGTACTGAGTAATCACATCTCCGTCTTTCTGTCCTCCCATCCCTCCAACCACAGTCATCACTCTCGAGAGCATTATTCAGGCAGTGACTATGAGGACGGGGAAAGAGGCGAAGGTAAAGAGAATAAAAAATGGAGGAGAGAGAATTTTGGACAGAGAAAACTTCTCAAATGAGGAAGAAGGAGAAACCGACTGACTGGAAAGATGAGGGGAAGCAATCAAGGGGACAAAGTTGTGAAGAAAGGGAAGAAGCTAGACTAGAAAAAAGGCAAATCCAGGAGTACGTGAACACTCAGTAATGCCGTGAAAATCAACACACGCTTCAGCTAGCCCTGATCCTTGACTGGCAGAGAGGAACATGTGTTCATTAATGTCACTTGTTCGATAGAGGGACACCCAGGGACAGACTGAACTTCCCCCCTTAGGTGGTACTGATTACAGGCTAGGTCTGCCATTCAAGTTGTCACAAAAGACATCATTGGTTCTGCCGATAATCAGCCCCACAGGGAAATCAAGAGAAGATGTGGATAGAGATAATGGTGTGCAATAGATTCTTCCTTCCATGCACAGTCACAGACTGCAGGCAGCCGATATGGAAGATTCATACCAATCTCTGAGGTTTGAGATGTGCAAATAGATTTATTTATTTTTCCTTCGGTTGAATAATGTACTTTCTCATTTCTCAATTGACCCGATAGATTATAGCCCCAGCATGAAAATAGCAAATATTGTTCAACACTGGCTTAAATATGCATTGAAAGCACGGTGTTGCTGAGACTTCTTAGATTAAAAAAGAATGAACTGTATTGATAAAATGAACCGGTGAGCCTGACTAACCAATGCCTTGATACAGTAGCTTTCAGTATATTCTGCTCTATATTTAAAAGCCCAGAGGATGGTTTGTACATAGAGATATATTTTTAAATTGCTGCTTTTCCATAATCAGCACCTTTATTCCCATCTCAATAGCTCATCTGTCCTTTTATTACTCTGGCTCTCTCCACTGTCATCTCCCCTCCATTCTTCCATCCAAGAAAGAGTAATTCAGTTTGCTTTGCTGAAGTAACCACACTCTATTTTAAGGAGGAAATAACAGGCCTGACCTGGAGGCAGAGAGTCAAAAGAGTTGTGTGTGTATATATGTGTACAGTATTTGTCTGTGTGTGCGTATGTGTGTGTGTATATGTATATATATATAAATCCTTTTTATATTCACACAAGTAAACATAAGGGACAAAGTGTGAAATAAAGGGGATATTGGATCTAACTCCTCACAGTTGATTTGAGATTAGACGTTGCACTTTGTTTTCTAGAAGTTGGTTTGCTAGGCCATGTTCATCAAGAGGAGAGCGAGTCAGCTTTTTAGGTTTCATTTCCCCTGATTAATGAATTATTTTGCTGGCATCCGACTGCTACACACATACACACACACACACACACACTTGTAGTAATGTCTACACGTACACATGCACATAGGGGTGAAGCATGCTGAGCGATCAGAATGGAGGCAGGTGAGAGCTAATGAGACACCTATTCATCTTCCCTGGAGATGTGTGTGTGCGTGTGTGTGTGTGTGTGTGTGTGTGTGTGTGTGTGTGTGTGTGTGTGTGTGTGTGTGTGCGTGTGTGTGTGTGTGTTTCCTGTTGATTATGTGTCTATGATAAATCTGTGAAGGTCATTAGATTAAGCATACTTCACAGACCCCCACACACACACAGTTCTTCTTCCCTCTTCTGACATATGTATGCGAGTGTTCTCTGTTCTCCCCGCTAAGTGTTTTAGAACAAGCTTACAAGGAGCTTCAAGGACAGACCTAAGCTACTGCTGTTTCTCAATGTGACTGCGCTTGTTGATTAGATAAGAGTGTCTCCTGAAGCAATTGTGGATTGATCCACATATTTTGCTTTTCACCATGCTCCTTTTTTTTTCTTCTTTGCTTTGACTTTTTCTTCTTTTCTCCTCCCTCCATTTTTTTTTCTCTCCTTCCTTCTTTTGTGGCAGGATTTCCACAGAGCATTCACCCAAGCTGCAGATCCGGAGTCACAGCTACCTGCGGGCGGTGAGTGAGGTTTCCATCAATAGAAGTCTGGACAGCTTGGACCCGGCAGGGCTGCTGGCCTCGCCGAAATTCCGCTCACGAAACGAGAGCTACATGAGAGCCATGAGCACCATCAGCCAGGTTAGTGGCACCCAGGGGCCTGTGCCTCTCTAAAGTCAGCCCGGTACCTCTACTGCTATGTCCAATAAGGTCGTGCAGGGGGAAGGAAATCCCATCCGTATCTGTCCTAAAGGCCAGAATTAACAATCAGGTCGCCATCCGGCAAAACATGAACAGTACGGAGAAAAAAAACATCTCCCAATTAGTGTATACGTCTGTGTGCTGTTTTCTGGAGCTCAGATGATTACAGCCGTGTTCAGATTGGCTAATTAAACAGGATGGCAGGCAGAACCCTCCAACCCCCTTTTACCCTAATATGCTCCTTATGCCGCGGCATACTTTGTGATGCAAAATGACAGGCTAAAAATGTTCTCTTCAATGTGGCATATGCTATGTAAGAGATGAAAAACAAGAATTAACATGCTGCCATACCAATGTTATGATTAATTGAAATTGGGATTGGTTCCAAATGATGATGGACATTTGATCTGATTTGATAGTTATTTAAAAAATATTGACAAATTGGCGAGGAAACACGCAACATTAGAGGTCTCTTATTGTCATGGCTTCTGCAAAATATGATGTTAGTCATTTTGGATTTTGAGCACAGCTTCACTTTATTGAAGTGACAGGGGAGCGTAGCTTACCTTTTAGCCTGGGGTAATACGGATATGTACTCCCCTGCAAAGCCCAGGGGCAACACTTTGCCTCCTCGGCTGAATGATGGACCCTTGAGACGTCCCTTCAAGTCCTAGCATGGAGCAGGCCCATGAAGAGTGTCACACTGGACCTGGCATCTACAACAATGCCACTGAATAAAAGAGGCGCTGATAGACTCTCTATCTCACTCACTCTCATATTTGACATGTATGCGCATAGAGTGTGAAGTGATGCACAAAACAGAAGACAGTGGATTGAATCGAGGTCCACACACCTTTCTGACTCCAAGCTCGACAGTATATACTCACACTTGTCTGGCTGTACACTCTCTTCACTGACAAACACGCAAACCAAACTCTTTAGTCCTGAGCCACTTCCCATTCCTGTGTTCTGCTCTTCAGCTGAACAAGGGCAACTTCAAGGAATGGAATGGAGCTTCACACAAATCTGCCCTCACACAACCTAATCTGTCAAACACGCCCATCTCACAAGTCTGTCAAAAGAGTTTCAGGGTTTTGTTTTTCATCTTGAAACCCAAAATGCACTAGCTGATGATGCAGTTGTAGTTAGAGTTTGTCGAGTCACATCTCAACTCCCAGTAGTCCCAGCTTTGACACTTCCTAATGCTCACCTGTAATACAGCACTAGTCTTTCACTCTGTTGTGCGACCCTTTGAAGTAGTATCTGACAGTGATTCCTCCCCCTCTGCACTCCTTGAATGTCCTTTTTATTTTTTACAGAACATGTTCCTTTTTTGCAGTATACGTACCTATCTATGGTTTAAAGCTTCACACGGTAGTTAAAATAGAAGAGAATGTTAGTTCAACTTGGTCAAACTTTTGATTGCTTTCTCTTTTGGGATTTGAGTCAGAGGTTTCTCAGGTGCTTGTTTAAAAGACCACTCAAACATTTGTTATTTTTCTGCGAGCAGAGATGTATCAATATTAAACAACATCATTTATTTTTGGAAAATATGGGGAATCAGCCTGCCTCAAATTATGTGAACACTGGAACTCTGTCTTCTATTGGAGCACCATTTTGTGATTTAAGTGTGTTTCTTCAGAAAACCTCTGCCGATTGAAATTTTAATCAGTTAAATAGTTCTGTACATTGAATCTTGCAGCAGCGAGATGCTTCACTGGGTTTTTGCCTCTGTGATAAATTGCCCCTTCTCCTCTGTCTTGCACTATGATGGCGTGCGCCTGTGCATTTTTATCTTTCACTTTTACTTCCCCCTGTGCTCGGGCATGTACGCCGCTCCCTTTGTGTGTGTTTTTTCCTCGTCTGGGTGTTTGCGTGCACGTACTGTATGTCTGCGTGTGTGTCCCCTCTTTCACAGGTGAGTGAGGTGGAGGTGAACGGGCAGATCGAGGCTGTGTGTGAGTCGGTGTTCAGTGAAATGGAGTCGCAGGCGGTGGATGCCCTGGACCTGCCCATACCCAACTGCTTCCGCATGCGGAGCCACAGCTACGTGCGTGCCATAGAGAAAGGCTGCTCGCAGGAAGAGGAGGAGGGAGGCGTCAGGAGCGCCAACTCACCCCCGCGTACCACCACCGTCAGAACCATCCAGAGCAGCACAGGTCGGTGGGAACATGCACTCAACACACCCAGACTCATGTACTCATGAACATGTGTGAACATACATAATCCATAGTGCATCATAAATTGATACGTGTGCATCGAAAGTAATGCTTTATAGATGTGCTGTGTGTGCAGCATGGGCATGAGTCAACAGCAACTCAAATACATGATTTATTACTGCAGTTAGCGCAAAGAGAGATTTAGCCTTGTATACAAATTGTACTTTGGATCAAGGGCCATCAAATCAAATTCTTTCATTTCTTATTCGCTTCTGTTAAAAAAAAAAAAAAAAGCTTTTGGACTGAGTATTTTTAATAAAGGAAAGAGTTACCTAGATGACCGGGGAGGGGTTTCAGAGCCAACCCTTTTACATTATTATCCATCTGACCCAGTTTTCTTGTCAGATAGAATATGATGCATGCAGAACAGTTTTTCCCACATAAGAGCTTATTTGAGCTGTAAAGCTCACTGGCTGCTGGATCTTATTTTAGCCCTCTTGTGTGCCTCATGGTCTGGAGCGCTTGGCTTTCCAGCATTACTGCATGCAGTATTGATGCTGAGTGGTGCTGGCACCCAGCACTGGGTGCTTCTATGTTTCCCACTGCAAATCCAAACGTCATTCCCTTACATTGTGCACGTTGAGTCACCGTCGCCTGACGCACATTGATATGTCTTCTCCATTCCTTTTTAATTATGCCAATTACAAGACAGCATTTCCCCAAACTCTAGCCCACAAGGTTACAGTCAGATAATCAAACGCCTTCACTGCAAATTGGAACAATCGCACAACGAGTTCAATCAATTCAAAGGACTTGAAATTAATTATGAGAGAACTTTTTTTTAAGTGCTGTTTAAGACTTGCTGCAATTGACCTCTTCCAAGACACTAATTAATTTATCTAGTTAATGAAATATTCAAAGTATGAAGTTGCATTCCCGTATTTTTATCCTTCCACATCGATTGACAAATCCAGATAACAACACCACTAAAGGCAATAGAGGATTCAGTTGATTAGTATATTGTGTGGTGGTTGTTATTGATCTAAAAAAGGAGACTGATAAGATCAAGAGAGGGACATTCGGAGCGCTTTCTCCGGAGGAAGCAAGAGATAATGAAGACCATCTATCAGGTGAGGTGTTGTTGGGACTAAACTCTGGTTTTCAAGCCAGACAGCTGCTCTGTGGTGCTGCACACACTGCTGCTACACATGATACAGGAAACCTCTCTTCCTGTTACTTCCAGCTATTTAGTGTCTCTCACACACTTTGCAGATGGAAGCGTCTTGATCTGTACTCTTTTCCTAATAGTGTAAAGATAACACCTTTAATCCCTTCTCAGGTAACAAGCGACTAAGCAGAGGTGTGTTGTGTAGCTGTAGCGCACACGTTTGCAGGAGCAGCAGCCTCACAGCTGTTTGCCATTTGATGAACATCCATTTTTGGCACCTGAGTTTGTCACATGATGAATGGCCGTTGTGGAAGTAGAGAGCAGAAATATTAGTGCTCTGTGGTCATTTATAATCCAACATTAGGCTGCTGCTTCCAATTGAGAGCACACCTCGAGCTGGCTTGCAAAGCTCTCTGTGGTTGGCTGTCAAATTATTGTGACCCTTGACCTTTTTTTTACCTGCCGACTTTGGTTCAGAGGGAAAGTGGGTTTGTATGATATATTATGAGGCAATGTGGAGAGCAGTTGGTATAGTGAAGGTAGGGCCTCAGATTACTGTCATAGTTGTGCGACTGCACAATTTATCACCTCCTTAGATCTTCACCACCGAGTCGTCAGTCACTGTAATTAATTAGCTACCTCTCCTTTTTCTCCTCCTGGGGAAAAGCTCCAATTGACGAGGAGAGGAAGATCTGTCTCACTTTCTGAACACGTGCACTACCGTTCATGAGATGACGTTCATCTTGTGCGGGAGTTGCCATACTTACCGTTTTCTGACTTTTACACGCTGTTCACATAGTGTGTCAAATACAGGGATCTCCGTGATCTCGGACCCTTTCGTTACCACCACTTAATATTATCTAATGCTCCTTGAAAATGGGATTTTTTTTGGGGGGTGGAGAGGTGCAAATATTATTTTATTATTTGTCTGTAATGTGAAGATTTTTAGTATTTTGTAATGTAACGAGGTCAGAAGCAGCACAGACCGTGTAAGTGAGTGTGAATAGGCAGCTAATGAATACCAAATTATGGCTGCAACTGCTAGTATGAACATAAAGCCCTCATAGATTAATGCAAAGTATAAATGTAGGCTAATTAATACAGTCCGGCTCTTCTGCTGCATAAGTAAGGCCTTGTTTATTATCCGATTTACATATGAAATAAACATTTCATTTTGCAAGATCAAATTCTGTATTCATCCAAACGAAAGAATATAAACAGTGCTTGAACTGTCCCTTTCTCACTAAACACAGGGCACATAGGAGGATGTATTTTTCTGTTTGTTTATCACGATGCAGGAGAGGCATGCATGCATACGCTCACATGCACAAACACACATGCATTCATACATTTCACAGGGACTCTCCGGGAGCCCAAAGTGAGAAGTGAAGCCGATGTAGAGGTGAATATTGCATGATGTTTCAGAAGGATGGTTCAGGCTGCAGTTCCAGAGAAACAGCCAACGCTTATGGTCTCTGCTCCCACTTGTCCTGTGGCAAAGCACCAACATATCACAGACATGCACACACACACACACACACACACACACACACACACACACACACACACACACACACACACACACAGACAGGTGAGAGACCTATCAGCTTCCGCTCAGGCTCCTCTCCAGTTTGCCCACTGCGCTGCACCAGTCCATTATTATTGATGATCGTTTTAATCCTGAGGAAGGAGACCGAAGTAGGGGGCTGTCCTTTGATCTCTTCTCTTTGAACGTCAAGTAACTGTGGCTGCTATTGCCTGCCTGTGTGCACACTCAAACTGGCAAATACACAGACACACACATATTACGACTGTATCGGACAGACGTGTTGGCCTAGACATCAGTTCCTTTGGATCAGTTTAACACAATCTGGAGCAGATCCTCTTTTACAGCCTGGGAAAATCCATCGCAATCGGTTAATGTGAGGATTTTTCTGCCTCTAAGCCCCTGGCTCCTCCACCCCGGGTCGTCTCCAGTTAACATATTCATCACCTCTTCACTCTGCTTTGTCTTGCCCTTCCTTGGCCTTTTCCAGCTAGATCCCCTGCCTTTTCACAACAGCAGCGTTTAGGTGTGTGGGTAAATCAACCTGTTGTTTCACTGGGAAGACGAAATGACCTTCAATTAGAAAGAGTATACACTCAGGTCTTAAGTCTGGGAAATGTGCCAGTGTTTCTGTTTATCTTCCTCTCACCCTCAGTTTCCCTGGCTCACTGACCTGCTGTCAATTATCTAGAATCTATTTTTCAGAGGTGCTGAGGGATTGTCCGAAAAGACCGTCTTTCCTCCCCTAGCTCCTGTAATAGCCAACAGGACAATGTTTAATTTAATGACTATGAATTGTAATAAGGCCCCAAACAGAGGCGTTGCGCTCCATAAAGCATTCCGTAAGTAAGCATTTGAGGCATGTGCTTGTGGCTCATTTTGCTGATGGTCTTGTCAAACACTGACGCAGCTCTGGGCACACTTTGATATTTGTTGTGTATTGTTGTATAGCATGAATAATAACCGGAAAAGCCTTCACACTCTTGCTTTGTCAAATATTTATTTATCATATTATCATGGCATTTATCATTCGAGCCTCAACCAGGTTCCCGCTTCAAGCATCAACAGGAAACAACTTGTTTATAGATAGATACTTACTTTATTAATCCTGCAAGGGGAGTCTTTTTAGCATTTATACATACAGGTAATGAAATATAAAAAATGCCCAATAGAAAACATAGGATAGAATAATAAGAAAAATTTGCAATATATATACAACAAATAGATCAGAATCAGAACCATTTATTTGCCAGGTATGTTACACATATGAGGAATTTGTCTTAACGGGTGGTGCATACATTCGACAAACAACAAATCAACATAGTGCAAGAAATAGAAACATAAAGTGCACAGACCAACAGATAGCAGTACTATAAACAAGTGTACTGTAGGTGTATGTGAAAGTGTCATGTGTATTTTAATATGAGGTATGAAGGGCTGTGCAGGGGAGCGACCGGTATAGATTAGAATAATATTAAATTAAATTTAAACTAACAAAGCAAACAAAACAATGATCTATGATCAAAATTATCTTATCTATGAATCACGAGGAACAGGAAACGGTGTTAGGAAACAGTGAAGAAGAATCCAACTTAAAAATGTCAAGTTCATAACAGCTGCAGGAATATTCTGGGTACAGTTTATGCTGCTACATGCTAAAATAAAGCCGGTACAACACTGCCCCCAGGGGCTCAGTGTAACACAGCACTGCACCTCTGCCCTGTCTTCCTGCAGTAGCTGAGTGGGTGGATGTAAAACTACTAGACAGCCTGACCCAATTAACAACAATCGCTGCCATCACTGGCACGTTCCCACGAGTTGCGTTCTGAGAGAGCTTGTGAGAATAAGTATCTTTGGATTTCCCAGAGTGCTAAATATAAGTGTCAGGGAGACCGACTACGAAAGTCTGGTGAAATCAAGATGAAGTCCAGCATTCGTCCAGATCTCCATTCACACCTTCACCAGCCCACGCACATTTCCAAGAGCAAGCCTGCAATCTGTTTTTCACATGTCAGGATGACTCATATGTTATCAAATCAAAGAAAATTGCTGCTCAAGGGTTCCCTATGTGTTTTGAAAAGGTCCCCTCTCAAAGTGGGTTTGAGGAGGATTTCAGGTGAAGGCCCCTGTGGCAGCATTAGGTCCTGAGAACACTGATCTTTGCTCCATGCTGCTGCTGTGAGTTACTGTGGATGTGGCCATCTGCTTGCCTGTTGTGTCTGTTAACAGAGAGTGATGAGTTCAGAGCAAGGTCAGGAAGGTAAACAATCCCCATACCTGTGGATCAAGGTATTAGTGCACATAACCATGTGATCTATCTGCTCGAACACAAGATTAAAAAAAAAATGGTTAGATACAGATCTAAATGCACAATAATCTCCACAAGAGGATCATAATCCAATCAATCAAAAAACAAAAAAACATCAATGGCATTCCTTAATATATGCATTGTATAAATGAACAAAAGGCAACCTTCAATAAATCCTTGCCTCCTGGGTGTGAAAATGCCTAACTGCACCACGCTTTACTAAACCACAAGGGGGCAGTCATTACACTCAGTCTTCTGTTTGACGTGATAGTTTTTATGGGTTTTAAAGTTATTGTCAAGCCAATTTCTATGGAGGGACATTATGAATTGGTCCTCTTTCATGGCTCTCTAAGTAAAGTGTTTATTAAAATGTTATCCTGTCTTTCAGTTTCCAAGTATATGAGTATAGTGGTGTTATTTGTCGAGCTGGTGCAGTACAAATAAGTATAATAGAACAACTAATAAAATATTGCTAGTCAGTTCATACAAAATAAAAAAATTTAAATGATACATGATCAATTTTACAGAGAAAATTATACATTTCTACAACACAGACGCTAAAGAAGTCGGCAGAGAAAGTCGCATAGGAACGTTTTCTAGAGATGACTGGACGGGACTGTCCCACCCAGAGCTGGGTGAGCCATAAAGTGTTTGTGTGGGGCGGGGGGTGCGATCAAGGCGCGTCCACATCCTGACAAAAGATCCAATATCGTCAGAGTGGAGAAGGAAAAGAGGGAGAGAGGACTCGTCCTGACATCGCATCCCGGCTCAGTGTTGCGGACGCGCCGCTCTCATGTCGGTGCTTCAGTGTCTGTGCAGCGCGCTGCTCGGCGTGCGTGATTACTGGATCCGCCTTTGTGAGTAAACGCCGCTGCTGTGTTTCTCTGTTGTTTGAGGGGTGAGACATGCCCGATGGCGAGCTGCGTCAGGAGAGCCAGGGTCAGGAAGTTAGGTTTGTGCAAGCCTTCAAAATAAAGGAAGCATTTGTCAGGGATGGGATGCAAAACACATCGGAATTGTTGCAGTTAATAAAGAGACGCACATTTATAGGGTAGCAGCAATGACGTCAGGTCAGCAACACATATAAAAAGGCTATGTGCTACCAATGAAAATGCGTCACTGGCCTTTACTTTGAAAGCAGTAACCGGAAATCGTGTGTTTATGATCAATTGCTTGACACTGAAAGTGTCAGTGCCCATCCCGTGCTTATTTCTGCTTATTCATGCTTCACACGAAAATGGACGAAATTGTTCATATTTAATTAGAATAAATATAGAGCAAGCCAATAGCAGGGCCTCACATTATAGTTAACACCGTATAGAGTACAAACACACATAATTATTGGAGTTTGATCGTGATATTTATAAACTAATTATAAACTGGTCGGATTGTTTAAATGACTTATTGATCAAATAAAAAATATAAACAAAAAATATATTTGGATACACACTCGACCAGCAAACTCTTGCCACATCTATTAAAGGCCCTATCACCTCCCATGCCCTCTACAACTATTTTCCCTCCAAATCTGACATAATCTTAGCAATAACCTACATGCTGTTTGCTTTCCCCTCCACTCGTGGTTCCCAGAAAATGTTGAACAAATTTCAGCTCCCGCTCTATTTTGGGATCATATCTCTGATGGGAGGACGACAGGTGTGGCCTGCATCATGCCGAGCAACTCCTGGCACAGCATCACGGCACATGCCTCTACAGGGTCTAGTTATTTAGGTCATGGGGCGAGGGGCATCCAGAGGGCAGGGGGCGAGAGATGCTGCCCCACAGGCCTTATGGGAAAAGAGATCACTGGTGCCACTTCCCAGTTTGAATGCTGCTAAAGTAGATGGAAAGCCCCTGACACCCTACTGTGTGACAGATGAACAGTCTGTGGGTGAATGTCTCCAACTGACCATCTGTGTTTCAGTGAGTCATGCACACGTTATTCTCGCCACTGATGCCACCACCTATGCTGCTTGCCTGCTCACCTACCAGCTTTCCGCTTTCTATTTTCGGAGGTGGCTCCAGGACCCTCCTGAGCTCAATATGCCATGGACACGCACATATGTACACACGTGTGTCTGGGGATCCAAGCAGGGCACAGTAATGTGGGATTATGTTTGTATCATGTAAGTGAGGGAAAGATCAGCTGTTGACACGTTGACTCAAGAAGGCCTTATTTGCACTTCATTTTTTTTCATTCATTTTCCCCCATGCTGAATCACATTGCTGTCTTTATTGAACCTATTTTACCCTGAGGGGTCATTAGTTTCCCTCAGTTTCATTCACAAATTGGTCCAATCCATGGCTCAAAAATGTTGCCTCGAGGGCACAGTCGCACAGCCATATTGTGAAGTGTTTAAAAGTATTGGCATTTAAACTGATAATGCTGTAAATGGCTTCAGGAATAACTGTTCCCAGCAGGCAAGGTTGTGTTAAAGAGCAAGGCCGGTGCTTGATGAAGTATTTCAGTACAAAGGGAAAGAACATTTTACCTTCTGGCTTGACTTTCATATATGGAAAAAGCAGGTGTGCTGCATTTGTGGTTTCTGGACCAAAGAACTGAGGTAATCTAAGTTTAAAGAGTAGTTTTACTTTTTGGGAAATACGAGACTTGTATAAGAAGATTAATTCCACTCTCATATCTGATCGTGATATATGAAGCTGCAGCTGAGAGAAAGTTAGCTCAGCATAAACGCAGGGAACTGGTTAAAACAGCTACCGTGGCTTTGTCCAAATGTTAAAAAATGAATCTGCCTACCAGCACATTTACAGCTCACTTATTTAGACAGACATCTCGGTTCAATTTGTACAAAAAGCAAAGTGTAAAAACAATTACCGTATAACCTAAAATGTACTCAATATGTCAATATGTAACGCAAATCAGATTGCAGAGCCTAATAAAATACTATTCATTGCAATTATATTGTTACATGCAATTCACAGACCCTCCCAACTATTGTTTAATGTTTGTAATGGTCAGAGAAAACCAATCAGCTGCCTGAACGGTTGCATTGTCAAAGTATTACCAGTAATCATGTTGCCTTGCTAGTGCTCTTCAGCTGCTCCATATATGTACAGTTGTAGTTTATGTTTGTCTCAGGTATCCACTGCTTGCAGTATTTCCCTTCTATGTATTTGTGACATTCATTCTCTCCGTCTCTTTCTCTCACTTCTTTTCAGTGAGGCTTTATTTGAGTGAGACAGCCTTGCTGAAGCCCACTCCCACGAGTCTTTTCTCCATCATGTACTGTCATTTCCCCATCAACCCTCCCTGTTAACAAGTGGCCCCTTTCTGTCTTTTAAGAAGCAATTATCATGTTAAGCTTAGGAAGTACTTGGCCAGGGAAAGGCAGACACTTTTACTTCAGTCATCCATTGAAGGTATCAGGTGTCCACATTTACAGGAACCTTGGAAGGAGATGTGATGACAGGCAACTCATAAACACAGTCTCCTTGGCTCCGGGGGTACTGAACGGACCAATGTCCATGCATATTTAATGTTTCTTCTCTCTCACTTACTTTTTCTTTACTCACTTTTAGTCTTTTAACTTCAGTCTTTCATCAGCCTCTTAATTCCTCTGTGCTGTGGGCAAAGTTAACTCCAGATTTCTCATACTCCACGTTAAAAAAGTAGAACAGAGTGAGAAGAACAAAGATAAAGAGGTCAGGTGAAAATAAGGTTGTTAATTAAAACGGTTACACGCTAAGCCGTGAAGCACTGAGCCTCAGTGTTGCTGATCCTGCCCTTACTTACCAACTCCTTAACAACACATTTTTCTCTCCTGGCTCTGAATATTGAATATTGCATTGAATGTTTTTACCAGAGTTGATCATTTTGGAAATCCATGCACTCTGCATGAACTAAAACCCCAGCTTATTCATTTTATTTATAAAGTATTTGTAAGAAACAAAGGCAAGTGCAAAAGGAAATAACTGTAAATGATGAGTATAGCTTTCATACGAGGCGAGCCGAGCTACCAGATGGTGCAAAACAACTTTGGGTATTAGCTCAAAAAGAGTCCCGACCTGATTCATAAAATCAGTCGGCACTATAAATAAAATAAACTGTTGTTTATATATCTGATGCAATGCTCAGAGACTCACTTGCAATTTTGCACTTAGCTTTTGATATCATGCCAAACATTTCACTCATCCCACATGAGATTGCAAAGCCCACTGCAACCAGCAAAATTAAACATATGATTAAATCAAACAATTTTGACATCTTACAAAACCAAAATAGATTGACATTATAACAATATATTAATTATTTCAAATACTAGAAAACTAGACATGCTAAAAGCTGAAGGTAATCCTGATAACGGCCTTTTTTCTTCATCACCTATGTTCCAAATCTTAAAAATCAGTTTTGCATTTGAACCTTACTGAAATATTACAAGGTGGTTCCCAGTTCAAATAACCCTAGAAAACAAAAAGAAACTTCCTCTCGAACCCCTGTTTAGTGATTAAATGCCACTCAATGTTTGAATTTTCTTCAATTTAGGTTTATCCCCACAAGAGGGCGCACCATCTCCAGTTTTAGAATGCATCAAGCTTGCCTTCTGATGTGGTCTCTGTATATGCAGCAACTCACACGTTCATCTTGTGGTAACCAAGGCGCTATTTTAGACTCACAGTGTGTCTTAAGTTCCAGTGACACTTTTGAGTCCAGAAGACAGAAATAGAGGAAATGAGATGTGAATCATGACTGACATTCAAACTTTGCTTGATGTTTATGTGCCTGAGAGACATGGAGATCAAACATTGTTCATTGAGGAGGAATGTTCCTTTGAGCTCCATCAATCCCTCTTGCCATGTCTGTTCCTCAGTCACACACACACACACACACACACACACACACACACACACACACACACACACACACACACACACACACACACACACACACACAGATAGGTCTCCGTGCTCTGGCGTTAATTACAGGGACAGATAAAGCCCTGCCTTAGCAGCGTATGCTGCTGCATGTGAAATATACCTGTGTGTCAGTGGATCAAAGCTTCCATCCTCTAAGGTGGAATTATTATTCAAAGAGGGGATGTAAATTAAACAGTACTCTGGTGTCATCTGTCTCTCCAATTCTCTCTCTTGTTCCTTCTCACACGCACACACCTGCATAATGTTGTCATCCCGCATGCTTTGATGGTGCAAGTAGGTGTGTTTGACAGGAAACAAGAGCTCGGTCGAGGCATGTGGTGACACACTAGCGCACGCACTGCGTACATGTGGAGTAAAAAATGGAGGACACCAGTAGCGGCAGGCGTCTATACCTTCGAAGGAGTTTCTGAGCGTGTGTGCACGCATGTGACTGGAGAGTGTCAAAGTGTCTGTGTATGGCTTCTCTGTTTGCAGCTGCGGGATCAAGCCCGAACCGGGGGCCTCGAAGTGGGTAAACTGTGATTTGGCTATCTCTCTTCCTGGAGGAGATAAATCCCAACCATGCTGGTGTGTCAGCCACTCAGTAATTACTTCATCCTGTCACGGCTGTCTGAGAATGCGAGCCAGTAGGAACTTGCACTCTTTCATTGACAACGGGGCAAAAACACTCAGCATCTTTTTTTCTACGGCTCAATGTCAGTGTCAGGGTGTTAGTCATCAGATAAACAGATGCAGATGGATATAATTTAGTTTTAAAAGTTTTTACATCTGTGGATTTACTACCTTTTATTCCAGTATGTACGGTTGTTAAATGTGTCATTTAAGCTGAATTGCCGAATGGTGTCATTTAATTCTAGTGTGTCTGATGTGAAGTAAATCATGGAGCTGTGATCCAGATGTAAGCAAGGGAAAGAGAGAATTCTTGACTTGCAATACAAAATCTTTCACTAGATGTCGTCCTCGCCTCAGCTGCTTTAAATGCATGTCCCCAGTCAGATTTGTGAAATCTCAACTGCAAGTGTTGAGTATGGACCCGAATAAGGTGGACAACATGACGCTCTGCTGCAATGTCATCGTAAGTAACCTGTGCAGATGACTTGCACCTGGAAGAATTTGTTGAATATCTACAGAAATTGCGATATTGATATAGCATAAATTATTGTGAAATCAGTGTGCATTTCTACGCCTTGAGTCAACAGTGATTTCCTGCCTTGACATGCTCTAAAGCAGAATAAAAGTCAATAGGATGTATCTGCTCAAAGCTTTTGTTGGTGGCTGTTAGGTGTTCATGTTTACTTACGACTTAATTGGTCCCAGTTTGTTATGGCCTGGAATGCTTTGATTATAGCTATTTAGGGTGGAAGAGTGGCGTTTGGATGTCTTTTGACACAGGAAGGGAATGTCATTCATTCCTCCGCTCTTGCTCTGAGTTTGAAAAAAAAGAAGGCAGAAGACAAGGGCCCAGGGAGGAACTGACAGGGCTACGGCAAATACAAAGAATGTCTGCGGCATTGGACCCCTGCTGTTCGCCACTCTGCAGAAAGAGCACATACACCAGCTTCCTGCTCAACAGAAGAGTAGTTTTACTTAAAGGATTACCTAGATGTAAACGGCACATTTGGCGTGTCTGATCAGGTGGACAGGGGCTGCTCTGTCAGGTAGGGGATGTCCCACTCCTCCCTCTTTGCTCTTCCTGTCTGTGTTTTGGCATCAGAAGGAGCAAAGGAAAAGCAAAGCCCCGAAAGGATTTCCTCTGTGTTTACTGTGGATGATCCTCATGGCTCCTGCATGCTAAAGCTGGGCAAGGCAGGGCTCAAAGCACCGGGGCGAATGAGAAACACAAGAGGGGGTTAGGGCATGGAGTTAAATATCCTCCAAGGAGGCATGAAGACAAACATGCTTTTTGCTCTGCTCCCTTGACGGGATGTTGAAAGTTTTTTGACTTGACAGCTAAATTGTGTGGTTCATGTTGCTTTCACTGTTCAGCAGGGTAGGGAGTATGTTGAAGTAACTCTTAGGAATGGTGCATGGCTGTAAGTGGGTGGTTTGGGCTGTGCAGTGTGGGAGGCCAGGCCTCAGCGCAAATTAAAGACTTCTCTGTGAAAGTCCCAGACTCTGCTACAGTAATGTGTGTGTGTGTATGTGTGTGTGTGAGCCTGTGTGTGAGCCTGTGTGTAAGCGGCCGGCGGGGAAGAGACCCAACCCTCCCTCTTTTTATTTTTTTAACCAGTCATTAAAAATAAGCCACAGCTCACCCCCGGAACACACTGAGAGACAGCGAGAGGGAGAGAAAGAATGCATCTCCTCTTTCTCCTCCCTTTCTTTGAGCTTTGCTGCTTCACTACCCAAGTAAAACAGGGAGGAAAGGGAGGAGGGGGAGGTTGTGTTCAAGGGGTACTGACTCCGCTCAGAGGTTTTTAAGACACACTCACAGACCCCCTCCCCCGTGTAAAGTTCTCTTTTTTTCTATCCAGGAGGGGAGAGAGAGAAAGAGATGAATGGGGAAAGGAATGCAGGAGACAAACGAGTGCTCTCGGCAGGAGAGTGGGAATGTTGGAGAGACTATTGTTCCTCCCCCATAAGATTCTGCAGGGGAGTGGATGTAAACACGAAGGAAGAGGGGTGTGAAAAATCACACCTGAGGGACAGATAGAGCTTTGTAGCAGCTAGTCTGATATTCATATTTACCCTGATACACGCCGTCTCCATTGCTCGCTACTTTGGACACACAGCTGCACACACACAAATGCAGCCAGTGCCTATAGCTGCCATCTCGTCTTTCTCTCCGCCCCCCCTCCACCCCTTCGACAGGATGTATAGGGTCAGAGGGTCAGGACTGGAAACCACAAAAGATAGTATGCGTCAGTGTAGCCTGGTTCTTGTTCCAAATCCCCCCCATAGCCCCTCTTGTTCCTCCTACCTTTTTTCTCTCTCCCTCTTTCCCCCCCCAAATTTTCCTCTTTCTCTCTTTCTCTTAACTTTCCATCTCCCTCTCTCCATCCGTCCTCCTCCGCCTACCCCGCTCCTCCTCTCATATAGGAGACGCAAATTTGGTTTTGGGCCCAGATGGCTTTAGCATGCCTCTGGCGGTGGATTAAGCCCGCCAGTGTCTCCTTTCCCCTCCATGTGCAAGTGGTCAGGACAAAGAACGTCAAACAGGACGAATGGAGGAAGGAATGCGAGGGGGGGGGGAAGAAGAAAAAACCAGGACTGTGAAACAACACCCGACGCTAATGTTTCACGGCATTCCTGGAAGAGTAAACTCAAACGCTTGTAAAAAAAAAAGTCAGCCAGCTTTCCTGTTTCTTTTCGTGCCTAGTCATTTTATGAATCAAGTTCTGGCCTTCTTGCCTCTTGGAGTTAATCCACATATGCTTTATATGCTTGTTGCATATAAAGCATGGAAAGAAGAAGTGAACTTTTGACCACATTCTGCTGCATTTATATGTAAATAGCAGCTGCAGCAAGCAGTGATCCTTCATGTAATGACATGACATCGGCATTGTGTTTCAGCCCTCTCGCTTAAGACTGATTCCTGTATGTGTGTGCGTGTGTCAGCCACTTGTCTTTTTGTCTATCTGGCTGTGTGTTGGCTATTTTGTCCCAGAGTCCTTCACTCCCCAGGCCTGCGGTTATGTTTTCCTGTACTCGTCCGTAAATTCACAGAAGTTCAGTTCTTGTGGACAGTCTGTCATGTTTTATCAGGGAGCTGTGTTTAGCACTTGGAGACAGTGTGGTGGCAACATTGCTGTGTTGTTGTGAGTATTTTTAGTGTGGCAGACACTGGCCTAAGTGGGCTGTATTATCCACTTAGCTACACAAAATACCACCATTAAGACTCTGTCCTCTCTTCTTCTTTCACTCTATCTTTATCTCTGTGTTCTTTAACATTAACAAGATTTATGTAAACGTAGTCACTGCTCAATCACAAAGCCAGTTTAATTAAATGACTAACTGATCTCCAGCTACATGATTCTGTTTATAGGTATGCCACGACTTATTCCAGTTGCCCATGCTGTCATTGCCGGCACATGCGATGTGTCACTCTGCACAGTCTACTCTTAAAGTCTCAGTCAGTCGGTGAGCAATGCTGTGGGAAATGAGTGCAGTGAAAGCATGCGTGAGTTGTATGGGCGTGTTAGCTTTAGCGCTGGAGCTAATGCTCAGGTTCATGCCTCACAAAGCAGCTGGAATGTACAGGATCTGAAGGAAACCGCACAGCAAACTTATCCTCTGTCCCTTTTCTCATCCTCCTTTTCTCTCTCTATTGTTTGTTTCTTTATCTCTCACCCTCTCTTCTTACGTTGGGTGACTACGCTCTCTCTTTCAACCCCCTGCAGGCAGATCTTTTGGACAGAAACAAAAGAGGAAGGTGTCTCTTCACGTGGTTGGGCACTAGTCAGGGTAAAGCCCTTGCCAAGAAGTAACGGAGAACACTAGAAAAGGCCCGCAGCCGCCACAGAGCAGGTCTAATGAGAAAACTACCACCATAAGAAAAGTCTTCAGGAGATTAGCTCACATGCTTCAGTACTGTACATGGAGGAATTTAGGGATTACATATTTAAACAAAATCCAAGATGATTACACCTGACAGTGTAACAAATGTCATCTCGTTGCTATTTACAGTGTTGACGAGTAGAGTAATTGTTAGTTATCTGGAGATTTTAGAGGGGTATAAAACAATCAGTTAGTGATGTCACTTCCCCCACATTGGTTGACTTCAAAACACAGCATCTTCAGGGCAGTATGGGCCTTGAATAAACGTGGTCACTAACAAGTGTGTTTTGAAAGTCAACTCTCGCTTTTTATTTTCCCGCCCCATTTTTTTATGTTTTATTTTTGTATTACTCTCAGCATGTCTCTCCCTGCCTGTCACTGATTGACATTATGAGTAGAACGCCAGGCCATAACAGAGGAATGCAGGTTACCAGGCTCACTATGTACTTGAAGCTCAGGAAAGTGGGTTAAGTGAAGTGAATCTATTGCCTAACAGTGAGTAGCTGCCTGCCAGATTTAGCGTTGGCTTGACAGTTGTAAACACAGTCTTATCTGAGAATTCAGGAGACTCCAGCCTGCCAGAGCAGTTACCCGCTGTTGACACGGGTTTCTGTCAAAAGGGCCCACTGAGCACACAGCTTTGTTGATAGCACTGTTGGTCTGAGGACACCGGAGGCATATTTCACAAATGTTTCGTGCTGATAGGCTTTGCATTCTTATGTTTAACTTGAGAAAAAGAAAAAAAAATTAAAAGCTGCAGTAGTGCAGGATGTTTACAACACTGGCACCATTTCCACTCAGAATTCCCTCCCCAACAGCCACTCACACATGCTAAATATACTTCTTTAAAAGGCCCTCCTTTGACTGCCACCTTCCCCTCTGCACACACATGCACACACAGGCGCACACAGTGAGCTATTGTGTCTGAGAGAGTTCAGGCATCTGGAGAGCAGAAACCCTCTCTGGTGACCTCTGACCTCTGGTGGCTGGGAGGCGTAGACTGACATGAGGGTCTCAGGGAGACTTTCAGGTGACTCAGAAGGCTGTCAGCAGACTTTTTAAGGGCCATTGTATCCGCTGTGTGCAGGGCTTGTTGTGTCTCTGCAGTATTATCAGTGATGAGCAACAAACCTGCTATCTTAGGTTACACTTTGAGACTCAAGGCTTTTGTGTGTTTTTTTTACAGTTACTCACAAGAGCCTACCGGAGGCCATGTTGAGTCATTTAGAGTGCACCTTGCATTTCTGCATTGTTGTTCACAACAGCAGTGTCACGTCAACCTGTGTGAACCTTTCAGTTTATTGTCATGACACTGCCCTGGAAACCCAGTGACGAGCTTTATTTTTGACAAGGATCCAAGACAAACTGGTTGCTAGAGTTAAGTACTCAGCTGCACAAAGCTCCTGCTTCTGTTCCAGAAACATTATCGGATATTCATTTGCAACACAGTGGCATCCAGTGGTCCCCTCTATGGTGTTTATCTGATTTGTAATTTACGCTAGCTGCGACCCATCATTGCTGCTGTGTTTTCTTGTTGGCTGGTGTTTGGGTGGGTGTCAGTGCAGCTGTAGTGTACCCTGTCAAGGTAAACAAATGGCCAACAGAAGCTGCCCTCGCTTGCCGCTGGTAAAACGCCAAGCCTCCCGGTAAACTTCATGTTGCTATGTGTCGCCATGGCGATGTATCACAAAGGACTCCAGCTGGTTCTCTATGCCTGTGTGACAGAGAGATCGGGAGAGAGAGAGAGAGAGAGATGAGAGATGAGAGAGAGAGAGAGAGAGAGAGAGAGAGAGAGAGAGAGAGAGAGAGAGAGACGGACAAATGGACAGAGAGCGAACAGACGGAGCCAGGCAGCAACTCTCTGATTTACCCTCGCTCCTTCTCCTCCTCCTCCTCTTCTGTGTTGTTCAGCTCCTCTTCACTGTTCGCTATTCTCTGCCATCCCCCCTCTGGCAGACCCTCATTCCAAACACAGTGCAGCTGGGCTCAGCTGTCAATGTTCCCCCATACTGACCGCCCCCTTTCCGGGCCTTTGTATTTGTTTGGATGGTGGTGGATTTGCTCTTGTCCCCCGCGCGGGGGAGCCCGTTCCTGTTAGCTAACCTCCTAAACCAAACCGTCTGCTCTTTGAAGTGGCCTATCACACAGATTGGAGATTACAAGGCAGCTGCCTGCCTTCAAAATGTCCAGTAACATGAACACTATGATTCAATAAAGCAAACACCTATGCAGACACACAAATGGGACTCACTGATCAGCAGACCCAAAAAGAGGTAGCAAGCAGATCTGTTTTTGTTCTGAAGGAAAGCAAAGTGAATGAAGCCTTTGCTTTGTCTCAGGGGAGGAAAGAGGCTTTCTTTGATATTATGAAGCCCAGAGGTGGGGGAGTGCTCTGCCAAGAAGAACTGCTATTCACACCAACTTGTCGGCATGGGACTTTTGAAGTATTTGTCAAAAGAGGGATTTGGCAGAGAGCCACTAGAGTTTTGTCATTCACAAACTCTTCTCTTTGGGATGACAATGCTCGCAGCAGGCTGCACCTACCTCTGTGAGGGAACAGATGAAATTCCACAAATCCATTGAGTGAGGAAGTTGTTCTCATTTCACAAGATATATGAATGATGTCTTTCTTTTTCTGTGATCAAAGCTCCACTAACCTGATATCATGGATTGACAGGAACACTTTTTTGTCAGCTCGTCGGTGTGTATTTGTGGTTGGTGCAGAGAGTTTTCCACATTCCTTCTTGAGGGTCTGGTGGAATCCCGCGTCACATTTCTACTTCACTTTGTCCTTGACTGTCTGTGTGCGTGGGAGGTCCGAGCTGTGTAGCTGTCTAATGCGTTCATGGCTGCAGGAGGATCAAACTATGTTCTTATCATTTCTGTGGCAACTGGAAACTTGGCTGCTGTTTTATCAGGACGGTTGTTTTTGGTCAGCTTTCGCCTCACTATTGACAGACGGGCAGGAATTAAATTCACTTAGTTTCTTTTAAGTTTTTCCTCACGAAGGAACTCAAATCCAATTATTTTGCTCAATGTTTGATGACACATCTTTATACACACTCTTTACACATCTTTACACACACTTGCATCCAAGTCGCATGAGCCAAGTCCCTGTTGACAACGGCTCCTGATGAATGGAGCGCATATCAGTGGCAGGAAACCTGTGGTCTCCCTTGATGTGGAGAGGTTGAAACGTTGAGCTGGGTTGAGTCAATGTTATTTGTGTTCCTCCGTGTGCATGTCTGTAGGCCAGTGTGCAAATACATTTGTGTGTGGGCATGTTCCGACTCCTGATTTTGTTTACTTAACCTGTCTTGGCGTTCAAAACCCCCTGTCATTCTCGGCGTGTCTGGCTCTCGCAGTGACAGCTAGGTGGGACGTGGCGCGTCGTCTCCTGTTTCATACAGCGCTTTATTGAGCGGATGAAAACCCTCTGTTCTTTAACCCTTCTCTGGGCCTGATAGGGGTGCGCACACACACACACACATACACACACACACACACACACACACACACGCACAACTGTGACTTTTAGATGACTTCAGGGGATAGAATCTCTGAAAGGGTCTGACATTCTATCCTTTGAACCTCCACGCCTGATAGGGGCAGGACCTCGCCCCGTCTCCCTCTGTGTGAGTGCATGTGTGTTCACTGTGTATTTTTTTGTCCTCCTGTGGGTCTTTACTCTGTGACCTTTCTGAAGCTTAGCCCTGGATGTCGATCATATTCCCTCGACATCTGTGAAAAGCTGACAGTGCTGCGTATCGCGACATGCTCGACGTCTGCGGCATATCACTCCTGCATATACAGTATCTCCCTAAACATAGGACATTTAGCTGTAGAAGGAAATACAGTAAGTCATCTCCTTTTGTCTTTCTTGTGGTTTGCTACCTCACCATCAAAGGCACTCATCTAAGCAACGGTGATCTCATCTCAGCGCAGCGTTCATCCTGTCTGAGGACTTTCCAGCTTGTCAAAACCTGACAGAAATCTCGTCTGGGATCATCCAATCACTGCGGGCGAGGCAGGAGGAGGGTGGGTGCAGAGCGGTGGATGACTCTGACAAACCCAGATGATGAAGTCAGCCCTCTGTTCACCTCCAATATTATTGTTAGGGCCCATCTGTAGCTGTCAATGAGATGGCAAGAAACAAGGGAAACAACATCCCCTGCTAATAGTTTAAGACATGGCTGCTGGTGCTGGGTGTGTCTGGCAACAGTTGTCTGCACACACAAAGAACGATCTCTCCGCGGTAGGATGTTTCTCTTTTGTAGGGATTAAAATGGGATCCAGGAAACCCGGTGTCCTACTTTTGGTGCGGAGCAGAGAGAGAGAGAGAGAGAGAGAGAGAGAGAGAGACCTATTTTTGATGACAGCACCAAGCCAGGAAGGAGATTCCGAGGCATAATGTGGTTAGGAGGTGGCTGTTTTTGTCTTTCTTTATGTTTTTTGCCTGTTGGCATGTTTCTATATCCAGACTCCTGAGTTAGTGTGTGAGAGGCTTCATTGTCCAGGCAGAACCTTTAGCTGTAACCTGAGATGGAGAGTGGACCTGAGCAACACTAGGATGTTTTTTAATATACATTTGCTTGGATCTAATGCAAAGCCTTTGGAGTACACTAAGCTCTTTAGCTGTCTTCTACAATATAATTTAACTTCTGTGCTTTGTCAGAAATTGAATTTAGCTTCTGTGCAATTCTGCGTGCAAACAACAGCAAAGCACACAAGCACACAGGGCTACTTTCTGCAACATTAAATTGTTCTGGATGTGGACAGTAAGTGCGTAGAGGGCTTAACCATCTAGATCAGTGGGTCAAGTGGCTGACATACTAATCCTATTACTAGACGAGGCTCTGATTTGTTAAAGTTGCCCCTAATCTACTGTCCATTTTGACTCCAACTCAGGGACCTAAGACCTTGTGGTTAACTGTCAGGGTATTTTTCATCTCTGGTCATTAATCTATATTTAATCTATTATTTATTCAATATGTTGCATAACACTACTTTAATTCACTAATCTCTACTAACTTCTGCCATCTAGTTAAATATGCCCCATATGTTGTTCTCACTACGTATTGAAATTATGCTTTTCTTTATTGTCATTATTTGCTATCCAAATCACAAATAAGGATAATTAAAGGTGTATTTCAATGATTTAGTAATTGCACTTCTATAAAGTTGGGGAACTCACAAGAGACAAATTTTAAAACAAAAAGAATGGTTGAAATTGCAGCACTTAAGATATCCAGAGTTTTAGTTTCAAGAATGGGTCTAATTCTAAAAACAACATTTCTTATAATGCAACTCAACCCTGCCTCTGAAATGCTCAGTTTGTAATGCAGGTTTTCAATTCGAAATGTTAAGTTGCAAATCCAATCTGAGATGACACTGATGATGTCACTGTAACATTATTTTGGTTATTTTCCCAGAGTTTAGACCGCTTCCTCCAGAGCCACAGAAGAAAATGTAAACAGGCTCTATTCTCCTTCTCCTCTTACACTCCCTGTTACGAGTGAGCTGAACTTCCTGTGGAAAATAGTTTTTACTAGTTTAACTTTTATTGAAGATATTTTTGAAATGTATACTTTTATTCATACTTTTCATCTTTGTCTGTCCCCTCCCTGCAGTGTCATCATGCATCACCACCTACAAGAAGACGCCTCCCCCGGTCCCACCACGGACCACCCCGTCCAAACCCTTCATATCCATCACGGCACAGAGCAGCACCGAGTCCGCTCAGGACGCCTACATGGATGGGGGCTCCGGCACGCGGACGGGCATCAGCTCCCAGCCGGGCCTGTCCAACTCCACGGAGAGCATCGACAGCATGAAGGCCCTGACGGCAGCCATAGAGGCGGCTAACGCGCAGGTGCACGGCCCAGCCAGCCAGCATGTCACCAACAGCACAATCACCATCACTGCCACCGCCACCACCTCTGCCGTCACGCACGTCTCCACAGACAGCAAGGCGCAGAGGGAAGCGCTCCGCAAGTGCCTCTCCATAGGGATCCAGGTTTGTGGACGAGCCTTTGTTCAGATCTAAAGAAAAACTCTGGCTTGCAGTTTGACAGTTTCTCCCCTCCTCTTAGGTGGACCCAGAGGAAGGAGGGCCGACGGAGGAGCAGTCTAAATTCCAGTCGATAGGAATTCAGGTGGAGGATGAGCGATGGTGAGTAAAGAAAGAGAGAGAGAGAGAGAGAGAGAGAGAGAGAGAGAGAGAGAGAGAGAGAGAGAGAGAGAGGTGAGAGAGGAGAGAGAGGGAGAGAGAGAGGAGAGAAGGAGAGAGAGAGAGAGAGAGAGTAGGAGGTTGTAAAAGTGAAACTGGATGAGTCTGATGGGAGGTATGAGGCAGAGATAGCAGGAGCAGGAAGAGGAAGAGAACCTGCGAAGGCAGGGAGAAGTTTGTAGTGTGCTGCAAAGCGTGTGCCCCCCCTGCCCTGGCTTTCCTGCAGCAGCTGTCCCCAGATCAGGGGAGGTTGGCGTCAGAGCCCCCTCAGCCAGGGGCCCACAAGTGACAGCTGGGCCAAAGGATGTTCTGCAGGGAGCTGGGAAGGTGGAAGGGGGGTGAGTTGACAGCCATCTGTTGCTCCAGTCATTGTGATTCAGGCTACTTTGAGGCTGTGTGTGTTTGTGGGCATGTGTGGGAGGGAAGAGAGAGAGAGAGAGAGAGAGAGAGAGAGAGAGAGAGAGAGAGAGAGAGAGAGAGAGAGAGAGAGAGAGAGAGAGAGAGAGAGAGAGAGAGAGAGAGAGAGAGAGAGAGAGAGGGAGTTTTATTGGGTTTGTTTAGTTCTGAGAGCACTGAGAGGCCGCTGTGCTGTTAGCTATACATTCTCTCTTTCTGCAACATGTTCCCAGTCTGAGGAGAGGCAGCCTAGTGTGCATGCTGTTTCCATTAGCTCACATTGCACTTTAGGCTTATCAAGGCCTCTGGTGGGAGACGCAGGCATTTATTTGGTTTCTTTGTCTGCTTTCGTTTACGCTGTCAAAACAGTGACCTTCTGTTTGGTGAGGCAAGGTGACAAACCTATCCACGGCACTGGTTTCCTGCTGTAGCCGAGGAATGCTTCGGGGATTCAAAGAGACATCACCTTTATTCAAAGGTCACAGTGAGGGCCGAGTCCCACACTTTAAAACACACACACACTTACACAGTGTCAGGGAATGTGAGGGGCTTTCTGAAAGGGGAGGTCTCAGCTGAGTGACCAAGCTCTGAGTTTCCCGGAGTTGCCAAGCCAAATATTAACTCACCCAGACACCTTCTAGTCTGCGGGGGCTTGGATCTTCTGCAGCACTGCAGCTTGTGCATTTCTCTGGTTAATGTTTGGAGTAGGTGGGAGGGTATTTTTGTGAGTGCATGTTTTGATTGTTTACCTGTTCGCTTGCATCTGTGTGTGTTGGTCCATGCGTGTGCGTGTGTGTGTGTGTGTGTGTGTGTGTGTACCTGAGAGGTCTGGGCATGCTGCCCCCTACATTAGTTTCCCAGACAGCGAGAGTGCCAAACTCCTACAGGCTCGCTCCAGTGCTCAAACTGCCTTATTTGTGTCTGTGCCTGTTTGTGTGTGTATGTGTGTTAGAGAGAGAGAGAGAAAGATAGAGAGAGAGAGAGAGTCTTTATATGCAGCAGTCGCAGGTCATAACCTCACCTCGCTGTTTGAACTAGGATTAAGTGAGAGGGAGTGGGAGAGAGCTGTTAAATGTTTATCTTTTCACAGACTTCTTTCTATTATGAAATGTTGCGAGATTAAAACAAATCTATTTATGTATCGTATTTTTCTCTCAAAGATGTAAAAAGTCAACTTAAAAAGAAATATATATATTTCTGTATGTATAGAGTAACTTCCTTTGATCACAAACATGCAAAAAAAGTTAAAAAATAAATAAATAAACTGTGATATACAAATGTGATATATTTGATGGCTTAATTGATGAATCCCGATTACTTTTAGGCCCTTGCAAGGTTAGGTTCTGGGATTGGTGATCGCCAAAAGGCTTTGTGGCCTCATCGGAGGTGGGGCATTGCTCATGGTCCTACGACTAAACCATATGCACAACCATCTTGAAAAATCAACGGAAGGGACAGCTAGACCTCCCTGTCTTTTTATTTTCGCCCTAACTCACTGGAGGTTTGTCATTACTGGCAGAAGACAAACAAAGAAGGAGCCTCTCAAATGCAATGTTAAATGTCAAAAATGTGTTTTCTATCATCCAACATATCTCTCTCAGCTTGTTCCGGCACATCTTTCCCAAATAAAACATCAGGCTGTTTGTTTATAGAGGCTTCAGTATGTTCTCATGTTCTGTGCAGTTGAGAGGAAAGTGAATACAATTTAAAACAAAAACCTTGAGGTTTCGGGGCTCCCCAAAAGCTGCAGCATAAGGAATGCAAGACTCCACCTATGTTGTGATTTACAACTTTCCATCATGTTCGCCACATGAATGTAATGAGAACATGGACTTTCAGCATTTTTATATGTGCTTTTATTTTCTCCTGCATACCTTCTTGACATTTCACAGTCTCCTCGCGTCGGCCGTTTCTCTTTAAATGCACTTCCTTGTTCTTTTGCCTTCTGTCTATTGATACGTCTGTCTTTCTTTCTGGGCTGTGTTTGGCCTTGCCCGTCTCTGCCCCTGCAGGAAGTTGTTAGCAGGCTGATAGAAAGCAGGCTGAGGTCATTAGAACTGAACACCTGCTCGGAGGAGTTACTCTTTAACTGCTCTTCACACACACTCACACTCACGGGCTGCTTGCATGTACACACAAAGCACACACACACGCGCTGTTTGATCCTGCCGAAGTCACTCCCTTGTTCTTGCTCTCTCTTTTTCTGTTCACGGAAGAAAAGAGATGAATGAGAAAAGGGGAGGTTCGAGATGAATGGGTAGCTTCGAGGAGGAGTGTGCGTCCGGAGACGGGCCGAGGCAGACATGATGGAGCTATGATCATTTGTGTATGTCGCGCTGCAGGCAGGTCAAGCTGAGGTTCACGTGAGAGAGGACTGTGGGCATGTTTGGATCAGAGTACAGCTCGCAGGCTGGCAAGTCAATCTTTTTTTTCTGGCTTGGCAAAATTGAGTTTCCTGTATATTGACTGCAAAATAGTAGCATATGTAAACCTACACATGTATAGGTAACAGTCAGACGAGGAATGCTTGCTATTTTAAAGTTAGCATGAAGACATATGGGATGACTTAAAATGTGTACTCTTCCGCTGTTATTCACTCTTCATTTGTCTCTTCTGAGCCCCGGTCCATGCGGGCCCTCATGTCTGCTGAGCAAAGTGTATCTCTTGTTTGAGCCCTGGCACATTTGTGTATGTCTTAATAAAAGATGTGCTTTGAGTCATGTACCAATTTGAGTTGTAATCCTGTAGTGATTAGACCACTGGCTTCTCCAATCGCCCAAGTCTCACCCACCCTAACCTCAACACCAATGTCCCTCTGGTGTTCCTTTCATTACTAGGTTGGCGAGCTGCCCTATAACATAGCATTCTGTCTGTGTGGGTTGATTTAATCTTTGTACATGTGTGTGTGTGTGTGTGTGTGTGTGTGTGTGTGTGTGTGTCTGCTGTTGCACGTAGTGTGGAGGGACTTGGCAAAGGCTGTCCGACAGCACCACAAAGCCTCTGAGAAAAATACGACATGGCACACACAGCTGTAGGGAGGGTTCCCAGGTGTGTGTGTGTGTGTGTGTGTGTGTGTGTGTGTATGTGTGTGTGTGTGTGTGTGTGTGTGTGTGTGTGTGTGTGTGTGTGTGTGTGTGTGTGTGTGTGTGTGTGTGTGTGTGTGGGTGTGAGTGAGTGTGTGCTGTTTGTGCATCAGCACCAGAGCAGGGCTTGTGGTGCCACGGACGACTGCATACTCTGTTGCTTCTGAATGAGCCAGGTGACAAAACACACACACACACACACACACACACACACACACACACACACACAAAGGACGTTCCACTCGACAAAAGCTATTCACCGCTATCAGTAATGAAATTGCTGTGATCATTTCAATTACTGGGATCACCTCCAATAACTTTGTGTAAACAATTCATCATAATTACTGCTGAAAGGAGACGATAATGTGGTATTACTAAAAAGTGGATTTCTGCTTCCTCTCCTAGTTACCGCAGGATGACCCGCTCCAACAGCGTAACCACGGCGGTGCAGGCCGACCTCGACGACCCATCAGACGGCCCAGAGCTTCCGCCGCGTTACTTTGCCACCATGCCACGGCAGCTTTCCCGCGATGCCGCCTCTTCCACAGTCAGCATCCAGGGCTCGGGGAACCACTACCACGCTTGTGCCGCCGACGACTATGGGGAGGTGGGGTTCGACCCCTCAATCCTGCCCCCTCCAGACCCTTGGATGGACAGTGTGCCGGAGCCAGAGGTGGAGGCTCTGCAGGCTGTCGGCCGATCGGTGTGCCCCCCTGACGGCCGCTGGTTCCTCAAGTTGCTGCAGGCTGAGACGCAGCGTATGGAGGGCTGGTGTCGACAGATGGAGCAGGATGTGATGGAGAATGAGCTGCCTGATGAGAGTGAGTTGACTCATAGATCTTAATGCCAAGATGATAAGATTTTTTTTTTCATCCTCTCCTCTGATTTGGAGGGTGCTGATATTCATGATATTGGGCCACAATAGCTGCTTGTTCCTGTCTCGGGCCCTCTGGCCTCCACTGACATACCGTGCATACTTATCAATAGGCCGCTGCTGGCCCCAGCCACACATCTGTCCTTTAGACACACTGTATAATGAACTCTCACACAAACACAGTGAAGGGGTTTCTCTCTCGGCTCCCCCCAGGCAACTATTATTTGAACTTGATGTAACACTAATATGCACACTGCAGAGCATGTCTGTAGACACACGTAAATATGTTTTATGCATACACACTCACATGCACATACCGGACTGAGCAAATAAGCCTCGGGTAGCAGGTACTGTATTTATACCTGACTGTACTGCACAGCTGATTTCCAGTCTTACCGAAAATGTCATTGTTTATGCAGCTAGTGTGCTGTTATAGTTACAGGCAAGATATTCTCTCACAGAACATGCTGAACAGGGAGTCTGTCTCAAGGTTATGTTTTCCCAGATTCCACACTACCATGTGTACACACACACACACCCATCCTGAAGGAGTAAAACCCTGTGTATCTGTAGTGCAGATTCATTACTCCTCCTCTCAGTTTCTGATCCCATTTTTCTTCACGCACACTAATGTATGCACTGACAGTTCCTCTCCACAGGGATATGTGAGTCAATAGGACTGACGGTGTCAGGTTATGCAGCACAATCTTGTTTATTTCCTATGTCAGTCCGCTGAACAGGCACTGTGAGAGAAATATACTGTAATAGTATATTCTTTTCGGAACTATATGCTTGATTTTTAAGGTTGTTTTTGATACAGGACATCAATGAAAGCATTTATTATATGCTGCAAATATTTTAAATTGTGTATTCATACGGGAATGCTATTTTTGCTCGTCTTCGGATTTAGAATTTCAGTGCATTTTTGTAGTTATTTAATTTCCCTGAAGGATTTATGTTTCTCAGACGCACAGATAAAAGGACTCTAGCGTATCATTTTCTGTTGCATCACAATTGCGCCCTCTCTGCTAGTGCTGCAACATGCCTGCAGTATGCGGTACTGGGAGTAATTGCATTGGGAATTCTGTGTGTGTGTGTGTGTGCGCGCGTGTGTGCGCGCTTGTGTGTACGTGCGTGTGTGCGTGCGTGTGTGCGCGCGTGTGTGTGTGCTTGTGCGTGCATGCATGCATGTGCGTCTGTGTCTTTCTGCAGTCCTCGGGAAGATCCGCAGTGCAGTGGGGAGTGCCCAGCTGCTGATGTCCCAGAAGTTCCAGCAGTTCCGGGTGCTGTGTGAAGAGAATCTGGTATGTGTCACCTCATCCTCTGCATGCTTCCCCAGCCCTCCCCCACAACACTGACATCATCCTGCACAAATCATCCTGACAGGACAAACCAGAGCTCATTTACTATGCAACTAGTGTAGAGTGTGCATCTGCACACCCTTACTGTCCTTCACATACAAAACATGGAACTTGCTGTGTGAAAACTACAGTCTGTGTGTATCTGTATTAAAGATGCCAAAAGCTAGTATTTGCATGTCTAAATGTTTTAACTACATGTAATGCATAATTTACCCATCATAACAACAAGATAAATAAAAAAAATTACAATGTCTATATTCATATTGTGTGTGAAGCAGTGGACAACATTGAATAAAAGACTTGACAGAGACTGACACATTTATATGCCAAATCACCTCAATATGCATTCCATTCACTTAAAAAGCCAAATTTGTGATTTGTGCAGTTTTGGTAAAACTGAGTCATTGGATTGCAACAGACGCTTTCCAAAAATGTGTGATAAGTATATGCATATTATGTGTTTGTATACTATGTGTGTTCTTTTTGAATAAACCCATTTTTGTGTACCAGAACCCAAATGCAAACCCACGACCCATCTCCCAGGACCTGGCAGGTTTCTGGGACATGCTCCAGCTGTCTATCGAGAACATTAGCCTGAAGTTTGATGAACTCCACCAACTCAAAGCCAACAACTGGAAACCTCTGACCCCACCAGAAATCCAGGTGCAAAAACAAATGACCAATATCATATCCATTTAGTCTCAAATTTAGTTTTGGAATGCTTTACTAACCTGCATGCTATCTGCTGTCATTGCTGTATATTTTACATTGTAAGTCTGAATGATTGACAGCTAAGCTTTGTTGTAGCATGCAGACATGTGTTGCATACTGTCACGTTGCCTGCCTGACGTCACCACTTGTATTTGTGTTTGTTTTATCTTGTTGTCGACAGTGAGCTGCTTTTGAGAAGCCACACTACCTGCCATGCACCGTTGGGGCCTGTCCGTCTCCAATGGTCACTTTTACCTCAGACAATGGCCACCGGCGTGCTTACCCCACACAAATGGCTGCCACTGTGAACCATAACCTTAATCAAAGTTGCATGCACATTATGCCGACAAAAGCTGCACCGCTCTTTCTAACCCTTACGCAAGCTGGCTGCAGTTGTGTTGCTCCTTACTGTGTTTAGCTGCAGCTGGCCATGAGGACTCCCTGGTCTTTCATTAAGACTTTGTCATTCCTGTCCAGGAGAGAAGGATGCCCCCTCCTGTGCCAAAGAAGCCCCTGAAGGGCCACCACCCTACCCTGGCTAGGGACCGCTCGCTGGAGAGCTCTGAGCGCCAGCGTCTGGAGGCTCGCAAGCGCCTGCTAGCTGCCAAACGTGCCGCGTCGGTTCGGCAGAGCTCTGCTACAGAGAGTGCAGACAGTATTGAGATCTATATCCCAGAGGCTCAGACCAGACTATGAGACACACAGATGCATGTACCCACACACATGCCCGATACACTGTTCCATACACACTAAAAGCACTGAATGGTTAGGGTGCTAACATAACATAATCACATTTTCTGCGGACTTCCCAGATCACTGTGGGATTAGTCACAATGGAAGAAGAACAAGAAATGTACATTTATAGCATTTATTTATTCATTTATCAAATCCCCTCTTCATTTCCTTCTCCCAGCTTTGATGTAGCAGTCCCTCTTCACTTACAAATATGTATCTTATCCCTTTTTTAAGTGGCCTAATATTACAAAGGTGTAGCACAGCAGTGATGCTTCACATTGTTATGTTTCAAGTGCTGAAAACTAGAGGTAAACGGGGAAGGAACATGCATGTTCATGTGGAGTGTGTGTTTAACACATTAAACGAGTGATCTGTTCAGATCAAATGTATCAAATCAAATGGAAAAACCAGACCTGACCTATTGACTCATATTTAAGATGAATTATGTATGCCTATTTTGTTTTGACATTTGTATAAAACCCCATGATGGGTTTTGATATATTTATTGAGGCCAAACATTATGAAAGAAAATGATGGTGAAAAGACCAGACAAGAAAACTACCGTGTCAATTTGTGACACAATTCGCCCTCTGCCTGAAAATGGGCCAATCCCCATAAGAAAGGTCAAGAGGTCAGATTTTGCTCCTCCAGGTGAGGCAAAGTGGCCATTGAGCCTGTGGTTCCTGCAAAGACGGCAATTCACTGAAAGAATCACTGTTTGAAAATGCCACAAAGCTAATCTGTGCGTGAGTGAGACAACGTGTGCGTGTGTGTGTGTGTGTGTGTGCGTGTGTGCGTGTGTGTGTATGTGTGTGTGTGCGTGTGCGCGATGCATGTGGTTTGATTCAGATGTTCATTTCAAAAGTGCTTCCTATTGTTCGAGGTCTAATAGATCCTAGTTGTAATTGAAGATTAAGGTAGCAGTATCAACAAACTGTAAACAAACCACCCATTTGTCTCATCATGACAAAAACATGTTTGTATAAAGATCATACAGTATAATGACATGGCACGCATGCTGACACAAGGCAGCTGATATTTTTTGTCATTTTATAACAGGTTTAATCCTTTCTTATGTTGCATTCAAACTATTTGGTTTTACGGGCATTGCTAAAATACTGATATTTGGTACAATACTGGTAGTTGTACTGTATTTTATTACGTCATTTTTAGACAAGAGAGGTTTATTGACAGTAATGAGACTAAAGGACTGAAGAGGGACTGTTTTCTCCTCACTGTGTGTGCACTATCTCTGCCTCCAAATGAAGCAATTATTTGAAGGTCAAACAAAAAAGATCCAATTTCTAATATTTTGTATTCATGTTTAATTTATTGATTAGGAGAACAATGACTGTTTATTGACATTGTGACTATTATTATGCACTGACAACAAGGCCCTTATACTGTGTTTATTTTTTTTATTTATGTTGATTCTTTAGCATGACAGGCACCTTTTTTGTCTTTTCCGTTTCAGTGATCAGCCTTAATTTCTAATATGATAGTCGAGCACAACAGCAGTCTCAGGGGAAGAAGTGTGTGTGTATGTGTGTGTGAGAGTATGACTGACTTCATGTGACTGTATGTGACCCATGGCTTTGTCTCTTACTGTATATACAACCCCAGTCACCAGGATCGGCCATGATGGTAAACAGGGGATTAGTATCCATGCCATCTTTTGAACGATGCTCCTATTAAACATCTCAGCCCTAATTACTTCAACATAACAAGGCGTTTCTGTCAGCTGCTTGAATGTGGAGACAATCCTAAGCCAGTTTACCATCACATACTTGTTTTGATAACAGAATAGCAACATTGGTGTGTAGTTTGATTCTCTGTATTGATCTGACAAAGTTTTGTGCCATTGGATAACTATAGGGATGGATATATTCCAGCTATTTGTCCCAGTAAAGCGTCTCCCTGATGTTTTCATTTGGAGACGTTTGTGAAGGAAGTCAAGTGATGAAGTAACCGTTCAGTATGATTTGTATTTCCTTTAGTTGGTCAATATGAAGTAAAGAGAGGATGCACACAAGTAATAATAGTTCAAACATATTGCCATTTCATGTAGATGAAGGTTATTTTAGTATTTTTTACTTTGGAACTTGTATTTGAATTGTCTGTCAAATGATTGACTACCTATTTATGATATTAACATATCAATATAATGCTCCTGGTATAGCAGGGAGATAGAAACCAGAATGTTGGATTGTGGTTAATTGCTAAACTCTAAAGACACTCCAGCAAGTCTGAAGCTTGTTATGTAGTTATATTCAGAGAAAAACATTCAAATCAACATGTGTACATACATGAATGTTTCCCTATGTAAATGTCAACAAAAAAACCCCAAACAAATAACCTATTAAGCAAATATACATTTTGTAATTCATGTTATTACACTGTTGATGTTATGGCACGTGTATGAGCTCTTATCAGCATTAAAAAAATATATCATTGCCATCATTTTTGTTGTGTTCATTTTTTTCGCTGTCTCCACATGTGTTTTCAATTGGAATATAACTAAACAGATTACAAGGCCGACATGATGTGTTTTTAGGGCATTCCCCTTCCGCAGGGGCGGGCCCCCATAATTAGACAGCACTTTTGGCCTTGGCTTAGCCCCGACGCTCCTGTACATGCAGCTTCTGGTGATTCGTCATTCATACATCAGTCATGCTGATGGGAGGCATGCTGACCTCAGTGGGCAGAGTTCAAGGGAGGGGAGGGGGCGACGGAAATGGGTTTCGTCTTTGTATAAAGCTTGGCCCAGGGTCAGTCTACCTCTCAGAGGGCCCACCATGGTGGACTACAACTGCCCACTGTGGGCCCGGAGCTCTTTTTAAACCCTTATTAGTGATTACATCCCCAAGTTTGAACCCAACCTCCACCATAAGAGCTGTCACTTCTGACAGAGGCAACATCTGATAAAAAATGAAAAACTGATGACGTTTGCTGAATCGCTCCAGCTACTTACTCGCCTATAAAATAATGTTTTTAATTATATTACTTTGAAATTGCCTTTTGGATCCAAACATATACTATCGCTTGCTAATAAGTGAGAATAGGCTTCTGATAGTTCCTAGAGTCTTTTGAATTAAACCCCCAAAACAACCTCAGCAAAGGTTCCTTTTTCTTTTAAGAGTAATAAAAGACAACAGATTCTATTGAGGCCAATCGAGAAGCTTTAGCAGGACCAGGAGGGAACAGCTGTCCTCCTAGCCTTGAACGAGCCAGCGCACTCCGTTGTAAGCTGACTTACATTGACTCTATTGAGATGCAGGCACACATAAAGCCCCTTTGGCAAGAAACTGTTGACGTCTGCCATTTGCTCGTGTTAATTTATGCAGGATTATGCTAATTGGCAAGAGCTGTTGTAAACCTCTCACACACAGGAATGTCTCTGAATGCCTAACGGTAGCCTGTGGAAAGACATGAACGCTATACTATTTCTGCCCCTTTTATTTACAGAGCATTCTCACTTGATACGCTGTCCGTATCCTTAAGGGATGAATGAGTAATCTCCACAAAGTTCAGTAGGATTTACAAGAACTGTATGAATGTGCGTGATCTGAGGGATCCACAGGAGGGAGGAGCGGGAAACCAAATGATCAAATCTGAGATGTAGAAAAACAAAACTTTATTTGAATCCCATGTGACCCCTATTTGCCACAAACATTGCACAGTATGAAAAGAAATCACATCATTGGGCATCATGTCACATTAACTATACACATGGTCCTATTATACATGAAAAATGCTTTTTTGGTGATTTCAAAATTGCTGTCTTAGTCAGGTTGTAAAACAGCAACTGCAGAAAAGACATCTGTAGTGTTTAATTTTCCAGTCCACTGGCCGTCGTTTTTTTCCGCTGAGTGATGGGATGAAGGCTCAGACTAAGAACCTGCTACATTGGTCATCTGAAATATCCCTTGGTGGGGGAAGAGGAAAAGAAAAGAAACAAAAGCATAGGGGTTTTTCTTTTAAAATAGCTAAAAGTAAATTACAAAATCAAAACTATACTTATACTCATGGAAACGCATAACATGTACTACAGTAGTGAATAAGTTTGTCATAGATGCTGAGAGCAAAGTATGTTTAAGACACTGAGATGACCGTCCTCTGCCTTTAGTGTGCAAACAAACATGGCAGACTAATCATGAGCTGATCTTTGAAATGTAAAAGAGTAAACGTGTGTGGACGCGACCAATCTGTGCGATTGGTCTCGGAAGGAGGGCCGATTCCAGCTCATTCTGCGTTCTCTAAATTGATATACAGTATAATGGAAAGACATAAGACGGGCAGCATTTCTCGGATAACATTTTTGGTCCCTGTGTGCAAATAAGATACACATGTAAATACATACGCATGTATGTGAAATGAATAAAGAATTTACAGCCAAGGCACCTTGATACAGTTTTTTTTTTCAATAAAAAAACATCCTCATCAATTTGATTGGTATACCAAAAATAGAAATGATCAGGCTTTCATGTGGATTTGTTCTCTGTTGCGTGCAGACAAGTCACTGAACTCTGAGGAGTTCCCCAGTCGAGACACAAAGTCAGTCTCTAATCCCTCTTCTTCTTCTTCTTCTCCTCCTGTCACTTTTAGGAGACCAGCTGTTTGGCTTGCAACTCCATCTCTGCAGCCCGCTTCAGGGCCACATCCACCAGGAGCTGGAAGCCGCTGAAGTCTTGCGTGAGGTCTGGAGGGGTGGGGGGCGGGGTGTTGAAGAGCCCGCTGCGGGGGCTCAGGTTGCCCTCCATGCCGGTGCCGCCGAGGATGGTGGTAGTGGTGAGAGGCTTGCCGCCCTGCCCTTCCTCCTTGCACCTGAGCAGCGCCTGGACCTGTACAGCCTGCAACAGCTCAGCCGCCCTGTCACAGTTCATTCCCGGCGCCGACGGGTGGGAGGCAGTCGGGCTTCCCTGCGTTGCTGCGGTGACAGTGGTGTGACAGATGACAGACGGGCGGATGGGCACGAGCCCCGGAGAGGGGCACAAAGAGGTTGGAGAGGGTATGGAGGGAGACTCCGCCTTCCTCAGGACGCCAGGCGCAGCAGGTTCGAAGCTGGAGGGATGGAGAACGCGTTTGTCGTAGCTCTCCTCCGTACCCCCTGCCGGACTGCTGCTGTGTTTCGGGGACTGGGAGCTGTCGGAGAAGCTGTCGCCTGCTTTGCTGCCTTTCCTGGATATGGTGAACTGGTTTGGATCTTTGCCGTCTTTCCTCAGCATCTCTGGAAGAAGTCGCCGCCGTGCGTTGATGAACCAGTTGCACACCTGGAGGAGACAACCAACAACAAAACAAAAAAAGCATGGCGTGAGAAAGTTGCATTCACATCTCTCACTTATGTTCTGCCATGCAATTTAAAAAAAGAAAATCTGCTGGTACACTCATCCCCAGGTGCAGATTGCACCTGTGTTTTCAAAAGCGAAATCAAAATGAAACGCCCCCCCCTCCTCACTCTACTTCACACCAAAGGCTGTATATGTCACACCATTAGCATTTTCAACAGTGCAGAAATAAATAAAATAAAAAACAGACCAAAGATTAGGATAACTCAAAAGTATGAGAAGCTAAACATTAACTTTCAACAAAAAGTCCAGTTTGGAATTCGTAATCCTGCGTTCAAAAGAGTCTTCAATAAAAACTAATCTCCTTTGTCATAGCAGTAATCACGGCCATCGCTCTTCTCTTTTTCCTCAGTTCTCCAGGCTAGTCGTAACTAGCTCAGCTCTAACCATGTAAATGACTCTGCATTGTTCCCAGACAGCTGGGATGGAAAGGGGCTGGAGGGAGGGAAATTCCTGTCCAAGTGCCTCAGCCAAGCCCACAGCACACAGGGAGTGAGTTTACTCACGTTGTCTCAGACTTTAATGTTGCAACATAAAGCTGCTTTGGATGACCTTCAATTCACTGTTGATGTGCTGTGCTTTGTTTGTAATCTAGACAGGAAATGAGTCAGTCGAGCTGACACTTGCTTCCTCTCGACTTTTACAGTGATGCGTTTATGCTCCGAGGGCTGAGTGTTGGCAAAAGCCGAGACAATCTTATCTTTTCTTTTTTTAGGTCCATACCTGTAGTGTGGAGAGCTGCGTCTGCTTGGACAGGAGGGCTTTCTCCTGCTCAGACGGGTAAGCGTTGTAGCGGTGCTCGTACAGCCAGTCCCTCAGGATCTGAACAGACTCCTTGGGGAGATTTCCCCGCCGTTTCCTCTTCCCGCTGCTCCCGGAGCTGGATGACAGATCCAGGGGGGCGTCCACGCCGTCCTCGTCGTCCGTCTCGCTGCCCGACAGCATCATCAAACCTGCGCACGCGGGGAGACAAGTGGCATGGTGAAAAAACGAGACAAAAGAATATGTATCCTCTTATGTCAGCCACCCCGTTGCCAGTCTCCCAGCCGCTCTGCCGCAGCCGTTCGCACAAACACAAGCTGTCTGGGAGGCAGCTGATGTGTCAGAAGCAAGCTGTCAAGTTCAGCCATGTGATTCATATAAGGAGCGAGGGGAGGAGGATGTGGGAGTGAGAGAGGGGAAGAAGAGGAGGGGGGGGGGGGACGTCACAAAGGCTGGTCTGATGCTGTGTCAGTTATAAAACCTGCCTCGACAAATACAAGCCAGGTCTATTGCACAGACTGGGAGCACACCTTGCATGCTTGGATAATTAAAGCACACCGGGCTGACCACAAGAACAATCACAGTATGAAGGGAGATTATGTTTAGAAAAAAAGCAGCAGTGGGTTGTTGTTATTTTTTGTAAAGATTATACGGAGTTGGCGTTCTTTAAAGTGGCGTTTTAGGCATGTCTCATCAAAGTCAGTCATGATCAAACAGGATTTGGGCCTCTGACTTGTATTGAAAGGGAGGGGAAATACATCTGCTTCATGAACTGTTAAAACTTTGATCAGATTTTTTTTGTCAGAAATTTGTCTGTTTTTAGTGTAGTTTTCAGCCTAAAGTACTATAATATAAATAGGAACATGTGTGTTTTTGCTGCTGCTGGTATTCATGTGCACTGTTTACACATGGATGCTACGCCAGCTGCCCAGACTCCATTAAGACGTAGCAGAAATGAGAGTCAGGGGGCATTTAATGCAGTCTGCTTGGAGGCAAACTGGTGCGAAAGCAGCAAGAAAGTTCCCAAGTCTGAGCGGCCAACAGGATGAGGTAATTACGTAGGCTGGAGCGAGGGGAAGGGGGAGGGGAGACCTGTTGCAAATCAGCGTCTCCAGACTAAACAAAAGAATCCAGGGCTGCGTGCTTCTTTGTATGCGATTCAAAAGTTTCTACATGCAAAAAAAAAAAAAAACAACTACGAGTTCGCCACAAACTTCGCTCCCTTCGAAATATCGAAGTTTAAACAGAGCCATTGGGGAAAACAATGGCTTTTTTTTTTTAAAAAGGGACTGGTTTTGTAAGTTGAAGTAACTTGTAAGGGGCTTTTCTATTGTGTGTGTGCGCGCTGCACCACGAGGTCCGCCAGTGTAACAAGGCAACTTCCCACAATGGGGTCAGGGCGGTTATGAGCCGACGGTTAGGATTTAGATACTATTTAAACAAAATAAGTGGCGGAGAGATACAATATGCTAGCTACAGATACAACACGCTTGGCCGTAGCGTAAATGCAACACTTTCAGACTCTTGAACTCACAATAACAGACACAACTTTGACTCGAAACCATCACTTTCCTCTAAACTTCGACACAAATGTAGCGTCCGTGACTCCCAACGAGCTCGAGCTCAAACTGAAAGCGAGTCGCTTTTCCATTAACTTTTGGACATTTGTTTTTTTTCCTTCTTCTTCCTGTAGGCTCCTGAAATTTAGCCCAATTCCACCGTGACGAGGAAAACAACACGCATGGCGAAACTGTCTGCATGTTATTGTGCCGAAACTTGAATTAAAAACTCAAAAAAACTAAAAAAAACTCCACAAATGACGAGCAAACGTAGCTTTAATCGACTTTTGATATCGCGCCCAGCACATGGCAGAAGGAGAAAAGCCCCCTGTCATGTCTGGAGAGGAAACAATAGACTGCATGGTTTGCGTACGAGCGGAAACCGCTCCGATAAATGTCTCTGGGTATCTAAACTCGTTTCGACTTGATTTCTCTCACAAGCATCCAACCTACCCTTTTTCGTCTTCATTTCCTCCAACAAATGCCCACTTTTTCCTCGTCGAGCGCAGAAGAAAATTGCCTTTGTGTCAGTGCGGTGCTTTTCCTCTTTTCTCCAGATATCCACAGCGCGTATATCCGAAAATCCTTATTCATCAAAACTCGCTTCTTCTTCCCCCTTTTTGTTGTTGTTTTTAAACAATAAATGAGGTTTTTCTTTTCTTCTGGTCGTCCTTGTTTGGAGACGAAAGGGGGGTGGGGGGGTTACCTGAGATCTCTGCGTCCCTTCGGCTCAAAGCCCTTTTCTCATTGACTGTGTGTTTGATCCTGAGACTGGGTGACAGCTATCTTTGACAGCTGCGTGACTCAACGCACATAGATCCTCCCACCGCGGAGAGGGCAGAGGGGAAGAAAAAATCTGTGACATCAGCATGGCTTGTTCCACTGACATGGATACAGTCTAGCGAGGCTGTTCCTGCTGCAGACCCCCGCGCACAAAGCCAAACAAACACCAACACCTTGTGTATTAAATTATGAACCACAGAAAGGCGGTGGTTTAGGCGGGCGGCCCGAGTGACAACAATAACAACAACAACAGGCTGCTGGAGAGCACTGCGGACCTCGTGGTAACACACAAATAACAAGCGCGATGAAATATCACAACGTTAGTATTGATAAAGGCTTTTGTGACTTTTCCGCGTGGTATTCGATATAAATGATCGCGTTTTGTGTATTTTTGTTTTTAAATCTCCTTTGGTGTCACTTCAGTAGCCCGTTACACGTCGTGAAGAAGCATATGTGGTATTTGAATTAAAATCCACGCCGTATACCTATATTATCGTGTATAACAACAAGTGACCCATATGCTGTTTAGCGATACACGCATTGCTGTGTTTACTGCATTTTTCCCTCCAACGTTGTCCCCATGCAGCTCATTGTGTTGTATCTCTGTAGCCGCTTTTTCTTTCTCTTTCTCCGTGTGGTTTTTGTTAATTTCCTTTCAAAATGTTAACATTATCTAAAGGGTTGTGGTTCCAATTTCTCCCGGGAGTGAGAACATGTGTAAAAGCAGTATAGGTCTATGTTATAAGGGGGGTGTAAAGCCGCCCTCGTACCAGCTGGAGGTCGGTGCACCAGTTCAGGTTACTATAAAGACAACACTACAACGACCGAAGCGCTCATTTGTATGCCGTGCACAACCCTGCGACAGCTGCTGTAGCGTCGCCTCTCTGCGTGCATTTGTTCCAGACAGGCGGTCGTTTCTCCGCGTGGAGCTCAATGTCGCCCCCGCGCGTTAGTCTATGGTACTTCACTTTAATGCAAAGTCACTTGAAAAAAACTAAGATCCTCGAACTCCCTCTGGTGGTCGTTAGGCTGCTATGCGACTTAACCTGACGGTTGGTAAAACAATCAATAAAGTAGTTAGTTTGAAACACAAACAAATAACAACAACAAAGGAAAATATGATATTTTTTAGTTTTAGTTTTTAATTATGAGGCTACTTTACAGCTGCAGTTACAGTTGTAACTAACTCCACTGAGGTCATATCTATATTAAGCACCAAACACAGTGTGATTCTGTTTCAAGTGGACAAGCTGGAACAGTCAGTGTGTTTAAAATTAGAGACATGAGCGGGCCAGGCCTGCTGTCGCCCCCACAAAGTCATTATCAGCCAATACCATTATTAAATACTATGTGTCACGCCCTTCAATCTAAATAATAATGTGATAATAAGTATCATAATCACCAGTGTAATAATGAAAGGGCTAAATCTAAATACCTAATTGTGCTTGCTGAAATACATTGTTTATTTGACAGGCCTCTTAAAAGATTTTATTATTAATTTAACTGGGGGAAAAACATTAAATTCAATAAGTTGACTTTTATTGATGCTGTGAGCTTTATTTCTTTTAAATTATCATGTCAAAGGGAAGTACAACGGAGAGATGCTGTGCGAATCCAGATAATGTTCAATGCTTTTTCTTCTTAGTAAGTCTAGATGTGCCCTTTTGACCTTGACGTTTTTGATGGCATGTCATTGCTTGGAGTCACAATACTCTAGACAGCAGAAATGTGTCAAAGAGTGAGATTATTTTTTTGTCGTCAGAGGAAAGGGTAATTGCCCACTCTAATGACTTACTGTTACTGTCAGACACACGATCACCTCGCGTATACACATCTAATCCTTCACATTTGTCGACTGCTCAACACTGACGCACTGCTTCAATTAGAACATGAAAGTGGAGCTGCGTCACTTCACATTCCAACATCATGAACCACACCGGACATTAGCTAACTTGCTTTCAAAATAAAGTTGTCATTATGTCACGTAATTCTCGGAACGGGTCGTGTCTGCACAGAGCCAGAGTTTGTTTTTTTATGTACACATTACTTTGAAAATATGAAAATACATTCATCACATTAAAGTCCTGTACACTTCTATGTTATTGACATTTGATTGGGATGGAGTTGCTCAGTTTAAAAAAACAAGCACAGCTTAATTATTGTTACCTCAAGTTATCAAACTTTCACAATCAATATTTCTCATCTTATTGTCATGAGAGGAGAAACTTGTTTTCCTGCTAAGCACATTTTACTTTATATTAGTTAATAGCGACAACAACAATTATAATATCGATATAAGTATAGTAACACAGTTCCAACCAACTATGCAAAAGGTCAACATAAAGCTTATTCTAAACATGCCTATGTGCAAGTAAATTGTGTTTCATGCACAGAACTCCTTATGGTGCCGAAGAAAAGTCGATTAAACCCACACAGGTTTTTCCCATTTAACTAATTAGCCGTTGTGACTTCTAATCCAGTTGACTGCTCCAGCGATGGTCTGGATGTGCCCTATTAAAGTTGAATAATTTAAGGGAATGAGTCTGAACATGTGTTTTGTATTGTATTGACTCTTACATCATATAATAGTTTGTAGTTCATTTAGATTTTGTAATCCTCTTTGTGGAGGTCTTTTTGTGTTGAGCCACGTCAAATCTACTTAAAGCACACACTCCTTTAAAGGGGGGTCAAAAACTGACTTTATAGGCACTGTAAAATCTAATGAATTCCATGCAGGGTTTAGGCTATGCTAGTGAAAGCCAAACTTAGGGTAAGGGTACAAAAAAAACATAAGCAACAAGAAAGTACACCAAAGATGCAGTTGAAAAACATATATAACAAATTGCACATACACTTAGACGTGCTGAACATGTTTCAGCCCAGCACAGGCTACAATAAGTATATAGCTTTAAAAAAAAAAAAAAACTCACGCACAAATGTTACTTTTCGAGTTACATTGTATTCCTTTAAAACAATCTCAATAATGCTCTACTCGTCGAAAATAACTTTATTTTGAAAGCGTTCAAACGGAAAACATATCGGTTTCATTCAGTCCGACTTCACATTGTTAAAGCGGAGTGTCTTGTTACATTGTAAAGTCTAAAAGTAGGGAGGCACCCCAACAGCAAATGACGCGAGCCGTCTAAAGCGGACCTTCCGTGTTGCTCGTCTCCGGGTGTCATGGTGTCCGGAGTCAGGGCCATGGAAACGTCCCCTACAACTTGGCTGTTTGTTGATGACATGGCGGGTATTTTTAGACCGTGTTGTCATCTTTCCGCAACAGCCCGGCTGCGCAGGTCGGTATAAAGGGAGACTCCTTCAAAATGCAGCTGTACAACAGTGTGCTGACCCACTACCCGAGGTCGTCTCGCAAAGTTACAATAACTTTATCGACGCGACCCGAGCGTTTGAACGGCACACCGCCGAGCTCCTCTGACGCTCGCAGACCGGGATTTACGCACCCGTGCGCCACTTCAACGACCAACGGGGATCCGGTGAGAGAGACTGCTTCTTCCGCAAACATGCCTGCCTTTTCGCCTATGAGGCCTGTTTACTTCACATCGACTGCTGAGATATCAATCCGCAGACCTGATGGAGTGGAGAGGACTGTGCCTGTCCATGTCAGGAGGGGGTCCAAGAACAAGCCCCCCTCCCCTGACTCACACAGTGGGGAAAGACTCCTCTTTAATGACTCTGGTGTGATTGTGGACTTGATGGATCATCTCAGAAATGGCACAGAAGAAGATATTTTTCCTGACTGCTCCGAGCTGGTGGGAAATCTCTTTTTCAACAGAAACAGCATCTGCGGACCCAGAAAAGAAGAAAGCAAGAAGGTGGTTGGAAGTTCAAGTGAGGAGGATGCTGCCGTTTCAAGGAATGTAACTAAAGCTCCCTTCAGAAGCAATGGGTGTGACTTATTACACAAAGAGGAGCCGGTTCCCTCCAGAGCAGATCACCTCGAAGACCCTATAAAGGAAGATTTTAGTGATCTGAGCAGTGGCAGAGCCGCTCCAGCATCGGACGAGAGACGGGCCTTCGAGCTCAGCGTTCTGCAGGAATCTCCTCCGCAGAGATGCAAAGAGCGGGAGGACGGCGACCATAAAGTTAGCCGGTACCTAGCGGAGGTGGAGAAGCAAAACAAGTACCTGCAGGAGAGGCAGAAATACAGGTACCACGTCATTCCAGATGGCAACTGTCTGTACAGAGCGGTGTGCAAAGCCACGTACGGGGACCAGGCGAGGCACGGGGAGCTGAGGGAGCAGACGGTGCACCACATCGCCGACCACCTGGAGGAGTTCAACCCCATCATCGAAGGGGACGCGGGAGAGTTCCTGATCAACGCGGCGCAGGACGCCGCCTGGGCGGGCTACCCCGAGCTCCTCGCCATGAGCCAGATGCTGAACGTCAACATCCACCTGACGACGGGGGGCAGCTCGGAGAGCCCCACCGTCTCCACCATGGTGCACTACCTCGGGGAGGAGGACGCCTCCAAAGCGGCCATGTGGCTGAGTTGGCTGAGCAACGGCCACTACGACGTCCTCCTGGACAAGCGTCTCCCCAACCCGGAGTACGAGGACTGGTGCCGGCACTCGCAGATGCAGAGGAAGCGAGACGAGGAGCTGGCCAAGTCCATGGCGGCCTCGCTGTCCAAAATGTACATTGAGCAAAACGGATCTGCGTGAGGCTGAATGAATGAGTTAAAGGAATGCACGGCGATCCAGTGGAATGCATTCATTTTTATAAGATTTATATCTCCAGAAAGAGGAAGTGCAGTGCACATACTTTTTTTTTTTGTATATGCCAAATTAGTGGCAGTGGTTTCTGGGAGTGTTTGAAAGCGTTGTTATTTGTGATGTTGACATGAGTGAACATCTTTAATGATGATGAGTTACTGTATGGGGAAGTGCTTTTGAGTATTTATTTGCCTTTTATCGACAGACCTGTTGTTTTTCTATGTTTGTGCTTTGTAGACCATTGCCAATTACAGAAAAGAACTTTGATTTGCTACTTGTCTCATAGCTGCTGTTCAATACCTGTTACGCTACTCTCTTTTGCACAAAAGTCCTATCAGACAAGTCCGGAGAGTTTGATTTGTGTCTGAGAACAATTCACAGCTTCTTTTGATATTATTCCAGTTTTCTTCAGGCTTTTGACAAAAACATTTCAAAATAAAGTTTGAAAGAAACTTAATTAACAATGATTTCATGTTTCCTTTTCATGCTCATTGCTTAATTACATTGCCACATATTCTTATTCAGTATCACAATGACAGCCACGTCGTCATGGGTGCAGAATGACATGTTCCTGTAATGGGATCCATCTATCACATTGCAGCTATAGGTGATGTGTGCAGTACTCATCCATCACCCCCTGCTGTCTATAAGGTGAAGAGTGATGCTTGGAGTTTATTGCATGCAGTGACTCAGGAGCCGGCGGCCTCTGATTCAGGTCCAGGCTGCAGCAGCAGTGGTCCCGCTGGGTCAAAGCTATGTGGAAGTTAAACGCTTTAGAGTGCAGTGTCTTTGTATTGCCATTTTAATTTGGGGACTTATTTTATTAGGTTTGTACAATGACATTTCACCTTTTATGATCATATCGTGACTTTGTTAGAAAACAGTGTGATAGGGTTTCTTTCAGAACTGAGTGAAGTTTATATCCCTTCATGTTGTAATATTTAAAACGTTTTTTAGCATTTTAATTTAAACATTTAATGTAAAATAAAAATCTGAAAAACATTATTATCTTTTATCAAAGTTCCTGTCCACCGGTAAAGTACCTTTTCCCATTACTATGGAATTGTAATGTGGATTTGTATATATTATAAAATACAACAAACATTTGTGGGAGAGAAAATAAATAGTTATACACACATTTATTACAAACATTACAGAATGATAGACCGACTTAAGAAAGCATATAACTTAGTGACCTGTAGGCCTACACTTTAGTACAATGACCTATGCTTTTAGATTTTCCCAGAGAGGACGTGATTCAGCCCTTGTGTGACTTTTGAAACTGCATGTGTCAATTTTGTTTCTGACGCTATCTCGGATGGCAGCCCGCTGATGGCGTTACCCGTTTCATCCACTAGGTGGCAGTGTAGCCCCCTGAAACATTTAGATAAACTAATGTTAAACGAATTTGTGTCTAGATTAGAATCAGGGACTGTCGGACTACTGCTTTACAAAAACTTTTGATTTATAAACAAAAAGAACTGAACGTGAAATGTCGTAGTAATAGATATTGAGGAAAAGTGCAGCTTTTTGACGTTTGAATTAATTATGTTTGCTAACTCAATTAAAAACAGATGACTTTGTGTCGACTCTGAATTAGCTAACTGGAAAATGCGTTTCCCTCCTGGTCCCACAAGTGGCTCTTGTATTCATAAAACACCAGCATCCAACTCCCTACTTCAACTTTATGATGGGCTTATAATGTATCCTTTCCCCTGAACGCTACAGCGATGACGTAACCCTGCAGTCATGAGGACAGGGTTAAAAAAAAAAGTTTTTTTTAATCTCTCCCTAATGCGGGAGGAGAGACATCCCAGTGCCTTTGCCTGGTCCAGTGTTTTCCGTAGGGTCCGTGAAGTATCTGGCTACAGAGCAGCGGGCAGGTGAGAGGGGACCGAGCGGGTTGCTTCACCGCAGTACTGGCACACAGTCAGCACACACACACACACACACACACACACACACACACACACACACACACACACACACACACACACACACACACACACACACACACACACACACACACAGAGGGGAAAGTCATCGACAGACACTCCCTCCCCCCCCCACCCTCCTCCGACCCCCACCGGTGTATGTGCAGCGTGTCCGTGAATGATTCCCACGCGCTGAAACGCACGGGGGGGGACGCGGTCACATCGACGCAGTTCAGCCTCCGCGTGCTCGGAAGTTACCGGATACTTTGAAACAAACCCGGAGACCGGAGAGAACAGTCGGCGGTCGCGTGGCTCTGACCTGAGAGGTGATATCGGACGATGTCGGGACACCGGGTGCAGTTCGCGGACCTCCCTCCGAGTGAGCACAAAGGAAGTCCCACATTTCACAGTAAGGACAACTATTGATCAGTGTGACCTTGATTTCACCTGCAACTAATGTATCTGTATGGGAAACTAGTTGGATAATGTCATGGGTTCCCTCTTGAGCCTTCAATCATGTCATAGGAACTTAATATTTAGGCCTAGTAGTTGTTGTATTATTTAGTAATACAGGTATGAGTTGAGTTGGAATTGAAACATGTGCTTTCTTTTTTTAACTTTTTCTTTCGTTGCTCATTGTAGCCATAATGTAAGTATCCTAATTACACACCACACATCAGCTGTTTCGAGGGAAACAGTTGTGTTCCATTAACCTATGACTATTATTATTGTTCTCTATGCCAAAAATGTTTTGTCATTAAAATACATCAAAGGGAAGTTATTAAAGATCAGCTTTAAAATACGATTTTTCTTAATTATTTGCTCTCAAGTCTTTTGAGGAAATGTAATCATTGTTTGAGACAGACACACACACAATATAAATGTTGCTGGTAATATTGCACATGTATGTTCCCTATGCGTGACCCCCCTCTCACCTGCGATGCACTCTGCATCTCCATCAGTGCTGTGATCCCATTCAGTCCCCACTTGCTGTACTTATCTGAAGTGGCAGTTGCCCTTTTACGTGCTGCTGTTATAACTTTTAATCCTCACTGAGTGTAACACTCCTTGTGTCTCTGTAAGGTGGCGCTCACCTTGAGATACATTTAGTGACCACTTCACTGCATCCCACAGTCTGAGGGTATAACACATTAGTAGCTGTTATAACACATTCTGGGCTTTTGGGCTTTTATTGTGTGTGTTTTTAAAGATGCGACCGCATGCGAGGCGCAGCAGAGGCAGCTGTGCCCGCCTCTGCTGCTGTGTGCTGCAGTGTATATGCACTACAGCTTGAGGCGCTGGGAAGCTGAGCTCATCTCCATGGTGACATGATGAGTGACAGGGCACGTGAGCAAGGACGCAATGGAAAATTGGCAGTTTGCTGCAAAGCCCTCCCAGAGGTGCATCTACAGCGCACAGTGGTTCCATGACGGCGCATGTGCAAGTTTGTGATTTACTCGTGTATGATGGAAGCTGAACGTCAGTCTGATGTTTTGTGTGTGTGTGTGTGTTTTGCCAACGTCAGCCATTGACATGCATGTGAGCAGCAGGGTGAAAAGTGCTGATGTCGTGTGCAGGTCAGGTCGAGGTTGTGTGCATGGAGGTACAAGAACGGCAGCTTCAGCAGCAAACCTCACAGTCTGACTCAGCCCTGATGTCCAGATAGTGACAGTTGGGTCATGTTTCAGTCTCTCTCTCTCTCTCTCTTTCTCTCTCTCTCTCTCTCTGATGTATACACTCACAAACATTCAAGGCCCAGCTGAAATACGAATAGAACATTGGCTCCTCCATTCATTTCCCAGACTGCGATAACAGCTCACCATGTTGGCGCCACCTTGAATACTACGGCAGATGTGAGTAGTTTTGTTGGTCAAAGCAGCAATCAACATCTGTGTTTTGACATTTTCGCACAAACACTGCCGTTGTTGTGTCTCCTGTCTCGCACAACTGAAAGTACTGTGACATCCTCGTCTCAGGGTTCTTGATAACGTTAGCATTTGACACGGTTGCAGGGCTACTCTTTTCGGTGTATTCAGCCAACGGTGGCTGTTTCTGCTCATTCTCACTGATAACTTTCCCCTGCTGTTGTTGCTGCTGCTGCAGCTGGCAGGGAAAAACACATGAATTGCTGTGTGCCAAAGGATGTTTCCCAGGAAAGTCCTAGTAAAGGCTTTTGTGAACAGGGTAATATGTATAGTCTGTTGGGCCAGTTGCATAGCAGCACAAAAAGAAGGAGAAATCGAAGTGTGACATTATTACTTCAACCTGTCTCTTTTCAGTCGGCAATAAAAGCATTTTTTACAGAATTACAGAGAGAGGTGTGAGTAGTATTGTCCGTTTTCTCAGTTGTTGCTATACATGGAAGTTCTACCATGTCTGTGAGAGGATGATCCTCCCTAGAGTGAGGTGAATCTCAGCTTCATTGTGGAATGTCCGTATGAGCTGCACATTGAATACGTTACAGCGATACGTCTTTCAGTAAGCTGCTTTACGGCCCAGACCAGCTGCACTCTGATGTTTATCATCTCAGGTTCTCAGTGAGATTGGAGAAGGATATGCGGCCTTGATTGGGAGGCGGATCGCAGAGATCGACTTCTCCTTTCCCATCAGTCTGGAAACAATTCTCATGAAGGAAGAGTGGAGCACTTCAACATCCAACTCAATCTCTGACGGGATCCACAGAAGAAACGTCTCAAAGCTCTCTGCCAGGACGTTGTTTTAGCTGATGTTGTTGCTGGTGTTCATTCCATCTGCCGTTCCCCGTTAACTCAAGTCTGTCGCGTCTCTTTGTCCACAAGCCAATTTAATCAAACAGACTTGTTGTGAGTCCAAATTGTCTGTCATTCTACGACTCCCATTCACAAGCCATCTGCTTCTAAACTGCTCATAATACACATGCATCTTCTGTGCACGAGATTACTACCCAATACCCAATATGGAAATGATTGTAAAACGGAATAAAAGGACACCTGACTGAGAAGAGTCACCATACATATCATGTTGATATGTATATGTACATAGCTACCACTAAAACCTACTCATTTACTGTGGTATGTATCGAATTCCAAGCATACTTTGTGTGGTATTGAGAAGTGTTGTTGACTGGGAGTGTCGGGTCACGCCTGTCCAGCAAACAACTCCTGTGCCCTCTTGCCCCATCTCTGCAGTAAATTATATATTTGCACGCATATTATTGGTGATGACACCATTTTCAGTGCACAGCAATAACAAGCAGATCAAACAAGTTGTGTGTGCAACACTTACAAGTGCTCTGCTTTAACTTGAACATGTTAAAAGTTACACTGTTACACTGGGTGATATCTAGCGGCATTTCCATATTCAAATGCAAATCCTTGCCTTTAAAATAACTAATTATTTGATAGTTTGCTCAGAATTAGTCTTACAACATCATAACTTGTGATACACACAGTGACATTGATTGTGCAATACTGTTCTCATATTTCTGTGCCGTATTTTTATATAATTTCTTATACTATTAACATTCTGACACTTTTTTTTGTACTCTTCTTAATTTTAATGCAAATTGTTACCTTACGTTTTAAGTTATTGTAATTCTGTGTGGAAGGAGGACCAAGCAAAATAAGCTTTTCATTGTATGGAGTAACTCTGTTAACTGTGCATATGACGATAAATATATCTATCTATCTATACAAAAACCAGAGGAGCAACAGTCCCTCATGATAACCTGAGATCTCGCAGTACCGCTGGCTCCATTAGCCCATCACTTTGGTTGAGTTTCCACTTTGCACTTCTTCAACCTACGTTGCTGTTATCACTTCTCAGTGTCCCTTTGTCAGGACGTCCAGGAGAAACGCTAAACATGGCTGCATCTTTCATACTCGCAGTCCCTGTATGCAATTTCCTGGATATGGCACATGCTATGCTGGAATGATGATCACAGAATGTGCTTCTTCACCAGCAGCTTGTGGAAGACAGATAGTGTCTGTGCCAGTGTCTAGCTTTACAAACCAGGGGCGGGGTGGCTGTCTTCACAGTTTATAATCCTCTGGGAAAACACATCAAAATCGTTGTGAAGGTGAGGATGATGCACAGCCTTAATTATTAAAAGACATATCTTCTAAACATAGTTCACTCACTACTATTAATGTGATTTTAGTTTTTTTAGTGAGTGGCTGTCACCACGGGTAAGGTGTGAAATGTCATGGTTGGGCGGCTGTCGGTCCCATTGAAGATGCTGATCTCATTGGATGGGCTCTTGAGAGGATCCTTCTGGAAATAGTCAGGCCCCCGAGACGCTAAACAGCTGTTTTCACAGCGGATTAAAAGCCTGTCCCTTAAGGGCTCTTCAGTTCCCTCGGAGCGTAAAACACATAGATTTGAAGGAACACCGTGGCCTTCTGTGCCCTGTGTTGTGTTTCTAGCTTTGACTCGGGATGCCACTCTCTGATAAAAGGCATAACCTTGAGTTGTTATCCACTTAGGTTTTTGTTGCTAAAGTACTGAACATACTTTCGGATGGGAGACTCACAGAGCCTGTCTTCACAGGGTCTGGTTTTCATTGTAATGAACATTATAATATTTCTCTCAGCTTTTATACACATATCTGGCAGCTAGTGATAATTCATTATTATACTGTAATTGTTTTGAATTTATTCAGACTATTATGCTGAACATGTCATTTGTGATAGTAAACATAGAAATCAAAAGGCTTGAAGACATTTCAGAACAGCCTATTGTACTTTAGGTCCATCTTTTAAAATATATGAGTGTGTATTTAATCTCCAGCACTCTCACATTTCATCCACTTTCTGCTGACCTTTTCACATCTTTGCAGGCACTTTAGTCACTGTATCCGGCTCTAATGTTAGTTACTGCTCCGTTTCTCTTTGGCCTATTCTTGGGAAAAAGAATGCATACTATTTTCTGACTTCTGACATTTTGTTCCATCATCAAGCGTTTGTGAGAAAGGAGAGTTAACGTAAAGGTCGTTCTCGAGAAAGGAAGTCAAAGGGTGATTTAAAAAAAGATGAAACATCACAGAGATTTACAATAAGAGTGTAACATACTGCAGAGTAGACGGTATCGTGTGGCTAGAATTACTCCTGCTTGAGTCATCATCTCTGTCTCACTGAATGGCTATGCATCATGAAACCTTGCGTGCCTAATGAATTATCCACCCTTTCCTGACTTCCCTTGTCTCTCCAGCAGCGGGATGCCCATGCTATGTGGAGAGGAACCAGATGTTTTCCTCTTTGTTTTTTCTTTTATTCAGTTTTTCTAATTGATGCCCTCTCCATGAGTTCCTTCCTGAAGAATAAGAAGAAGAAGAAGGGATGACGTATCTATAGATGTCTCAAATCTGCAGTAGAACTAAAGTAGCGCATGATGTCAGTGCAAAGAAATTCACCACCTTTCATGTGAAGAATGGGAGATAATGAAGCTCTCCTGCGCGGCAGCAACAAGTGACACACAGACCTCTCAGCACCCGGCACTTAAAGCTTCTTATTGGCTGCTGCAGCTGAGCGAGAACTCGCTCACAGCGCCCGTAGACACCACAGTGTTGTCATCCCCTCCGCTGCTCTTTTCTCGCCTGTAGAATCGGCTGAGGAGTAAACAACGTTCCATCTTGTTTATAGTCTTGAATCTGGAAGGATCTAAGGCTTGATAATACCCAGATGGGAATCACTGTTAAAGTGATGACTCCCAAAGGGTGCTGCGGCTCTCCGCACAGTTGTCATTCAGCCGCCCTGAGCAGTGGTCTTGAAATATCTGCGCTTCTTTATTGGTGATTAGAGACAATCTGGTTGTATTTCTGTGCTGTTGGGATACATTGTGTAATAACACTCTCTGCATGCGCTCCTCGAGCTCTAATGATGTGAGATGCCAGCCCCGATGACATTGTTTTTTTTAATAAAGCAGCTTCGGGAACAAAAAATTGACTTGGACGCAGATAAGTGAGAAGTCAAATAGCCTCTGCTTTGATGCTGCAGCGAGGTCATGTTCAAAGGAAAATATCAAATAGATATGCAGGGGAGAAAATGAGGCAGTGCTTATGTGGGTAAGGTTGTGCGCTGAAGCGTAATATAAAGTGTGTGTGTGTGTGTGTGTGTGTGTGTGTGTGTGTGTCAGGGCACCTGATAATTAGGCTTATTTTAGGCTTATCTTCAAACTCCATGCTGACGACATCGAGTCTTTTATTCTCCAGCTGAGATTTTAATGACTTTACAAATCAATCAAAACATCTGGGTCACTGCCACAGAGGTCGGCATAGACACATGCACGTGTGCACGCACAGGCACACGCACGCATACATACACACACACTTAAACAAAAGAACACCTGCCTGCAGTCCTCATTGTTACTGTATCATTGTGAAAGACGGAGCATTTTGAACCTCATTTGTTGAGATGACAATATCGATCTGTTTGCTTAACTTAGCATAACGAGAACTGGAAACACCGAGCCAGGCATGGTCCGAAATTAACAAAATCTACCAAGCAGCACGTCTAAAGATCACTAAATCACATGTTTAATCGGTATAAAAAAGAAACATAAGAACAACAGTGTGTTGTCTCCTGCGGAGATATATGTTTGTGACTGTGACCACGAATGTACATCCCAAAATGTCAAACTAATATGTACAACCATTGCAACATCTGTTTGTGTATGTGTGTGTGTGTGTGTGTGTGTGTGTGTGTGTGTGTTACCATCCAGTAAGATTTTGTGGGAAGTATGTGTGTTGCTCAGACACATGATCTGTACAATCAAACACACCTAAGACCATTATTTCAACATGACTGATAGAGGTATGGGAGAAACCACACACACACACACACACACACACACACACACACACACACACACACACACACACACACACACACACCTACATGTTTTCTCAGTTTTATAAGCAACTCCTGATTTCAAGTAATTAATGCTCACTTTTCGCTAAGAACAAGCCATCTGACACCACTCATTTAACATTCCAAACATTTTGCTTTGGTATCTAATTCGATAAGTGAGCTTGTGGATGGTAAAAGAATCCACTCCCGGTCAATAACCGCAAGCCGGTCCTGTCAATGTGATAAATGGGAGGTTTAGTGCGAGGATACAAGTGGGTGTTTCTAAGTGGAACGGGTCGCCACTGATTGGGTGCGGTCACAGCGCCCCCTCGCTGAGACCGCAGGAGGGAGGGAGGCACACATCGAGAAAACGCTGAGACTTTGTGTGATTGCCCCACAGCACATTTGAGCAGCTATATGTTTTCATCCAGGACCTTCAGCTGCAGTCGCACTGCAATTATCCGTTCCCAACAAGCTTCGACTTATTGCTTTATCAGCAACATTATTTATGTAAAAATGAGGAACTGAGTATAGGCATTGCTGTGTGCAGTACAGTCTTTGGCCCTTCCTGTGAATTTTCAGGTCAAGTTGGGCTAATCCACTCTGCTCCCTGGAAAGTGTCTGAAATAACAGCTTGCCAATAAGAGTGGTGCTGGCATCAGCAAATGGCTGTTGCTCCCTTGATCCAAACGGTAATCTGAAGACAAAAGAGTTTTTAATTAAGAGCCCTTTCTAATGTGTTGAGCCACCTACCACATTTAAATCCAGCCATTCTCTAAGGGTCAATCTTCTTGATTTGAAGAATGAATTGGGCTCCGACAAAAATCTGGTTTCTTCTAATTTCTTTGCAGAAATATAACCAGTCACTTGAGAGTCTATTCCCCGTGTTGATTGAATACCGTGCTGATTTTGTCACCTGTGCAGCTTAACACGCCTTTCACTTCAGGTTATCAGAGCTCCTACAGCTGCTGTGGTCGAGGAGGTGAGACTCAGTGATATTTAACAATCAGATGCGATGTGCTGCCTCTCTGTTATGTGTGTGAAGCTGAGCGCTGAGATGATGCAGACTTGGCTGTCAGCAGCCACTGCAAAGGCCAGCAGTTGTGTAAGAGATTTAATGGCCGAGCCTGGCAGTCTAAAGAGGTGGCAGCAATCATCAGACCTTTTGGCAAGGTCAGCGAGGTCCTTTACTCCCGGCTTCTCTCGTTCAGTCGCTCTGTTAGTCATCCGGCTGGATAAAATTACTTTCCTGCTCCCAACCTCCAGTGTGGTTTTGTTAGCTTTTTTTTGTAATCTTCTGTTTTGATTTATAGTGCGCTTATGTTGCGAATAACTTTTGAGTATAATAAATACAACAAAGGCTAGATTATATGATTGACATTTCCTTTTGTTAAATCGAATGAATTAAAGCGTGGGTTTTGTCTGCTGCCCTCTGTTAGAACCGTTTAAACGCTGCATAACTGCTTATAAACTTAGATAATGATAGACAGGCACACATATCCATATGCGTGTGTGTGTGTGTGTGTGTGTATGTGCATCTTGCACGGATCTGAAGTTTATTGAATTTTTTTGCACTTTGCTAACTCTCTCTTTTGGGTTCATGTCTCAGCACAGCCAGATGAAAGAGGAGCGGCCGGTGTGTGCTTGACGCCTGCTGCGTCTATGGTAGAAACAGCCCCTTCAGGCATCTCGTGCTGTTGTGACCTGAGTCTGCCCAGCTGTACGCTTTGGACCACCAGGGTGGAATGTATACTTTATAGTCTCCTTGAGATGCAGCCAAGCGCCGTGTACAGCTCGTAGTTTCTTAGATACCTCTGTTTGGTCCAGAGACCTCGTAATATGTCAGCGTTGTGTTTCCAGCTTGTTGCGCTGCCCCCAAGTGAATACAACAATCAGTTACAGGCTTTCAGTATTTAGTTAAGTCATCTGACATCTTCAGGATTCTTTTTTCAAGAACGTACAACTATTGGTTCACCATATTTCCCAGCATGCATTATTTTACTGTCTGGAAACCCTCCTTTCTTCAGAAATCCGTTTCATGTCTTTTCTCTGATAAAAAATGTGATAGGCATAACTGTGATAAAGATTAGTATGCACATCAGCCCACCTTTATTTTAGCACTAGCACCGTTTGAAAGTGACTCTTGACTTAACTGGAGGAGCTGAAAGGATTATGAGGCATATGAAGAACTGACCTTGATACAACTTCAAAGTGAGAGAATAAATGTGACAGGAAAGCAAAGCTGACCAGTAACCTCTTTCAAATTCGACTACACAGTTAATTACATTTAATGTCTTAAGTTTCTGAAAAGGATTTTTACTGTTTTAGTGACGTAAAGTAATTTTACATTACAACAAAGAACGAATAAACTCAGGAAGTTTTTTGCACTTGCTATTTCAACTTTAAATAGTTAACAATTTTATTACAACACCTCACAGCTGCTAGTGACCATTATCTACCCACAGCTGCTAGTTATCATCTTCTCCTTCAAGCAGAGAGCTTATTCAGCAGCAGCCAATCACTGAGTTAAGAAGACGTTAGCTCAAACTTTCCACTGACCTTCGGGACCTTAAAGTTCCTCAAACCCTGAGTCACCCGAGCCCCTGCGCCTACCTCAGAACTTGACACTGAATGGCGCCTGGGAATTTTAATATCACGGGGATTGTGGGTGCTCCTGACTGATAGAGGTTTGGGGTTGGTCTTTGATGTTCTTTGTGCTTCCTAATGAGGATCCGACTCGAGGGCTTTTGGCCAAAGCCCTCCCCCAATCCCGCTTTCACTCGGAGCAGAGGGCCAGCAGTATTGAAGGACCAGTTGTACCTCAGCAGAGGATTTTTTTTCTCCCCTTCCTTCTTCTTCTCTTCCCTTCTATACATTTCTCCTTCCCCCTACTCTCCATCCCCTTCTTTCTTTAATCAGCCTCTTCGGCACCCAGAGCGTCTCAGAGTGAGTTCCTCAGTTCATTAAGGAGGCCTCCGCCCACATGATCTCTCAAGTCTTTTCATCAGCACGTTGGGGAAGCGGTAGGTGCACAGGAAACACCAAAGGGGTCCAGCTCAGACCCGACTGGACACAAACACTGAAACGTGTGTACAAAAACCTGTGACCTGGCAAAGGGTCAGCAGATGTTGGACAAGGGGTGGGGCAGACGAACTCCTGACACGAGTTCTGAAATTGAAGGCCAATCAAAAACACGTGTGCCAGGGTCTCGAGTTAAGTTGCCTTTCCTGTTGAAAAGACGTATTTGACGAATTAACTCTGGAAAACAAAGAACCACTGTTGTGCCACTTTCCTGGTAGCAATGCATAAAGGAGTTTGAGGATGTGATTGACTTGTGTCAAGCAGCACATTGTACTCCTGTCAGTCAGTAGCTGTGGAAACTTTTACTTCTAAATGACACTTCCAGAAACTCTATCTTTTTCCCACAGGGGGCCTGAGATTGAGGAAGTGAACTGCAGATGTTACGGCATGAGAATACACTCATCGTACAGTAAAATTAGACGTAGCACTCTCTTTCCCATAGGCTGGGCTGTCAACATTTTCCGGCAGCTATGTTTTGTGCAATTTATTAGAATTAGCATCAAGTCAATGCTATTTCTAGCTGAGGAACTGGTAATAATTACCACAGAGGAAAGCCATAAAGACTCGAGCTCATTAGTCCTGTAGGAGCATTTGGGCCATATAATGAAGAGAGGTGGAGATAAAGAATCTGTATCTTTTGTCAGATTGTAAAGCCCAGCTTCATATCTTCATTCTTCTTCATCTGTAACAGCCTTTTAGCCCTGATTTATTTTGACTTCAAGCGTCATATTTAGTGCCCTCATGTGCCCTCCTTTGTGTCTTCGTCCCTCGTGTCTCTCTTTGTCAGATTGCTTATCTCTGTCCTGTTTGTCCGGCCCCCGGCCCCAAGCTGTTGGTTCAGCAGATCTCTGCTGCTCACTGAAGCCTTGTGTGTGTGTGTGTGTGTGTGTGTGTGTGTGTGTGTGTGTGTGTGTGTGTGTGTGTCGCCTGCCTGCTTGCCTGCTTGCATTCACGTGTACAATTGGAAGACTTCCTGTTGTGTTGTGACATGGATGCTGATGTTTGCTGTCACTGCAGTTCACTTGTAGGCGTTTGCTCATTCGTTACTGAGACTTTTGGAACGACACACACAGAGCTGGGTTCTTTCCCTTGAGAGATTTCCTGTATTTTGGGGTTTTATCTGCATCATCCTGACCACTGGAGAAGATGTACTAATAGTTTAATCAAAATCTGATGACAGTTATGTTATTTATTTAGCTACTGACAACTCTCAGTGAACCATTATTACTTTTTTTCCCCCCAAAGTTGATCTTGAGTATTCTTTATGATAATTATAATAATTACAAGTTATTTAAAAATACTTTCTGTTACTGATACTGTTCGGAATCCTTTAAAAAATGTTTGTCATATGTTTAAAAAGGTCTATCTGCTAGATATGTCATTATTAAATACACATATTGTATCAGAACCTGATTATTAAGAGTCCTCTTTTTTCTGACTCGCTCTGGTGATCTTTTTATCCCTTCAAACAGTTTCTAACCCCTCACTCCGAGCCCTTTTCCTCCTACCAGAGCACACGGGACTGTCACTTGCTATAAACTCAACCCCACCACAACCGTTCGTTCTCGTGACTTTGGAGTTTGGAAAAGCATTCATATTCATATGTCGTCTTACATCCAGGCACTTGGCCTTCTGCCGTGCAGTGGAGCAACGCAAGCGATGCTCAACGAGGAATGAAAGTTCCACATTAATGAAGATCTGTAGATCGTTGCACGGCTGGCTGGCCTAATCTATCTCGTCTGTGCAGACACATAGGTTATAAAGATATAGAGATTAAAATGGGTTTTTAAATTAATTGCTCATTCTGAGACACAGAGCACATTGGTTGATGAGGTCATACTTTGAATAAACCTATATATGGGTTTATAGAGGCTTCTATCCTGTGAGCTATGAGTGACATATTTTAGCCACTGTGAAATGGCAACATATGATTTTATTGTAACAATTTGTGCATTTGTGATGTTGAGTGGAATGATATTCACAGGTGAAAGTATGCAAATTTATGGGAACGATGATATGCCATTTGAAAGCTGTCAGCTTGATTTAGAGACTCAAGCCTTGAAAACCTCCCAACGAAAATCTACTTTCTTGGCAAGCGTGCGGACACACAGGCGTGCACACACGCAGATATAGACACGGACACGCAGATTATCCACAATCCCCCCTGAGAGCGCTTAGACAAATGGCATATTCACATGTTAAAGGTCAAAAATGAAATAGTGCTTGTGAGCATACATTTGGGAACTCATTTTTTTTTTTTTGTGGAAAGTGAGCCATCAGTATAAAACATTACTTACGTCAGGTTGAAAACTGCCAGATTAACTGCTGAGGAATTCATGCTTGAAGGTTCATATTAGACTTAGATGTGTTCTCTTATCCGACAGAAAGTATGTTGCACGTTAAGTCAAAGTGTTGTTGTATACGTCTGGAAAATGTTGCCCCCTTCTAACCTTAATTGTGGAAGAATCCTATTTTGTTGAGGTTTTTTTTGTGTGTAGATTTTTGTTTTTGTAACCTCAGCTGTCCAAGATGTTGACTAATAATTGTAAAAGAAAGGAACTATGACAATGAGAAAATAAGTTTCATAAAATGTGTATGTGGTCATATTTAAATCAATGTTTTAATTTTGCCATTCATGTCTTATAGGACCGCCTCCTTCTGGCTCCAATTTTGCTTATTTTTTCAGATTAACAAGCATCTGTAACAGAATTCTAAGCAGGCATATCGGTTCTTTTATTCTGCAGGACTTCACGTACATTTTCAACATTTACTTTTAATCTTTTTTGAAAGAACCAAGAGCAGGAGGCGACCATTGCAGCTGTTCCATCAAAGAACTCACAATCGTTCCTCGTCCACAATACAGGATACATGCTCGCGTTTGTGTTTCTGCATTCACGTCACATTGAGCTCTCCTGAAGATGAACAAGTTGGAGATGAAAAAAAAAAATGAAAAAAGATCTTTCTTCCCATCCATGGAAAGTATTTATTTGAATATATTAACCTTTTTCGGTTTCTTGAGCTGATGTAAATATTTTGTGCCACAAGCAGCCTTTTCCGCCCAGACTTGACTCTGGAAACATCATTAATTCCTTCTCTGTAATACTAGAATGGAATTCACCCAGCTATGTGAATAAGTTAATTGTGTTTCCCCACCACATCTGACGGGAAAGTTCCAGCCTCTTTTCTTCAGACTTTTACCATTTTGGTTCTTTACAATGTCACAACAAAAGTATATTCATTAGCATAAAAATGCTGACAATATAATTATCTCATAGTAGTCTTGGCTGTGTTTTTATCAGGGATCTGATTTCATTGCGACAGACGGTGCAGCTGTGTGTTAAGTAGCACCGGTAACAACTCCTCTCCGTCTTTCTTTCTATCTCTCCCTTCTCTTTTCTCTTTTGCTGTCTGCAGCCAGACATCAAACTAAAAATCAATAAGCCATAAAGGGAATGGAGAAGCCTGTTATTTACATCCGTCTGAATGGATGGTGGTTTGTCTCTGCTCTTATCCTCTTCATACGCTTCAGGCGGAAGCATTCGGTTTGCATCCAATAACACACTTGACAGAATGTCCAGATAAAATGCTAAACTCTCCTAAATTGCTGAAGCGTAAAGGATAGGGCGAGTGCTGCGAGTCCAATGCGTTGCCACGGCCTCAGGGTTGAAAATATGAACATCAGATAGACATTTCTAAACTGTTTGTGGGGTTCTGAGCATGTGAATGCTCACATGTCCCGTTGAAGGTTTAGAGCAGAGAGTGATTTATAAGGCCACAGGGGGGCCCCAGAGACGGGGCGTTAGGAGGGGAAATGCACAATGACACAAACTGTGGGACTTCATGCAGAACCCCTTCTCACAGAGCTGCAAACAACTCAATATCAACTCTTTTGGTCATTGTGCTTTTTGCTTTTTGTTGCCTTGCGTCATAATCGTCACAACATTTGGAGGAAACACTTCCTGTTTCTGCATCTGTTCCAATAATTCTCTTACGGATCCACGCTAAGAAGGGGTTCTACTTATTTCCAGGGACAGAAGCTCACCAAAACGAAATTACATTGTTCCCCAAAAACAGTTTTCTAGAGACCTTTTCCTCCGTTTGAACAGACTCACTTCAAGAGGATACTGTGTTTATTAGATTTAGTGTTTTTAGCCCGTTAACTATACATTTTGGAAGAGAGTGGAGATGGAAAATGCATCACTATTTATTTTTTTTTACCTTATGGCTTCATGGTGCTGCAGTAGCTTTAACGCAGTTTTGCAATCTCTCAGTATGATGTGTACGATAATGCTCAAGATTTCTAAGAGTCAAGTGATGTCAGAAGGGAAATTCCTGTTTTCTTTGACATAAAACACCCGTCTCTGCTTTTTGCTTTTGTTCATCTATTTGTTATTATAATATCAAAACAATTGGAAAATGAGCCACTGAACCAGCTTTTGTTTTTTGGCGTGGTACAATTCTTCTAAAAGTAGTTGTATTTGTTGTTGTTGCTTTAATTCATGAGCTACCTACTTCAACAAAACAGAATGCATCCTATTACTATCCGTCACCAGATACTGACTAGACATTTCTAAACATTATTTATTGTTAGAATAACCACTTTAGATTATCTTGCAGCCTTGCTGGAGACACGCACTCACACAATGCTTCTCAATTTGAATTTTTGATTTGACAAAACATAGTTTGTCAGTGTAATGCTCTTGGACAGCAGGATTCATAATTCTTGGACTTTGAAGCAACCGTTCCAGTCTTTCAGAAGCTGATTTCCAGAGCATATTAAAATGAATAAATGTAGGAAATCAAGCGTGAACACTTTAAGTAGGTTTTTGCACAATTTTGTAATTGTCTGAAGTGATTGCTTAAATCTAAATGCTGTGGTATGGTCCTTTTTTTAATTTCAGTATAGTACTAAAGACTTGGAAATGGAATGGAGCCAACTTTAAAACTTAAGATACCACGTGGTTAAGTTTGATTAGATAGCAGGCAAGTCGACACAACTGTCGACTCAGCTCGATCTTGTTAAATGAAGCTACAGATGATGATAAAGGCCGAGACAGAACTTCTCCTGACTGGGCCGCCGTCTCCTCTGACTTGCTGACTGAGTGGCAGCTCCTCCACCGCGATCAGTGCCACATTTACTGTAACTTAATGCCGCAGATGATGTGGCATGTTGGGTGGCGTTCCCCCAGAGTGTTAAGACTAATTGGTCCCAACTGGCAGCGAGTCTCATCGGCGTATAGACTCTTTTTCTGCCTTTGAGTCACTTCACTCGGGAGTCGGGAGAAGTCAACGGCTCGAAGTACAGGGGGGAGAGTAAAGAAAAAGCAATTTGCTGTTTGTGATGTTGTTGAAGCTACATTATGTTCCGGATGGAGATTCAGATTCAGATGTTCATTTCAAGAGTCTGTGAACTACGAAAAAGTCTCTGATCAAATATTAATTGTTTGCGAGGGTGAGACATTCAAGTTTAGCTGTAGCCTTGGCAAATATGTAGCCTTAGCAAATATGCTGTATTTAGCATATGCTGTACTTAGCTGTAGCTTTAGCAAATATGCTGTATTTAGCATATGCTGTACTTAGCTGTAGCTTTAGCATATATGCTGTATTTAGCATATGCTGTACTTAGCTGTAGCCTTAGCAAATATGACCAAGTTTGCAGCAAGTGATACACTTTTGTAGACAAATAAACACAATTTATTCTAGTAGACTATTGTATGGTATTGCTGTCCCGACAAGTAATGTGTCATAGAGGATAACAGCTGCAACCTGGTCTCAAACCTGTGTTTTTTGCATATCCACACATCTCCACACATTCAATGCTACTGTTGTGCATGTGTGCGTTTCTGTAGAGCTTGTGTGCCTCCAGAAACTGATTCAGCAGCTGATATTGAGTAAATGTTACAGTCAGTAATGACTCATGATATGGGAGGGAGGGAGCTCTGAGATGGAATGTAAGAAAAGAGACAACCTAGCCCTCAGGGCTTGGAAAACATACTCAACCTTAATCCTCAGCAGAGGTACACAGCTCACCCATCCCCCCCAATTGCTTCCCAAATCCCCCAACATTGTAGTCCACCAGCCCTGTGCACATTGAGCCTTTGTGTTTATCCTGATGCATCAAGAGCCAATCAGTGTGTAGTTAAAGCTGCTTTAATCAATATTTTATTTTTAACAATTAACCAGTTAATTATGTATCTTTGAAAGGGGTCACTCATAGTAATGAATCCACAGATAATTACCATTCTGGTTGTTTGATTTGTTTCCAGCTGCAGCAGACAGATGTTTCCAGTGGAAAAGCGCTAATAAACACACTGTACACCACCTGCTCATCTCCAATGGCACACACAGTACGCAATAGGCTGGTGAACACAGTGGAGCTGTATTTTTCTCAAAGGTTGGTGGTCTAAAGAGCTAAATGGGGACTGAATGCTGGACTATGAATAGGGCTTAGTAGCCCTGTAGAATCTGTCGTTTTGTTTGTAAGGCTTATTTCCAAGAAATGTTGAGATGAACACATCTCTGATGAACACAAGCTAAAAAGTAATAATATTGTGTGATTTATTTATTTTTGTGGAGAAACCCATTTTTACAAATCTGTTTACCATTAGGTACCCAAATAAATGATATGAGTGTTAATAGACTATGCATTTCTTTGACTAAGGAGAGCCCTAACTATGACGATGCAAGACCAGAAACATGACTCCAAATACATGCTAATGTTGATCCATATTTGCCAGATGATGGTCAACAACAAATTGCTAACACTATATCAGTGTTATGTATACAGTAGCTAGTTCATTCTGGCTACAAGTGGCCAACATATGGGCCTTCTAAGTTTACCTTGGGAGCTTACAACTATTTATTTGTGTTTATTCTTGGGGTCCTTAGGAACCCCAGTGGGTATTGTGTGTGAAATAAGTTGGGTGGATAAGGGTTGAACTATATCACATGTGTTGAATGTATTTAATTTCTCCAGGTTTGAGTGACTTGTAGGCAGGTTCTGCCTCAACAGCACATTCAGCGAGTCCAACCTACACTCGCCTCGGCTCAGTGTGTGGAGTCATTTGTTACATACGCCCCCCCAGTTTAATAATAACCCTCAGACAGAAAAGTCAGTTAATTAGAAAAATACCAAAGAGGCACTCAGACAACTCTTGCTGAGCTCACCATTTTTCTTGAATTAGTTTTAAGAGCCCATTCACTACAAACTTATGGGCCATAAGCAGATATACCAGAGCTTGTCAGATTTTCTTCACCATCATATTCTTAAAACTGATCATCCCAAACCGCTACTTGGCACTAGGGAGCCTGGTGCTAGCCAGACAGCTGTGGGTGGCAGTTTTGTCATGCCGGTCTTTATTGTCAGAGCCAATTTCAACTCCTCAGATAATCATCTTCCACAAGTTTTTTGTTTTTTGAAGTTGAAATACTTGTGGTAGGTTGTTTGAAATGCAAACTGATGCCATGCCTGGATAGTATGTCGACAGTAGGGTTAGTTATTTGATACTTAGACCTACTTTATGATCTATCATATTGCAGAAAATCACAGGCTTAATTAGGAAACTCAAATTATATCCATCCCTAAATGCTATGTCATTTGTAGCCTTTGAAACAAGTTCCCGCCGTTTGCCTACTGTACAGTTATACACATGGCTCAAAGTCTGGGAGGCATCCAATCCACACAGAGGGCTTTCATTTAGTCCCAGCATGCACAGACACACACACACACGCACACACATACAAATAGCCACTAACCATATGAGAGCGTTGCCATTCACTCACTCATTGAAACCTATATGGAGTCTGTGTTTTTTCATGGTCAACCAATTTTTTTCCCCGTGTTTTTTTTGAGGGTTTGACGTAATCCTTAGTACTACGATGCCCTAAACTCAGCAAAACTGGTGACGCACAACCATAATCTGGCACAATTCTAATATTTATTTAATCTTATGGAAATGTCTCTATCTTCTTTACTTTTTTTTTCTCTCCTGCAAAAATCTATCAGACATGCAGCGGTTCCCATGAGGTTGTTAGCCCATTCATTGGTAAAGTATGTAGGTCAATCTGCTTTGCTCTTTATGTGAAGCCATACAGATACGTGGCAATATGATGAATATGTCATATCTATAGAATCAGGGATGGCTGTCATCGTGTTCAGGGCTTAGTAGTCTAAAAGGCAATTGGGTAGGGGGTGCTGCATCATGCCATGCAGGTTCCAAACAGAGCAGTAGATAAAGCCTTGCGGCGTGTATGAAATATTAAATCTGGCTTTTCCATCCTGGGACTTTTAACTGGGACGTTTTATGATATCTGAGTGGCACAGCACCGGGTCGGAGAGAGAAATGGTCCCTGTGTAAAACAAAGCCTGTGGTCCGGTCCATGTGGACAGTTGCTCTTTTATAACGTTTTGCATGGACACGGTTGATCCTTTTGCTCACTGTAATCCATTTCCTGGTGTTTAGACAGGAAGCATGGAATGGTGTCCCTATGCGTTATATCACATGTCCATTTTGCATGCTGCGGTATATTAGACAAGTGTCACAGGCTAGGAGCTCGAAATAGGATGACCTATGTGCGGAATTAATGAATTAGACAAGTTTATAGGGTTGTGGTTTACTTTGCAGAGTCTGTCTGTGTCAGCAAGATGTGTTTTTACAACGAGAAACAGACTGCTTCTCACTTTCTTTCAAAAAGAAGTGGCCATAAAATCTTTCTTTAATGGTTGCTGTTTCTGCCCTAACAACAATGATTCATACTTTATTGTTCCTGCCTGGCAATAATCACTGTGAGCTGAGGAGATTTCACTCGGTCAGACAATAGTTCTAAGCACTTTTTAAAAGAAGAGAAAATGTGTGTTTTTTCTGGGCACGAGGAAGGGAAGTGCCTGAAAGCTCTGATCTTCTCTTCCTTACTGTTTCTCTCCTTGCCAACTTCTGCTGTCTTTTTTTTTTCTGGTCACAGCTGATGTCTTCGGCGCAGGGGATCAGAACAGCTCCATTGTGTGACGCTTGTATACACACACATGCTGTAACGCTCCCCTCCTTTGCGCTCTTTAATTCTCTGTAAATTTCACCAGTGAGTGAAGGGCTTGGTGGCTTGTGTTGTGCATGTGTGCATTCCTGCCTCTGGTAGCCGGAACATCTCATCACATGTGAGGAGTATCCCGACTGGAGTAGAGGGACAAGGGACAGCCAGAGAAAAAGAGGAAGAAAGAGGGGAAAAAAGGATGAGGTTAAGCCAGTGATTGTACCAGAGTGGCTCTGAGCGGTCGGCCGATGACGTGAAGCGCTGCACACACATCTGGAACAGCTTGTGCAGCTGCACCTGAAGAGAAGGACTCCTCTGCAAAGCCTCTGCCAGCACTTTCTCTATCTCACTCGTGCTCTCTTTTTCTCTTTTTTTCTCTTGCTGTCTCTAAATCTTTCTGTCTATGATCTTCGTCTGCCGGAGCGCTGGAACGGTCACCCGCTGAGCATCAGCAGAGAAGAGCGGGTGAACCGAATCAGAAGAGAAGCGAGAAGGCAGAAGAGGACAGTAACACGGGAAATAATGATCAGGCATGAGGTAGGAGAGAGAAGTTGACAAGCGCAAGTGAAGAAGAGAGGGAGCGCGAGAAATTTATAAAAAAAAGAGAGGGATGGAGAAGGAGAGAGTGTGAAAGACGGAGAAAGAGAGGCAGAGCGGGGATTAAAAATCCGGAATGCGCTGACACCGGAGACCTGAGTTTCTGTTTGCATTTGACACAGCACGTCCTGTCACTCCACAGGTTTATCCACACATGCACCAATTTACCAGCAGACACACACACACACACACACACACACACACACACACACACACACACACACACACACACACACACACACTCACGCACTGTTTGCTTTGGAGGACGATCCCAGGAGGCCACGCCAGGAGTAGAGAACACCTTCCAAGGATCTGTTAACCCCCCACCCCTCACCCTCTGAGCTCGCCTTCCCAAAAGTGCCCTCCTCCCTCTGGCCCTCGCAGCCTACCTGCACCAGTCACAACACGCTGGAGCTGGAGAGTCACCGAGTCACACTCACTGAGGGCTGAGAAACCCTGGATTGCCCACGGGACACAGCTGCAGTCACACTGGCTGAGAAAGACTGAAGAAGCTTCACTGATCCGCCGACCCGTAGGATGTCCAAAGCCTCCAGGCTGGCCCGGCCCCCCTCGATAGGGGCCAGATCCAAGCTACTCCCCTCCAGGAAGGAATGCCCTGGCGTCGGTCGAGCCCGGGTGCTGAGCGTGGGGGAAAAGCTGATGAGGGCTGGTAGCGACGGTATCCTGAGCAGACAGAAGTCTTTAAAGACCGCCGCGCCACAGGACAAAGCACAGAGCGAGACCCAGACTGAGACTCAGGCCCCCAGCCAGGGTCCAGGTGAGAAGGGCCAACGTATGGAGATGGTCCCTCCCAAGAGCAGGATCAGCCCACCCAAAGTCGCAAGTCAGCAGCAAGGCTCTGTGCACAGTAAGTAATGAACCACACTTCATAATCTGAATGCCGACTTGGTCTACTTTTCTCACATGATCAGTTCACGCAACACACTTTGATTTTAAATCAATGCAATTGCATGTTAGGAGAGCATACACCGATTTCAGTTGTTCAGTTGTGTCCTCTTTCTACTCATCTGTCATCTCATTTGTTGGCCAGTTCAGCATCCAGGGGATTAGGCTTTGTCTGCTTGTTGTGCGGCCCCTCTAATGCTAGGTCATTGTGCACTGACAGTATTGATTAGGCATTCCCGGGTTATCTGTGATCTCCTTCCTGCCCTGTGGCAAAGGACGGGACTCTCATGTCAAACATCCGCAATTAACAGGCATTCGGACCAAAAATAACAGTGTTAAAGAAAAAAAGAAAAAACGTGTCTGCCGGGGGGTGACAAGGTAATGCAGATACTTGACTTTAGAGATTTATCAGACACAAAAACTTCCCTTGACATTGACAATGTTCATTTTACAAGGTATTCCATCAGGAATGCACACCTACACTGCTTGGCCACAATTTTTCCCGGACAACCTTGCATCTTCTGCCGGATAATCCCGCATTTCCCCAGAATCCCGCTGATGCATTGCTCTCATTGAAATGAACGAGGAAGCTTAATTGTGTGACGCAGTGCTATTGTTGGTGGGAACATTGCCTTAATAGAGGAGAGAGAGAAGGACTGCTCATGGGATCTCTGTTACTATATCACACTGCCTCGGTCTCTGTGGGGTGCAGATTAAGAAATGTGGGGCCAAGAGGTTGAGGAAAGTGGTCTTATCATTCCCATTTGGCCTTCTCACCAGTTTCCCAACTCTGCAGGGCGCCAGCTTTCATGGTTTTGTCAGATCACAGTCATCTCACACTCTTAAAGGCAACTTGACCAAGATGGCTCAGAGGATGAATTTGTGCACTCTTAGTATCCCGTCAGCAGCAGTTTTTTCCCCTATTCGTTAAAATGTGACCTTTTTAAATCAATCTTGAATCCCACTTGACTGTTCAGCTTGTATTAAAAAACAGCAGGATGGGGGGTTTCAGTGTGGGGGTGACATAGATGTAGGCAACAGGGGTGAGTCAAGTGAAAGAGTGACAGAAGGAGGTCAGGAATGTGAGCAAGGCATGCTGGGAAATCAACAGGTCTTGAGCTGTGTCTGCTTGTGAATCCCTCCCTGTCGTAAAGACAGGTTATGGGTTATAAGGGGGCAGGTTTGTACTGGAAACCAGATGTTGTCTGTGTAGCTTCCAGTTTCTTCTTTACACAAATAACGGGTCTTTCTGCAGAGCTGATTCACTTCTCAAAGGTCTCGGGTCAGCGTGCCTTTAGTTCATTTGGTCCTCAATGTGCATTGAAACAACACTGCTGGACCCAACTCCTCTTTTTTTTACAGTCTAAATATATCTAAGTTGGTCTTCTTCCGTCTTCTGCTCTCGTGTCCTTCCTCACTCATCGTCACTCTGCATGTGTTTCTTTGTCTTTCTTCTCAATGACACCCACTACACTTTTGTTTCTCTTTGCATCTTTCTCCACTTCATTCCTTTTCTTCCTGCCATGTTTTGACAGCAGTTGGATCCTTTATTGAAAGATGCCATCGCCGCCCCCACACATATACGCAGACCATCAAAAAGAATAAATGAACTGTGTGTCTTCTCTGCATTTCACCTCTGTCCCAGTGTGCAATTTCGAGTGTGAGTTTTTCCTTCGCAGACAGCGAGAATTCTGTGAGCCTATATTTCTTGTTATGGACAGTAACTTTGAAGTTACACATTGAAAAAGCAGTGCTTTCAACAGTCCAGTCTCTCTAGAAACCAACTATACAGTAGACTGATTCCACAGCCCTTTGATATATATATATCTATATATATCTCTATATATATATATATATATATATATATATATATATATATATATATATATATATATATAGAGATATATATATATATATATATCTATATCTATGTATATATATATGTATATATATATGTGTATATATATATGTGTATATATATATCTATATATATATATATATCTATATATATCTATATCTATGTATATATATATATATATATATATATATATATATATATATATATATATATATATATATATATCTATATATATATATATATATATATATATATATATATATATATATATATATATATATCTATATATATATATATATATATATACGCTGTTGGCTACATGAAGCCATATGCTGCTTAAGTATTTGGATTTTAAATAGGCCAGCGCAATTAAATACCCTTTCACTTCTGCCTAATGGGCAGCTCATCATATTCCCTATCCACTTATGGCTTGTCTGCAAACAAAGCTGGTTACTGTGGCGGGCTCGGACCATGCCAGGTCCTCATCTCTCCAGCTAATGCCAGTTACAGGGCATGGCGGCAGCTAAAGCACAGAACCAGAGGGTCAGACAGAGCTGATGCACACCGCACTGGCAGACGATAAGTGCGTGTGACAGGTGACATTTCCACTGTGTGAAAGCTTCAGAGCCGACTGCTGCTCGCCAAAGGGTCCAATTTCAGCATTAATGTGCCAGCTTCCACCGAAAAACGGAATCCGTTTGACATCTTCTGTCCAGGGAGGATATAATATGAGTTATAAGTTCAAGTTCAGCTCCCTTTTGATACTGTATGACATTGCATCAACCCAAGGTTCAGCAACATTTTGTCTTACTTCTTGAGGCGTCTCTCACCCTGAATGTACGTCTCTATGTATTCTTGATTTATTATTCTGTACACGACATGGCAAAACCATGTGGACACCCAAACATTACACCCATATGTGAACATCTCATTCCATAAACCATAACAGAGCCTCCTCTATAACAGCCTCCAGCCTTCAACAAGATTAGAAACCTGGCTGAAGCGATTTACTCCATACAACCATACGGCAGAAAAAACATGAGGTCGGGCACCGATGTTGACTGATAAAGCTTGGCCTGTGACATTCTTTGCAAAGGTGTTGGATAGGGTTGAGGTCAGAGATCTGTGCAGCTCTTTTAGCTTCCGAACTCTGAAATCTATTTGATCTGTGCACAGGTCCTGTTCGTCCACTTACTTTGGTCATATAGTCTCTGTCTTGTTTTTGTCTCGTACACAAAGCAAACCATAGTCTATTCAGAGATAATAGTTTACTGGGCAATTCAAAAGACTATGCAGTACTTTCCTTCTTCTGTTACTTTAAAGTGATTATAGGTCACTTTTTTTGAGTAGTAAAACATAGTGTAACATGAGAAAGTTACACGTGTGTTGGTTATTGAATGGAGGAATGGTGCAAGAATGTGTTACATAGGCTTGCTTTAATGCTTTTACGTTCCATCATGAGAGAGACAGACGTAAACATCAGCCCAGGCTATTGTACAAAACTAAAAGGATAAGGCTAACTGTTGATGAAAACATCTGGAAAGGTACAAATCTGGAAAGACTTAGACTGAACCTCCCTCTGGCTCTCCTATCAATCTTCGCTATCTCCAGGCCTCTCAGACTCTTTTCTGTCTTTGTGTCTGGATCAACTTGAACTTATACTTCACCTCTTGTGTAACCATATAGGTCTTTTGATCCCATGCCCCATCGTGCAAGGATTTGTTTTCAAAATGCTCTTGAGATAAAGTCACCGCTCACATTTTTAGGTGACCTCACCTTTTTTGGTGATTGAGAGGGTGAGTCAATAAAAGAAACAACGCGGCGCGACCGGGGGCTTCATGAGCCTCGTCTGCCTTTGCTTCACTCATCCATGACCCGGGCACCAGCACTTGTGTTGTGTTGCTTCTTGCCTGATATGGTTTTGCAAGATTTGTTACCACATCAGAATGTGCAGAGTTGCTTCAGCTTGTTTACGAGTGATGGAGGTTAAGATATTTCAGTGTTGCCCCAAGTGAAATAATGCACACGTGTCCTCCAACCTGTTGATATCAGCAATAACCGTGTGAATCGTTGGCAAGAGAAGTGTGACACGCTTGTACAGGCTCACTGTGTCAGTTTAGCTGAAAACACTTGCTGTTGATAGTTTGAGTGGTGTGTATCCATGATAGACTGTATTCGCAGATGCTGACTTACTTTCTTTAAAAAAATAAATAAAATCAGCTTAGTGTAGTGGGAATGAGTTCGAGGATTGGGATGTGTGATCGCACATTTCTTTGACATTAAAGCCAAGAGTAGGGATTACTTTAATTGCAGCCTCTCGTGACTCTTTAAACCTCCAGTTGTCTCTCTGGGTTTTGTCTTCTTTGACAACTATCAGGCACACAAGAGTTATTAAGATTGCAAAGTATTTCCCCTCCACATCAATTGACTCACAAATCGGATATGTAATTGTAATTATTCAGAAATAATTACCTTTTTATGCATTTACAGGACTGGATCGTTTCCAAGTTTCTTCCACACAAATGTCTCAAAAGGGCTTTTCAACATGCCAAACTGGAATTTGAGGGAGTGGGCTCCTTTGTATTATACAGACCTTCCATTTTTTTGTGATTGAGCTGACAAATTGAAGCTTGTAAGTAGGGGGTTGATTTTTAAGCTAACCCCCCACCCTCACAGTGGATTGAGCAATCACAAACTTTCACTATGGATTCATATGATTTACTCAGCATTATGTCATGCTGTTATTCTTCCTTTGCATATGATTGAGAAAAATACAAAATAAATAAAACCTTCACACCTGTGGCAAGAAAATATTTACCAGTCTAGCTCATTAGTGTGAGAAAGAGGGACAAACAACAATAAAAGTAGCAGCAAAACAGCAGGAATTAACCGGGGGCCACATTTATTATCCAATATGTCATATCCTCATTATTTTGTTCCTCTATTGATTTCTATTGTCAGTTAAGTGAGTTTAAAAAGGTTTTTAAATAACTTTTAACTCCAAATGTCACAGTGAGGAAGTGACTATGCCGAAACCTTGTCATGCCATGACAATGTTTTCTCAGCTGTGGGAGACAACTAGCTTTTGTCTTCGGTTCGTCAATAAGCACCCAGAGACCGGCTCGGGGGTCAATGAGTCACAAGAAGAAAGAAGAGTAGGTGATGGACCTGGGCAGTGTGTTAAGAAAATAAGTGGATGTGACTCATCCCTCAAACAGAAACAGAGAATAATTGGGCCACTGAGCAAGAAGAAAGAGCTTTGGTTATGTGACTACTCATGAGTGTGTATTGTAAATCCCCTCTGGTGTGTTTTTCTTTCGGAGTGTAGCTTGGGGCAATGTTGCTTCTTCCTGACTCCTGAGGCTGTGCAGCTTTCAAAAAGAAATAGCAGAGGGGACTGCATCAGATTAAGTATAAAACAAAAGCCTTTATCTCTGTGATGCCCACCCTGACTTCAGTTCCCAAGGTTTTTACTTGTTGAACAAGTCAAATAACATTTCTACATCTTTTGCATATTTACTTCGATGTGACCTATTAGTTTGGCCTGATTACACAGCAAAGTCTTCAAAGCTCATACTGAAAATGTGGCATGGCATTCATTCAAACCAGACATCTCACTACTACTTTTTTTTTCAATTAAATGTAATGTGTGTGTGTGTGTGTGTTTATGTGTGTTCTAGCCCAAAGCATAAATGTGGTTAATTCATCCAACCGAGGGGTGTGAGCGGATGCAAGGCCTCCCTCAGGGTTTCCTCTCAAAGAGTTGACAAAGAAATCAATATGTCTCAACCTCCCCTTTTACACTCTTTTGCCCTTCAGGCAAACGTGACGTGGTATTTGTGTGTGTGTGTGTGTGTGTGTGTGTGTGTGTGTGTGTGTGTGTGTGTGTGTGTGTGTGTGTGTGTGTGCGGGCGCATGTTGGACAGTCGTTTTTTCTGTCTGTGTGGGAATTAGTAAATGTGCATACAAATGGCTGTGGGCCCTTTGTACAAACTGCTCAATATTCACACACTTTTATCTTCATAGTTCAGACGATTCAAATTGAATCTCCCGCTGTGTTTATTTCTTTAACATCGACATGTTGTTTCAGGGGACTGAATTTTTCATTAACATTAATATTTAGTGTGGCGGTACCCATCTGTGATCATTTGCAAGAAGAATATTTGGAGGATATCATTAAAATAATTTTATGTACATGTAGCAAACAGACTAGGGAAGAGTTTCTACCAGAATTGAACTCACGGTTAAGTTAAAATAGAAGGAATAATTTGACTTTTTGGGAAATATACTAATTCCCTTTCTCGCAGTGACTTAAATGAGAAGATCGATTCCACTCTCATGTTTGTGCGCTCAGTGTGGAGCTGAAGTTAACTAATGTTGTAGCAAGCATCAAATAAGGAAGTAGGTGCAGAAATAGAGATGCTAACCTGTTTGTTACACAAACCAACTAAAAGAAAAAGGAAACCAACACAGTTATGGTTGTACCTGCTGGAACTATATCTTCGTGACCTAGCGGTGCCAACAACGACTGTGGAGCTAAAGTGAGGCGGTTAGCTTAAAAAAGTTGTGGTTTTCCAGGGACTTTTGTGCTGTAACTATTTGTTGAACGACCAGTGGGACCAGTGCAGTAATCAATAAAAAAATACAATTAAAGCTTTAGAGGTGTAGACATATTTTTTAAGTTTCGACAGAGCCAGGCTATCTGTTTTCCTGACGGAAAACTCCGGACTACGCTATGGTAGCGACCTGTCAATCACAAGGTAGCCAAGCCCTAAAACGTTATCTTCTAATTTACTCTAAATGAGACCGTAATTAACTAAATGTATTTCATACTGTATTGAAGGAGACTTGAAACTAGCGACTGGGACCATGAACTCATGTGTACAATGGTTACTGAGGTAAAAAAAGAAGTAGGATCATTTTCTCATGGACTTTATTGGCTTCACTTTTCTGAACTGGAGGTTGCCGGCTGGTGTGTAGATGTGGACCACATGACCCACCGTGGGGAAGCTACTGCCTGCTGCACACTACTGTCAGATGACCACAGCATGTGATGTGGCTGAAGACGGGGGATGCAGGACACACACAAAGTTCAGGTTGCACAATGATATTACAATAATAAATGTATACATTCCTGTCGTCAATATCTAAGCTTCACATTACTGCAATTACTGCATTGTTAGTCTACTGCTTCACAATTAACTGATGTTCCTGCCTTGTATTGTCACTTTTATAGAGACCTTTAGCTCAACTCATATAAATCATATCTTCAATAACATTGTAAAGAGCAATTATTTACCACCCTAAAGATGTGACCAGAGATTTGAGTAAAACTACAAAATCCCCTTTTTGAGTTACCTAACAAATGCTTCAAATGAAAGCAAAACAAAACAGTAATGTCTATTCATTGAGGACAGAAAGGGCACTCCGTGTTTACTTCTTGCGTGTTCCCTAAACTCTGCATAGGAAAATGGATATGTCATATCCACACTGGAGTAGAATGGCTTCACTCTCTGCTCAGTAAATGCTAGTTACAAATTTAAAAATAGAAGCATCATGCATGTCTGGAGCACCATGGCAATTTTTGGATTTCCCTCTTGTCCTCTGAGCCACTTTACTTTATTTTGAGTCAGCTTCCTGTTTTTGAATTTCACTTTTCAACCAGAGAACTGTATTCAATTCTTAATGATGTTTTTTTTAATGTTGTGATGCAACTACATGCAGACAATATGCTCCAAGATGCCTGGGTTGGGAGTTTGTGGTTCCAGCAGGAGCAACACATTACCCTTGTGTTTTAGCCAAGGCACAGTGGCTCGTAAAGATTATTGATGATGTACACCATGTGATACGAGTGCTGAGCAGGATGAGGCGGCATTAAATCTCACTGATGTATAGGTCTCTTTCTCTCACTCTCTCTCTCTCGCTGTCCTAGGGGAGGAATAGAGAGGACGACTGTCAGATGAAGAAGAGAAATTAAAGTAAAGTTGCAGGAGTAAAAATGTCAGACAGATCGGTCCATATTTTGCTTTAATATTTATCATTTTTTCATTATCTCCCTTTTTTTTCTTGGCTGCATGTGGCATTTCGTGGACACAGTTCATCTGTGTGCGTTTTTTTTTGTTTTTTTTGCAGTGCTGGGAGGGTAATATAAGCTTCAGACAGGTGCATGTATCAACGTGTATTTAATAAAGGTGCATGTGGAACGAGATATGATAAAAGTGTGTTTACCGACGGTTGTAGTTACCTGTGTGGTTGTTATGGCGGTTTTATCAACTCCTCTCACATTATCTGTTTCCCAGCAGCAACTAAGATTTCACACGAAGGAACCCTACATTATAGCTTCCTTTTGCCATGGATAATGAATCATGTCTCCAGAAGCACTGAAGGAGCATCTCTTTTGGCAAAGGTTTGCAAGATGGACACATCAATAGTGTTCGCTCTAAGCAGCTCGTTTTTTTCAAATCTGATAACTCAGGCATGCCCCTCTGTCGGAGAAGTATTTAGTGTTTACTCACCAAAAAAAGTCTGTAGTCAGTAGCTTGTGTGTGGTTTTGGATGTCAAGAGAGGTTTTTTCTTTCTTTTCGTGGTGGTCTCTGAATGTTTATGAGCTGTACTGCTTAAGGCCTTCGATAGTGAGCGTGATGAACAGAATACTCATAATTAAGAAGTCAGAAGGAGTTTTCATTGCAAGCGTTTAATATCGGTAGGGTAGGCCTATTGGATTTTATTTACCATTTGTTTACAGTGAGACCTGATCTATGCTTATCTCAGCCCCCAAAGAGGGCCTAAAGCCAAACTAATTGCGTTCATTAGAAATTAATTAGGAAGATGGAGCGTTAGGGTGTATATCACGGCACTCCGGAGCAGCAGTGCACCGAGTGCTTGTTCTTAAGGGCGCAGTGTTGATATCAGATGCTGCAACATCCCACCACTTAACAACTGTGCGTGCAGCGGAACTGTGGCTTATCCAAAAATAATTGAGTCAGTTTTTAAATGTACCTCATTTGTCAGCAGAACAGACAGACATTGTGCTATAATTGTCATGTGCTCAGCAAGGTCTCGGCCTGTCACAGCAAACATAATGACTGTCAGATACAGAGAACACCCTCGTCCTGCTCTGAAGCCATTAAGATCACTGTGACCCACATGCACTGAATTATAATTTCCTGCTTGATCGGTTCCTTCAAATTACGTCGACACATTTATAACGCAGATAAAGATTCTCTGTTAACACCTGTTTTTGGAAATCAATCAATCTTGTTTGATAATGCTGACAATCCATACAGCAACTGAGTGTAGATATGCAGGGGGCCTGTTCTTTAGGCCGACAGGATAAGATTTATTCCCGCTGCGCTGCGCTTTGTGCTTATTGCAACTAGAAATAAAACAGACTTCCTGGCCACATACAGGATATCTCATCTCCAGCCTTTGATAGTGAGCAGGTTTCCTACCACTTCACATAATTACACCCAACAACACTTAAGTCTTTGACATCAGTGAAAGTGTGGTGAGTTTTTTCCACTCTGGAGGGTTCAATAGCTCCTAGCATATAGCGCCCCCAGCTGTACGGCTGATAGGATTTCAGGTTGAACTTGATTCATTCAAACGCCCACACTGGGGTTCCAGTCTTCGTGAAGGTTTATGCCTCTCATGCGGTTTTGCCAAAGAGTTTAATTTGACGCTTACTCATTTTATCCCTGCTAGCGCAGCTTGTTCAATTAGGCTGTGACTAAAAACTTCACTTTTTTTGGCAAGTTTCTCTTCCCCTCAATATAAAACACATAGATGGGTTTGACAGCCGCCCCGTGCCTCTGAGCATCTTTGGTACATTATTACAGTATTAAACACTAGGAACATTGAATCCGGGATCAAATGCACGCACCCCACCTCTCTCTCTCTCTCTCTCTCTCTCTCTCTCTCTCTCTCTCTCTCTCTCTCTCTCTCTCTCTCTCTCTCTCTCTTAAATCTGGGGATTTTTCTGAAGGGGAATAATACGGTTTGGCTTTGTGATAAAGTCATTGGTAAGACATGCGTGCTCTCCAGCTAGGCAGCGAAAGCTATCACGAGACTGACGCAGCATTTTAGCCTGAGCTGCAGGGACAGACTAAAGGTTTTTTTCTTTGCTAAACTGATGTCAACAGCTGGAGGTTTAATGCAGAAAACTGTGATGCACATGATAATTGCAGCAGTTCCTTCAAATTCTCCCTTTTTTACCCACTTTTATCTCCAATCCTACCACACGTATTGCAGTTCATCACAAGAATTAAATCAAAAGGGGTGAATATGTTATCCGTTTAGGAGCAGTGGACGCTGGATCGGAGCACATTTAATAGACCAATCAACCAAGTGACAAGATAAAAATAATTGAGCCCTTAATTACTATACTTTTGATACTGCTCTGAGAGAAACAGTGGAAATGCATTTTAAATCTGATTATTTTGGCTGTGCAAAAGCTCATTGTTCGGCATCGATTTTTTATGGAGTCTGTTTCTCTAGCTTCAATTGTCTCTTTGAATTATTCTCAGTCAAATAACCATTCGTCATGATCCTTCCCAGCCAATAGGTTTGCACGACGCCCAGCAGAAGAATGTAGATGGGGTTTGATAGGCATCAGAAGCTCTTATCTAACATCCCTTGTTATATAATATTTGATTTCTTATGACAGAAAAACACAATGTAAGGCAGCACAAGCAGGACCCATTCTAGTTATACAACAGGCAGTGAAACAAGGATAGAAATCAAGCATGATCATTTTGGAAACAGGGCAGGTTTTTTTTTTTTGCATGGAGAGAAAACCCTGTGGTATAACGCTGCAATATGTTTCATCTGTGTCCCACCTTGGCAACATCACAAATACATTAACACCTGACAGGTGTATACAATCAGGACAGATGATGCATGGAAGACATGCTGACACTGCGTATGCCCCTGCTGCTTGTAGTTTTCAGAGAACAGATGCCGGGGCTCTGGTGATGGCACTGACCTGTTCAGCTCCCTGCACGCTGTCTGTCTAAACCCTGTTTGAACATCCTTACAGTTTCAGCAACCTCGCCAAGTGTATTCCAACTGCAGCCCCTCCTCTCCTGTCTCGAACTAAAAGGTTGGCTCACATCCATACTGAATCGCAGTTTTTTTTAAATAACATTTTAGTTGGTCTTGTTGTTAAGTGGTTCTTGGTTCTACACCCACAAAGTACTCGCGTAAATGGACCTGTACTAGTATAGCGCTTCTAGTCTTCCGACCACTCAAAGCGCTTTAACACTACATGATACCATTCACCCACTGATGAGAGGAGCTACCATGCAAGGTGCCACCTCAGGAATATCAACCATTCATACAGCTAGAACAGCTACGTAGCTAGTAGAACAGCTACGGGAGCAATTTAGGGTTAAGTGTCTTGCTCACATGGACATGGTTTGGCGGAGTCGGGGATCGAACCTCCGATCCTCTGATTGAAGGACGACCCTGCTCACCACTGAGCCACAGTCGCCCCCCACAACCAGTTTTCCTGGGCGTGAACCGGTTCCTTGGCTGTAGAAACGCAAAGAACAGGTTCAACAGGTGCAAAAGGGGTATGAGACTCATTTTGTTTCAGAACAATTATTTAAATTTAAATAATAAATTACAGAGGTAAGTTAAATCATGATGAAGTATAAGCATGCTAAAAACAGTAATTGTGTGTATAATGTAATGCATTGCAGATTTATAGATGGCTTAACACTTTAGAAATGATTTAATGAGAAAGTAAAGCTATTTATTCTTCCTCTGCTCTCTTATTCTCTTTATGTTCATGGAGACAGAATATTAATTGTGATCGGGGCCAAATGTTTCCCAGCACTGCATATTTCATAACACATTTGGTTGTTGTTGTGTGATACCCTGAAATCCTTTGACAGGCAGGCAGGCAAGGAGCGTCTAATATCAATGGGAAGTCAAGAAGGGTATGCTAAGTTTCTGATTGAGACCCACAGTTCACAAAGCGACAGCTGGCAGATAATTTGATGTGCAACCATCAATTATTCATTGTTGAAACATTTTCCAGAGGAGCAATAAAGGATGCTTCTATCGATAGGCGAATCACTTATCTTTAGGGCCAATTTAACTCAAAATTCCATGCAGACGTGTTTTGCATGACAAAAAAATCCCCAAGAATTTCAATGTTCTTTTAAAGGCAGCTGTAGCAATGCAGCTATAGCTATAAAAAAAACCTTGCTTATGGTGAAAGCACATGTGTTCCTTTTATTTTGACATTACATGAAACATCTGATAAATATTTTAGTGTCATTATTCTCATTTTATGAAGATCAGTCATTTTTATATTGCACCATGCAGGCACCAAAGTGCACTTATGAGCCAAACACAATTACGCTAAATACATTGTATTGCTCCATAAACCTGATTAGGAATCACATTTCTATGACAACGAAAAACCGGTACTCACCGTTGTTGTCTGCTCGGCTGCACTCGCAATGATTTCAAAGTGTTACATAATGGAGGGGTTATATTAGAGGCAGAGATAGAGACGGAGTGATGGACAGATGTGGAGCCAGGTGGGAGAGGAGGAGAGCCGGACCTGACGGGTTCACCGCCTGAACCAGCTGCTCGCCTGGCATTGCTGCCAACCAGTTCACACACACTCACTGTCTCTGGTTATTGACAGTTGAAATGATCCTGGAAAGCACAGCCGTCTTCAAACAAAGTGTGTTATTAAAAGCATGAAACGCTTGAATACCAAAGTGCATAGAAGGCATGTCTGTGTTCATAACAGAATCAGGACCCAGCTGGTAAGATTCTTCTGGATAAGAATTCAGTCTTCCAGTTTTTCAGAAGCAGAATCAGAACCATTTATTTGCCAATTTATATGAGGAATGTGTCTTGGCGGGTGAGGCATACATTAGACAAACAACGCAGTGCAAGAAATAGAAACATATTCAATTTACAATCGAATATAAGATAAAGTGCACAGACAAAAAGATACTATAAACAAGTGTACTATATGTGAAAGTGCGCTATGACTGTCTATCATTACTTTGATCCAACTGGTCTAGTATTATTTAAAATCTTGTAATCACATTTATCTCAAACTTGCTCCAGACCAAAGCTTGTGGTACCAATAAAATCATGTAAAATCATAGCAAAGCTATTCAATTTATATGACTGTCCAAATATGTACATAACCCATTGACCATGTAACAGGATATAAGAGTTGTTTTATTTTAAGAATTTCCTGCAACACCAAAATCATTTTCTTATTATATTGATATTAAAGACATGTTAGCATGTAGACGTTAACATGCTATGCTAGAAAACTGACATTGTGTGGGTTTAAAGCAATGCAATGGGAAGGCATTTTGTTCCCTCTGTAATTGCATTCTTGTAGCAACTGACAGCTTTACACAAGGGCAATCTGACAGTATAGTTGCTGAGTGACAGAAGCACTTTTCTGATTTACTTTCAGATGGTTCTTAATAAGGTATTTCTGCTCAGTCGGATATTCCGACCTGAGATCTGGGAAGAAGTTGTCTTCAGATCGCCTGCTGCCTGGCTGCCTCCGAAGCTGGCACTTAGCCTCGGCTTTCTTAATCTCTGGACCCTTCGTTGACCAAGTCTTGGCCTTCATGTTCTGTGCTCTATACCTCTGAGATTGTCTGACTGGAACACTGATTGAAGTCTTCACCACAGAAGGATTCACTCACGTTCTCTCAAGGACGTAATCTGTCTGACCACATCTTCATGGATGCTGCCACTTGTATTCAGGCATGTGTGTGTGTGTGTGTGTGTGTGTGTGCGCCCACCCAGAGACCGAGAGACCGACAGCCAGATGGGCAGACGGACAGAAACACAGTCATGTGACCTCCTCTGACCCTCTGTGCTATGTTCTCCAGCTGAGTTATGTCTCATTGTTCCTCTCTGTCACTGTTGCAGCGGGCCACAGGACGACCAGACTGGCCTCATAGTGCCACATTCACTTCCCCAGTGATCTCACACCTCTCACTTCACATTCTCATTACTTCAGGCTGTTATTAATTTATTTAATCAATCGCTGTTCAACTTCTCCTACCCATAAATCCATAATGGCAGACAGATTCACCAAGCTGCTACATCAAGTTATGAGCATGAGTTGTGGGATCGGATCTCTGCAGACTGGTGAGGGGTTCAATACGTTGTAATGCAAAGAGTTGTGCATTTCGTTGGCATAGCATTTCGTTGGTTCAGACATTTCTCAAATGGGTAAAGTTGCGAACTCAGAGCTTAAGTATGATTTCTGTGTGTGCGCCTTTGGAATGTTTGACGCTGACTCAGAGATCCAGACCAGTGGCTCCATTGTGGCCATCGGCTAAACTCTCCAGCCTCCCTGTTGAAGATTATGAAACTGGCTTTAAAATAGAGAGCAGCAGCTCACCAGGGCTTTGGATGATTTGAGGCTAAATATATGAAAAGGGCAGCTTGGTCCATGGGCTAGAGTGGGATCTGGGTGGATTGCAGCCATGGCTGTTGGTGCATCTTTTTTTTTTGTTGCACTCTGTATCACTTGGGTAGGAAGATGGCCTGGAAACCAAAACCTGATGTGAGCCAGCAAGACACTGACTCTAAAAGTCTGGTTACCGAAGTAAAAAAATGACTTTGCAGCAATACCTTTGACTGTTAAAAAAGTTTAAAAAAAAGAAGCTTTATAAGTAAAAAAAAAAAAGAAGCTTTATAACACACTGAAGGATTCATTATATTATATTGAGTTATCAAACATTCAATAACTGTTTATATACAGGTATTGATGTGTCACAGGAGAGATTATTATTATTATATCTCTTTCTAACATACTGCTGATAAATGCTAAATGAGGCATTGGCGTAAAGCATTAGATGAGTAAAGCTGTTGGGCGTTAAGTCAAGTGCAACAGTAAAATTGCATAAAATATCAAACTTGATATGAAAATATGATTTTACTCCTGTCAGTTACGCAGATATGAGTGATAACTGCTAACCATAATGTTTTCTGTGTGTAGATTCCAACAGCATGTACCCATCGATATTTTAGCATTAGGACCTTTTTTAGCATACCATGTGACTATGCAACATTTGGATTAAAGTGGCCATATGACAAGCTGTCATGTTGGATAGCTCCTCCTGTTTTTCTATGATATGACTCATCTTTACTGAATTTCAATATTTTTTTTCTTCGTCTTTCAACTTTAGAGCCGTCTTTGAGACTAGGAAGCTACTGAATCTCTTTTTTTCTGCATCTTTTGGCATTTCTGTTACTGAAAAGCAGTCATTTCACTCTCTTAACTCACCAGAGACTGACTCATAAATCAAATTATACAAGCGCAGTGGAGTTTGGTGTCTTCCAAAGCACGCAGGTGGCTCATTCACTGGGTGACTGCAGGATCGGTTCCTCCATAGCAGACTGGCACAGGCTGGGGCTCCGAACTGAATAGCTTCAGGTGTAATCCTCACCTGCTCTCTCACGGCTAAACCCCAAGTGTTTTGATTTATTTTGTCTCCCCTCCATTTGTTTGGGTCTCTTTTCAGCAATGGAAGGATTTAACACGAAGGGATTAGTCAAAGTGAACCCTGTTTATATTGTTCATGCAGGAAGAAAGTGATGTCAAGGCATTTCCACTTTCACGTGGCATCAAGAGTCATCAATAGCATTCATGAGCACGTGCACATACGGTTTCACGTGCACACATATTGCACTGTATACAGTCCCTGCACCTGCCTCCTGTTGTCTGCTTCATGAATGACTCTTTGCTCTGAGTCAACATCTCGTTCCCCTTCTTTATTATGTGATTAAAGCAGCATAAGAAATGGATGCTGATGCACAAAGCCTCCATGCTGACACACCTGAGCCACACAGGGAGGGCACATCTTCTCTTTTGACGTCGCTGCTGTTTTGTAGTGACTGCCGCTTTGAAGTTTGGTTGTTTTGTGCATCTGAGCCCCGAAACAATGATCCACACTAGTGAATGTCCAGATCGCGTCTGTCAGTGTGGGGTGTTCTGTGCTTGTGTGCACAAGAGGAGGGGTCTGCGGAGGAGAGCGACCTCCCAGCTCCAACACATGGGGCCCAGACTAAACAACAAGATGAATGTTAGTCCAGCCTGGCACCGATCGGCCCGTGTGGCTGACTGAATGAATCGCATTCAGAGCAAAGGACAGGTTATAGGAGGGGAGAGATTGAAGAAATGAGTAGTGAAGGCAGAAGAGGGAGGTTTAGTTTGGTCATTTCAAGTTTGGATTCCATCACAGTAGCATCAGTTTACGAATAACTCCTGTTTATTACAAAACGGGTCCTATTTGTGTGGTTAGGGCCATCATATGTGTGTGTAATAGTAGCATTGTGCTCACTCAGTTGATGGTTGAGCTCTTTGAATCTAAAAAGAAGTCCGACCAGGCAAGTTATGTTAGAAGTCAGACTGTTAGAAAGGATTTAAAAGGCTCACTCCACCGATTGTACAGAAATTAGTTTACTCATCATGTGGAATTGTATCACTGAATTAAGGTGTTCAGTCCTTGCTAAATCGTTGACTGATATTGCGACTATTTGTGTAGCAAAGTATTGTTGCACTTTATCAAAGCAATGTTACCATTTTCTCATATCTCAGTAATTACTTTGGTGAGTACAATGTTATCGTAACCAAACAATTAAAAAGGCTACCAGAATTATTCTTTAAAAATATCCTTATCTTATTTAATCCAATGCATACCCGTTCACCTCAATTACGAACATATTTTGTTTTGCCTCCAAAAGCTTTATCTTGAAACTAAAACATGTGTTTCAAGTTATACCACCTAAATGTCTTCAGCTCGGTCTGAACTCCTCCACAACCCACAAGGTGTTACCGTCATGCGATGATGGAACAGTTAACAACACCAACAAAAGCTCAGTGTGCTGCTGTCAACCTGTCTCCTCCCACACGTCACCTTTCGACCTTACTACCCCTCACCCCCACATCACACCTCCACCCTTTATATTTCACCCAAAAGCCTGGAGAAGAGCTGGCTAGCAGCTCATTGAATGAGTGAAGTGGAGGCTGAGGCTTTGGGAGAAGGGGTTGAGGTATCGTGGTGAAAACCTTTGGCAGACTATGGGAGGTGCGCCTTGTGTTGGAGACGGAGCTCTCAGGCTCCCTGGGGGCTACGATGGGCTGAGCCTCATTGCGGTTTGTAACAACAAGCTGTTGGATTTGGAGAGAAAGTTCCGGACACACCCCCAACGCTGTTACTCAACGCTGTTAGCCACCCTTTTCTTCCTGCCAGAAAAAGTGTATCCCTCTCATAAAGACACTCAAGCAGGACGCCCCCCCTCCATGCTCCATGTGTTTTTCCTCAGCCGACCAGCCTTGCTCTCGTTCCCCGTCTTCAGCTCGTCGTTTGCTCCTTCCTCGCTCCTCTTCTGCTGATTGAAGAGAGCTAGGCGCCGGGCAGTGGCAAGAGGTCCCCTCTTGGTCGAGAGGGAACACACACACACACACACACACATCTACATGTGACAAGCCCCCGCTAAACAATGGCTGTTGGCTGAGGGAGAGGACGGGGAGGAGGGGCAGCAGCACTTTCTTGGATGGCCTGATTGGAGCATAAACAGCAGCCCAGGAAGTGCTGAAGTAAAAGAGAGAGAGAGAGAGAGAGAGAGAGAGAGAGAGAGAGAGAGAGAGAGAGGGAGGGAGAAAGAGAGAGAGGGAGGGAGGGGGAGCAGGGGAAGTGTGCAGATCTGCCGGGAGTGAGCAAAAAGTTTGGGACTCCGACGGTGTGTTCGTTAATTTGTGTCACTCTGGTCCAAGACTTTGGGCTTTTTATCTATCAGGACTGAATTGCAGAGAGCCAGAAAAGAAAGGTGAGTAGCCGCATCTCACGCAAGGACACGCTCTCACACACAGATGTGAACTTAAGTACGCACAGATGCTCAGTCATGTAGGCTGCATGTGAGTGCAAGCAACACCCATTTTCAGACTAAACTGATGTATTCTGAGGCAAAGATTCTTGCATGACTTGAGAATTGGTTTGTTGTTGTTGTTGTTGTTGTTGTTGTTATTGCACGCAATGTCATTTTAAATTACGGGGGATTTTTGAATAGCACACGGTGTAGTTTGTGCTTGCTGATGGTTTTCTCTGGCTCTGGATGCTGCTTGTTTTGCAGAGCTGTTTTTTTATGGTGCCTTGAACTGTAGCCAGCCATTCAGTGTGAGAAGCAAAAAGGGGACCATCTAATGTGTGTGTGGCTGTGTCTAATTAAGCTAATGGGGGTGTCGAGTAGTGAGGGTCAGCCTATGAGAGGCTGAACTTGAAAACACCACGGTCACTTTCACAAAACACACTACTGACACCAACTATCTGTGTACATGAATAGTCTCAGATTCAAACACTCTACAGAACCTTTCCTAATCTGTTTCACGGCCTCTGTATCTTCCTTTTATAGATCACAGAGAGGAGTGACATTTGTAGATGAAAGTTGCTGATTTTAGATCAGATTTAGTGTAGAGTTGGCCATGTATGGGGCTGTTTGCTCTCTGCATCAAATGGATTGTTAAATTTTCCCACCGGGGAGATGCTGCATTCCTCCTCTCAAAGTGAACATCAATGTCAAAATGCGTCTTCAAAGAGACTGCGCTACTCAAATAGATTCATGGGCCCAGCAGTAAACTGTTGTAAATAGTGATCTCTTTTTATCTAAATGCTATGCCTAGCAGTTGCTACTATTTCACAAGTTTGTCACCGTGCTGCAAATGAAATAGCATTTCAAGCATTTTACTGTCTTAACAAGCCTATTTTCCTGTCTGGAGCTCTCCAATACCACTGGAACTTTTTCCACTCTTGAGGGGATTTACATCTGGAAAAGAGTGGCCCGCCCAAGCACAAACAAATAGAAAAGTCAAAGTTAATTTCAGAGCCATTCACATGTAAATGTGAAAGCATCTCCCTGAATGGTTTAAAATATGTTGTTTTTGTAAAATATTCATATAAAAGAAGAGAAGCTAATCAGCAAAAGCAACATCCAATCAGAACATAAATATAAAAAATAATATTTGTGTTCAATCTGTTCTTTTTGGAGCACCTAAGCTAAATGGTTACACCGCCACGCCATAAAAACGCAATGTCCCAGATTCATAGCCCTCTTACTTTCCCCCCATCTCCAGTATATTTCCAGTATGCCTCAACGCTGTCATCTGTCTTATAAAGGCTGAAAGCTTTTAAAAACAAAGTAACAAGCTCAGGCAGCCCACCAATTAGGCAGTTTTGTTTTGGCTTCACTGTTTTGTAATAATAAATTCTGGAGGAATACAGGTCTGTAAAGACACAGTCCTATTTTTTTTTTTACGAGTCAGGTGTTCAGAGATGGGTGTGATTTGTTGTGTCTCTTTCAGCAATGAGTATATCAACTTCAGCTCCTGTGCTGGGGGGGGGGGGGGGGCGGGGGTAAACGGGTCGGAGAGGAGTGCCTCGTCAGAAAGACAAATGAGCTTGCACCCTTGCACCCGACCAGAGCCCCCGGACTCCATCCTTCATCACTCGTTCCGGCACTTTGTCAGCGTTAGACTGTCTCTCACAAGTTGTATCTGTGCTTTGCTGATGTAGCAAGTTGTCAATTTCTCACAAGACCAGAGGAAACTGTTATTAACTCTAAGGCGCTGCTTTGGCTGCCAGTCTAATTCAGCCAAGCTATTTGTCTAAATGCTAGCATATGCGGCACAGTGATTTTGGCACTGTTTTTGTTTTTTACAAGCATAGGCACACAGTAGCTCCTGACCATATGCATTCTCTTGTCTGATATCATTATGAAGGTTATGTTTTGACCACTTGATTACCTTGCTGGACCGCTCTCTTGCGTCAGTATCCAGACTTAACAGATCGTGTCTGGGTCTAGCACTAACCAAGCACTAACCTGGGCCAGATGTATTTGCTGATGCAAATCTGTGGCTGTGGAGTTTGATGGCTGCCACGGGACTTTGAGCTCGGTGGAAACACACCTCGGCATGTGGCCGAGCAGTGCTGAGGCCGGTGGTGGTGGCGGTGGTAGTGGTGTGTGTGTGTGTGTGTGTGTGTGTGTGTGTGTGTGTGTGTGTGTGTGTGTGTGTGTGTGTGTGTGTGTGTGTGTGTGTGGGGTGACCAGGTGTTTCTCCTGCGAGCTGTCTGCACTGTCATCCTTCATTGGGCCCCGAGCCAACTCGAGCCACGGCTCATTGAGCTTCAGGTTTTGATCAAGCCTCATTACAGAGCTTTCATTTCAGCCACTTTTGGAGGCTGATTTACAGACATGATAACTGAATGATGCATTTGTTTGTTTGTGTTTGTAATACACAATAGACATGGCGAGAGAGAAACAGACAGAACGACAGAAAAAGAGAAAAAATGCTAATAAGTTTGCTTTTGAGCTAAAGCATCATTAAGGGATGAGATCACCCAAATTACAGAATCCCCCCTTTTTATAGAAGAAAGTTCCAATGAAAACTTTTCGATCAAGTGTATGGATTATCCAGAGCAACATGGATAGTGACTCTGGGGATTTTCTAAATGCCATTCCAGTGATTATGGCTGAAAGACTTGTTTTGTCATTAATTGACCTTCAAGTTCAATGTTTTTTTATTTAAAGTTGGGTGACCGACCCCTTTAAAGTAAATCCACTGCTTTCTTCAATCCCAATCAAGATAACAACATTTGTTTTAAGATTTATATAAACCCGGACCTCCGTCACAGGATCACTTCATAGCTTTTTCGGACAGTAAAGTGTCCACTGTTGGTATCAGTTTTGTTCAATACGATTTTAGGATTTTTCCTCAGGCGCATTTAGTTCTCAATTAGCTGCGAACAACTGATCTCAGCCTCCAGGAAGATTTCCTATCTTTTCAGCAGCTTAGACCATAAGCTTTCCTCATGGCCAAAACAACTTGAGTCTAATAGAGGTGGAGATGATTGCAAGGTATAAGCTGATAAAATCTCAGTCACATTAATTGTCTTCTACTTGTCGTGAATTGACCTAATTTCGAGCTAAATCATATTCCGTGGAACAGTTGCAGGCACTCTTTGGAAATCTTGTATTTGGCCGTCCTTAAAATGAGCAGAAGATAAGCTTTTTCTATTATAAATACAGACGTTTTGCATTCCTCTTGGATTAAAGTGAGATGACTTTCAGCCAGCCGCTAATGTCAACATTTTCAAGCCTTTTACAGAGAAATGTGACAGACCAGCAGAAAATTATTTAATAAGGCAGTAATTTAGAGTTCAACTAACAATGTTTCATTACTGTCAGACACTCATTAACTGTGCCCTTTCTATTTGATATTCACAACTGGTCTGCGTGATATTGAGTCATGTTTTCAACCACTGAAAGAAATCGAAAGCAGAAAATAATTCAGCTCCAAATAAAGATCTTGGGATGCAAACAACGAAAACTCTTCTCAAGGAGGTGGTGTTTCCCTGGTGTTGTTGTCTATTGTTGTGCTGTTGTGCATTGGTAGAGGCTTATGTTAGACCTCAGCATTTGCTGCAGTGGATGCTGTCGGCTTTGCTGTGACAAGGATAATCCACAGAGGAAAATCATGCTTCCTGTCGTGACGTTCGATGCTGCTGCAGCTAATGGAAATTTTGCCAAGACATGAAATTCGTTTTTTTTTTTGTTGTAGGCCTCTGTGCATAGAGCGTGTTGGAACATGTCACTTTAAGTTGCAAATGGGTGGACTTACACATGGACAACTGTAAAACATCAATTAATCTTTCCGCGAAGGTTTATTTTTTTCTCTTTATTCTTGTAAAAACGCCCTACTAACGCTGTCTCACTCTTTCCTCCCTCTTGACTCTCGTACGTTTCACATACTTCAGTGACTCCACCTATTCAGTGAAGTCATTTGTTTGACCATCTCTTCTCTTACTCCGGCAGTGATGAGGAGGGGGGAGGTAAGACAAATGTTCCCCACCCACAGTTCTCAGACGGAGGCGGGAGAGGCTCAAGCGGACACTGTTCTGACACTCTTCAGTCGCTATTAACCCACCCCGGGTCTTTTCCCCCAGTGTAAACATCCCTCCGCCTCTCCCATCCGTCCACTCCTTGAGGCATTTGGTTTGACGTGGTGCCTCCCACGACACACAAGAACGTACCAGGCCTGTTTTTGTCCAGTGACGGACGTGCTTTGTGTACACATGAACAGGAGTTGTATGTTTTTGTGTCTACAACCGTCTCTGCCCTCATGAGTCAGAGAACACTCTAAGGAGGACAAGTTGATAATAGAGGGAAGATGAAATGCAGTAAAAGCACACAGATGAAATATATAATCTACAAATGTCCTTACGTGTCAGGCCTGTAAAACTATATTTGCATACGTCACTCTCACTCTTTGAAAGTACTCAAGGTTTTCTGTCCCCATGAAGCATTTGGTAATTAAGAAAAATCTGAATTTGAGTCTTAAAGCCGCCTAATCCCAATTAATATGGATGAGACTTCTGTTCTGAGCCCTATTTAACAACCTGCAGCGCCTTGTCCTTGTCCCTTATAGTTCACTCTCATATGTTCTCTATCGGCCAAATTGACCGCTTGCTACGGAGTCACTATCGTGGCATGATTTCATAATTACCCGTCTGCCTGACAGACCCAATACATTCTCTTTTAGCCACAGTTGAGATTAAAAAAGTCCTACTGCTGAAAATATTCTCTAAAGCCTGTGACACACAGGATGTTTTTGTTAAGCCGGGCTATTCTAGGAACAGCAGCTACCTGAGCACTGGCGTTGGAAGTTTTGAGGAAACATGCTATCTACTTCTACATGGTCTGTTTTGGTCTATTTAGAAAACTCCTTCCTGCTCTGGCTGATAAATAGACCATGAAAGTACTGGAAAGAGGCCCAAAAGAGCAGTTTAATGAGTATTAAAAAAAAAGAGACAGATATACAGGTGTGACTGTATTTGCAACCATGTATGGAATCTGTTTATGCTCAGGATTTTATTTAAGGAGTAGGGGATTATACAAGCGAGACACCTCTTAACTTCAAATCCGTTCTTCAGTTGATAAAATATTTCGTCACACGAGCTAGACGCAGCATGTGGTGGAAGTGAAGTTTTCAGGCCGCAATTTTTAGTCGTAATAGTTTCCAACTTCTTAAACGGGAGTAAATAGTGTTCTTGTTGTGGAGTTGGTGTGCTAACTTGTATTTAGGGCACTAGGATTGTATATGTTGAATCAATAAATAATCAAATAAATAAATAAACTTCAGTTCCCTTGTTCACCATAATGAAGGAAGATGTGCAACGATGTGGCTCATGTGTTCTTGAACAGTTTATTTTTTATAACAATGGAGGTCTATGACACAGAGGAATAAGCTAGATGTTGTCCAGATAAGCAATACATGTCATATGTGATACAATCAATATACTGCTTGTTCTTTGGTAATCTTTGGTTTTAGTCTTCTTATTTACACCAGAGACAATTTAAAAAAAAGAACCTTTTCAGTAAATCATATTTTCTTTATGTTTTTCCCGCTCCAGACTGCGCTCCTGTGCCAGTGAGCTATTCCACCCCAGGCTCCCCTCAGAGTAATGAAAACCATCTTGTAAAACGTGACATTTTTCATGTTGTAGTAAGTCTTTTACCATTCTGCTTCACTTCAGTACCCTGAATGAGTTTCAATAGTCGTGCCAGTATTAATAAAAGTGAAATATGTCCCCAGTGTGAACATTCTTTTGTAATATTTGATTTATAAAATTCATAATTGGCCTTTCACAATATTTTCCATTTTAGCCTGCCCAGCAGTGACGGGGTTTAGCTTAAAAGCTCCTTCACAGCATTAGTTTTTAAAGCTTGTCTTTTCAGATAATATCTATATTACGGGGCAGCCATAAGGTTTACCGGTCTATCATTACATTCCCATAAAAGGGGGAAAAACTATAGCTAGTAATTGGTTTGCTGAGAGTTTCCATTCCCCCAAGATCCCACTCTGCTTGTACCTTAAAAATTCAAGGCCACAGAGAATTCCATGAAGTTCTGAATATTTCCATTTGTTTTTTCTAATGGCAGGAAGAGGGGAAACGGACCCTTAGAACACACGTTCACAGACACACAGTTCAGTCCCTTGTGCTCTTTATCACCGTTTCTTAGCACTTTGTTTCGAGGTTTCCTTCCCGTCAGGTTTTCCTTTCAGGAGCGTGTATCCTTCCCGGCAGCAACGTAACAATGCCCTGCTTCATTTCACCTCTTCGAGACCTGAGACCGCTGGAGCCAATGGGCTGCTCGGCACATGCTAAAGCCATTAGGTGGTAGATGACGGTGGTTAGCCATAGAGGCATCGCAAAATAACCATCTCACTATGTACATAATGAAGCTGAGGGAAGGGACCGGGTACCGTATCTGCTATCTGCATGTGTGTGCACGTGCAGCCGTGTTGAAATGTGGCGCATTGCCTGCCTGGCCAATGGACCGGCAATCATACAACAAGCAAATCATCAGGAGGAATGTGCTTTATGTGGTTTGTTCACATATTAAGATATCAATTCATATTACCCTGTGCTGAAGCTTCCTGTGAGTTTAGCCAAAAGCTCCTCAGTGTCTGCTCAGGCGGACAGATCCCAGCCATGGCTGAGGAGGCCTTTTATTATTAGACTCAGACACATCCCATTTGCTCTCTCAGTCATTCGCAGACAGTTTGATGGAGTACTCGAGAGCATTACTTAATTACAGTCACTATCTCAATCTGAATTTACTGGGACTGCATCCATAATGCATGTCTTACTTGGTATCAGCGGGCCCCAATTGGAGCCGACTAATAACGTGACAGAACTCTAAAGCTTCTCTAAGAGTTTCTTTGCAGATGTGCAGCATGGTCTATGTGCAACAATAAAAAGCAGGGTTTTAATTAAGGACTGTTTTCATCGACAAGTTGTGTATTACTTTAACATTGTTCTAATACTTGTAGAAGTTGTGAAGTTTGGGGGCGGCTGTAGCTCATGGTCATTCTGTAACCACAAGGTTCTATCCCTGGTCTCCCCATAGTAGCACACTGCTCCTTAAATAAGGATGGGTTAAATGCAGAGAATACGTTCCCCAAGGGGATTAATAAAGGATACTTTCTTCTTTCTTCTTAAATGCCCATCAAATTGTAGTCAGCCACTTGGGGGCAGCATAACCAGGTGTAAACACAACATTGACATTGATTTAGAGTGAAGGGTTTAGCAGACTTGTCTGCTTGCACATCCAGAAGACACCGTGGCATTTTTGGCCACCTGACAAGTGGAAGTCCAATATTCATTTGCTGTTATCTTTTGTCTCCACCGACTCCGAAAGGGAAATATCTGCCTCTTTAATTATGAATTCTCAACCGTGTCCACCAGCTAGTCACTATCTTTGCCTATCTGCCATTTGGTGCTGGGTAAGTTGTGCACAGAAGGTTTCTCAGAGCATTTCTTACTGAAAGAAACAGCTTCCTGTTGCCTCTGGACACCGAGTTGATGAGAGCAGTGAGACTAAACCTCAGGGGAAGCTCAGGGGAAGGGGAGCGTCAAGTGATTTCCTCTCTGTAGATTCATCACAACATGTGACTCCTTTCACATTGCTCATATCATTTCATTCCATTCACATAGAATAGCTACTTAACAGCCACGGTATGTCCTCAAACTGCGTACTGTCAACATAAATCATATTTCCTTGAGACATTATTTTTGACAGTAGTAGTCTTGAAAAGGAAAAGGAAAGTTGCCTCTTGGACACAAATGACTGTGTTCATCCTATAAACCCACTGCGTTGCATACTTTATTATTCTCTCTATGACCAGCATGTGAAAATATTATTTCTGCTGTATTGGGCTTCATTTCTTTTTTGTGTGCGTGTTGCTGTAAACTCTAAACCAAGAATATTTCCGTGCCACCAGGGGACTCTCTGCTTGGTGTTTTTCAAGAAAACAACCGGTACTTTCTCTTTGGACTATTAACCAGTACAGCTTCTATGGAGCAGCTGCATACTTCACACTACATGACAGCACTTAGTTTGAGTGTCAGTTCTCTGATTTTCATCTCCGTTCGAAAGTTTTTCCTCTCCCCAAAAATGTTATCTACACGATAGGAAAGACATTTAAGAAATGTTCCATTTTAAGGGAACTGCATTGCAGTTGGAGGTCTACACAGCATGGGTTTGCAGCATCTAAAGTATCATTTCCATGGGGGTTATGTGTTACACAGTATGTCCCAGTAAGCTGGATTCTGTGCTGCTTTGATCAGGGTAGAGTCCCCTTGCTAATCCGCTTGAGCTCTGGATGTTTGCCCAGGACACACACACACACACATACACACACACACACACACACACACACACACACACACACACACACACACACACACACACACTCAGTCACTCACAAATTGTGATTAAAAAACAGATGTGAGGGCCTAGCCAAAAGATGAAATGGTCTGAATAAATCAAAGAGGAACAAACTGACATAACACTCAGATGTTGGACTGTACACATTATGGTGAAGTATTTCTGTGCCATTTCATGTGAGTTATATTTTGCATCCAAAAGGAAAGCTAACCCATTACACTCTGTCTTGTAGTTGCATATATCTAAATCTCCAGAATGATGCTTGTGCAGTTATAACTAACTTAATGACGTCAGGCCCACCTGGATGTTCACGTCTTTAGTCACACCTCTCATCTCTGATCCATATTTTAATTACAGCTGCAGGACACAGACAGGATTAGGAAATGTAAATGCTCTCCCCCCGTCAATCCTCCTTGTCTTTTTTTCGGAGCCATTTAAGAGCTCTTAATTGCTCCGTGCTTAACTGTAAACCTCTGTGCCCTGTATCAGAGTGCTAATAAACAGGTGGGAAGGGATTTTTTATCTGGGTGCAGCTGATGAGCGGAAGGGGCGTAATGAAAAGATGAAGACGGAGAGAGGAATGAGAAAGAAGAGGCAGGATGAGAGGAGAGAGGGAAAAAAGAAGGGGTGCTACTTGAGTACCTCCCTGCATTACATCACTGAGATGCTTCAGCACTGATGACATCGTCGGGCGGGAGGGGGGAGACTGGCCCTGGGGATGATGTCATTAGTAACCAATCAGAAAGCTCGAGGCTGATGCAGTCTGGCCAGCTCCTTAGGCTGAAAGTCGGATCTCTGAAAATGTCTTTTCCTCCTCTCAAATAGCTGATCCTTTGTGTCTTGTGCGCTTTGTCCTGCGGTTATTTTTAGACTTGTGTGTTAAAACAAATATATTTCAGACCAGTTCCTGCCTCTGCCACAGATCAAAGGGTAAACATAGCTGGCTCCTTCAAAGGGGACAGAGCCATGTACATATAGCCCGAAGGGAATTAGCATTTAACTAACTTAACAACACTTGAAGGAACTTCTTTGTGCCTGTCCACATGAATAGACCAGTTTCTACTTTACCGTGTTTGTTACGGACCAAACCGGGCTGAGCATCAATTTCAAGCCAGGAAGGTCATGCCACTGGGACATTTTAAATCAGCTCTGACTGTTGCCTTTAATGACTGTAACAGTGGCCTTTTTTTTATCACTTTGCACAGCTAAAGTAAAATATAAAATGTCCTTGGGACATCAAGAAGACTTTGACAGCATTGTCTGTGTCGCCGAAGAAGGAATGAGCCGGTAGACATTCATTATAGGTGGACACATAGCTGTTATTGGACACACACACACCAACACATTTGGACAACCACCAGCTTTAACATTTATGTGAACAGTGAACATTTATTTGCGGCTTCCTGACATTGTCCTGGCCATATCACTTTCTTATATTTCTTATTAACATCCAACATTTGAAGGCCTTCCGATACAAGTTTTATTTCCAGTCTCCTTTTAGCTCTGTCTTCCACTAACTCCTGTAGGAAATATGATCTCTTTAGCTGTTAAATGCCCCCATTATGTTCACTCGCTAATGTTCTCTGGTGCTGGGGTGGCACAGAGGCCACCTGCATCTAGAAACAAGGCTGATGAGAATCCCAAAAAGTCTTGTCACGTCAATTGACCCCACATTACATGTAGTCGTTTGATCCATTGTAACTATAAATACATTGGTTACAGCTGCTTTAAAGTTGTGACTTTAGTTGTCTCCGTCATAAATAATCCCAATACCTTTCCTGTTGCATCCACTCTTCAATTGTTATGGTTCAGGCCTTTAAATTAGCCTGCTGTGCTGCAGGGAGTAGGGGTTGATTACAGTACAGAGGCCAATAACACTAGGAGACAATATGATGCCAGGTAACTATTTCATGTGCACAGGGTAAAATCAATCACTGGCATTGCGCAGTTAGACTTGTGCCCACACACTCCTCTGCCATCCATACACCCGTGACCTTGCTGTGCATTATGGCCCCAATGTGATTAAACTATTAAACTTGGCAGGCACTCACTTTTTCTCCTCCTCTCAAATGGGAAAGTTGCTGCAACCACACTATAATAAAGCTTGTGTTGTTTCTTTCCACCAAGTTGATCCTCTGCATTCTTGTGATTCAACTAAGTAATATGCTCTGACAGTTCTTGAAAATCTTCAGTGACTACAGTTCTCAAACATTCTGTTTTTTTTACACTGAGGGTTGAGGAGGGAGGGTGGGTTGCACGTAACCTACACCATTTCAGTTTATGCATGCATTTGAATAGGTCTGGCCACATTTACAAACCTTTCAGCTCCTTCTGCTTCCACAGAGCCTTAAGCTTGGAAGCAGTCCACCCACTGACCCACACATACGCACACATCTACACTGGGACACACAGCCATAGACTCACGGACAGCACACAGCAGGTTTCACAGATAAAGACTGGGACAGAGGCACTACTGTTCCCAGGATTCTCAGAGTGGCTCCCCCAGAACGGGGCCTATTTCACATCCCTCCACCACCTGCATCACTTATCAGCTCCAGCAGCACTCACCGCTCCAAAGCAGGACCTCATGCAGCCACTCAGTTTCATCAGCTCTCTGACGCACACAGTTGGAGACACTTGGACAGTGTAACACAAGCGGAGCAGTGCAGTTTTTAGGTGTTTGAGCTGTACATTTTGATATAAATTCAGTACATTTACAATGGCAGATTTTTTTTTTTCATCATTTGATTTATTAAGACTTTCCTGAGCTATTGTGTAGTGATACACTTTACGTTTATGTTAGTTATGCTGTGCTAGCATGCAGAGGAAACAGGAGAGAAGGAGAATAGGCAGTGCAGGGAGGGAAAAGTGAGAAACACATCATTGACTGACTGGCCCAGTCCAGGACCTAAGCTGCTTATCACTATGAAGAGAGTCACTTGCAGCGCAATCACTTTTTTATAAACTTGTGAGAGAGCAGGCATATTGAAAGGCATATGTAGGCTGAACGCATAGTTAACTCGCTGCAGCAAAAGGGACCAAAGCTGCTTAAATTTGCTGAGAACTTTGCTGTGAAATCTCTAGTGCGTCTTCATCGACGTCTGTCTTTCACCATCTAATTATCACCAGATAAGACGAGCAGATGCCTTCCTTGGTATTTTAGGTAAACCGTACTTTTCATTTACTGGAGGCATACTGTATGTGCTTGTGTTTATGTGCCTTTTTGTATGTATGTTGGTATCACAAGTGCATTTCTGCTGTGTGCACTTGTTTTGAATTTGTTGACAGAGAGAACTTGCCAAAATAGATAGGAGATATCTTATCAACAAGCACACAGTTGGAGAGAGGCCTGAGAATTCAACTTTTTCTCACTTGCAGTTTCCTGTTATGTATACTATATGAATACCAACAGGCAACATTCTGCTGGCTGATGGACACAGTCTGTACTGCGAGTCCATAGGCAGATCCCATAGACAGAGTCCCATGCAGATACAGGCTTAAAGAATCAATCCTCCACAAAATAGTCAGTTGATATTTTGTTAACCACCTAGCCATTAGTCTGCATGCATACTACAGCCCTGCATGGATGTTAGAATGATCAGTTTTTGTGTTGAGGTGTTTATTCAGCTTTATATCCAAACTGGAGGCTGTATTTTGTGGTGGAGTTAAATTGTATAGCGTGTTTCTGAGTGGCAATTCTAATATTTACCTCTATGGTTTGAGGAAATGTAATGTAACAACTGCCATGCCTGTCACTCGCCTGGCAAAAAAATATCATACTGTATTGGTATTGAAACTCAAATACGGAATCGGCACTAGGGTGAAAAAATGTAAATGATACCCAGCCCTAGTCACACTCGGTAGGCTGTTAAACAGATGAGTCACTCCCACCGGGGACTTGGTGGGATTAAATGAACTGCAATGAAATAGTTTCTAGCCCAGTGCACTCTTATCGGTTATCCAGGGAGAGAGTTCAGGGCGGATGTCCTCGGGAGCTTCTTGGTCCTCGGAAAAGTTGCAGTGCATGACCCGCACTGAATCAGATTTCAAAGAAAAAGTTTCTCTGACTCAGGGGAGAAGAGGTACCATGATGTCCTTTTCCCAGCTGCAACTGGTGCCTCCCCCTTAGGACGCCACTGGCCTCACTGTTGGCCCAGTGACGGTAGTCAAGGGAGACCCGTAGACATCTGAGCCGGTGTCTAGGTTGACTTACACCTACTCTAGCCACGAGTTAATGAAGTGTACACACTGCTGGGGTTTACTGGCAAACACATGTGCGCTTGTGTGCACACCCACACACAGAGAGACACACTAACAAACACAGCGGTTCATTAAGCAGCACTTAGTGTCTCGGTTAATAAACGACAAAGGAAATATGCTGGAGCTTACTTCCTTGTGCAAGATTGAGGAGCCACACAAACACACTTTCCTCTTGTAGTCTCTTTCACACACATACACACGCACGTGCACACACACTGACACACACACACACACACACACACACAAATCCCCCCTAATGGTTCCACATCATGCCCGGTGCATCTTCCACAGCACCCCCTGGTGTGATGAAAGTGCAGTGCATCTCAAACATACAGCAACAACTGATTGATCCGGGCCAGATGTGCGTCAGAGAGGGGTAGAAAGGCACAGCGTCTGTGCTGATGAGTGGAGCTGGCCAATAAACGAAGCTGTTTGTTTGAGTTGTCCTCTGGCTGTCTTAACAGCAAGAATCAGAATTAACAAGCCCGCTCTGCCGATGGCTCCTCTCTCAGCTCCTGTTAGCTTGTTTACAATAGCTGGAGAAAAAAGGCAGAGGAAGGAGGGATGAGGGAGGCAGAGCAAAACTATTTATTTGCAGGCTTGTAAAGAGTGATTTCCCCTGGTCCAATGAGTCAAACCTTTTCGAAGTTGGAGTCTATTCAGTAAAGGTGTTAACTTTTCACTTTAGTTAAAGATCTACAAGTCTTAGGATGAGCAATTCCACAAATAAAATCAATTTGTCGTGCTTCATTGAGCCCAGCTACAGTTAAGAACCTCACACTAGGAGTCCCCTGTGTGATACATATGTGTTTAACCTTTATTTTGCAATGTTAGGCTGTCAAATTCTCTGCAGTTCCATCGCTGTTTTGATAGCACATCTGCTCACCCCACCACTGCTACTATTCCCATCACTGACACTGACACTTGCACACCAGACCACATGTCTGTAACTCATATCTTTTGGCTGAGTGCCGTGTCAAGTTGGCAGCCCTGTCTGTTTATAAAGCTTCACCAGAGCGGAAAGTCCGGACGGGCCTGTGCGTCTGACTACACGCATACACACATTCTTACTGTATCCACACATACGCATGTGTATCTTAATTGAGACGTGCATCACAATCAGTGTGTGTACCACAGAGCCGTGGGTGTCCACAAGTCTGATCTGAGACAGATGTTGCGGTGGTCTAAGCCAACAGGGTGGGGACGTATGCTCATTAACAGTTGCAGGGCAGCCGGGAGATGTCTCATTAAGGGGATACAAGGTGGGAAAGACAGGCAGAAAGATGGTGAAGATAAAGACGAAGAAGAGATTTAAAGTAGCAGGGGGAAATCCAGTCATGTGCTGAGCAGTCAAGAGTTACAGAACTTTTTTAGCCACTAATGAGGGTTAATTTGTCAGCTTCATTGTGTATAATTCATGTGTGGTGCTTTATTTCGTGGTATTTTATTCCTGAGGGAGTGGACAGTTTTTTTGGGACAGCTATAGTGAGGAGACAGTTCAGAGCTGATGGTATCTGTTGCTGTAGTTCATAGTATAACAGTGCCGGTGGGCTCCGGGTGAATCCTCTCACAGCACACATGCGCATTGTGGACTTCACTCTTGAATCAACAGGTCACGTAAACACAGAGAGAGGAGAAGGATGTGGTTCAACCATGAAGAAATATGTAGGAGTGGGCGTTTTTTTTGTTAAGAAGAGCAAGAATTTCTGAATTATTTGACAACCATATTGAATTCATTAAGGCCAGTTCTGTGCTAATACAGCATAACAAGACAAAATAGCAGCCTGCTGTCCTCCAGGAATCGTGACTTTGTGACCTGAAAGTCATATAATCAACCTCCCAAAAATCAAAACAAAGCAGCACTGACCCACGGTCTTTCGGAGGGGAGGACTTGGGGGGTAAAGGTCTCCTCATTCACGATGCTCTCTGATTGGTGGATTCCATATGCGGACAATTTTCCTTGGCAGCGAGCCTGAGGAGAAACTAGAAATGAAATCCCTCCCACCTAAAGGTTCCTATTTCACCTTTCTCTTTGTAAAGAATCACTTTCACACGTGTGGCGTGTTTTTCCCATTGTGTGCAAAATTCTCAAGTGTCGACATCCTTGAAAATTTTATTTTTTTATGACTTGAACATGCAAAGAGTGAAACAGATACCCAGATTGAAAGTGAAATATTTCCTGTGTGTGTGTGTGTGTGTGTGTGTGTGTGTGTGTGTGTGTGTGTGTGTGTGTGTGTGTGTGTGTGTGTGTGTGTGTGTTTTGTTGTGAAAAATGTGGCCAGTCTGCAATGCGGGGGCATTTTTGGAACTTTGGTGTCAGTTACCTGCACGGAAGGAGCTTATCTGTCAGATCAGCAATCAGTGACAGGTCGGTGTAGAAATCCGCGTCTTTTTCTGTGGGCTTTGAGCGGGTCACCTCCACAGACGCTCACACTTTAGCCTTCTCCTCTTAGCTTGGCAGGGTCAGTGTGCAGCGCTGACTGTGGGCGGAAGAGAGTAACCAGATAAGTGAAGGGCACGGAATCAGGTGGTCTCGGTCTGACAGCAAGGACAGCTGATGGGAAAACAAAGATGCTGGGTAAATATGTTGTCAGTTTTTTAGCAGTTTAACAAGCCATAATTCTTGTTGTAAAACAAATGGATGAAATTAGACTATTTCACTTTGCTAAAAGATGTACTTCAAGATGTTTTTGAAACACATAGCCAATAGTTCCCTATTTTATTTTAGGACGTAGTTGACAGAGTGCTTTGAGCTAAATGCTATTATGTGCATGCTAACATGCGGTTAATTATATTTGAAAAAAGCTTGCATAATTATATAATCAGTGACTCTGAATATTTTAACTGAACTGAATGAAAAGATTCAAATGAAAGTGATTTGTAATTCCCACCACTACAATGCATCTCATAGTTGTCAAGAATGTATTAAAAACCGCAAAGTCCAACTCATGGTGATGCAAAAGGAAACGTCATGGGATATTTGTGAAGGTATTTCCGTCTGGACCAAAGCGATGGACCAACCGGTTTGAGTAGACATCTTTTAGTGAGCCATTATTATTTCATCCCCCTGGCAGCATTTTTTTTTTCAAACAAGATTTAAAGTCTCAGTCCAAATCACGCTATACTGGACATTATATCAGTGTATTGAAGCTTAATGTATTCTTATCACATTCAAATAAGATACATTTTGTACACAGGGCTCAGTTCCACTTGAACGGATCATGTGATATCCCGATAACTTCTACCTAATAAAAATACAGTCGGAGCCTCAGTGGACCAGCGTTGTTATGTGTATCACTATTCATGGCTTCAGGGTATCGTTATGTGAGCCCTGCTTTTATTGCACACAACAGGGCTTTGTGTCTAACTGCATAGTTATGGGACCGTAATAGTAGGGGAGAGTGGGAGTGCGCACAGGGATACATTCCTCCATAAATAAGTGACAAGCAGAAAGTAACTGCAAACAGCAGGAGGCCCCGCTCCTCATCAGACCTGGGTGCTCACGGGCCGGTGTTTCATGGTGTTGTTCAACTGAGGGGACCGCCATTTATTCAGCACTGGCAGCTGTGAAAGAGAGCGCGACGTTCTTAAGATAGATAGATAGATACTTTATTCATCCCCAGGGGAAAATTTGTTGGGCCAAGACACAATTCACTTTTGTGACCCTCTGCAAGTGTTTTTTGGGGCCAGAAATGCTGATGGTAAAAGTGCATCGAGGCGGGTTGTTAAGACCACAGAGTGTAATTCTTGGTTTGGAAGAGCTGCTTTAATTATGACTGAGGTCTGGCTGAAGGCTGACCTCTTGGTTGGGTGTGATGATGTGCGTGTCGTTGTCAGGACAGAAACACTGACACTAACTGCTCTGGCTGCCATGGCTGTGATGAAAACTCAAGAATTTCAGTTGACCATGTTTGACGCTCTATGAGTTGACTTTGAACTTTATATTGTCAAATACTTTATGTAACTGTTCAAGCAAAAGCAAAAACTAGAGGATAGTTGTTATTGCTCTATCCATCTGCTCATATAGCCACTGTTGAGCATGTTCAAGCCTGCTCTCTGGGTCGTGTTGCGTACAGTTCTGGGAAACGTAGGAATTTACTAATATATGCAGAAGGAGATGAGGTGGCTTGAGGTGAAGCTTGAGCAACAAAAAAAAAGGAAATTACCTTTAAACTCTTAAGAGTTGAATGAGCATAACTATGTAAAGAGTGTTAGCATAGCATGGCGCTAACTCAGTGCCGCAGTATAATGACATGATCCCTGTCTATTGGCCAGTTAACTGTCTGCCTATTGTGGCTGGGAGCCTGAGCACGTGAGTGGGTGAGAGCAGACAGTGGGTGGAAGCAGACTTGTCTCCATATGTTAGACATCGTCCGTCAGCTGCAGCATTGTGTTTGTTCATGCGCTCACCCCACCACTTTCAATTACATGGCCCACAAACTAGGCCATTGATCCCCTCACGTTTTCCTGTTAAGGTATGACAATTTGCGCCTTCTTCTTGCACATTTAGATCAGGTCACTTACATCAGCAGCTGTATGAAATGATCTCATGCAGACTCACAGCCCCCCCTGTGTCTTCCTTTACATAAACACACACATATATATATATATATATATATATATATATATATATGTCGGCTCTAGACGTTTATGTGCTAGCACGTTTGCACAATATATATAGTCGGCGAGAGCATGTTTGCTAACTGTCAGGCAAATAGGACAGTGTTGCTTTTAATAAACCCTGAAGAAGCAACAAACACAAAGACTGATGTCTCCTGCGAGGTTCCTAATTGGAAACAACACCGCCTGCAGGACAGTTACTTGTCTGAGACAGTGGTGTTGATCAGATAACTCCATCTCATATTAGCTGGCTGCCATGTGCTGAGAGCAGTTTGGATGTGGCTCAGAAGTAGGTTATGACACATTTGGATGCATGCTAGTGTCTGGTGGGCCCCTCTGTGGGGATTGAGAGTTAAACAAGAGACAGCTTGCAAACAAAGACCTGATAAAGAATAGACGGTGTGTATGGCTGTGTGCGTGTGTGTGTGTGTGTGTGTGTAAACAGTATGTGTGTCAGACAGTTTGACTGACACCTGTTAGTTCTCAGAGTCTAGTTTTAAGATGTGTTTGTTGTCTGTATCTCCTTCTGCAATGCTCTTTATACTGCCTGTCTCTCTCAGACACATTTACATTCAGCCTATGACCGCTCCATGGTAGCAGAAGAGCTTTTAGCCTGAGGGCGAGGGGCTAGTCGCTCTGGGTCCTGGAATGCAGTTGACTTTCTAAATCCCCACCAGTCTATCCTGGGGCTGCGGGGCAGGGCCTATCTCAAGCCCCCTTTTTCCACGTGAGCCACGTCTGGAATCTCTAAGCAAGCCGTTAGCTGATTCCCCGAGTCTTACTCCTTCACCGCCGCTGCGTGTGTTGATCCTAAAGTGCAATGGAAGAGGAAATAGCAGATGAAGACAGAGATTGTTCACTTGGCGAAGGTAATGAGCTTTCTGACGTGCCACCCGCAAATTAATTCTGATCCTTTAGAGGTTTGAGTCTGTTCTGTCTGCTGAGTGTAATTTGGTTAGCAGTGGGGAAACTGTTTGGGAGTTAAAAATAGGATTGGAAGTACATGAGACTACTGCAGCTCTGAACTTGAGAGGTGTGGGGGTTTGGGCTGATGGGGCTGGTGACGAAGCTTAATCTTGACTCTCCACCACTTTGAGTATTTTCTTTGTGTGTTTTTTTCTACATGATCTCCAGGTGAAAGCTGTAGATTACATTACCTCCCTCTCAATCCCAGCATGTCTTTGACAAGCACACAGCATGCTTTCAAAAAAGAAAAGAAAAGCCATATTAAACAACCCACGATAGTGGAAAATCACTTGAAATATCCATCTTCAACTGTTGACGAGCTGAACTCAATAAGAGGTCCTTTATTTTCCGTCATTACCCTCTGAAAGGTACACATTATAGCTCTGCCTGGCTGTCTAGAAAACAAGGCTTGCTTTGCTTCCATCCATATTCTCTCTTCTCTTCTCTTCTATTCTCCTCTCAACTCCTCTCTTGCAGAATCTCACAGGAAAGATGTCAGATTGATGGATTATTTATTTATTCCCCGGGCACTGATTGATTTAATAAGATAGCAGAGTCCGACAATGTTTTTGTGCCTAAAGAGGTTGTATTTATTCTTCCCTAAAATAAAATATCCATCTTCAACACCTCTTTTGTTTAAGAAAGTATTTGTGTATGTGATGAAAGGGATCAACTTGCCAAGTGCAGTTTAAGTATGGCTCAAGCCTTCCTAAAAAGTAACAAAAGACATTTGCTTCAAAACAAATTTCATTAAAATGTCAACCTTCAATTAAATGTATTGTATCAAGCAGTCTTTGCTCATTTTTACTTTTTTGCAAGGCTCTGGATGCATAAACAGATGCTTTGGATAACGTTTCTGAGTTTTTCCATTTGTGTTCTTACATTAACGGATATCCTTGGCTTTTATATTGTCAGGTTAAATTATGGATTTAGTGCCGATGTAAAACAGCATGAATATATAATGAACTGGGTCAACGGCATATGTTTATTTCGGCGTTGCTTCTGGAGAGAATATTAACATGATTGTGCATATGGAGTCTGTTAGTTTGATCTTTATTTACTTTCTTGAATGGAGTATAATAAAAGAGCAGAGCTCACAGTCTGAATTACATCCACTTGTTTCAAGTGTTAGGTCTCAGATGGTTGAATTTGCCCTGATGTGCCCTCTTCATGACCTCTGGAATGACAACATACACACACACACACACACACGTCCTTGCTGTCAAAACATCAGCACAGCACATCTGTTTTGACCCTTTGCCTCTCTGTCCCCTCTGCCCCCTCAGAACAAAGCAAGAGCAACCTGAAGGTAACCTCCTCGGAGGACGCCCAGCACGTGAGCCGCAGACAGGCCTCCCCAAATGGGACGGCCCCTTCAAAAGGGGACGCCAAAGGCAGCCGCACTGTCCCTCGTAGGCACACGTTAGGAGGAGCCCGCGGCTCTCGAGAGATCCTGGCTATGCAGCCGCCAGACATGGACAAGAAGAGGGAGGCCTTCCTGGAGCATCTGAAGCAGAAATACCCCCATCATGCCTCAGCGATCATGGGTCACCAGGAAAGGCTGCGAGAGCAGGTCAGTGGGTTGAGAGAGGCAATGTTGTCGTTTGTTTTAGTATGAATATAAAAAAATGAATCAAATGATAACTCACAGAGCTACCACGGACGTTTTAGCATCTTTCAGGGCATTGTTTTTGTTTTACGGCCTGCAAACTCCATCCACCTTGTTTCTAGATGGAAGCAGCTGTTGTGAGTGTAAAATGTCTAATGATTATTTATTCCTTGAAGTCTGTACAATACCTGTCTGTTCAATATAGTCTTTCATGCTTTGTTTCCTTTAATATATTTTATTTGCCAATACCCACTGCAGCAGCTATATTTACTATAATTTCACATTATTGTTCAATTTAATCTGACACTAATTCATCCTACATCCGCCAATTCATATGCGATACAACTATAACTCAAATAAATAGACAACCTAACCCTTTTTTGCGAAGAATTGGAAGAGTAGATACCACTCTGAAGTTTGTACGCTAAATATGTAGCTGGTGCTAGCAGCCGGTTAGCTTAGCATCAAAGGAATCTGCCACATATCCCCCTGTACGATGGCACATCGTTGTTTATAAACTGCAGTTTGTATCCAGATTAGACAAACAAGGTACAACATGTTAATACACATTACAAGATGCATAATGCTGTTCATGACAGACTCACATGTGAACTTCTAAGTGCTCTTATATGGTCACATTGAGGTATTGTTATGTTCCTCTGCAGACTGAAGTAACATTGCAGCAAAACTATTTTCTCCTCTCCCTTTTTTGCCGCAGGTTAAATGTGAAGTCGATCCTATAAATCTGCCTGTCACGTTTCCCTCCCACAGCTGCTGTGAAACCGTAATGTAGTGTTTTTGTGAAGGAGTAGAAAACATGTGAAGAGTGTGAATTGTCTGCACACTCTCACGCCCGTTTTGCCATAATTAGACTTGTCTATAGCTTCAGACTGCTTTGTTTATTATATACGACAGTATGGCGTATTAAGTATCCACGTCTTAATGTTGTTTTGGAGCATTTACTCATCGTAAAGTCTTTTTGAAGTCAAGTAACGTGATGGGGGGAGGGGGTGACACAGAGGGAGTCACGACCAGGACATTCGGCTCACCTGGTCATTGTCTGCTTGTTTGCTCTGGGTCAGAGGAGACAAAAGGGAGGGGCAAGCTGGCTTTGTAGCCAAAACAATTGAGGTAATGATGAGATTGGCACTGAGCCACAGGGGAGCTCCAGGCAGTGGTACGAGGCATTGTGCAGGAGGAATTTTGTGTGCTGCTCTCAGACCAGCCCACACAGCCTGCACACATGCAAAGTGAACCCTTTTCGCCAGGAAGTGGTCGTGAACTCTTCCCATTTGCATGGGTAATATCCGTCAGCAGGGATGCTCTGTTATGTTGCTCCAAACCTATCAACTCAACTGTGTTTTTGTGTGAGTATGTATGTATGTATGTATGAATGAGAGAGAGATATTTTACCATCACGCCATCAAGTATCTATGGAAGATCTGTGCAGGGAAATGGAGGGAAGAGTTTGTTGTGAGCTTGAGGTAGTCTGACAGGTAAATTCAGCTCTGAACTGGGGTGGAGTCAGAGTTGCCATAGTGAGTCGTGATGTCACCGCTGGAGGGGCTCAGTTTACGTGTAGGTGCCTGCTGGAGCGAGCTGGCTGCGCGAGCGCTGTGCAGCCTATGTGTGTGTGTGTGTGTGTGTGTGTGTGTGTGTGAGCGGGGACGCGGCTCTGCAGAACAGGCGATGGATCTGAAGAATGTCTCGAGGCATGGCTCCGCCGAGGAATAGAAGTAAAGTTTACATACAGACGGAATAAACTTGTCTCACCGACGCCCGGGCAGAGGCAGTGAAAAGGTAGGAGAGCCGACAGTCGGAAACTTTGCTGTTCCTTTTTACGCAGTCCAGCCGTTGCGTGCCATTGTGCGTACTACCGCACGAATGCACGGGTTATTGCGCTTTTAAGCAAAGTGTAGTCCGCCCGGGAGGGTTTGTGCTGCAGCAGAGTGCACGCCGGCGGGTGTCAGGTGCTGCAAACTTCACTAAGAAGCAATAGCAAAACTTTTATTAGGACGCACGAGTTTTATTAGGAGAGAGAAGGGGGGGGAAACGTCTTCAACCGCAAGTGATCCCTTCACTTCACCGATGTTTAGTTCGATGGACGCCGTGAGGTGGTCGGCAGTAATTCACCCTGGAAGTAGAATCTCATATACCTGCAGCAGCTCCCCATAACCCGAAGGAGATGGCACGAACGTATACAGCAGTAATTGCAGAGCAAATGATCGACTGTGAACGGAAGGTAGGGGCTAACAACGTGTCATATCTCGCAAGATAACGATTATGGATCTATTACATAATTTACGCGGTTGGTTACTGATATTATGAATACATGTTTTGCAATGACGTTATGTTTGGCATGTGGTACAATAACCCTTAAATCAGAGATTTAGTAATTTCATATTTCTTTAAATGTGTTTTAGTGTCAATTTAGTTTTTATAAAGACTTTCATAATCTAAATTAAACCTGTAGTGGATACTGTCATGGTTTCTCTTCAATATAACGTATTGGTTCTTATTGGATTTCTTATTCTTGGCATGCATTAAATGTATGTATTGTTTTATTGACTGATTTCCTGGCAATTTGATTCCATATTACCTTGGATGTATCCATGGTTGGTGGATTTGTTCAGTGCATGCAATAAGAAGCAGCACGAGGAGGACGATTTTCTTTTGTTTATGTATGAGCTTGTGTAGGAAATTATGTTTGGGGTTATTCCGGGGTCATAGGTAATTTAGTTTGGAACATACTAGTCTTATTAGCAAGGGGTTCACTCATCTGACAGTTCTTTCGTAATAGTTGAGTTGCTGTAAAACAAAATAAAAATGTAAATCCTATTTGTGTTATTTCAAAACTTTTTCAAGTTCCTCCCTCGGCTGCTGAATCACTTAAATAAGAACGGGAGATAACATGACCTGTTGGGGCTGATATGCTGATTTTGAACGACATGTTCATTTTTAAATTGATTTTGGGATAAAACTACTTGTATGTTATTCAGCTGTTGGGAGTGAGAGTTGAGTGGTGATGGCTCTTGAGTTCATCATGTCAGGGAAGAAAATACAAGATGCTGTCAGAAAGCAGACTGGTTTGAACATGAATTTCTGGCAAATGAACGCAGCGCTGCTAAATGAAAAAAAATGATTGAAGACCGTACTTGACGTAATCTAATTCTGGGTGCCAATATGAATGCAACCGTTCACTTCTAATATTAACGGCAGAAAATGAAATCAAACAAAACAAAAAGGACATGTTTACTGAAACGTTTGTCATTTAATGTCCCGGGGAGGAGTCATTACTTATTCTGCTTTGAGGAAAAACATAAAGTAAAGTCAAGTGGCTGATGGGCAGAGCAGCACGGAGGTTCTCACGCAGACATAAAAGTGCCGACCATACAGGAAAGACAACATCAGTGGCAACAATGCACGCTTCAGAGGTGAGAAAGAATTGTCTCCGGAGGCTTGAGTTACAAAGGCGGGGATTTATCAAGGTCAAGCAGAGGTTGGGAAGATGATATCGCTTCAGTCTGAAAAGTGGATGACCCCACTCCTCCCAGCATGACTGCACACACACACACACACACACACACACACACACACACACACACACACACACACACACACACACACACACACACACACTGACTCAGCCTTATATAAAGTACCCCTCAATTCTTCCCTCACATCCTTCTGTGATCTTTAAACCTACTACAAAAGCGAGTGGTTTAATTTCCTCCTCCTCTCATCAGGCCAGCAAAGACCTGGATCCCACCCAAGGGAGATGAGATAATATCCCACTGGCCTGACCGCCACCCATCCTGTCGCCCCTCTCTCTCTCTCTCTCTGTGCTCAGGGGCTTTGACGAACACAAACTGTACTGCTTGACCGATCACAGACCCACACACAGAAATTCCCTTCTTCCGCCTGTGTGTCAGTGTACGTGTGTGATGAGCTGTGACTTGCGAGGCCCCTGGTTTGTCTACATGTACAGCTGTGGGCACCGGACAGACAGGCAGACAGACAGACAGGTCTGTCACCCCCAAACTGATAATCCATTGGCTGATGAGAGCGCAGATACAGTAGCAGCGTGAGTCAAAATAGGTTGCTGTGTCTTCCCAGTGCAATTGTTGCGAACGGTGTAGCGACAGTATTTGATTCGGTGTGTGCAAGTATGCCGTGTTGAAGAAAGGTGATGTCAGGTATTTCTATGCACTGACCTGACCTGAACAATAAAGAATCAGTTTGCTTCTGGTGCCAGTAAATTTGTTTTCGATTTTCAAAGATGAATTTACGACTAAAGATGTTTTTATTTCTGGCTTAGGGTGAGACCATTTTTCAATTTATCACAATGCAGTTTCTTTATTTCTGTTTATTCACTTTTTTTGAAAACCAGTTTTGGGTTGTTTGGCATTGAAATGATGGCACACATGTTGAACATGTTGAGAGCGGCTGTCTGTGTGTACTAAAAAACCAAGATGCCGTGCAAGCCCTCGAAATTTAAAGCACATCATTCATTTAATAAATACAAATGTGCTTTATTCAATTACAAAATACATATTTTTACAAATATAGCATTTGTGGAAGTGGGCATTTTTGCAAGGTATTGTTTCCCTCTTCATTCACACATGATCTTTTGTAGGCAATTGTCTTGTAATACCCCATTTGTTGATTATTGTCGGTAACGTAGTATGGCAGTACTGTATCATGGTAACATCTTTGATGTAGCTTTTTTACATTACGCAATTTAGAAGGTAGAGGGGATGATAATAATAATATTGTTTACGTTGAAAAAAGAGAAGGAACTTTTATTGGGAATAATAAATTAGAAGAAGCCTTGGACAATGTTCACATCAGAAGAGATCCCTGATGCTGCAGTTAGTAAGAACCCCAGTAAGGTGCACAAGATCAGTTCATGTTGAAAAAAGAGCCACATAAATACTGCTCATTTGTCATTATACACAGTAGATGTACTGTAAACTCTCCCTCCGAGTCTGCAACATTTTGCCGGACCCCCACATACTTCACTCTGTGGGCTCCTGGCGCTGCTACACTCTTGCTCCCTAGAACCAAGGTCGGCTAGATAACACTGGCTCCGAGCATGCATTACCTTCCTGGGAGAGATCTGATCAAAGAATAGGGAGGGAGTTTTGGGAGGGTTGTTTTTAACTAAACTGCACAAAGAAAAATAATCATTCTTTGTCTTCCACTCTTGGCACAGTATTCATGCAGTATCACAAGAGTTGACAGGGATGATCTGGTAAGCACACATGCAGATTATTGCACACTGGAACATTTTTACCCATGTGATATTTTCACAAAAGACCTCTTTGTCGTAGCCTGTATTGCACCTTGTGTCTGAAATCACACAACCAGACACTGTGTGCAGCAGGTCTGCAGCAAAACATCTGCTTTTAATCATCATCAAACCTCCTCCACTGACCATCAAGAACAGGAGCTGCACTGTTTTTAATAGCATCTGCCACCTCGGCACGCAGTGACAGTTTGAACGCTACTGCAAGTAACACAAACAAGAACCACGAGGTTAATGACGGGCATGCGTTGACCTGCCAGTTAATAGGGGTTATGTGGCGGGGGGGTTGGGATTTTGGGGGGTGCAGCACCCCAACTGAGAGGACAAGTGGTCCGTGGAGCGGCGCCAAGGCTGTGTCTAATCCTGAGTGTCGTGGGGAGGGGGAGGGAGCGAGGGAGGGGGTTAAGCCGCTCTGACAGAAGGCCCTGATGGACCTACCTCTGATCACTGCTGATAATGAGTCAAGCCAGACAGAATTTTGCACAGAAACGCAACGCCGGTGTGTTAATCAGACCAGCTAATCAGGTCTGAGCTCTTTTCCGTGTACTGTGCTGCAGCTCTTCTTAACAACAGAAGTCAGAGCTGTCTTTGGACATATTGTTGCTCCTCTGGTTTAACAGGCGGGTGGCGGTATGGAGGATCCTAAAATGTTCAGGTTTTCTTGACAGATTTGCTGAGAATGGAGGTGAAATGTCTGGGACCTCTTTAAACCATTACATTCCTTTGGGTGCAATTAAGGCTGTTTGTCAATACAGTAGTTGCAGCCTGAGGAACATTCCTTGACTTATTTGTATCACCCTGGCTGTCCACACCTATGCAGCGCCACACCGGCAGAAAAAAACACATCCGCCGCTTTAATTTTGTATTATATTGCCTCTGATAACATGAGATGAATTTAATTGTCAGTTACTGAATAGCCTGCAAGCTCTCCACCCTCAAATGTCACATCTTTCCCAGTAGTTACCTGTTTGGTTGGTCTTTTATGTTTGTTTTGTACTTGAAGGAGGCCTTCGGCTTCAGGCATGTTGGCATCCTTTCTATTCTTTGTTTGTTCAGCAAGATGATGCCAGTCATTAGACCCGGTTGAAGAACTCATTTACTTTGATGATTCACTAAGCTTAATGGACAAAATGTGCTGTCAACAGTCAGGATGATATGACGCGCATGCTGTTGTGTTCACTGTTGTTGTCAGTCAGATCTATGTATTTGTGTTGCTGAACATCTTTCATTTTGGTGGATCGCCATCACTGGCACATTTGTTCATATGTGTATATATTGACAAAGATATTCCAAGTTGCATGACCCCCCCAGAACCAAATGGGGGAAAAAACAGTAGGGGAGTTCTCCTTGTTTTCTCTATCTGTTGCATACCTTTGCATGCAGCCTGACATCTGGACTCCACCTTGGGCCAAAGGTATGAGCCTAACTTCAAAAGGCAAATCAGACACAGAGGCACATCGGGATGAGTTCACCACTGACAGGACCGGCTGCAAGCATCTGGCTCAAACCTTATTTTGATCTCCTGTGCTTTACTTCCAGTTGGCCCTTCTCAGTGGAGACAAAGGGGCACAGTGTGGTTAGGGGGCAAAGCAAAGCATGGCGGCAACTTGGCTCAAAGGCATACTTGCTTTTCTAAACGTTTCAAACAAATCTTCAGCAGATAGAACGAGAAGGAGGTTTATATTTTACTAAACACGATGACATAGACGACTGGCAACACCTGGAATAGTATGCAGTGGGAAAGTAAATATTTCAGGCATCAGCAGCAAATGGAATCAGTAATAAATTAGATTACTTGACAGAAGTGAAGCATGTGCTGCAGTTAATCATAGCACCTCCATCTCGGGTTGACACCATAATCTTCCTCAACTATGGCTCATGTTTTACGTATACAGGTATTCACCTGTTGGTTTAGTTTGCTGCTTCACACTTTGCAGATGGTGTGAAAGTGGAAGCTAAAAAAAAGAAAGTCGGGTCAGCTCAGTGTTGAGAAGATATAACACGATAATCATCAGTGCGTGCTGTTGTTTATTAACAGTTGAGTTTTCATGACTTATCGCATCACTGAGTCATCCAGAGCTAAGAGCTTAGAATTGTGTGTGTGCGTCTCTGTGTGAGCAATGTTTCTCATTGTGTCTGTGAGAGGTCAAAAACAGGTCATGTTACTACAAGTCATTGAGAGGACAAAAATAATAGATAGTTATACAAAATAAGCATGACAGATATGCACATAAAATAGTCCGTATTTAACTTCCAAGTGTAAAATAAACTGACGCTGATCACTTTTTCAGGAAATTCAGAAACATTGAAATGCAGTTCTATCAAGTTAAATGAAAACTTCAGTTCACTCCTTATTATCTGACTCTTTTTCTGCACACACAGAAACTCTCCTCTGGGAGAGCGGATATAATAAATCTCAGTGGAGGAGCGCATGTTGTCTTTGCTGACTTGTTAATTAGGCATGAATAGCAAAGCCATTATCAGGGCTGGTTTTATGGGACGAAAAAGGAGACTTGACACTTGACAAAATACTGTGATTTAAAACCAGCCAAGACTCCAAAATACATTGTTATGGAATAAAGGTGAAAAAAGCTTTAGCTTCAGCAGTACAAGAATAAAGCCCCTTTGATCCCAGTAGATTATATGTACGTCTCTGTGTGTGCAACATGATGTAGAAGATGCAGGACTCCGGTTTCTCGGGAGAGAAGAAAGCCGTCTTTGTTTTGGTGACCACAGGCTCGGAGCCACACACACATCCACACATTCTCAGATACACTTCCAGAGAGGCTCAAATTAGACCTGGAAGGTGATTTCTTTCAGGAGAGACGCTCTCTGGAGACGGACCAGGTTCATGTGAGGACGTGTCATATAAATGGGCCATCCGAAATGTGAGCTTGGCTCTGTCCACTGTGCATATGTGGATGGGTGCTCTTTGTGTTCATTATGCAGGGTGTGTGTGTGGTTTTTCTGGGATAATCTAAGTATTCCAAGGTTAAATATGTTTTGCTCTTGATGAAGTGATTTTAAAGAACAAGTCTTGACAGATCATGGTTGTGCAGTCACATTGGCAAATAGTTGGCATCTATCTATTTGGTTAGAGAGCGATGGTGAACGAGAAGACTTAATACTTGCACGCTGGTGGGTGTGTGCAAATCGTTGCATGCAAGACGAGTAAATGATCTGTCTTGGTATAAGTCTGGACCTGTCGTTTGATGCAGGGCCTTGACTCGAATGCGTGGTTTAAAACTCCGACACAGCACCTTGTCGATGAAAAACAAATTGCTCTTCCTGCAAGGATTCCAACATTCATTAGTGTAATATTTGTTGCATTGGTATTTGAATGTGTGGGCATGTGTTCATGCATTCGGTGTGTGTGTGTGTGTGTGTGTGTGTGTGTGTGTGTGTGTGTGTGTGTGTGTGTGTGTGTGTGTGTGTGTGTGTGTGTGTGTTCTATAGGGTGAGGGCCTGCTGAGTATTTCTTGCATAGGCTCTCAGGATTCCTGAAGGTAGAGTCGGGTCTGATCTCCTCTGGACACTAGTGTCATTTCTCTGTCTTCAGCCACTGGGCAGTGACATGGAAGCCGAGATTGGACATGTGGATTTTTGTTTAGCCCTGAATGGAAACTTTATGTAGTGTTAAAGCTGTTTCGGGGATCGTATTTTCTACTAATAGGCTGCTGGAATAGCCTGCAAGTAAAAAATGTTTGAACGTTGTGATTCGCTCAGACGTCCCTAATTCTCAAAGTCTCTGTCTCTCCAAAACTCTGTCTCGCACACAGTCGTGCACCAATGCATAACGTCAGACATACAAAAAAGCGGGGGCATCCGCTGTGAGTTACATCAGAAAGGGAAGGGAGCAGAACGGGGCAGTTGTACAGAGCAGGCGCTACAAGGGCTGAAATAACAAGTGGAGGAAATGATCCTGTTTTCAGTCACTGCTGGAAGGATATCGCCGTTGCTCTGACATGGTAAATACTACGTTTATGCTTTTAAGAGGATTTAGAACGTGATGTCTTTGGTTAAAAAATGCTTTTGAGCTGGACTGAGGCTGACTCATGAATTCAGATTTGAAAAGACTTTTAAAACTGGTGTGGCAAGTCAAGAGTTTTCTACTCCACAAATTCCCACTGGCCGATATATCTGATGGTCACGCAAAGTTGACTTCTGTAACCTCTGTCATTCAGAGGAGTGGGCGATGTCTGCTGGTGATAACCGTGACTAAGTCATGTATGCGTGAGTGGGTGAAATCAATTGGACGCCGTGGCTCACTTGTTGGAAATGTCAGTGGCGGAAGAGATAGTCATCTTGCCTCCTCTCTGCGGGGTTAGCAGACACAGCATTGTGCTTTCATTTGCAGTCTGAATGACAGATCTGCTTGTTTATATTCCACTTGCCAATGTCATATTTTATTAATAGGATGGTAATACCTGTGGTTATTATTCTGCCCAAATATTTTTTGACATGGTCTTTTGATTATACAGTACACTGATTGTAGGGCTCGAACTGCCACAACTTCTGGCTTCACCTTCACTGTCAGCTTTGACTGTGGATGCTATAAAATCATCTCCTTTTAACATACTAATTAACAAGCAGGCCCATTTTTTGAAAGGTCATCTGGGGATTTGGATGAAGGGATTAGAGGAGGAATGCATCAGAGGAGGGAGGGAGAGAGGGATGTGGTAGCAATGAATGGGAATGGATGACTAGGGGATTTCGGTATAATGTCATTAAGGCTAGGGGAGACAAAGGATGATGGTCTGTCCACAGACAGCATATGGACTGAGCGCTGACTGGTTGATTGACAGGGGCTTTATGATTCAAAGTTGAGCAGCACTGCAGTGGCACTGACTCACGGCTGTTTTTAATGAACTCTTGCAGGTTTGCGCCGGATTTTCTAACTTTTATTCCCGTGGAAAAACTGTGACACGCAAAAGGGAGGACTGTACTGATTCTCAAGGACACAAACTCTCAAAGCATCTCATCCAAATGTGACGCTGACCACATGTGAGCCGACGCTCTATACGTAGAATAGCATGTCACAATGAGATAAGCTAAGTTAAGTAAGGGTTGAAATGTCTGCCGTCTTCTGTTTATGTGTTTGCCAGGTAATTACAGTTAGCTCAATTTCCACTTCCTAAAGCTCGTGCCAAATTAGCATCTTAAGTGGGAAGCTGTGCTCACAACACCGTAGCTTGTGTTTAAAGCCATGCAAGCTTCCACTTCCACTCTCATGTTTGTATTTGTTCACGTCTAGAAAGACAATTTAGAAGGAGTCAATGAAACATGTTCCTCTGGTTAGCCGTATGTGTTTGCTCACTCTGTGTACAGAAGAAATGATGCCTGAATTCACCCTGTTAGTGGCTGTAGATAAATACATAAAAGTTATATTTGCCAGTTTATCGTTTGTCACATATTTCCGAAATGATGGAGCCCAAAGGTGAAAAAATATCTACAGATATCAGGAGAATCTTTTTTTTTTTTTAGGTGAAAGACATGCTATGTTTTGAGTACACTATTATAACCCCAATGTTTTTGATTATATAAGAAAGTAGGCACCAATCAGTGGGCTTTGTGTAGGCTTGCAGCAGGTGTGGTGCATGGTGCTCTGGCTGCTTTCTCCATGACGCAGCGGGCTCCTGGTGGGAGCTGCCATTATTCTTAACAATTGTGATTTACTTTAATCGCCCCGTCTCGGCTCCGTGTGTCAGGCGTTTTGTCAGGAGCTAAGACGGGGGCCGCACTGTACCTGCATGCTCAGGTGCAGATTCACTGAAGTGAACAATGTTGGCGTTGGAAGAGAGTGCAAAGTATTGTATAACGCGCGTGAATAATTTTCATATTACATCTATTTTGGCAGCGCAGACATGCACATGCACAGACCTGAGCTTTCTTGGTAACGACAGCATACTGTTTGTCAGACCACTGTAGCATGAATGCATTCAGGATGTCCTGGGTTCGGGTCAGATTTTCTGGAACAATGGCCTGACTCACTCATGCATACGGTCAGTCTGTCTTTGTATCCCTCTGTTTCAAACACAAACACACACACACACACACACACGCACACATTTAAACTGCTTATTTTCTTGTATCTGTTTTTTTTCTACAAGCATGGTTGTAGATCCATTTGATATAAAGCTGCTGCAAGCAGTGCATTCAGATGAGGCATTGCGTTTTTTCGAGACCTGCTCTCACAGACTCGGATCATGATGACTATTTGACAAAGGTGACAACCGACTGACATCGGCTACAGCACTTCACAGACAGCCCACCATCCTTCTCTTAGACATTTTCAGATTTCCCTGACACTTCCAAGATCTATTTTCTCGACGCGTTTCTTCTCAAGGGGCTCTTTTCACGACTCTATAACTTGTCATATTCCTGTGTATGAGCTAATGCCAGTGTCTCGGTTTCACATTCATCATAGCTGTCAGAGCAAATGTGGCGTACTGAGGGAGCCGCTGCTGAAAAAGCAGAATCACAGGCTGCATGGTTTTGACTGAAGCGGGGGAAATCACTCGTGTGGAATGTCCCGTAGGTGCGAGCGGGTTGAAGCAGGTTTTACGGTGGTAATCAGCGGTTGGCCTGCGGTTTTCACATCTGGATGCTAAAGCGGTATGGGGTTAGCCAGGACAGGAAGTGGCTTCTAATGCAAGGCTTTTCGGCAATATCAGAAGTAGCCGTTGTCAGTAAAATGATCCCAGTGTGCATGCATGAGAAAGAGGAAGGGGGAGAGGGAGACAGATGAGTTCATCTGGACTAAACTGTTGACCTTTGGATAGGACACCTCATTTGTCAGGTGTGGACTGGTGCATAGTGGTTTAACTTAATTACCTCTTTCCACAGGGAGGCAGAAGGTCTCATTTGCAATGTCCTGCACTTTAATATGTGACTGCTTCCGCTTTAACTATCTTTTTCTCCTGTGCAATTCTTCTCCAGCTGTCACACAGTGTCTATATAGACACATTGTGGGGGTTAAAAAAATTTGGAAAGCAACAGTTTTAAATAGGGCACTTAAAAGAAAAAGAAAGGTTCACAAAAGTGACATCTCAATTTACTAGTTTATCTTGTGAGACTTAAATTAATAGTTTAAGTAGATTGATACCACATATTGTTATAGTATAGTTAAATGAATTTTAGCCCAGCCCTATCTGATGGCTATAGTATACATTTAGTTCACCAAGTATGTTTTTGTATGGAACAAACTGATAAAACATGTTAAGTAAACATGTATATCAATTAAATATGAACTGCAGGTGTATCTTCTTCCGCTTTGGTATTTCACAAAATGTTGGATTGCACTGCCAGACAAGTTTAAAATGATTACTAACTGCGGATGACGGATGAAGCCAATATGATTCAGCATTCCCAAGGGTGACACGGTAGCATATGAGAAGATAGAAGCGCAGTGTGGGAGGGCTGTTTGGACTCAGCACCAATGCATACGCTCATTAATCATTCAGTGTTCATATTAAATTTCCCAACACATGTCTGGTTTCAGGTAACCGGTCAACTCGTTGTGACCCTCCTGTTTTAAGAGGTCACGATCATGCATTAACAGTATACGGGCATACTTTTATTCACATGTATTTAATCTGTGGGTGCTGCATCCTCAGCGTATTTTAATGGAATTACAGGAGTTGTTGAGTGATGGCTCAGCAGTTCTGCCTGCTGTGTCAGGTCGCCGCATCACACACAGTAAATGCGTGCACACTATAACTCAGCAAATATCACACAGGGATGAGAACAGAGATGATGGGATAAAGTGTGATATTGATGATGCAAATTCATGTATTGAATAGAAAGTATTACGAGGTGGGGTTTCAAGGATTTCTGTCATTCCTCATGAAGCTGAAATAAACGTATAAAATGAAAACTCTGCTGTAAGATTGTGTTGGAGACACATTTACAACGAGGTTCTCTTTTAAAATCTCTTTCTACTTTTCTTTGGTTTGCTGTTGACATTGGTTTGTTTCCATGGTTTCTCTGTTTTGTTTGCTGACCATTTCTTTTTCCATCTCGCCCTCCCACTGGCATGTACGAGCCATTTGCTTTTTATTTCATTCTTCTCTCCTCTTTTTCTCCCATCAGTCTTTGCAGGGCATGCTCTCCTCCCTTTACTCTGAGCTTGACATTCAGAGGTACTTGATGAAAATCCAGTTGGCCCACAGAGTTAGTCAGCCTTTTATCTTATCTGCATTATGCCATTGTGTGTGTGTGTGTGTGGGTGTGTGTGTGTGTGTGTGTGTGTGTGTGTGTGTGTGCGTGGCTACTTTGCATGTATGCATCCTCACTAGCATACCGTGTGACCATGTTTCCAACCCTTATGCCTCCGTGCCTCTCAGCGTACGACCTGTCTGTGCCTGCCAAGCACACTTGTCTGGCTGCCAGGATAAAGCCGTTCTGCCCATGAACGCTTCCACAAATGTCAACTGCACTTAATATGAAAAGCTTACATTCTTAATTTGTCCGTACGCGTATGAGTGTGGGAGAACAGCAGCGTGTGCATGCAGGTGTGCTCGAGATAACCTGATGGACCCGGCCTTGTGTCTCCAGCTGCATTAAGCTCAACAGCATCGCGCTGCCAGGGAAGAAGAGCATTTCATAAAGAGCCCAGTGTTCACTGACCCCCTCAGTTCTCGTCCCACCTCGTCCCTGTGGTACGGATCACCTTACAGGCTCTGTAGCCATGTCACACATTGTCTTATTGTATCTGTGGCTCGACGATGCCGTGTCATGTAGATCAGATTACAGGAGAAGCCAACGGGTCCTCAAGTCTTTGATGACAATTCTTGATCCTTAATCAGTCGTAAAAAAAAGAAAGAAAAGGGAAGTCCTTCTTCTTTAGTACCCACACTGCAGGTTTCTGTTTGATCTCTTTCAGTTTGTCATCATGCCATTTTTGAACTGTTTGTTATCTATTGGCATCATCGACCCTGGGTTGGCTCAGGCAGGTGCAAATGAAATCTAAAAGCTAAGACTCCTGCAGTATGTTTAGAAGCTTCATCGTGCTTGACGTTTAGTTGCTGTGATGTGCTTGTGTGACAGCAATGAGCAGGGTTAGATGTGTGACATCCAATATTAACACTTCTGTGCCTTTTGCGTGACTGCAGTGGTTTTATTTAGTTATTGTGTTGGAGTCACACTCAACTTTAACGGCATCTTTATTCCCCCCCCGAAATGCATCATATCTTAAAGAGTATGTTTAACACTCATTAGATAACGAGAAAACGTTGTCGTGTCCTCTCAAAAATGAAAAGCTAATGCATGTATCAGTGTGTGTGTGTACCGTGTGTCCCGGGTCTAACCCTTGCCGTGTCATGTTTCCATGTGCCTCCCCCTCCAGAGCAGAAGCCCAAAGCACGGCCCGCATTCCAGCGCCGGCGACCAGGTTGACCACCTATCCCTGGCCTCCCTGGAGTCGTTGGACGCCATGTCTGAGTCCGACTCACCTACAGCCTTCACCCGTGGCAGCCGGATTCGTGCTAGCCTGCCCGTGGTGCGATCGACCAACCAGACAAAAGACCGCTCGCTAGGTATGTTTCGTATGTATGAGGCCTTTCAGTTGAGAAAACGCATCCAAGTTAGGCTTTGCTTCAACTGTCTTTAAGTTCTGTTTCCCCAAACTGCCACAGAGAAAATCTTATATCTGGTCTATTAAGAACTTATTGAGAATAAAGGCATTATCGTAAATGGACTTTGTGAATAGACTGAGGGGGAATTGAATTGACACAAATTCTTTCTTGATAACCTACTTTTTGCAGCTCTTTCAGCATAACCTTGGCACAACTCAAGAACTTGTTTAAATAACTCCTAACCACACCATGATCTCACCGTTTCACCTTGTCCAAGCCTCAGCCTCTCACTCCATCTATCTTCTCCTCTCCTCCCTCCTTCCTTTCTCCACCTCAACTCACGGCTCCGTTGTAATTAGAATTCATTCCCTCTGTAGTGAAAGATTAGGGAATCCATCCACAGTATGCCATCGTGTTATTGACAGGATTAGAAATGGGTCGTCTTATCAACACAAATAGTGCTTCATTTGCATCCATATGCGGAAACGCTGTGAGTCGTGCAGAATTAGGTTGCAGCATTCGGGTGAGAAAGTGATGGAAACAGTTTGAGAAGTTCCCAAACAAAGTGGAGAGTCTGTAGTTTTTTTCCGGAAAATAGTCTTCAAAGGTAGCTCGCAACCCAGCTCGGCATCGGCTGCTGGATAATAGAAAAGCATCTGAATGGCACGCCTTTAAGTGAAAATGAATGAAACTATAGGGTGCCACTTTTCCACGCTTTTTCACGCCTGTCGCCCCGCTTGCTCTGCGTGAGAAGCAGAGATGCAAAACTTGTACAAAAACACTTTGCTTTATCACCCGTGCATGCACAAACACACACACACACACACATATGCCCCAGCTCTCGCTTTTTCCCTCTAAAAAACACCAGGACACGCCGTTATGACAGTGGGGGGTTATGGTGTGATAAAGGGGGCGGAGAGAAAAAGGGGCACCACTTAGATACAGTGTCCCTCCCTCAGCCTTTCACGCACGCACACTTCGCTTGGTCCCAACGGACGTTTGGGGCTTAGTATACTCAGCTTGTGCGGGAGGAGTTGTCGCATGGGTTTTTCCAGAGCATCATAAGACTTAACAGAAAACAGGAAATCCTTAAAACCCCTAATGTGAGTATCAGATTTCACCCAGAGTGTGGCATCAAGTGTATCGTATTTATTCATTCTGTGGTTCCGATATAGCATGTTTCTGTTTTTATTGTCCCATTTTAAACTTTCTGATGATATCAACGGGTCAGGATCTTGATGTTTTCAGGATTGTGCTTAGTTTTAAGATTTTGTATCCCCACTGGATACACTTGGAAAATTCTTGAAGCTCAGACAGTCTGCACCGCTGTGCCCATTTGGTCAGGAAACCCACTGGCCATTTGCTTCCAATCCTGAGTGAAACCAGGCGCTCAGGAATGTAACAGGACTCTGTGCTAGAACCAAGCTATTCAACATTGTTTCGGCAATTAAAACTATAACTTAAAGAATTCAAATCTTCATAATGCGTGTTCAATCAATGGCACTTTGTCATCTAACTCATTCGCTGTAATTGCCAACATCTGGATGAAAACTAGCCGACTGTTAACATAACAGCTCTCAGGGGAAGGATGAAGTTATTCTGCAAATGGGCACTTTGTTAAGTTATTACTACCCAGAAACCCAGACAGACCAGAAAGAGCAATAATAGACTCAGCAATTTTATTTCCTGGATTTGCCCTCTCTCTGTCTCACCCTGTCTTGTGGAGCATGTAGGGTCTTGTATAATATTTCACCAACATCTGGTAGCTTTTACTGGCTCAGTCCTTTTAGGGAGTTACACAAAGTAAAACCATTCCTCTTTTCCTTCAAAGCAACTATTTGTAGTGCACAAATTTAAAAGTGACTTTGAAATGACCGATTTATGGGTATCACAGCAAGTCTTTTGTCTCATCAGTTCATGAAACATGACATTCTGGACGATTCTCATGAAATAAGACCCCAAAAAACATTTAGCTCCTTTGTTCTTTTTATTAAGGTTCTAATGTTGCTACAGATGAATTCAATATAAATATGTACCATGCTGTTTCGAGCAATGAATCAGAGAATAGAAATAGAAATCTGTTGACTTCTATTCCCTGGCATTGTTTATACAAGTGCAGTATGGGCGTGTTCATCGCTTTGAAAACATCTGTTTTTGTAAAGCACAGAACAGAAGCCACACCCAAGGTTCAGAGGTTCAGGCTTTGGTCTTTTTGATGCACAACTTGAGCACACGGCCTTGCTTCTGCCTCCTATGTTGTGCCCCAAACTCACCTTTTAAGTATCAAGTCATTTGTCTGGAATATACAGCATGCTGTAACACAAATAGAAGCTAAGTGGCAGGTTAAGAACGACACTTACTTGTACTTGCATGTCTTACAAGTATGCTACTGAGGACATTACCACCACAGAAAACAAAATTTGTTCGCAGTTCAATAGTTGTTGGGCAACAATTGAGGGTAAGCATTCATTCTGTGGCCCCAAAAAAATTGATTTCCAAAACCACGAATGGTGTTTATAAGAAAGTTCGCCAGTGCTGTTGTATTAAGCTGTTTTATCTTACATCAATCCGGAAAGGTGAAAAGTTGCTGAAAAAGATAAAAAATACAGATTTTGACAATTTGGTTGTTGACCATATTCGAAGCAACCAGTCTCTAATTTCAGTTGCTCAGTCAATACTTAAAGCCAATGTTGTAATCTTCTTCAAAAACATTTTTTGTTATGCTCGTTCAAGTTCTTTTTACATCCCGACAGCACTCATAAAATCAAAGACTCTGACAAAAAAACTAAAACATTCTGATATCTGTGACTGGCAGGACTGTAATAAGCCTGTCAATGCCACCTGTCTGTTAACAAGCTGTGAGTACTAATAATAGTCAAACTCATAGTTTACATTCATTAGGATATGTTTATGTTCACGATGATAAATTTGAGGGAGTGGCTTTGGTCAGAGGCCTGAAGGGACGGGCTGTCAGTGTTGCCGACTTGGCGACATTCCGGCTAATCACCGTGCCCCCCTGCTTTCTGTCTGCAGGTGTGCTGTACCTGCAGTACGGGGACGAGACCAAACAGATCCGCATGCCGAATGAGATCACCAGTATCGACACTATCAGAGCTCTGTTTGTTAGTGCCTTCCCACAGCAGCTCAACATGAAGATGCTGGACTCGCCCAGCGTTGCCGTCTACGTCAAAGACGACATGAGAAATATGTACTACGAGCTCACTGATGTCAGGTAAAGGCCTACGGTTGTGTGTGATAAACGTATACAGAATATGTATTTGGCTGCATGTGTTGTGTTTTGTCAGTTTAAGTTCGGACATCCAGGGTTCATAATGTTTCAGTCTTCCTCTGAAGTCCTTTCCTTTTCCCCTCCCTGAGAACTTCCTGTTTAAACTCTCCCTGCACAGGAAGTGTCACTGGCCAGGAAAGCTTCTTGCTTCCTCTTTCCAACATGTTGAAACTAAGTAGGAAGAATTTTATTTGGAGATGAAGCCCTTTGGCAAGATGTCTCCGATGTTCTGTACCCAAACAAACTGAAGAGCACTCTTAAAAAACGTAGATGACTTTCCTGCCTGTTGTCCTCGCTCCTCTGGTAAAAAAGATTGACTCTTAAAAGTTTGAGCAATGATTTTACACTTTTTTGTAGGTCTTTTTATACTTTTCAGAATGTAGTTTCCAAAGTATTGTGGAGTGTGTTGTGTGTTTCATTCATTTACAAGCACACAAACACACTCACTGCTTTCCTCTTGTTCCTTATTTATTTGTGGTTTGGTATTCACCAGCATGTCTTTGCAATAATTCAGCAGATTTTATGTGTCAAGACAGTAAACATCGCTAGTTGTACTATTTTTTACTTTTTTGGGAAAAAATATAGCTCTTGAAGACACAAGAACTTTGCACCTTTCTTTCCAGAGTTCATGCCCAAGTGTGATGTGTACTTGGTGACTCAGTCTTTATCAGGGCTGTAATAAAGTGTCTTGTGATTCCTTAAGGTTGGGACAGGTATCCAGGGTGCAACACCATAGTAAGAGTGAGACCAGCATAAGAAAGAGCATACGGCTCACCGTTTATGTAGTCGAGCCACGTTTCAACTCAGAAACAGATAGAATAGATGTTTTTATAGACTTTAGAGATTTAGAGAAAATGTCATACAACCGAGAACTGTCAGAGCCTCTGTCGGGATATGTGCCCTTGTCGGGGTTGAGGCACAGACTGAGATCCAGGCTGAGGGAGCATCGGCCGCTGTCTGACGGTGATTACTGGGCTGCCTATTTACCACGGGACACCTCTTCCCCCTACAGGAACATCATAGATCACTCCTGCCTGAAGGTCTACCACAAAGACCCAGCACAGGCGTTCAGCCAAGGACCAAGACCTGCCAATGGCGATGCCAGGGTGAGTACTTAACTGACACACATGCAAACACACAGCAGTGAAAACGCTGCTCGTTAACGGCAGCAGCTGCAGGGAGACAACCTGACTTGTTGCAGATAGAATAGTAAGCCCAGCCTCCAATTCTTCTCATTTTCACGTCCTGCTTGCAGTTAAGGGAAGGAATGTCCCCCTGCCTCTTCCTAATCTGTTTAGAGGGGGTCTCATATTGTTCTCCCGGGGCCCTGTGATTGGGCCTCGCCTGCACGCTCTGGTGCAGCTTGCTTAAGGGGCAATTGAGCTCAAATCTCACGACTATTTTTCTTGTTCATTCTTCCCCCAATATCAGCTCTAATCTCTTTCTCTTGTTCTGATTCTAGCATGTTTTTTTCTTGCTGATGTAACAAAACTAAAGCCCCAACGAACTCTTTTGTCAAATGTTCCTCCTCAAATCCGCCTCTCTAATCCACCTGACCCTTTATCTAACCCGCTGCTCCTCTCTGCCTGCTGCAGAGTTCCAGCTGCAGTGAAGTGCTATTGTGATACTGCAAAAATGATATTAACCTTAGCTATAATCCCATTTCCACACACATTATGTGTCACATAAGTGTAAAGTGAAATTGATAACATTTAAATCATTGATGAGGCAAAAATTATGATGTTTAAGAGGTTCGGGTTCAGATGGCAAGATGACTTTGAGGTGCTGCAGAAACTTTTTTTATTCCCTGCTGCTGACAGGCGAGGGGGTCCTTCAAGGGTAATTGAACAAAAGTTGCAATACAACTGAAAAAGTGAAATTGGAAATGTAATAGTGCAAACAGTTTAAAGAAGGAAAAAAAGGACTGGCCACAGTAGAAAAACTAAATGAATTGTGTGGAACAGTTTCTTTGTGCTCTTTTTTATTTATATATATTTGTACCGAATTGCCTATTAATTAACTATGACACTTTCTGAATCAGCAGGATTGAAAAGTAGAACTGGAGCAAGTGAAGTGCATTAAGCAAAAGAAGCAAGGCGGCTTTACAAGGTCTCTCGTGCAAACATTGTGAAATCCGGGCAGAAGAAGATTGTTGTCATGAATAGGTCTGTCATTGTTTAACAGCAATTGATACAGATACGAAACTTGGACGTGGCTGTGGGGTGTGGAGGCCAGGTTGATGAAATAGCACAGGACGGGACCTTCGAAAGACATTAGTTAGAAGACACTTGTTGCATTAATCCAAATCCTCTGGCTATCCCTCCCCCATAAACACTCTGACACAAACACAGGCGTCTTATTCTCCCGTTGTAAGCATTGTCTCTTATTCTTGGCTTCTGTAAAGCTTGGACTAAATGTTTTTCTTCTGTTTTATTTGCCTTTTTAAAAATGCTTGAAAGGGACAGAAAAAAGGTCTTTCCAGAATTTGGCAAACACCTTTTAATAATGAAACAGAAACCCTGGCACTCAAATCTAACGAGCCAATACTACAACCGAATGAGCTGTACACCTTTTGGCCAAGTAAACCTTTTTAATCTGTCAGTAACTGATTTAGGGGCGACACAGCAATTGATAATTATATGCTACGCAGAAAAGGCAATAATGAGGCACCTTCTTGCATTTGAAGCATCTCTTTTGTCACGTTTCATCGAATGAAAAAGCAGTAAATATTTAGAAATATTAATCTGTACTCATGTAAGGGATTGTGCCAAAAGCAGTGTATTGGTATTCATAGAATAGTCAATAATGGCTGTCAGAAGTGATATTATGTACACACAGCTGGAGGAGATGTTTTGTAAACAGAGGTTCAGTTATTGGCTAACCTCTAATCTGTTCCCCTCAGACTAAGCAACCTATTTTTCTAAAGTTTAACATTTGTCATGTTTTTACTCACTATTATCTTAATTCGCAGGATGCTCCCATCTTCTTGTCAACACTTTTGTGTACACAACAGCATAGCGCATGCAGCCATAGAGCCAGCTATTTAAATGTTGACATAACTTCTGCAGGCTCAGCAGTTTGTGAATCATCTCAAACGAGGCAGGAGCTCGAGATGACTTTGTGCGCTACCAGACACGCTGCCCTCGTTATTGGAAGCTTAAGAACAGGGCGAAAACAGAAAGAGAGTTCATGAGTCAAACTCAAACCAAATGTTACTTAACACGACTTCTCGTTTGCCTGACATGGTCCCTATTGTTTGTTTTCCAAGCCTTTACTCTTCTGTTTTGTCTCAAAGCAAAAACGTGCGCATGTTTTGCAGACAAATACAGATCGCATTTGTACAGTAAGTGTATTTTAAGGATGGTTAGTCTTCCAAAGGTGTTACATCTGTTTAGGATTAACAAGTTATGCATTTTTGGCCCAAATTGTTCTCATGTGGCTTTGCTGGAACTGGCAATGCAGCCAGAGATGTTATTTCGGGCTCTAGAGAAATTCCAGCACAAGAGGGCAACTTTTCCTTGTTATGTGTGTGACACCTTGAATAGTGAAAGCCAGTTAGGTTTTGTTGATGATCTGCAGAGGCTCTTTGCTTCTTAGATTTCTTATTATATTAGTTTTTGCTTGGTCAGACTTGTTGCTGCCATATTTATGAGCTGCGTGTGCTTTTACTGCCAGCAAGTTTCTTTCTTTCTTCCTTTTGTTATCACAGCCAAGCCTCAAACCTTTGTTACTGTACACTTTCAGCAGTGGTTGTTTTCCAGTTTGTGCACACACCTATTTCCCACACTCACACATGCACGCGACACACCCACCGTATTGGTCCCTTTGCTGTATTGATCTGTATTGGCACAGGGGGAAAACATACATAAAGGCAACACTGAAAAAGCATATTGTCAAAAAACTGTAGGCCTGAAGTTTTTGAAAGAACTTTGCATTAGGTTTCGACTTGTCGTCTTACGTAAGTGTAACTCATGAGTCATAACTCGAGGGAACAATTGCTTGTTTGTTTGAGAGTAGTAGAGGGTTTGACAGCAAGGAAGATGGATTGGGATTCAGTCCTGCATTAGATGCTCCTCTGCTCAGTGTTATCATACCACACATATCCCATATTCACAGGTTAAATCACTGTTTACACTCTGTATTTCAGTTGTGCCCGCTAGCACAAAGAAATGTTTACTTTTATCAAAATTAACTTAAGTTTGGAAGAAAGGAACTCCGCATATTGTCATTCTTTTCAGACCTTCCTTAACAAATGTATACATATATATTTCAATGTCTTCAAAATACAAAACATATCAACTTCAGGTTTGTATGTTTGCTTGTCCTAACACAAGCCTATAGATACACGACTAGTAAATGTGATTATATAGCTGCTACTGTATAATTTCCATTGTTTCCATCATGAGTTTTAACTCAAACTAGTCCTGTGATATATTAGTAACAAGACAATGTAACTTCTTTTGGAACCACAGTCATTGTGGCCACCTGTAAGACTTTCACCTTTTTTTAAAAATAGTTGTATCACCTCCAACCTGACCGATCTCATATATATATATATATACATATATATCCTTTAACCCGGAAAGCCCCTCTAGTTACATGAGGTTAGGTTTATTACACGTCGGCCTTCAAGGGTCATTTATGGGTGGTCAGGCAAAAAAACAAACAGATTAGCTGACTGTTTAAATAGACTAAACTAGACAGATCTTGTTGAAAATTAACCAACCACCTTCTAGCCCTGGAGGTAGACACACTCTTATAAGAGAGACCCATTCTTATCTCCAAGAGAGCAATCACAGATTTTGTGAAAGTTGAAAAAGCCTTGCAAGTAACTATTTTCTGCTCCTGGAAAACATGCTGCCAGTCTGTTTTCTTTGCAAAGCAACAGTGTAAACCGAGTTAGATGGATGTTTTTGTTTCAAGGGCACTTTAGTCCAGAAATAAAGGATATTTATAAAATAAACAGTAGCTGAAGCTCTCATGCGGGCAGAACTATGCAGCTTGCTTTACTGACCAATCCTGAAATTGAGGGATTTTTATGATAACGATTTTATGTGTGTTAGTGTTTAAGAAGATGTCTGTATGCTTTTGTTTTTTAGCAGATGCAGAGCGAAATGATGCATGCCGTTCGGGATGGCCCGCACCCACAGAGACAGCCACCCATGGGTCCCCCATCACACCACCCCATGCAGGGAGCACTTCCCCCAACTCCCCACTCCATGCCCCCATCCCCTTCCAGAATCCCATTTGGCCCACGGCAGGGCTCTATACCTGGCAACGGCACTATCCCAAGGGACCGGCTGTCTAATGCCACCCCTCCGGCCCGCTCCATCTCACCCTGTCCCAGCGCCATCCTGGAGAGACGGGATGTCAAGCCAGATGAAGACAGGGGCGGTAAAAGCCACAGTCTATCGAGGGGAAATGAGGGGTTGTATGCAGACCCATATTTGCTCCAAGAGGGAAGAATGAGCATGGTTACTGCCCATGGACCCCACCCCAACCCTGGGCTTGACGGTCCAGATCATGGCATGGGATTTCACCGTGCCTCCATTCGCTCCACAAGTTCTTACAGCGGGCCCAGCCCCACAGACACTATGGATCACCCTTCTCTGTACAGGCAGAAGTCGAGAAACAGCCAGCTGCCTACTTTGGGCTCCAAGACTCCTCCCCCATCCCCTCACCGGATGGCTGAGGTACGGATGATTGACATCCACGGCGGGCCTCCTCATGGTGGGCCTCCTCATGGTGGGCCTCCTCATGGTGGGCCTCCTCACGGCGGGCCTCCTCATGGCGGGCTTCCTCACGGCGGGCCTCCTCATGGCGGGCCTCTTCATGGCGGGCCTCCTCACGGCGGGCCTCCTCACGGCGGGCCTCCTCACGGCGGGCCCCCTCACGGCGGGCCTCCTCATGGTGGGCCTCCTCACGGCGGGCCTCCTCATGGCGGGCCTCCTTACGGTGGGCCTCCTCATGGCGTGCTCCCTCATGGCGTGCTCCCTCATGGTGTGCCACCTCACGGTGTTCCCATGGAGAGAAGCTCACCTGTGCGCCAGTCATTCAGGAAGGAGGAAGTGGCAGGGACCAAGCCCCGAAGCAACATGGGATCACCTGTAGTTCCAGACCTCCAGGGTCACCTCCAGGGCCCCATCCCAGTTGCCAGTGAGCATCAGACACGGTAAGCACCAGGGGATCAGGCATTACAGACAGTGGGCTGGTGGGATTGTTCAAATTAGGATTAAGACATTGCATGGGAGCATGGACTAACTCTGCATCCCAGTTTCATCCTAACCATGAGCTGCTGAATTTCAATCCCTTGCTCTGACTGTTTCATCATCCATAACTGAAGGCAAGATTTATAATATAACCCACCTTGTCTCTCTTGAGCGTCAAGAGCTGCATATTAGGAACAGCATATGATTATGCATTTGGTTTGTGTATATAAACAGTTTTGCTTATACCATTGTTTTCACAGACTCTATTCAAACTTTGGAGCTGACGGTGTTGATTATTAAAAGAGTGTCTAGCTACCATGACTGAAACAGTATAGTATCTGGAGACACCACTAATCCACTGTATATTTTTATGTTACTCTGTGACTATTGTTCAAACAACAAACCCTCTGCAGAGTCTATTCAGCCTGGATAATCCAGCAGACATTTTGGTACCTGGATTAGCGTTATCCACTCTGATTGAGAGCACATAAACATTGAAAAAGGAATGCTTAGCCACTTTGCTAAGCAAACGTGGTTTCACTAAAGTGAAGGTTGCAGAGGCAATGTGCGTACCTAGGAAAACCAACAAAAACATTGACCAGGTTGAATAAGTATTTTAAATGGCCCAATCATTCAAACAGATCAGACTGGACCACCTGGGAAGTCAAAGACTCCCATTAGAAATGCCCTGGGAAACTGGGAAAAGAGTGTTGGAATTTGAATGGGAAAGTATGGCACTTAACTTTCAAAATAAACATAGTCCAGACACTCGCTCATAGAATTTATTCATGTGAAATAATGACGCTGAGGTTAGGCATTGCTGTGTTCACATAGAGCTTGTGTTTGTCTATTGCACACCTAAAGCCACCCAGCATCTTGTGTGTCCTCAGCTAGCCCCATATCCTTTTCTCAAGATAAATGATGACATTTGGAAACAAAAGTTATTCACTTTTCCAACTTCTTGGTTTACCAACCAATCTCAGTGTACGGTCCGTTATTCATCCCTCTGGTGATCCCTTTGGCTTTCTTATGAGTGTGATTTCATTCTCTTTGGAGCGGCCAGCCCTTTTGTTTGATTTAAAAAACAATATGACTTGAACATCCTCGGTCTGAACTTCAGGCTTCTCTTGAGTCGTTCATCTTGTTTATTCTATTTAGACTCAAGCTTTTTTCTTTTTGTATAAAATACTGAGTCAAGTGGTGTTGCACTGTTGTAATTCAGAAGCTATGTATTAGACCAGAGTCAATATTTACCCAGGACATAGTTCCAAATCAATTGTAAAAAAAATGTGTAATCCCACAAAATAACAAAAAGAATTATGGTCAGGAAATTAAAAACATTTGCTTCTTGTCACAGCCCTCCCGTTTTCATTCTGAGCTAATATTTGCTCTCGTGGCAGCTGTAACATCCAGTAGGCCTCAGTGTTGAAAGTAGAATTTTCTGATGTTTCTGCAGAGTGCGCATGAAGGCTATGGAGCAACAGATTGCCAGCTTGACTGGTCTTGTTCAGCATGCACTTTTAAAGGAGCCAAACACTAGTGGCACCACGGAGCTACCAAGGTAAGCAATCATAGTAGAGGAAAAAGTGAGGCATCAGGAGAAATGGAGTTTCAAATGAAAAGCCTGCCTATCCAGCCAGCGCGGGAAAGATAAAGTGTCCTCTCTCTAAAGGCCATATCAAACACTCAGGCTAAATAGCATCTGGTGAAGGGGAAATAGGTTTGACTTTGAATCTGATATTGAAGTCATTTGCTTTCTAGATAAATGGCCACTACGTAAGGTTTATCTGGCTGCATTTCAACTCTTTGCATTTCAATCTTCTCCGTGGAGACCTTGTGTTAAAGTTAGTCTAAAAGGTGTGTGATTGCAGTGGATTCTTTGTTTTTATGCTATGTTGCACTCTGATGAAGCTTCTTAACATCATTAACAACATTTTAACCTCTCTAATTTGTCAGTCTTTCCCCATCATACTTTGTTGTATTGCGTTTGTTCTTACTAATACAAACCTATAAATCTAAAGTGCTCCAAATACTGTTTTTTCGCAACCAAAATCCTGCTCTTATGATTTCTTTCTCCGGCTGTAGTGAGAGACCACCGAAGACATCATCTCCAGCCCACAGTGCACATAGCTCAGGTTAGTATCATTATAATGCCGTGCTATTTCATTAGTTTTATTTTCCTCTAAAGAGTTTTATTACTACAATGTCTTGTGCAGACAAGCCCACACATCAGTGTCAGTCAACAGTGTGCAATGAGCAGCGCTGGAGGGAGGGAAAACATAGTCAGGCGTCTTTGCTTGTCATCGGTTTGTATTTCCTTAAAATCCTTTACTCCGTACGGTACATCCAGTTTAACGGGAGATAAGAGACGAGAGCCAGCGCAGCTAACACAAGCTCCTCAAAGCACTACTTAAAACAAGACGCTATTACTCCTCAAGCCTGACAAGACGATTGAGCGCTTCAGTCTTGTAACGGTCTGTGGCCGGATCTCGGTTTGATAGAAACGATCTGCAACCTCACCAGTGGCAAAGCAAAAAACACAACGCTATTAATGCGTCTTGAGAGCTAATCTCACGTCTCGTGACACATTTCATATGTAGCTTTCGGAGAGATTTACTTGTCATGTTGTGCTCGAGCAATTCTCCAAAGCGTCAGAAGAGGTTCCTGTGTGGGCTTTGATCTCGCCAGACTCCCTCTACATCAAACATGGGAAATCAGTGGCACTTTCTTTTGCTGTTGCACAACTGCTTCTCCGTTGTCACAACACAGCCTGCACTTCTGTTGATTGACATTGTGTCCCCGAGGCCCAAAACACCACCAGCAGTGTGCATTGTAACCTGTACTTCAGGTCGAGACAGCTGTCAGGTAGTGTGTGTGAAATATGTTGTGAATAGAGTTTTGGGATTAGGAAGACAAAAGATAGTCCTTTTGCTGCGCCTTTTTCAGCGTCGAGGGAGCTTAGAGTGCACTCTGAACATTGCTTGACCTATTGTGTAACTCACAGGTAGGGACACTAGGTACTTTCTTTAATGGACCTCATGTTTCTGACATGAAAGGATTGGTTCTTCCAAATTCAAAAAACAACATTTGATCATTTACCTTAACTGTTACCCAGTCAAGCACATACTTTTGGTTTTATTTGTCCACACTTTGAGATATTACTGATGGGGATTTAAGCCTCTCAAAGCGCTTACAATGAAGGTGAATGGGATTTAATTTGTGGTGCTGTCAGCATTAAACATTTAATTTAAACCACTCTTTAATGTTTATGTCTTCAATTTAACCCACTCTGAGGAAACATGTATTGGATCTATTAACTGATATTAAATGGACTCAGTTCTCCTTCAGATGACCAACATTTGTTTTTAGATCAAAATAATAAAGAAAATCCTGTCAATTATTATTGTTGTTGGCCATTTAGGGACGCTCAGCCAAACCACAAACATTACTGCCCTTGGTTTCCATGGCTTCAACCTCTTCTCCACCTCTAGCGGTGACTGAAATGTCGGGAATCAGCTGACCGACATTTTAGAGGCGCAGCCAATATGAGTGCCAGTATATGTTCACTTTATGTGCAGGGGAAAAGACAGCCACAGACAGTTGGGCAATCATTACTGAACATTAGGAACATTAAGTCAGACCGGTGTGCTGCCAGGGAAAATGTGTTTGTACAATCTAACCAATCATTTGTCGAGTGGAGTCAGGAAGTGTGACAGTGAGGGTTTGGAAAGAACAACTCTGTCTACTCTCTCCCAGGGAGGAACTACAAGTGTACTTCATTTGCCTGTTTAATAGTTGTAAGTGTCAATTCTACTGTATTATGATTTAATTATTTAAGTAACAAGCTGTACCTTGTTACCCTCCCACTCAGGTGGTTCCCCAGTCTTGGCTCCCAAGAGCAGCACAGCTCCATTAGACAAGGGTCCAGTTCCTCTCAAAGTCAACCTCCTGCAGTTCAGGAAGAATGTTTCTGAACTCAGGATGCAACTCCATCAGATGAGACAGCAGCAGGTGAGACCCCTTTTAATTCATTTTGAGTGTGTTAGTATCCACTGAAGCGTTGAATGTAGTCTGCTATAGTTCAGGCCCTCTAATATCTCATTCCCACTGTGTGCTTCCCCTCAGGTCCAGAACCAAGAGGCATTACGAGTCCAGCTGAAGCGGGCTGAGCAGGAAATCAGTCTTAAACTTATAGAGGCCATGCGTGGCCTGGAAGACCCTGTGCAGAGACAGAGAGCTCTGGTAGAAGAGGACAGGCACAAGTACTTGGGTCTGGAGGAGCGTGTCCTCACACAACTTGGGTAAGGCTGCTCAAACTTCACTGTTTCACTTCCATAGCAGGTGCAGGGCTTTATATAGTCTAATATGGACAGATATGGTTCTTTGCATTCATTACTGAATGTTTATTGTTCGTGATGATTTAGTACATACCCGTGCGACTCCAGTCAAGGTGTTTTCATTCATAGGAAATCCCCGAAAGGCTTCATTTTTTATCAGCTTACCTGTGCTATTCATACCTAAACTCTTTGACAAGCCAACGCCCTCCAAATTACAGCTCACAGGTTTATACAGGCAAGCAGGGCCTGACTCTCAGAGAAAGCCGACTAGAACAATGGACCCAACTGTAGAGGAACTGCCCTGTTTCTATTTTAGTTCACTTGCTTCATCTTGCCAACAGGGAGCAGTAATTTAATCTTTTTTATTTGGATGTTTACAGGCAAGGTCGAACAGTGTTGTCTTGCTACACAGGAGTGAACACGTGCTCCAATAAATACAATGTTAGCAGCTCATGGAGACTGAGAATTGAACATGCGGAAGTCAGTTGATAAAGCTCTCTATTACTCTTGGTATGCAGCCAGTTGTGAGTCAGCAAAACACCGCTGCTGGCTCTTTAAATACGGCTTGGTAATTAGGGTCGCTTGGCTTTAAGACCAGTTAGAGAATGTGGTGTGAAAGCCGCTGCCCTCTCAAGAGGAGTACTAAATCTATCATAACCTATAAGGTCACATTTTGTCACATTGTATAGCTCTGTGGCAACAGAAAAGCCTCAGTACTCTAAATAGCTAGTTTGCCAGTAATCCAAGGACAGGAATACTTGAAAAACAAGGAAACAAATTAGATTTAGATAGGATGGGTTGTCATTGTAATCCTGATGATGGTGACAGAGCTTCCACAGGGCAAAGATGCAGAGCATTTATCTACTAAGTAGGGAGTTTGGTCACATGTTTGGGATCCTTACTCACAGTTTCTGTTATAGTGTTAATCAGTGTTAATGTGAAAAGAACATTTCTTTGAGCAATGCAGTCTTCAGTTCTTTATATCGCAAGGATCTTTGAAGGCTGCCTCCTCTACTCTGACACACAGAAATATACATTATGGAGACGTACTGTATCTGTTTTTGTCTGTGGGAGGCTCAAAAATACAATTTTGTTTATTTGTGTCCTAGGCTGGTATTTCCCATCATCATTTTGAATAGCAGTAGGCCTTGGCCTAGCAGGGCATTTAACACACTGTCTCCTTTTTACCTTTCCCACTCCCTTTAGGGAAGTTCTATAAAGGAGTGTTTCTCAGGGGTACCGGGCCACAATGAAACACCATTTTAGCCCCTTCATGCAATCCAACACTGCACACAATGTTATCTTTCAGCACATTTCCCTGCAGAGTAGCCATTTTTTCTCGCTCACTGGGTCTGTTGTGAAGCAGCGTACTGTGTTTCTATGTGAGGAAGTGCTCTTATACAAATAAGCCCTCGTTCAGTGTGTAAACATGTGTGGTTGTGGGATGACATCCAATCCAAGCAATCAAATGGAGACAGGAAAATGAAATGCTTAGTGGAATTGTTTTATGTCAATTTTAATTCTTGTACATATTATGCATATGTTCTAATTTCTTATTTTGTTTTGGACCATGTCCCAAAGTCAGCTCTCATCTTTGTCCAATCAGTATTGCTGGATGTTGGCTTCAAGATAAATGATTGTGTCCTGCCCCCTGGTGTTCGTAAAGAATACATAAAGTTGTAGTAGTAGTGTGACAAATCTTTCTCTTCATCAAAATGTAGATAGATATCAGTATAACAGAAACAAAAAGAGTACTTGAAGTGAAATTACATTAATACATTAAAACATTTAATCAAGAGTTTCCATTAATGTTTCATTTCTGTCGTTGTGCTTAAAAGATTCCTACTCTATTTACTGACAAATTGTTGTAGGAAAACAAATAAACTCTAAAACATTTTGTTTGTGTATTGTTTCCCCTCTGCAGTGAGCTGGAGCAGTATGTAGGCTCCCTGCAGAAAGACTCAGCAGCGACACACAGAGTAGTGACTCTGAAGGACGTGGAGGAGGGAGCAGTGACTCTGAGGAAGGTGGGAGAATCTCTGGCAGGGCTCAAAGGTAAGATAACAAATAATATTCTCACTAATGGGGCAATGTGACTGAAATCATCTTTTTAGGCTATTTTCCAATATCAATATATCTATCGTGAGATGTCAAATGTACACTGTGAAATAGTTAAACCAATGTTTAAAGCTTTAAGGTGTGTTCCACTATTATAGACCACGTTATAGATTACCCTGAATTATTCATTTGGACAATACATTTGGAGAAAAGGTAAATCATATCCCCACGATTAAATTCTGCTGCACTAATCACTTGTGCTATTATTGGCCCAGCCCTATCAGTCATGTAGTTCACTGCTGATATGATGGGTGTTTCTCCCTTTAAGACTTACTTATGTTTAATAAAAAGTACAGTTTCTTCTTAGAGGCTATGTCCTTATTTCATTTTTCAATAAAGGTATTTCTGAATAACTTTTTTTCTCCAATGTAGTCGTGTAAAATGTAAAAAAGTAACGGTGTTTCTCTGCGTGTTTCCTCAGGAGAGTTCCCAGCCCTACAAACCAGAATGCGGTCTGTGCTCAGGGTGGAAGTGGAAGCGGTCAAGTTTTTAAAGGAGGAGCCTCATAAACTGGACAGCATGCTGAAAAGGGTCAAGAGCCTGACTGACACACTCAGCAGTATGAGAAGGTAGATGAAGAAACATGTCAGTGGCAATAAAGTAGGGATCAGGAGGAGAGGTGCTTGAGTATGAGGGCCGAGAGTGAGAGAGGGAAGAAGAGAACAAAAAGCACTCTGCAGAGCTTCTCACGGGTTTCTATGCTGTGTGAGATTGTACTATTTGATTATGCTGACAAACCCGCCCTCATCCCATCAAAGAGGTCATTCGGTGTAGACAGTGGAGTGTGGCGTCCAACTTGATATACTTCCATCGCCTTCACTGAACCGATAAGTGAATTAATGTGGTGGGGACGAAGGCGCCTCATTTCCATTTTAATATGTCACAGATACCAGGTTCACTCTCAACTTTCCTCAAATTCTCCCTCCATGAATCTCTTGTCTTTTACCAAAACCAGTCGCCAAACCATATTGGCCAGCCACTACATTGCAGCATAGCTTTTGGTGGTGTCATGCCAGAATTAATCAAAACTCTTTGTCAACTTTATTATAGGGTTTAATGTATTTTCCAGTCTGGATGTGAAATTAAAAAAAGAAATATGGATAATATTTATAAGTGAGTGACCCAGTATTGTAAGAATCAGTGTTTTCTAGATGGTTTATATTGTATTCGGTTTCCCTCCTCTGCAGATGTGCTACTGAGGGCCCTCAGAAAGGACCTGATCCCTCTGCTAATGTCCCAGTGGACAACAGCTCTTCAGCAGCAGAAGCTCCCGCACCATCAGTCCAGGCTGGCTCCACCTCAGCCCCGCTGGAGCCCCAGAGCTCCACCATCAAATCAGAGGTGATGCCTTCCTCTCCGGTGGTCATTCATCATGTCCAGAGCTCCCCGGTCCTCATACAGCAGTCCCAGCAGTCTGCAGCTTTGACAGCTCAGCCCAGTCCACCGCTCTCTCCCAGCCCCTCTCACATCCCCAGTCCCACCCCCAGCAAGAGTCAAGGCCGGGACTCTCCCAAAGGGGCAGCCTCCGACCCACCAAGTCCAGCCCATCATAAGAAGACACAAGGGAACCCAGTGAATAATGGCAACGGCACTGTCCCCCAGGGTCTTGTCTTAGAGGAGCTCCAGAACAGTCAGGACAAGAGCAAAAACAGAGCTATGTCCATAAAGGTAGATTCCGTGCCCTTATAATTGTCATTTGGCCTCGATTTATTTGTATCCAACGTTGTAACACTGATAAGCATCCTGTAAATGTCAACTCGGTTACGGCGATTGGCATTCATTTGACTTATAGGGCTCCTGTAATTAATAATTTCCTTCCTCCGATTCAGAGAATTTTTGAGGAACTCTCTCCCCCTCTTTTTCACCTTGCAGGCAGCAGAAAGGGAGTGGGAAGAGAGGAGGCAGAACATGGGTCATTACGATGGAAAAGAGTTTGATAAGATCCTCCAGGAAGCCCAGGCCAACATGATGAAGGGCATTCCCAGTCTAGAGGTGGAAGAGAACCCATCACTGACAACTGATGCCACTGCAGAACAAGCAGACATCCACAGCCCAGTGGAGTCACCGACAGGTGCAAATCTTTAACTTTAAGGCACTAACATGGCCTCCACACATTTTACATTTTATTGCTGTATGAACGCATTTGTAAGTAGGTCACCTTATATATTTTTATCTGTTATTTTGTATTGAAGAGCCTCAGTCCGAGCCTCACTCTGACAAACCAGGCAAGAAGGGGCCTGAGAAACTCCCAAAGCCTGTGATGGAAAAACCAGCCAAACCTGCACTGGAGAGACCCTCCAAGACTGCCACTAAGCCAGCCCCAACTGACAGCTCTACTAAGCAGGGGTCTGAAAAGTCCTGTAAGTCGCCACCACCACCTCCTCCAAGGAAGACTTACTCCAACTCCAGCTCAGGCATGACCACCACGCGCTCAGGCGAAGTGGTCTTCATCGGCAGGAAAGAGTCCGTCTCGGCTCAGGTCAGTCTGATAGGTGTTTTTTCTTTTTTCTTTTTGTGTGTGTGTAGGAGCTGTATTTGACGTTCTAACTATTTGCTATGTTAAGATATAGTCGAGTAACGTCTACCTGAGCAGAACATTAAGTTGCTCTCCCTCTGTATGTTGGTAACCAAGGTTTTCCGTGCTTTATTGACATAGCAGTGCCAGGTGCAGTTTCCGCGTGTGCTTTTTGTGCATGTCAGTGCATGTTAGTGCGTGTGAGCGTTCCCCACTGGCCAGCTCATGGCTGGCACTCTGCACTGCTCTCATACGGCGGATACAGCTGATAACACTGTCCCGACCGACAGCGTAAGTGAAAGTGTAGCACCCAGCTTCCACTTCCCCCCTAAGGTAAACACTGTTAAACAGTTTGGGAAGTGTGGTTGTTTTGTTTTCTTTCTGAGAGTTAAGTAAGATGAGCAGATTGATGCCACATTACCACTAAGTATGGAGCAAGAACCAAGAGGTGATTAGCTTAGTTTAGTTTAGCTTAGCATAGCGTGAAGACTGGAGGAATGAGGGAAACGACTAGCCTGGTTGGTTAGAAGAGTAATTACTAAATAATGACCTTCTCATGAATCCTAACAGGAGGGTGAAGAGGACACTCCGCCACCAAGTCCCCAACCCAAGCCCAACAAGGTTCCGCCAGAGACCAAGCCAAAGCCAGCCACCCCGCCACCCGTCACTCCTCCTGTTACCAGAGAAGAGGAGGATGAAGGGGACAAGATCATGGCAGAGCTCCAGGTTAGATGCATATGTACACTCACACACATACACAATTCCCTAAACATGCACAAAACAATCAAAAGGTGTAACGTCCTCTGGATTTGGTTGATTTCTGCCTTGCTGGTGTGGGTCTATCATTTCTTCCCATGGTGGCTGTTTTTCTCCGAAGTGGCAAAGGATTTTGTCACCTGTCGGGTTCTACAGCTGTGACAAAGGCGAAGATACTCAAAACTTCCTCCCGCCACAAAATTCTTGTTCCCATTTCCCCTTCACCTTTCTCCACTCTTCAGGTTTTCGAGAAGTGCACGGTTAAGGATGTAGGGGTGAAAAATTTGGTAGAACCAACCTCTCGAATTGAACCACAAATCAGAGAACTAAGACCGGGGGCCTTATTGCCCCTCAAAGAGAAAAAGGTAAATTATACATCGCCGTGCAGCTACCCACCTAACTGCCTGCCTCTGTCCACTGCCTGATGCAATCGATGGCTGTGCCTTAACCCTTCTACAACTTCTGCACCCTTGCTTTGGCTCGAGAGAAACCTATAACAACTGCCTCCAAAAAACTCCTTTTCCTTTTCGCCTCAGTTTCCTTCCCTATTTTCATTCAGCTGGATATCTCAGCTTAAATATATTACAGGATTAAGTCTGCATAAAATGAAGCCTCTAAAAAAGATGCTGTGTCTTTTGTGCGCCTGGACCAGACAATGATGTGTTTTGCCACTGATTTAATTATCTCTTGTCAATAAAAAGACCTCGGCACTGTATTCTACAGGCAATTAAATCGTCTTGTGTCTTTCTTTAATTACATGTCTTCATTCAAAATCGACAGAACACATATTTCTTAAATTATTGACAAAGTAGTTAAAACTCACTTTGCAGACACAACCTGTTTTTGCAGACTTGGTTCACTCGAGGTCAGTCTGGCCACTATATGCATGCTGCTCTCCACCACTTGTACTTTTCTGAGGGATTACTTTTCTGTTTCTCTTTATCTTTGCACAACTTGACTTCAGTTTGCTTTCCCAGCTTCACACCTATATAACCAGCACAACCCTATAATTGTTCACATTAAGTTCAACAATATGCACATTAACTAAACTTTTGTTAATTGATGTGAGAAAGAGGACTGATATGTTCAAGCGCAATACATTTGACTAGTTCACAGCCAAATTAAAACATTTGGTCAAATACGTGTATCAGTTTAGAAGTATATTAGTAGGTGTAACTATTAGTTACTGTAAATAATAACACATAACAAATAGACTGTTTCCTGTCTATAATATAGACTATAATATAGACAGGACACAGGATGTATAAAGGTTTGTAGGAAACATATAAAAAAGAAAACTTAATTGCAGTATTATATATATAGTGGAAGGGCAAAAGAAGAAGAGACAGGGTTTAGCCATCAAAATAAGCTGATTTGGCTGTTTAATAATGGCTTGTAATAGCTTTTTAAACTTTAATATTCGTTCATTTTCCCAGCATGCATTTTGATGTATGGCATTTAGTATCAGAACAGCATATAAATGTGATGTTACAGTATGAGTATCAGTTTACATACTGTATGTATTTTGCTGTTGCCTTGTAGAAGGCAACTGTCCAATGCAGTGTTGCCACTGTGGATACTACTGCAATACTACTGTATGTGAATTCATACTAATCCCACAGCAACCAAACATAGCAGCTGCACAGTAATATTATTCACTCACACACTGTCCTAGCAGAGCTCTGAGCCCACTCGAGATGATAAAGATCCAGACACGGATGAAAATGGGAACACTACTGTCCGACAGAGCCAAGGGGTATGTATGACTTTCTATTATTCACATTATATCAATGTATAGTTAACGTATGTTCTAGATTTAAGAGAGTTTAATCAGCTACTTTTTCATTCTCAGGTCATATACTATGTGACTGGTCAGATTCCCAAAGAGCATCCACCCCCGCCAGGAACAGAGGAAACCCCTGAACACAGAGAGCCCACACAGCCTTCATCACAGGTGTCAAATGTCAATGTTAACGACAATTCTCCAAGCCAGCAGCAGCAGCAGCCACAGTCTCCACCACCCAAATCACCCACACCTTTAACGCCTCCACCTATATCACCTAAGCCTGTGGGACTGAAAGGATTCAAACTTCCAAGGACGCAAGTTAAACGCTCCGAATCTTTGAAGACCAGTGCAGAAATGGAGAAGGGAAAAATCCTCAACAAAATTAACACTGAAAAGAAAAGTAAAGTCATCCAGGAACGTGTTCCTTCTATTAAAAATATAATAACCAAGCCTGCGGCCTCCACAACAACTAGTACCGTAAGAGAGGCGCCTAAGAGTCCCAAAGTCTTAAGTGAGGCCTCAAGTGAGGACAGCGATCCACCAAAATTTGAATTTAATCGTGAGGAGTGTAATGAGGAGGCTAGTCTTAGTCAAGACTTGCCTGGAGAAGAGGCACCTCCACCCCCTGACAACATAGCATTTATGATCACTAACACCAAAGTTCAGGCCCTTTCCTGTGGCGAGTACCAGGACCTGGTCAATGCCAAGAAAGGAAGTGTCCAGACCTTCACTGTAGGTAATGCCACGTACCGAGGAGGCAACACAGCAGAACCCTCTGCGCCAGATGATAACGGCTTCAACAAGAAGCCTGTCATCATCATTTTTGATGAGCCCATGGACATCCGTTCAGCGTACAAGCGTCTGTCCACCATCTTTGAAGGTGAGGAGGAACTGGACAGGATGCTAGCAGCAGAGTGCATCGAGGAGGAGGATGAGGAGTCGGACTCTGAGAGGAGTGTGCAGGTCAAAGCGGGAGGGACCGAGGCGGTTGATGGCAAAAACGTCATAACTTCAATGTCCACTGCCGACCACATTAGCTTATCGTCCTCGTCTTCATCATCAATCTCTGAGCTCACAGACAGCGGAGGGAATTTAGAGTCAAATAGTGACGCAAAGCAGGATGTTAAAAAGAAGTTCAAATTCAAGTTCCCTAAGAAGCAGCTGGCGGCACTGAGCCAGGCGATTCGCTTGGGCAACAAGTCAGGAAAGAAGACGTTACAGGTGGTTGTGTATGAAGATGAGGAGGAATCCGACGGTACTGTCAAGCTGCACAAAGAAGCAAAGAGATTTGAGATCACGCGCTCAAAATCCTTAGTAGAGGCTCCCAAGGCAACAGGCTCAGCCGCGCTGAAGAGGCAGAACTCCGACTCCGTCCACAGGACGGACGAGATCCGGAAGAACACCTACAAGACTCTGGACAGCCTGGAGCAGACCATCAAGCAGCTGGAGACCACCATCAGTGAGATGGGACCACACTCCCCTGGGGAGCCAGTCTGCACGGAGGAAGCTAAAGCGGAGTATGGGAAAGGCTCAGAAGTAGTGGGGCTGAAGAGGTCTTCCTCTCTCCCGACCTACAGAGGGCCAGGTCCTAAGGTACCCAGCAAAAATCCATTGCTGAAGAAGACTAAACCTCAACTCCTTCCTCGCCCTGTAGTCATCCCTACTACCACCACCACCACCACCACCACTGTCCCCAGTGCCCCCACCACCGTACAACAGGTCTCTCTCTAGCTCTTGTTGCTCCCGGAGGCTTTGGGTCCTACTTTTTCAGTTTACATCCTACCTTCACTCCAACCTTAACCACTGAAATTCCAAAATCATTAATCCACTCCACAGGTGCTTGGAAATGTTGGAAATGCCCCCCGTGGCTCTCTCTCTCTCTCTCTCTCTCTCTCTCTCTTTCTCTCTCTCTCTGTGAAATCATGGTGACATAATTGTGGGTGGCATTTTGTTGGGGTCCTGGCGACCGTGTTTCTCCTTCAGTTCATTGCTAAACCTCTGAGGTTTTCAGCAAGTGGCAAATTCATCATCAAAAACACTTGTGATGATTAAACTCTGATATCTTCTTTATTCTTGACTGCATGTACTACTGTGTATTGACTTAAAGGTGTATGGTCCCACTGGGTGCATGATCTTTCACTGGTGTTAATCGTTGAGGTGTTTACCTGTTAGTGCCTTGATTTTTCATACTTCCTTTATGGTGTGTGTTTTTTTCTTTCTTTTGTTTTATTTCTTGTTTTGTTTTTCGTTTGGATCCCCTTGCAGAACACCAGTGTCGCTTCCCCTACTAGTCGGATGCCCGTCCCTTTGTCTGCGAAGTCCAGGCAGTCGCCGGGTACTACTGACAAAGCAGGAAAACAGCAAAAACTGCAGGACGCTCAGAGGCAGTTCCGACAGGTAGTTTTACTGTAGGGTCTTACCAGAGACTAGAGGAATCAAACGTATAGGGAGCAAAAACATGAGGCATGTATTATTAGAGGAAAAAAGACTATCAATGCTGTGAGATTTCAAGTGTTTAAAAAATATATATAATAAAGTCACCATGGTGACGACTGTGGATCTGTTAATGTTTTCTCGAGTCTGCTCTGACAAGAAGGCATGTTTGACTTTTGACTGTTACCCCATAACATCACTGTACTGTATGCTTTTGCATGTCCACACTGCTCATGGTATTCACTGTGTTGGTGACTAAAAAAAAAAAAAAAAAAAGGAAGAATGACAAAGGAAAGTGGAATCCTACCCTCTCATCATCTGAGTGGTCATCACATCTCCCGTTCCCATCACAGCTGAGTTCCTAAACAGTGTTGCCAAAACCCAGGATGCTTGCGGCTACGTTAAAATACAAACCTAACTGACTTTTCGGCTATGCTCCTCCCTTCTCACAATGCACCTTTGCTCAACCCAACATTACTGCACAGCTTCTTAACCTCACGGTGATATATTTCCTTACCCTCGAGACCCAGCCACAACTCACCATCTTGCCCCGTCAGTCTCGGTGGAATACCAGCCCACATCTCCCCTGTCTGCTCCCCACTCTTCAAACTCTTAAGCCTGTTATCAATTTCTCTCCAGCCTTCTTACGCATCTTTGCCTTGTAACTTTCGCCCCACACACCGCCTCTTTACGAGGCCTAACTCTAACACGGGCAGTCTGTAGAAACGCCCCTCCTGTCTGCCATCGCACGGTCTAACCTTTGCAGTGTTCTGTTTCTTGGTAACATGTCTCTCAGTCCAATGTGTCTCACTCTTCATTTAACCTAGTAAAAACAGATCTCTTTATGTTTTGGTGTGCATAGTTGTGTCTCAGTGATGTTAATGTTTGTGTAGTCTTAGTGCGTTTCTATGTGTATAACTTGTAGGTTTTTTTTAACATCGTCTTGCCTTTTTTCATGTATTATTTGACCAGATTTCTTTTTTGACAACCAGTATCTGTTTTGGCATCTCTGTTTGCAGGCTAACGGAAGTGCTAAAAGAGTGGGAGGGGATCATAAAACTACTTCCCCTACTATACCCACCTCTAAAATCCCTGCTTTTTATCCTAGCTCTACTAAAGGCAGCTCCCAGTCTGTGCAAAACTCAGATGCAACTAATCCCATTAACCCTTCCTCTTCCTCCTCCTCCTCCTCCTCCTCCACCTCTGTAATAAAATCCAACATCCTGTCCTCTCACGCTCCTCGTTCCGGTTCCCAACCCTCCTCCAACATCCCCTCCCTGTCTAACGGATCCCTCAAACTCCCCACACCCTCACAGCACACAGGTAAAGCTCTCTCGTTTTCCTCGCAGACTCAGAATGGTCGAGTGCACTCCTCCTCTTCCTTCTCCTCCTCCTCATCCTCCTCCTCCCCCCCCTCCCCTCTGTCGCCCACTCCTTTGGGCCCAGGTGGAAAGAGCATCCGCACCATACACACCCCCAGCTTCACCAGCTACAGGTCCCACAACGGCAGCAGCGGCAAATCCTGCATCCCAACAGCCACAGCAGCAAAGGACACTACTTAGCCCCATTACGGCCCCTCTAGCAGGTAGAGCTGGTCGTGTCTTCTTTTGTATCGTTTTGGTTTGCTGTTTATTTTCTTCTTCTGTTTCTGTAAAAGTATTAAGTGATGCACTCCCCCACTTCATGTTTTATTTGACACTGGCATTCTCACACCAATGCTTCTATCTCCTTTAAGTAGCAATTTCCATTTTTGAAAAAAAATGTACTTGGATTCGGATTCTTTCTTGGAGGTGTACCACATGTTCTGTCAAATATTTTATAATGGAACTAAAAAAATATTTAGTTTTACCACTTTATAGATGAAAGTGGAAGGCTCTCGTGGTGTTGAAAATCTATTTTCTTGCTGTAGCTATGAATAGGGAATATAGAGTTGATTTACAATCACGAAGTACCATGTAAAAAATGTGTTTTATTTTTCAAACCAGAGATTGAATAACCATAGTATATTTAATCTTCTATATTTCTTATGTTGTCAGACATTCAACACAGCCCTTGTAAATGCCTTTTATGAGTGTATACATAATGTATACAGACATGTTAAAGTTAAACTCATTATTAACTTCTGTTTTCTAAGAGTATTTTCTCATTTTTCATCCATATGAACTGCCAATTTCTTTTACAGATATGTAAAACTGGTATCATAAGTAATACAAGTTTTAATTTTTAGTGTGCCTATTTGCCAAAGTTGTTGTACAATGACTCACTTCAGGCCTAACCCAGTCACAAGATTTAGGGGAACTTACATGGTGCGGTGGCTGAAGCGCTGACCTCAGTGTTTGTACTGGTGGTCTTGGTTTGTTAAGTTAACTTGTATTGTTGTCTAAATGTAAACTGTACTAAAACAAAGTGAATCATGTACATAGATGCTTCTACTAAGAAAATACGTAGTTTTGTTAACATACCAAAGTTTATTTGTATGCATGCCTTTCAAATACTTTAGGAGAGTGGTGTAAAAAAAGAATTATGTTTGCACAAATAGATTTTGTAAATATCTGGTTTTCTCTCATTTTTGTAAAGCTTTAAATCATACTATTAAGAAGCAATGTGGTCAAGACAAAAACTGTGTTGGAGTAGCAAAAATAAAGACTTGCATGCTTGTAATGCATTGAGCTTCAATGTCTTTATTTGTGTCTGTTTTGCCCTGTTGACATCCTGTTTGCTTGAGTCTAATTTGAGGGTGTGTGCGTGTGTGTGTGTGTGTGTGTGTGTGTGTGTGTGTGTGTGTGTGTGTGTGTGTGTGTTTATAGTTATCCAAAAAACTCACAACAGATCCGTTCTCTAGTTCTCATTTCCACTTCACCTGACTTCACTGTTAGTCATTATATAAAGGAACTCTGCATTCTTCTGAATTATGTATCTCTACAATTAAAAGGTAAGAATATGATCAATAATATTAATGAGTATTGACCGTACTACATGTGATGCTCTAAATTTACTTCAACAATCTTGCTCTGATTACATGATTAAATGGTAAAGGACAGAGAACTACAAATCAGGTTAAAGTTGTAAGTTTTAGCATTTAAACTACCTAAAACATTCATTTGTTATATTAACTGCCACTGAGCACTTGTACCAAAATGTTGTTTCTTCTTCTTTGAAATCAATTTTGGAAACCATTAACTAAGATGCCAATATGTTAATTTACATCGGTATACTTTATGATACTTTTTTGCACTGGATTGTGTATTTTGTAGTTCCTCACATCACTGTAAGTTAAAGTGAACTACAACTGCAGATATTGTTTGCCATAAAAGAAAATAAAGACTTTTAAAGTTGTTTCTCATTATTTTGTTTAAATAAAATGTGTATGTCACTTGATCAAAAAATAAGTTGTTTACATCCTGACTAACTTGCAGTCCTGATTTGTGTTGCTGAAATGTTTTTAAATCTTAAACTTTCTGATAAAACACTTTTTTTCTGATCACTTTAATGTTGTTTTTCTGTATGTCTGAGGTTAGCTGAATAAAATAGTCAGTGGTTGTTCTGCAAAAATGGTTGCACTTTGGCCTTTCAAGGATAGTTCCTGTTTCTAATAAGCCTCATTTACACATGATTTTATATTTTGTCACATGAAAGTCATCTTTTTGTCACACATCTTGCATTCTTAGTTTTGTTATCACAATACAGGATTTAGTGAATCACTTGACGAGGCTATCATCATAACAGGTTATTTGTGTCTATGCTGCAACAGGCTGATCCTCTCCACAACAACAATGAACATCTCGGAGGAGGACATACAGGTCTTCTATGGCAGTGACTCCCACCAAGAGAACATTCTATTTTCTACATTTTACATCCTGATTTTCATCATGGCTGTGCCTGGGAATGCCTTGGCGCTGCGGACCTTCTTTTGCCAAGAATGCACGTCTCCATTTAAGGTCTTCCTGAGGCACCTATCTGTAGCAGATATCTCTTATGTTCTCATTCTACCCATGCGCATAGTTTACCACCTGTCCAACGGCTACTGGCCTTTCGGACATGCCTTCTGTCAACTAGCAGGCTTCCTCTTTTACCTTAACATGTACTGCAGTATTTACTTAATGAGTTTAATCAGTCTGGACAGATTCCTGGCTGTGTGTTTACCCATAAAATCACTGCCAGTAAGGAAGGCTATGTATGCAAAGATTGTTGTTGGCATACTTTGGGTGACAGTTATTGTGTCGATGAGTCCTATACTTTTCTCTAAAAAGAATGTGACCAACAACTCAACTGGCATCTGCAACAAGCTGTACTTAGAAAATAAATCTCCCACGGCTTTAGCTTCCACTATTGTGGCATTTGTTGTTCCCCTCACCACCATAGTGGTTTGCTACATACTGATTCTGCTGAAACTAAGGGGCATCAAGCAACAGGAAGAACGACCAATGAAGGACAAAGCTATAAGGATGATCATCCTCATTGTGATGAACTTCCTTTTTGCATTTGTGCCCTACCATGTGAACAGGGTAATCTACATTGCCAGCTACAGTCGTGGTATGACTGCAGCGAGCAGGGAGTCACTGGGTAGAGCCAATTGGATCACATCTGCACTAACCTGTGTTAGTGGTGTACTGGATCCTGTGATGTATTTCTTCCTGAACCGCGCATACAGAGAGAAAATGCTTCAGCTGTTCTGTAAAAGATGAATATGATCAATAAGTAACACATATTACATAAACAATAAATATTTGAAGACAAGTTGATCTCTTTTTGTATAATTTTGTTCAGGTGTTAAGACAAATGTATGCAAGCTTGCTTGAATAGTGTTACAAATATAGACCTGCTGTTTGAAGAGCCAAGTGAAAGATACTATATGGTTGGAATGTGGGGCACTTGATAATTTAGCAGCAAACACATTTTCGTGTAATTGGGTGTAAGATGTATCTTGGATTATTATGGTAACTTAAATATTAAGGATACACAACGGAAATTCCCCTTTACAGTAATTCAGATGTTACATTGAAGACGTGTGACAGTGATTCTACTTTTAAATAACCCTTTTTGAGGGAGTCAAATAAATTACCACCGACCACTTCATCCTGTCAGCTACTTGTCCCAGACATAATGATGGTTTAGTCGGCTATTTTTAGTCCACGTTTCCACACTTTATTTTTTAAGTAGATAACATATTTGTATGCAGTGCAGCTCACATCTAGGCCTAAGTTACTTAGTGCAGACCCAAACCTTTACAACATAGTTCTGCAGGACAATTCATTGCCCCTAACAGATTTGACTTCAATAAGTATATTATGACTTTAAAAAATGTATGACTACAGTATGCAATAACTATTGCTATTACTGCTATAGCCTAATAATGATTGTCGTAATACAATTCCTGCCAGGTGGGCTTTGTACAGTTACCGTACCTCAAGTACTTTTTACCCAATTGACTTTTGCCCAATTTGACTCGTGCGAGCACCCGTATTATGACTTGTTACCAAGGCAGCCAGGAAGAAGCTGTGAAGGGAGCGGACTGTGAGTGTTTGTTTAACGTAGCTCCATATGTTTTCACCAGGAGTTGGTGTTTTAGTCAATATTCTGTGGAAGCTAAATATGTCGAGTCATTATTGTCTTATTAGTCTTTAAACAAATGAATGCTGTGACGAGCGCGTTGGGCAGCTATTTCGTTAGCTAGCTAACCAAGTACAATTGTCTTTATTGGCAGATAGGAATAGTGTATTGGCTAAACTAAAACTATAACGTTATACTCATAGCTCATACTTAGCTAGTAGATAAGTTAAGGATAACTGCAAACACGTCAAAGCACTTTTTAGCTGCGAGAGGCGCTCCTCTAAACATATCGGTCGTGTATGATCCGTTAGTTTCGTCGCTGTAACTACACAGTGCTTTGCTGCTTTGAGTTTGTGATACAGCGCGGCTAAGTCAAATCAGGACACATATTTGCCAATCACAATCATATTCCATAGCCAAGGTAACGTTGGATGAAAACATTCAGCAGTTGTCCCTATTCATCCCTGCCCTGTCTGTCATCGCACAGGAGCAGCTATGGGCATCCGAAAAGGTTGAGCACTTTGGTACAGGCTGCCACCATGGGCACCGCATCCTCTTTGGTCAGTCCAGGAGAGGTGATTGAGGATGGATACGGGGGTGAAGGAGGGGAAGCCTGTGAGATCCCAGTGGAGGTCAAGCCCAAAGCCCGACTCCTCCGCAGTTCCTTTCGCAGAGGCCCCCGGGTGATTGGGGCCAGTTTCAAATCCACAGGTTCTGTGGATCTAGAGTATGCTGCTGAGTATGAAAGACTCCGTAAAGAGTATGAGATCTTTCGTGTCAGCAAGAATAACGAGATCTCGTCCATGCAAAAGAAGGAGGCCAAGCTGGATGAGGAGAACAAGAGGCTGAGAGCTGAGCTACAGGTGAAATGAATTAACATGAGACTACTGAGATTCAGATACTACTAGTTTGTCAAAGCACAAGCTTAAAGGCTACAATATTTCACAGTTTTAGCATTTCTCATTATGATGTTCATTGTCAATGTGATGACAGGCTCTGCAGAAGACCTACCAGAAGATCCTGAGAGAAAAAGAGAGTGCGCTTGAGGCAAAGTATCAAGCTATGGAGAGAGCTGCCACCTTTGAACATGATAGGGACAAAGTGAAACGACAGTTCAAGGTAAACCGAACCACATGTTTCTGTGGAGCATTCTTTCCAGTAATCATGATTGCGACACTAACCAATTGGCTGAATCACCACCAGATTTTCCGGGAGACAAAAGAAAAGGAAATTCAGGATCTCCTGCGGGCTAAGAGGGACTTAGAGGCCAAACTGCAACAGTTGCAGGCTCAGGGCATCCAGGTCTATGACCTAAATGATTCTGACTCAGATGACAACCAAACCACGGTTAATGGTAAGACCCAGAAGTCCACAATGTTGGGACCTTTTCTTGTCTTTGTTTGTATTCATTAATCAATCCTTCCAGTGTGTAATTTGCCACTAGAATGCAACATTTGAGGTCTGTTTTTTATGATAAAATCTACCAACGCCCTCTTTTATTTATTCACTGTATGTCTTTAGCTGCAGGGACACAGTGCGAGTACTGGTCTGGTGGTGTGCTGGGAAGTGAGCCCTCCATGGGGAGCATGATGCAGTTGCAACAGACCTTTCGAGGACCGGAGTTTGCCAACAGTTTGATAGATGTGGAGGGACCGTTTGCAAATGTGAGCAGAGGTAAGTAAACTTCAAAAGGCTGTAGAAAGAAGGGAGGCATTGTGACGTGGGTTGTAGGCAACACAGGGTGTATATTTACGTTTACATTTGGATAGCTTTTGAAGTATGTCTTCACTTATCACCTAACCGTTCTTGTATGTTTGTGTCAGATGACTGGGATGCTGCAGTGGCCAGTCTGCTTCAGGTCTCACCTCATGTTCCCCAGGCCTTGTGGAGTAACACAGTGCGCTGCTACCTTATCTTTACCCAGGAGACCAAAGCTGAGCTTGATGTCTTTATTAAGGTTGGTTAAATGGGCACTTTGGAAAAACTATGGATATCCTGTTTTCATGGGACTATTGTATTACTGTTGATTATTATATTGTGGCATATTATGTTTTTGTCAGGAACAGGCTTCAGGAAATTACTTTGGTCAATTCAAGACTAGTCTGAATGTGAGGCACTTAAAAAAACATTGTGAGTAAACCTGGTAGAGACCTGACGTTAATCGTTGTGTTTTCATTACAGAAACATTCACCTGTGTTGCGGAGAATGTGCGAAGGTCTCGGCCATTTCTACCTGAATGTCTGCTTTCCAGAGGAGAATGCGGCCTCATACGCTGTGGAGCGCAAGCAGGAGATTGAAAGGAGCTCCATGTGTGTGCTTCTTGTCAAATCTACTGTCACTAGGTACAGTAAGTCCTTTACCTATCCTCACTAGGATATTCCTATGTACTTAAGACTGTACTTATATTATATAGTTTCTTTTTAAGAAAATGTCTTACCATATTTTTGCATGTGTGTAGCACTGTGGTGGAGGATTGTGATGAGGCTTTTGTGAAGAATCCAGATGGCCACCCACTGGTGCTCTACCTCAGGACTGAAGAAGATCACAATTTGACTGGACCCACAAGACAACTGCTAGAAAGGGTCAATGCTGCAGACAAGGCTGCTAAAGTCAAGGTTTGTGTGAGCCATATATTACATAATCAACAATGAAACAGGATACAGGAGAGAAGAAGATATTTCACAAAGTATACATGGTTAGTGTTCTAAAAGTGCATTATATTATGACATTTATAGACTCAAGAATATGTATGTGCTTTTTGATAAATACACATTAAATAAAGCAGAAGTTGTGTGTTGATTGCTTTTTAAAGTTGACAGTCTGTATTTCCCTGGTTGCTAGATGCCACACAGTGCTTGTTCTTATACGTTTTGACCATTAACCCAGGTGGTGGATCATAGTGGTTCTGCAGAGGAAGGGGCTGAACTCATTTATTTTCAACTGGAGAAAGTCATCAAACAGGTACAGTCCATTAGCAACATCCGTCTTTATATCGATCCAACTGCAAGTGTTGAGTGTGCATGGTGATTTAAGTTCATTCCTCCCGCCCGGGACAGCTTTCGAACTTCCACTTCTACTCTCACCATGTAGGAGTTGCTGGGACTTGAAGGTGCAGATGTTGATTCTATGGACTCTGGGATAGAGGAGGGGCGTGAGGAGGACTCTGGAGATGTGCTGTGGGACCTGCATGATGAGCAGGAACAGATTGAGTCCTACCAGCAGGCCCGTAGCAGCAGCACCACCTCCCAGTTAGGCTTCCAGAAGGTAAGGCAGATATTCCTCTTTTTTTAGCGCTCTTAATCTTGTCTTCCAGTCTAAAACTGTCTCTAACCACTGTAAGTCTGTGTTGTGCCTGGTGTCCTTCTCAGTATATAGATCGTTTAAATGACATGATAGCTGCTCCACCTCCCACCCCTCCTCTGCTGGTTTCTGGTGGTCCAGGCTCAGGAAAGTCTCTCCTGCTCTCCAAATGGTGAGAACTTATTCATTCAGTTTAGTGTGTATAATTACCCATGTAGACACTTCTTAAAGTGGGTGACCTTTGCAATTTGTATGCTTTTAAAGGTATGTTGAGTAGCTCTCCTAATTTAACACTTTTAGGTTTGTTTGGGTCATTTTCCGCTCGTCTTCTTTCAATTTATTAGCTTTATTGAAAAATGGCACCAAAATAATTCTAACATGTTTATCTTTCAATATTTTCTGTAAGAACGTCATAAGATCCACTCTGGGAAAGGTGCTTTCTGAAAAAAAACATTAAATAATATGCTGTCCATCATTCTCCAAGAGGATGTGTCAGTTATTTTTATTAGTGTGATGTGTCATCATGGAACAGGACTTTCTGTTGTCTAATATTCATTCTTTAATCCCTTTCAGGATCGAGCAGCAGCAAAAGCAGTCCCCCAACACCTTGTTCCTATATCATTTTGTTGGCCGCCCACTTTCCACAAGCTCAGAGCCGGTTCTCATTATCAAACGCCTCACTGTCAAAGTAAGGGGTCTCTCTCAGTGGCTCCTCAAAAGGATAACTTCCAGTGAAGACACCATTCTCGCTGAATAACGGTGGTAATGTGTTTTCTGTCTGTCGTCACATAGCTGCTGCAGCACTTCTGGTCCATTTCTGGCTTGTCGATGGAGCCCAGTAAGATCTTAGAGGAGTTTCCCCGCTGGCTTGAAAGACTGTCTGCACGCCATCAAGGAAACATCATCATTATTATCGACTCCATTGATCAAATACAGGTACACTCCAGATTAGACATTTACTGTTACTGTAACAATTATTTTTCTTCCAGAATAGCTCTTTTAACACAACTGTTTTTCTACTTTGTTTCAGCAAGCAGAAAGACACATGAAGTGGCTGATTGACCCGCTCCCTGTCAACGTCCGAGTGGTGGTGTCTGTCAAAGTTGAGACTTGTCCTCAAGCTTGGAGGTGAAACCCAGTTTAATTTATATATACCCCAGTCAATTTACTGTACATGTGTTGTATTGCTATTCATTTATTTTCCATGCAGTGGTATGTATTTATGAATATGCTTATGTAGTATTGCCATTTGTAATTCAGTGACCATGTTTGATTAGGTTATGGCCCACACTCCACTTAGACCCACTGAGTCCCAGGGAGGTGAGGAGCATTGTCAATGCAGAGTGCCAGAGCATGGACCTCAAACTGACCATGGACCAGGTCAGTTATCATCCCACCATCTCCCTTTTTAAAAACTTTGAAAGGATTTGAAAGTCTGGAAAGACATTTGGAATTGTTAGCAGCAATATGTTTTTCAAGAGAATGCCACACTTAAATGTTGTATCTTTGTTCCAGGAGAAGAAGCTAGAAAGGCATTGTCGCTCTGCATCGACCTGCAATGCATTGTATGTCACACTACTGGCAAGAATGCTCATCAGGTTAGTTACCTCTGGTTTCACAAGTCTAAATGTATTGACCATCACAGAAGAATGCTGATACAAAATGAGTTAGTGCTCACTTAACTTTGTGTTTCATTGCAATGATTAAAACTCTTTATATAATGGGAGGGTTTTCTGTGACTCGCTTCAGAGAACTTTGGTTGAGTAAATCCATTCCGTAATGGGCCTTAAACATGTATTATGTGTGTTAAACATGGTCTTTCCTTCCTAAGTTGGATGTGGATGTCTGTGAATGTGGGCTTTTCAACTTTGTTGATAGGCAAAATTGCCATGTTTTGTTACTGCCCAGCAGTATATCAGGTTGGTCACTGGAGAGGAGCCTGGAGGAGTGTCTACAGTGTCAGGACACCATGTCACTCTACCGCCTGGCTCTCAAGATGACTCTGAACTCCCTCAACATGGACAGAGAGCGACACATTATGAGAGAGGTGACCTATGTCCAGACAAAATAACAATAACACCTCCACTTAAACACAGAGCTTTTTCAAAATTGCTGGTTTTAATGTTAAGTGTGTCCTGCAAAACATTTTTTTCAGCGTGTTATATTGTGTTCTCATAATACCGGTCTTATTTACTTTTGATACGTTTTTTTTCTGGAATTTCTTTCTGGTTTACTCTGGCCTCACAGGGAGTCATGTACACAATCTGGATTTTCTTTCTCTCTGTAGCAAAATAATATGTGCTTGTTTTTTGTCTCTCTTTAGATACTGTGCCTTGTATGTGCCAGCCATAATGGAGTGAGTGAATCAGAGGTGCTAGACCTTTTCCCTGAACTGGAGTTGCCTGTCCTGTCCACTCTGCTTTACCGCCTGAACAGACTCTGCATTGTAACCCTCCGTTGTGGGCTCATCAGGTTTCAACACCTGCAGGTAACTGGGCTCTGGCCAGTAGAATATTTAGCACAAAGTCATTCAAAATACAAAATGCATAAAACACTGTTTGTCTTTCAGGCTTGGGAAGCTGTACGGTTGGAGTTCCTGGGTGGAGGAAGTAGCTCGGCTGCTTACAGAGAGAAACTCATCCAGTACTTCAGCCAACAACTCAGGTAGAGTAGTTATCTTCTCCTTATACAACACAACCCACCTTCCTCTGTCAGTGCAAGTCATGCCAGTGTGTGTGTGTGTGTGTGTAGCCAGGACCGTGTTACGTGGCGTGTCGCAGATGAGCTGCCCTGGCTGCTCCAACAACAGGAGGATAGGACTAAATTACAGCTTAGCCTCCTGAACCTGTTTGTTTCCCAAAACCTCTACAAGAGGTAAAAAGCATGCACACACGGCAGCTGATATAGGACATTTATTTCGGTATGGTCTGGACGGTATGTGTTTTCTTTTTTTTTAGGGGTCATTTCTCTGAGCTGCTAGCCTATTGGCAATATGTGGGCAAAGACAAAAGCTCCATGGCCACCGAGTACTTTGACTCCCTGAAACATTATGAGAAGAGCTGTGAGAGCGAAGACAGCATGACCAAGCTGGCAAACCTGTATGAGACCTTGGGACGTTTCCTCAAAGACCTGGGCCTCCCTAGCCAGGTAGCATACCTGCTTGCAAAATAAAAAACAATTTAAAAAACATGTTAAGTGTTCACTTAACATTAGTTTTCTTGTTACAAGGCCGCCTAAATATGTGTCTTTATATTTACCTTACTTTCTGTATGTATTTGATTATTTCTGTTTTTGTAGGCAGTAGCACCTTTACAAAGGTCCCTTGAGATTAGGGAGACAGCCTTGGACCCGGATCATCCCAGCGTAGCTCGCTCCCTGCACCAGCTGGCTGGGGTTTACGTTCAGTGGAAGAAGTATGGCAACGCTGAGCAGCTGTACAAGCAGGCCCTGGAGATAAGTGAGAACGCCTACGGAGCTGAGCATGCCAGCGTAGCACGAGAGCTGGAGTCACTTGCCATGCTCTATCAGAAACAAAACAAGTAAATGGTTCCGTCTTGTTGTTGAAATGTATGATGTTATTTATAATTGGTGTTATGTAGTATAGCTCATTGGCAATGTGTGAGAGAGGAATCCCTCCTATAGTGAGGATCTCATAACTGAGGCCTTATTTAATGACTTACACTGGGCTTTCTTACAATCAGGTATGAACAAGCAGAGAAACTCAGGAAAAGGTCAGTGAAGATCCGTCAGAAGACCGCTCGCCAGAAAGGTCATATGGTAAGCTTGTTTCACAGATACCCACATGATTCGCTATAGGCACTTATGCATCATTCATGATGTTGATTTTGTCGATTCCTCCTTTTCAGTACGGCTTCACTTTGTTGAGACGGAGAGCCTTGCAGCTGGAAGAGCTGACCCTGGGAAAAGAATCTGCAGATTCTGCCAAGACACTTAATGAACTAGGTGTCCTGTACTACCTCCAAAACAACCTGGAGTAAGGCATACATGTTACAGCTGGAATGCACAGACAAAGACACTCTGCATTTCGGACATAAATTGTGTAATTGCCTCTCCCTCTGCTTAAACCTTGTTTAGTCTTTTTTTTGTGTGTTCACAAACATCTGACACATCTAAAATAGATAACTAACATCCCAGTCTTTGCCCTCACCAGTGCAGCCAAGATATTCTTGGCCCGCTCTCTGGAGATGCGACAGCGTGTCCTCGGTCCAGAACACCCAGACTGTGCTCAGTCCCTCAACAACCTGGCTGCACTGCACACAGAGAGGAGGGAGTATGAGGTGGCTGAGGACATGTATGAGCGGGCGCTAGACATCCGCAAGACGGCCTTGTCCCCGGACCACCCCTCACTGGCATACACACTCAAACACCTGGCCATGCTCTATAAACGCAGAGTGAGACACATGTGCATGTTGACAGTGAAAAAGTAATGTTCTGTCTGTTGTACGGCTCATTCTGTGCTTGTCGGTGGCTGAGAATCTGATTTCTAAAGGTGTGTGTGTGTGTGTGTTGTACAGGGGAAGCTGGAAAAGGCCATGCCGCTGTATGAGCTGTCTCTGGAAATCAGGGAAAAAAGTTTTGGACCAAAACACCCCAGTGTGGCCACAGCATTGGTCAATTTGGCTGTAATCTACTGCCAACTAGTGAGGATGTTCATTATACTTCATTCAATCTGTTCCACATATTCACGACTTGCATGTTCGTGAAGAATTATTTGCAGTGTTTATGGCTTACATGTTTTGTGTAGAGCAAAGCTGACTGTAGATTTGTTTTGTCTTTGGCAGAAGAAGCACATTGAAGCCCTGCCTCTTTATGAACGAGCCCTGAAAGTGTACGAGGATAGTTTGGGGCGCTCACACCCACGAGTCGGGGAGACCCTAAAAAACTTGGCTGTGCTGAGGTACAGTAGTTGATGTTGCATTCGGCTAATCAAAGTCTAATCGTGAATGTTAAATTACGTTTAATATTTTTTTTTACTTTTACTCCATTTGTAAATAGCTACGAAGAGGGTGACTTCGAGAAGGCAGCAGAGCTTTACAAACGTGCAATGGAGATAAAGGAGGCCGAGCCATCACTGGTGTGCGGTAACGCTCCGTCCCGCCACTCCTCCAGTGGGGACACATTCAGTCTGAGGGGCCCTGCTCCACTCCCACATGCCCAGAGGTGACTCTGTTCAGTCACTTATTGCCAGAGAACAATACAGGCTGTTGACATGTCTAACTACCATAGAATAACAAAAACATCAGATAGGAACCATTCTGGTCATCACACTGTGATTATTGTCTAGATGGAGGTTTTAGGGTTTGGTCAAATAGACTGTACCTGCTAATATAATTATGAGGTCTGTTTTTAAGAATCTGTGAAACCTGTGTATTTACCACAAGTATTCTTTTTAATATTTCTTACATAATCTTGATCTTCAGTTATATCACTACTTCTTATGGAACTCAAGTTTACATTTATCACTGATTTAGACACTTTGTTCCTATTTACATGCCACACTCTGTATATCAGCAAATTAGCTGCACAGACTAAACTGCTGGCATGGAATGCCTTGAGGGTTTGGCATGTCATAACCCGTAAAACATAATTAATAATCAGACACATTCTGTGCTTTCCAATGTACAGCAGATAATACTCTATGCACTTTTTCAAAACTGTATTTTTTTGTATACTAGGGTTACAGATATGAAGAAAACACAATTATTCTTGTTTGATTTTAAAAAGGAATACCTCTAATAATTCAGTGGAGATAAAATACGAGATATCAAACAATTCCACAACTCAGTCCGATTGTGCCGTTATGTCTTACCAAAACTGTTAATGCCTCACACAGATTTGTTGCCAAGTTTACATTTCTGATGTTCTGAATGAAATATTGTAATGCTAATGTCGCAAAAATTAAGTGTGCATATTGTGAAAAATGTGTATATTTATATGTTTAAATACCATTTATGTTTACATTACAAAATGTTTACCTACTAGTATAGTGTATATAATCCAAAAAGAGAAATGTAGAACCAAAGAAAAGTGTCCAAAAACAAGCCGAGACCTCCGGATAAGATTTCCTGCTGTTTATGCAGAACTAAATGTCTGTGTATGTATTCATTAACAAAAAGGATTTTAAGGGATTTGCCAAAACCAAGATAGTACCATATGTTAAAGTACAATGGAGTAATGATTTGTTGTTTGACTGAATGTACATGAATCCCAAAGGGATACATTAACACATTAATGTAAGTGTTTTAATAAATTTGTGTATCAATGTAACATAATAATAATAATATGTAAAAGCGACACAGGACAACCACAACAATCACATCCAATATATTGAGAAGATTGTATTCCATCTAATAAATACTTTATTGAGACAATTTAAGCATGTTTTAATCAATTGCAGCAGATGTTCTTTTTTTTTTTTTTTTAAAGCTGAGTGAATGACATTACATTAAAAAGGTAGGCAAAAAACCTCATTCACGAATCAAAACCGTAGAAAACACACATTGTGGCAATGTTAATGCACTAACAGTGATATTTTCATCGGTTTATATACATTTCATTAGAGACTGTACTAACTCCAAGTGCTAAACACCGTCCTAGTATGTCAACAAATTCTAAATTTGACTGGAATGGTTTCGCTTCTTTATTTTCTGTGTTGCGTGAAATGTCATCAGCAGCACTTTTCATGCATTTCTGTTCTTTAGCCTTTAGATGAGTTCATTCTGTAATTGTTTATTTGACATTAATTGGCTCTTTTTTTTTTTTTAATGAGGATGCTTGTTATCAAAGAAACCAATGTTGTCTTATCTGAATAGCATCTTCAGATTGTTGCCTACAACTTTCTCATCTGAGCCATCAAGTCTTCTAGGCTCTGTTCAGTCTCCCCCACCGTCTCCCCACTTTCTGTATCCTGGTCCAAACAAGAGAAAACAATATTGTCAGAATTTAGTTACGGCCATTAGTCACAGTGAATATTTAATTGACTTTACTATTAATATTGAAAAACCTATGATGCTGCATGTCAGGGAAAAAAAGGTCAGCAATAATCTCACGTATTTTAAACAAATAATCTCAAACATGTCAAACTATCAGTTCAGCCCTTCAAAGCTCTTGTGCAACCAAATACTAACCTCAACTGGAATGGTGTAAGCCATGGTAATGCCTTCTGGGAGGTCAGGCACAGCACCTGAAGCAGCCTGTAATTCTGCATCAGTCACTTCTGCTACTAGTTCAATACCTGCACGGTACAAGTGTATGTGTTAATACACATAAGACAATATACTGTATTGTACAAAGACAAGCAAACTGCTACAGATCTGACACGGTTGCCTTGAATAGTTTGTTGCACGCTCACCCCAATTATTATCCTCGTGTACGATCTCCTCCTCCACTTCCTGCACAGCCTCAACCTTCGGGCGCTCTGCTTCTTTTTTCTGAAGAGAAGTATTCATACAGAGAGACACGGTTAGCTTTACCCAACTGATGCAGCACCGTATTGCAGTACGGAGTCTGTATTGCAATTTAAAAAAATGGCTTTTTGGCAGATATTACTTGAAAATCAGTCAGCAAGCACACACACCTTGTACTCTTCCTGTTGTGTTCTGCAGTAGCGGTCACTACACTGGGTGTTGGCTTTCATGGCCATGGTGGGGAAGAAGTCCTGCATGGCGTTATAGCCAAGATAATAACTGACGGTTCCGAACTTCAACAGAAACCTGGAAGACAACCATATTTAACGTAACCTTTACAGACACTGCTTCCACCTTTAGGTTCCCCACTGCCCATAAATAAAGACATCTTACTTGAGGACATTTTGCACCAGGAGGCCTGCGACCACGCCCATTGTTGTTGGTAAGCTGGCAGCACACACACCATCCCTTTTTAGGGTCTTCTCATCTATGTTAGCGGCCACCACCAGAGGAGGAGCACACTAACGAGGGATATGACACAATGTAACTATAGGGGCAATGTTGTTCAAGTATTGCAGAGGGTGAATATATTTTCGCCGTAAAGATAAGCACAAGTGTGATAAAAGTTAAAGAAAAGACGGTTGTGTGTGTGGACGTACAGCGAAGCACGCCGTCTCTCCAGGAATGATGAGCTGGATGTGTCCCGATACAGCGTTCTCACTGACACCAGACTCCATCCAGATCTGACCGAGTTCATTACAGGCCTGTGACAAACAGGACAAAATGAATACAATCTGCAAGGGCAACATGTCCAAAGAGCAGTGTATATTTCCATGTACTCGCAGCTTTTTGCTGTGTGACAGTGCTGCACTTACTGTATTAATGGCCATTCTGGCCTCATAGTTGTCAACACAGCTCAGGATCAAATCCACCGGCTTCCCTTCCTCCAGCCCTCCATAACTGAGAAGACACAGAGTAATCTGTGGTGAAGGCTTGTACCACTGAGGAGAGAGCATAGTCAAACTAGAAACTGGAGAGCAGGAAATGCTCACCTGATGCGCTCCATAAAATGTGCAAAATTGTCCATTGTGGTGATATTGTAGTTGTGGGTCTCAAATGACACATCTGGGTTGATACTCCTGTTGGGTAAATCGAGCGACACGTAGGCAAAAATAAACTTAATGTCTCTATTTTTGGGGGAAATTAGATTACTTGAAACAATAGTATACCTGAGAGTGTGTTCCGCAGCTTCCACTTTACTGAGGCCGGCCTGGTGAGGCTGGAAGAACAGCCTGTTCATGTTGGCCAGCTCTACTTTATCGTAGTCAAAGAGGAGCAACTGATGGTGCAAGCAAAGACGAGATTGGGGGTAAGCAAGGCAGACAATCTATTGAACAAAGTGAAGAGGTAAAAGCCAGTGAAGAGGAAATAAGAAAAAGGTTGTATTACCTTACCAATGCCACATCTAGTGAGCATTTCAGCTGTCACACTGCCAACTCCCCCAACACCGACCACAGCGACTGTGAATGTCCGGATTTTCTGTCGAGATATTTCAAGATGATTATTTTATTTGTAAACCTATTCTTTAATTAGGGGAGCGCTGATCGCTGTCCAAAGCATTGATATGTGCAACTCAGTTTTTTCTTTTATCAAGCATTTGAGAGGTTCATATTTAAAACCGAATAGCACAGGTCACATGGTATTTCAAAACACTTAACCTTAAGGATACCCATGTGAAAGTGTGTATACATCCGCATTTAAACGTGCTTAAAAAGGACATTGGTGTTGATATCAGCTGGCATGTTTTTGAAATTGGTATAGACTTCAAGAATGGTCTGTTCTTGCATTGATTTTCGCATTAACTTAGTAGACTATTGGGACACAGCAGCAAGAACTAACTCAAGTACTTAAATATCATACCTCATAATCTTCCACGATGCCCATTCTCTTTAAAGCCATGAGACGACTGCAATGACAACACAGCTGAGGTTAGCTCGTGGTCTGTGAAGTACCACCATATGGGATGAGTGAGTCATGAGGCGTAGCCTCTCAGCGCCCAGACAAATTCTGTCAAAGGACAAAATAATAAATAAAAATAAAATAAAATATAAAGTCACCTGTATGGGTTGGAATCCACAACCTCGGCGCTCATCTTGTCAATCTTCGGTCTGTGGAGTTGCTGGCTTTGAGCCTCCTCCACGGCACACTGCTTCTGCTTACACTTTATCAATTCATTCTCCAGCTCTCTCACCCGCAGCTTCAGTTCCTCGACTGTCGCCATGATTCAAACAAATATCTCGAAACAACGTGAGCGGAATAAAGGTGATATTACGAGTGACAATCGTGAAAATGAACAAACTAGACGGCTAGATGTGTCCGGAAAGTACACGTCTTCGGAACTGAAATCAGCTGTCAGTGTGTGTTCCCGTGTATAACGTCCGTGTAGAAAACAAGTAACGGCGCGAACCCCTCAATTTGTTCCTACATTATTAGTTTATTATTCCAATTGTTTACGAGGACATGGATTGGCTGTTAAATTATATATGTCCATTTATGTTTTTTAAACTGCTGAATATCTGTAATATGCAACCACTTTTTAAGGACATTCCATCGGTGTGTGCAGACGTAAATAGTCCGACCACCATATTCAACAATGCGAAAGTTAACCCCAACAAACAAACCTGGGAAATGATTAACCCACTCGTTAGCTGAGCCATGGAGGAGCTGACAACTTCTGTTCGACAGCAGCACAAGTTCAGTGTTGGCAGACTGCAAAGATATCTTTCTGACAAGTCACGGACCGTGTCGAACAATGACACGCTCACTGTCAGACAGTACAGGTAACGCTACAATATACATGTAGCTGGTTTGTAACAACCCTGTTAAGTTGACTGTGAACACGTTCACAGCTTCCTGTTGTCTTTTCAGCGCTGGTCAGTCAAACCCAACCTTCCTCATTCAAGCCCCCTCAAACAGCTATGTCCTCAGGAAGAAACCGCCAGGTGAGCTGCTTCCAGGAGCTCACAAGGTAAGGGTTGAGTCTGAATATCTTTGCTCAATAACAATGTTCAGGACTGTTCAGGAGTGATCACAAGTTGCATGTGCACGTTTTATGGAGCCTTTCTGTATCATGTACTGTCTTAATATGGCTGCTTATGGACAAAATGTGCTTGTGGAAATAAAGTAAATACAAAATTGACCAACATTTTTCTTTCAAGCATTTTTTCCAGTACTGGTTGTTATCTCAAAACGGACTTCTAATAATTTCCTGGAAATAAATACAGTATATGATTTGGAGTTAATTACAGGCAAAATGGAGACACATGCCTTTACTTTTATATAGTTTTATATTATAACACTATACTTTAATTTAGGTATAATTGTATTGAGTGCATAGAGTTGGTCATTTCCACTGGAATGCTTCTGCTAGAAATCTTTCTATATTCTAAATTTATAAATGTTTTCCTATTCAAAATATAATTCCCCATATTTATTTATGTGCTTATCAGTTCACAAGTTTCAGTGTTTTGCATGTTCAGCTGACCTGTTGTGACCTGTTGGTTAAGCAAACATTTTTGGGGAATTAATTAATTGGAAGTTTACCAACTGAATATTTTCTGCATTTCTATTATAGTTAATTCAAAAGTGCATCGTTTTTTTTGCAGCTGTATTTGCAATAACATATCATTATCTTATTACATTATTTGGGTTGTGTGGGAGTTGTGTTGTTATTATTATTATTATATCTCCTACCTCGTGATGTTTTCTTGTGGAATGGTGGACCTTTATGACTTCATTTATAGGTGGACAGGGAGTACCGTGTGCAGAAGGCCCTGTTCTCAGCTGGATTCCCTGTTCCTCAGCCTCTCTTGCACTGCGCAGATGCTGAAATCATTGGAACAGAGTTCTACTTAATGGAGCATGTGAGGGTAGGTTTGTGCTACCGAGACCACATTTCAAAGTGTTGCTGCATACAATATATGTATTGCTGTGTTGATTAACCTTTGCTTTATAGTCTAATGATAAAAGATGAAATTTGGACTCGCTCACTGACTTGACATACCCAGTTGAGGCTCAGGCTTCTAAATACATACTTTACTATCTTCATAGTGGTCACCTGTCATTAGATGAAAATATATGCTTTCTCCATGCGTATTGAACAGGGTCGTATATTCAGGGATCTCCGTCTCCCTGGAGTGAGTGCAGCAGAGAGAGCAGCTCTATATGTGGCTGCAGTGGAAACGTTGGCAAAGCTACACTCACTGGACCTGGCATCACTGAACCTTGACGGATATGGGAAAGGATCAGGTTACTGCAAGAGACAAGTGAGCACAACACCTATGTACTCATCAAATCAAGATCATTATTTTTTTGGGGAAAAAATGCAGTTAGAGTTGTGACGCTCAAAAGTGGCTTTCCATCTCAAAAGGTGTCCACCTGGACAAAGCAGTACAACGCAGCAGCCCACAGAGACATTCCAGCCATGAATGAACTGTCTGATTGGTTGATGAAGAATTTGCCAGCCACTGATGACGAGGTCACGCTTGTCCATGGAGATTTCCGATTGGACAACTTGATATTCCATCCAAGAGAGGTACAGCTTCTGAAACAAGTATTCCTGCTTGTCTGCTTCAAGTGACCGTAATGCTTTACAAAGTGCATGTGATGTCATTAGGCACGTGTGATGGCAGTCTTGGACTGGGAGCTGTCTACCACTGGGCAGCCCTTGGCAGACCTGGCCTATTTCCTCATGCCTTGTTACTGGCCTACAAGCATCAACATCACCAGCACAATGGGCAGCTTAAAAGGAATAGAAGGTAGCAAACCAATCACAACCCTGAACAGAACAACAAACGCAGAACATTGCTCAACATTGCTTCAACATCTTTCTGTAAAAGAACGTGTGCATAGACATAGTATCTGTTCCACAAATTCTTGTGTCTTCTCTCCAACCAATGAGCAGGTATCCCAACTGTGGAAGACCTGATCTCCATTTACTGCCGGGTCCGGGGGATCCCGTCTTCTTTGCCACAGTTGAATTTCTACCTGGCCCTGTCTGTCTTTAAAATGGCAGGAATTGCACAGGTTTGTACCAATTTGTATACAAAGTTCAACTCAAATTGATCCCCATTGGCCTTTTTTTAATGTATAGATATACAGAAATGTAAGTATACATAAACATAGTATAATTATACAAATAAATAAACAAATACATTAAAAAATACATACAACTTAAGTGCAATTCTAACTGTACCGTTACATTGTTGGGTTTCTTGAAATGTTTCATAATGGCTGAGTTAATTAAGGTCCCTCCTTTACTACAGAGGGACCTAGATGAATCACTCTCCTTTATTTACCTTTTTCCCCCTATCAGGGGATCTATGCACGCCACCTACTGGGCAATGCCAGTGCTCCCAATGCAGCACAGTTCGGCCAGTGTGTGGAGCCCTTGGCTAAGGTTGCCTTGCAACTTGCTAAGAGGTATGTTGGCTGCTTGAGTTGTGTAAGACAATGCTAGTGGTTGTTTTTACATGTGTTTCAATGTATCAATACAGTGACTGAACAATTGTTTTCAAAGGATACGAGACGTTTGTGTTAGATGTGTGCCTTAAACGAAAACCTGACTCGTCGCATTTGCTGGTGTAACTTTATCCGTATGCTGTCACAGAGTCAGCCACCTACTGAGTTTGATAGAAGTTGATGAAAGTAGATTTTTTACGAGGCAGTATTCAGTTTAGTTTAAGCTATTAAAAGCAGTAATAGAGTTTGATATAATCCAAAGAAGACAGTCCTTTCCTCACGTTTTCTGGCCTACAACAGAAAGTCCTAGGCCAGAAAAAAGATTGATTCCACCTGCTGACCAAATTAAAACCAGCAACAACTGGATTTTGGCATCTTGCTGCTTCCGATATTACCTTTTTAACGTGTGAGATGTGTTTCTTGCCAGGTCTGACACAGGTCCAGCAGGAGACGGCCTGTTCCTGCAGACGGCTAGAGGTCAGGCTGTTCTCCAGCAGGTCAAAGACTTCATGAGACAATACATGCTTCCTGCTCAGGAGGTCAGTCCCAAGAGCTGCCAAGAACAGAAGAGAGATTTGTTTGCCCAGATGGATCTTTAACTTTCACATGAAAGGAGTTGACTGAGCATACCGGTTCATTCATGCAATCAGGATTAATTCATTAGAGCGAGAGAACAAGGAGCCTATTGATTACATGAATTGTATTGCATGCATAATTACCACCATTGGCTGAGCATCATAGCAATCAGAATGCAGTGCGGCAGCGTAAGGCTAGGAGATGGCACTGCAAAGCTTGTTCGGCTTTATTTCTGTGGGCAGTGGGGATTTATTTGGGTGGGTGAAACAGCCACAGATTAAACAACAGATGTTCTATGGAAATATCTTCACAAATTACTACATTAACACAGCGTGACGTTTCAGAATTGGTTTTTTTATGGTACATGTTTCCACTGATGAAGAGAGTGCAGAAGTGACATTAGAGTCCAAAGGAAATGGATCGAGTTTGGCTATACTGTAAAAAATATGTTTTTTCTTTTCCCCAGGAAGTTGCAGAGTACTACTCCAAACACGCTCAGTCTCCACAGAGGTGGCACACCCCCCATATTATACAGGATCTAAAGGTGTGTAAAAAAACATTTATTTTTCTACAGAGACCTGTACAAGTTACCACAACAGATACAGACATGAACATTGAACATCAGATATTGATGCAGTTATTACAAACAATGAAAATCACATGGGTTAGAGAACAAAAAACACCACTCAATAGAACAACTCCAACAGGTGTTAATTCAATATCAATCCAGCAGGTTGAAGGGCCAAAGTTATTTAAATCTTGTCTAAACAGTGCACCTCCCTTCTAAATCAGGCCGACACTGCAATCCATCATTTACTGTTTCAATTATACAATGAATACAGTTTTTTGTGTATGTGCTGAATCGCTCCAATTTCTTGAGCCCCGCTTGTCATCACTTGCACTTTGCATATGCATCTACACTGTGGTGGAATGCATTGGGATTTTATAATTAAATGCTGTAATGTGCTGTCAGCTTAATGTTTTAAAGAACAGAATCTTGCTTAATGACTGTCAGCTGGAAAACATTTGCTTGCATTATTATAATAGAGTACTTATCATCAAGTGAGGGAAAAAACAGTTCTGTCCCGCTGAAAGAAGACAAAGAGCAGACGAGTATCCTGGAAAATTGCTCGACAGATTGAAATTGTTACGAGACAGAGACAATACTCTGCTGTGTGACTTTCGTGTCAGAATTCCTAGCTCTGTGTCCTCAAATAGAAACTTGTGTTCACAGTTACGTTGAGTTCAGCTTTATTTATGAAAACATAAAGTAGCCAACATTTGTCTGACAACATGTGCCTGTGTTTCCAGGTGAAAGCAAGGGAGGCGGGGCTGTGGAACCTATTCCTGCCTGCGGTCAGCGGCCTCAGTCAGCTGGACTATGCCTACATTGCAGAGGAAACTGGACGCTACCTCTTTGCCCCTGAAGTCTTCAACTGCCAGGCTCCTGGTAACACACACACACATCCTACATGTGGTCCGATCTTTAGATCGTTTGGAAGCCATGGACTATAATTACAGTACATAATTACCGTTCACTGTATTTTCTCTAGAATCTCGTGTTCTGGATAACATCCTCTGTAGTCAAGTAAAATCCTCTCCAAATGTCGACCCTTCAGTCTTTTTTATATCGTAACAACAATACACTCTTGTGATTTATTCACTGGGTTTAAAACATGAAAATCCCCCAAATTAGCTCTTAAAGGCATTTATTATTTATTTATTGTCAGATTATGTCAAATCGAAGGATTTCAGTCCTTACGAGCATATTAATATGTAGCTCAGAATATTCTGGAAGACGGTGTGTGGTATGATGTTTCTCTCCAGACACGGGAAACATGGAGGTGCTCCACATGTTTGGCAGTGAGGAGCAGAAGAGTAAATGGCTGGAGCCTCTGCTCAAAGGAGAGATTCGCTCCTGCTTCTGTATGACAGGTATTTCCACGACCATGCCCTCCTGCGTCATTTTAAGACTTTCAAATATATGATTCATGTCACAGGTCACTGTTTACAAAAGGCTGAACCAGGAAAACACACCATATTCTGTAGAGTCAGTGGAGAAATGAATGAATGAATGAATATATACTTTATTAATCCCCAAGGGGAAATTTTTTTGTCGTCATCAGTAGCGCCTTACCACTTGAATGAGTGGTGATGTAAGGAATGCTATTTTAGAGGTGGGTCCCTTTGTGTAGACTTGAGGTGTGTCTTGAAACACTTACTGTAAGTCCCCTCCATAACGCGTGTTCTGTCCAGTTACAATGTACTGATGAAGTCCTCAAAATATGTATGCCGTTTTTTGCCAAACTTTCCAGTGATGTTCTGGTCTTAAATGAGCCAGGCGGCGCAGTTGCTTTGTTTGGAAATTCTACATGCCAACAGCATACACAAGCTCACTTATGAGTAATTTCTCCCTTTGCTTTCCACTCTGCCTGGCAACCATAGCACACTATTGCCAATGGTGATCACAGTGGGTGTGAAACTCCCCATGTTTTATGTGAACACAGATGGTGATTATAGTAGTGTTTTGGGGATGCTTTTTTGTCAAAGGTTTGGTTGATTTGTATTATACTTGATGACATCGAACAGGAACCTCCAGCTTCTGCTGATTAACAATTACGACTTGTGACTTTATTAAGTTATCTACCATTTAAGTATGAAAATGGTGTGAGTTGTTTTAACCACTCAGTCTGTGGTTTGAGCTGGAAACCAGAAAAGATGGACCATAAAGCAAACGCTGTGGATTGGAGATGTTAACACTGTAGGGCTAAGTCTCATTAGTAATGACTTTTATTTGGTGTATAATGTGCATGTTGGGAGTTTAAGCCGACCTGTGTTCCCTTCCCCAGAGCCTGATGTGGCCTCCAGTGATGCAACCAACATGGAGTGCACCCTTTGCAGGGATGAAGACTACTTCGTCATAAACGGCAAGAAATGGTGGACCAGCGGTATGTACATATCTATTTCCATTGGTTATATAAGCAAATAACTGTTATTCCAATAAAACCACTCAAGTTCCATTTAGGACTGGAAACACCATTAGAGAGCTTAAGACTCAGTAAACATCAAGGAGTCGTTTTATGTCTGTCCCAAACTGCAAACATGTGGACAACAAAATAGGGTAGAAGACTTTACTCTAAGACAGCCACTTTAACAAGTAAGTACAAAAAAATCTTGAACCCAAATGTCTTTCTGGAAAATATGCGTCAGAGCAGCTTTGGGTTGCCAGCCGGTAAATGTCACAGATTCCACTAACACACTGTTAGTGTGTGGACAAAAGTTAAACATTTTACATCTAATTGTTCATTGTAAATGATTCAAGGTGCACATGATGGCTAACTACCCTGAAAATAAATATATACAGTGTGTATATATATATATATATATATATATGTATATACATTGTAAGTATGTGTTGATTCTCTGACTCAGACTAATTGATGACTCATGTGTGAGTCACCTTTCTTCTGGTTTTATAACGCAGTCTCTTTACTTCTGATTGGCTCTTTTACTGAGTTTGGTTCCTATTATCTGGTTAAAATTGCTACATAATTTGATGTAGGGAGCTCTGCAAATTAAGTCACTAACGTTGTTAAACTAAGCCTTAAGTATTTAGGATTTAAGAGATGGTTATCACCTAAATATCCAACACTCTCATTAATGTTTTTAGATGTTTATCATTCGCCTCCTAAATCCATTTGAACGGAAAGATATTCCAGATGTTTCCTCCGACACAGATGGTCTTAGGTTTTAAATCCCACTTAAAAGGAAAACAGTGGCCTGTTGTATTTTCAAATCTGCACGGAATTCCCTCTTGTTGTTGAAAACTTACAGCGCGACGCTTTACCAAGAATGAGCTGAATTTTTCCTTTCAAATGGTTGTCTTTATGTTCATGACTGTCATTTGTCTGAAGTTTGTCTCTTTTCGTTTCTCTTTTCCTTGGAAGTGAAAACAATCTTTCCCTTGCCGGCAGGAAGCATGAATACATCTATCTGTTCGGAAAGTATGCAGATCTGTTGATGGCCAGTTCATGCTTTGCTGTGACCTGCGGCTGATTTAGTGGCAAACCATATTATTCAAGAGTGGAAATTGGAGGGTTTTGTGTCTCCTGTGCATTTGTTTATATTTGTACAGTATCTTTTCCTATGGAGAAACATGTTAAGACTTCTCACCGTTTGGCTTGTATGCAGTATTTCATTATGATAATTTCACAGCAGTTCCCGCATTCGGTTGACTTATTTCTTTTTTCCACTGTAAGTTAAACTTAATGGCCCATATTTACCGATCCACTTATGTAAAAAATGTTGCCCGCAATCCAAATATACTACTTCTTTGCTTTCTCTTTTTCTCTAAATACGTCTGTGACAAACTGTGAGTAGCTAGATGGGAGGGTCGATACTGTAGATGTTGCTTTGGCAGCTTTGTGGTGATGAAGCTATACAGACTGTCCCATGCGCATAATAATGTACAAAAATGATTCCCAGACTTGCAGTCTTGTACCTTTAGGCAATAGGCGTTTGTATTTGCATACGCATTTACACTTGCACGGATGCTGTACACATGTTTAACATGTGTTTAGTGGTTGCTCGTGGAATGGAATCGTCATACAAGTCAATACAATTTTGGTTTCCTTCAGGATTAAGTTAAACAATCATATCATTTGGCGTTGTAGTTTTATAATGTGGAGACATGTAATAATTACCTGTTCATTTACATATAAGAAAAGCCTGATGTTCATCTTGGTCCGACCATCATACATTCAAATGAAATGCAGATTGTAAAGGCAGAGTTTGACTTTGTTCCTTGTTTACCTATTTAGTCATGTGACATATAACTCAACACTTATCCAGTTATTCCTCTGACTAGAGTCTAGACACACCAACGTTTGGGCCACAGTTTCAATGGTCTCCAAACAAACTCACCAGTTTGTTAAAGTTCAGCTCCCACTCGTCCAATCTGTATGCCAACTATACAGTGGATAGAGGATGACTAACATGTGCTGCAGAAGGAAAGAATGGTAAACAATGAAAATGTGTCAGCTCTAAAGACCTCTATGACCGATGTAGTCTGGAGGTTTTGCCAAATCACGCTGACCACTTATGTCTTCATGACAGTAATCTGGCTTGAGTAACTCACTGTTAAAACCTGGACTGTGGCTATTCCCTGTTGTGACCCTACATGAGACATACAGTAAATTTATTGAGGTCAGCTTGAGCGTAATGTTGTATGATTGAATAATTACTAAGTGTCATTTTTTTTTAGCAATCTGGAGAGTATTTAAATATGTTAAGTAATTACATAGAACGGGGGATAGCCCGCCACCGCTACCCATTTGCTCTTTCAAGCTCATATTATTTAAATAATAGAGATGAGCCGATAAAAACACCACTCAGGCTTAAAGCTTTGTTTCCTGTTTCCAGTTTGGTGACAAGCAGGGGTCCTGCTGTTTGCCGTTCTCTTTGTCTCTTTGTTTGCAATTTAACGGGTCACCCGCTGTGCGATCAAGCCACCCGCATCCCAACCTAAAGCCACAGGAAGTAATACAATAAGATGCAGATAATCTCATGCAAGGCAGCGCAGTCTATGAGGTTGAATTTGATTTGTCCGGAAGAACCAGAGATGTACAGCTATACTTCATTGCAACAGATTTTGGTAGATGAGTGTCACTAAAAATCGTTCTTTTATTTAACAAAATACATCATTTATACAAAAAGTCTTAGTGCCTATTTAGTTATTCCAATAAAAAATATTACGGTAATTGACGTCTATCTCTTATGATACTAAACGTGTTAATATATATACATTGATATACAATTGTGTGTAGGTGCTTACAGAGAATGGGATACATCATTTGAGTCTTAAATAGTGAAGGTGCTGGTGGCTTGGTCTTCTGAACCAGACTGGGACTGCGTTTGAGTGCACGTGTTGAGTGGAATCTCCACCGGCTCCTCGCTGACATGTCTCGGGTGTCTCCCGAGGCGCTGTCCAAGGCGCTTGGCAGCCTTGAGGACGTGTCCCCTGAAGGACGACCCGATGAAGGCGTAGAGGAGGGGGTTAATGCAGGTGTGGACCAGCGCCAGGCTCTCGGTCACTTGGACAGCTCGGTCCAGGCCCTTGCTGAGGTCGCAGTCGGTCACGAGGCCGTAGATGATGTCCAGCGCTCGGATCAGCTTGACCACGTTGTAGGGCAGCTGCGTGAGCAGGAATACAGCCACCACAGCCAGCAGGACACGGAGGGCACGCCACTTTCGAGCTCTCCGCAACCCGGGTGCCCGGCTCAGTGTCTGCCCCACCAGGCAGTAGCACACCGTCATGACCAAGAAAGGGAGCAAGAATCTCAGGGTCACCTCCATCAGCTCCAGGGCCGCCTTTGCCGGTCGGGCCATGCTGGACGGGTAGCTCGCCGTGCAGGCCATCCTGTGATGGGTGTGCTTCACGACGCAAAATATAAGTTCGGGAAGGCCAAGAACGCTTGCTACGGCCCACAACACCACACACACCAGGATCCACTGGATCCTTACCCGGCTACCTGTTCCAGTCCTGCCTGCAGGATTGTGGGCGACAGCGCGGTAGCGGTCCACACTGATGCACGCCAGCAGCAGCATGCCGCAGCTGAAGTTGGTACTGTAGAGGAAGGAGGTGAGCTTGCAGGCTACCAAACCCAACCGCCAACCATGAACGGCATCGGCTGCCCAAAAAGGCAGCGTGAAAAGGAGTATAAGGTCCGAAATGGCAAGGTTCAGGATGCACACGTCGGTGAGGGTTCGTAGTCGCAGCCTCGAGGCATAGACCACCACTACCAGGGCGTTCCCCGCCAGGCCCACCACCAGAGCCAAGGTGTACATGACCGGGAGGAAGACGCTGCCAAAAAAGCGCACCTCCTCCTTGGCACAAACGCTGTGTTCGCTACTGTACTCGTAACTGTCGTTGAAGCTTGAGTCCTCGTCGTCATAATCGTAATCCATTTTTTTTTGCTGTCCAGAAAGAAAAAAAGAAGTACAGTTTAAGGGAAGCATTTGTTTATCTTTTTTGAAATGGGGAAAATATTTCACTTTCCCTTTTTTTTTTTAATTGGACATGTTGTGATATATGGGCTGTTTGATCAATCCATTGCATGCAAGTGTAATTTGTGTGTTATTCAATGCAACAAGAGCCAATTACATTTGTAAACCTTCTGCTTTTCATAAGCAACAGGAAAAGGGAGTTTTCTTTATTCTACATGAAAGGAGTCTCCCTTGAATGGTTTCCCTCATTTCTGAAGGCATCTCTGTCTGAACTGTGTGTAACCTGGTGAAATTCCAGTGAACACAAAAAAAACGGACATGAGACTAGCAAAGCAAGGGATTACTTTTTTAATTTAGTCTGTATTATTTTGGATACTTAGTGACCTACAGATGAGGAAAAGGGCAGCATGTATTACTCCTTTAATCCCAACCTCTGATTTATTAATTAGCAATAAAGATGAAGATCAACATTCATCTTTTCTCAAGTATAACGGCACAAGCATCACTGCAAACCGATAACAGTTTCTCTGCATTATTTCGGACAATCCAATCACAATTGTCTTTTTCTTTATTTCAGTTATTTATATAATTTCCCCTTTTGAAGACAGAGTCAAGGATGACAGGAAATATATGGAGTGAGGGATGAGGATGACACACAAGTGTAACGAAGGCGAGATTCAAGTCCAGGATGTTGCTTTTACTGGTATGTGCTGGTTTAGCAGGCCATCCCATTGAAGTGAGACTTTCATTATCATAGTATTGTTAACGTCTCCTCCCTGTTTCGCGTGTGTGTGTGTGTGCACGCACACACACGGTGACTCACTTACTGATTATTGTTGCTGCCCGGGCAAGTCTCTTGAGGAACACCTTTTATAAAACGTAGTTGGAAGTACACCCCTGAGATTGTTTACACAGATATTAATATAATATATTTTGTATTTTATTTATAACTGAAATACATCTGTAAAGCGCATTACGTTACTGATGATATAATTCCTGGTTTAAGACTAGTATATTATGCGTGGCATATTTTCCATCCTAGGATAATTTTGGCAAATTATACTTGCTGTTAAAATGGACAGTCGTTTTATGAAAAGTATCCAGGTTTGTTATATAATATATAATAGTTTGTTGAGTCATATCTCCTGTTTGGGCGGAGCAGGAGTTACTGAAACAGATGTTCAATGGAACATTCTGTAGTATGTTAAGTATTCCAGTGCTGTCAGCAGCTGCTCTTCATATGTAAGAGCAGCATAGTGGTTTGAACCATTCTTTTAACTTTTTTTTTAATGTATTTGTTTGGATTATTTGGTCTCCATAAATTAAATAGAGCAAAAATAATCTACGGTAGTTAAAAGACCAAACAATTTGTAACTGGTCATAATTGGAAATATAGGCTGTTTGTACAAACGTTACTGATGTAAACAAACTTTTAACAACATCAGAAAACTTCAACTTGAAATACTTATCTTTAAGAAAATAAAACGCATTCTTAGTAGTTCTATGTTTTGAAACACCTCTCAGTCAGTTTGGAAGTGTGAGTTTATTTTTTTACTTTGGTGAGGTGACATTTTTTATTTACATTTGGATCACACACATGTCATTCATTTTATGTAAACAATCACAGGCAGAATTTTTTTTTTTTTTATCCTGAAAACAGTTTAAACTGTGTATAAGCTACACTAACAGGAGCACACACAATAATACAATAATGTTAAAACATAGTGTTTTTAAAAAGAGCAAAATATAACGCTGAGAAGGAACAGGGAAATGGACCACAAAACTCAGTCAGCTCATTATCATTACCTCACTATGGTTATAATAAGACCATAAAATATCCTGGACCAGGACTTTGACTGTTAAGGCCAACACTAAAGTGAGCCTCTGACTATCTGGAAAACAAGGCACAATTATTTTCATGTATGTCATGGTGCAAGTAAGTAAATCGCAGTAAATGTGAAATGTAGCTATAGTTTCTTGTTTTACTTGATTTGTAGTTTAAAATATTGAGTAAAGTGGTGGTTGATATTTCAAATATGTTCTTACCTTGTCTGTTCCTGTTTGTGTGGTTCTAAAGTTGAATATATCCTTTATTTAATCACACACACACACACAGCGTTGTTAAGTATCCTGAGGAGAACGGTTCTCTGCACCACAGGACTGAAGGGACTGATCTCTTCAGCCCGCCCCTTCACTGCTGCCTCTCGGAGCACCTTCCCTCACCACGTAGCGCTCATGCACGTGTGCGTGTGTGTCTTTAAGACTGCTTCAAGATACATGGATAAACAAAACTTGATTAGTATCTATGTTTGATGTTACTGTGCAAAGAAAATGTTTTTCAATCTCAGATTGTGACTTCAATCCCTTGCTCTCAATGTCACACAGGGAGTGCCATGCTGGCTGCCCTTTGTTTATGTCCCAGAGAAAAGACTAAAAGGAGAATATAGAATAACATCCCATGTGGATCTAAATGTTTGTCCCATTTTAAAAGGTTTATTTTCTTTGTTGTGGTTTTCTGAAATGCAGCCATTATTGGTTTGTTATTGTGTGTTGTGTATATCGTTCACCAACCTCCCCCACATTGGCAAAAATCCAGAGGACTTTACCGTTCTATTTTAGATTCTTTTCACTTTAAATTATTTATAGGAACTTCAGTCGTTTGATTTACTGTTTTTTTTAAATAATTTGTATTTAATAAATACTGTTACTTATTTCAGCTTGTTTTTAATCTATCTGTCTGTCTCTCACTTTTATCTGTATACAGATAAATGTTTAAAAAAAAAATCAATTTATTCGTTTTAGAAGTATGTCATATTGACGTGTAGCGTTTTCAAAGAACTTGGCAATGTAAAATGTTTGGATGTCGCATTCTCAGGAGGACAGATTACTGGGCTGGGGAGGTTTAGTTTCATTCCAGTGGTGGTGGGACATGTATGGGCACGGCTGTTGCATGACAGCAGGGCTCACCTTATGTCATGGATCATGAGAATTATGTAACACAACCTGCTCCTAACATGCTCTCCTAGATTTGTTTTTTGAGCTGTCAGCTGTGTGTGTGTATGTGTGTGTATATATATATATATATATATATATATATATATATATATATATATATATATATATATATATATATATATATATATATATATATATATATATAACACTATAGATGTCTTGCCTGTTGCAGTCTGGTGTCCATATGTCCTGACCTTAGGGGACAGTTTTGCGACTTCGGCAGAGCTATCAACAGGAAGGCCGACCATCGGTCACCCAGTCTGTGCCTTAGGGACCCACGGCCACATTGGAGACCGGTTTTCTGGAAGTAGACTCCCAGACAGGGAAATTCCAAACTGTTTTGTTGCTTTTGGTCATCACTCTGTGCACTTGAGCTATCTGCTTTTCTTTTCTTTTTTTTTGCTTCCATGAAGAAACATTTCATCCAGGTGTTACGGCATATTTAATGTGTCTTGGAAGTAACTTTGTAAAAAATGTAAGCAAAGTGAAGAAAGCAGCTGGGACACTTAAGGAGTAATAATGAGTAACCTTTATTGATAGAATAATGATTAACAGAAAAGAAAAACTAAAATGGAAAAAGAGATGTCACGAGGTCTAAAGCCAAAATAATAAACAAAACCCCGACACTAAATAGAAAATAAGAAATTCAACTGGCCTCCAGAAATGAAAAAACTAAAAACAATACTAAGCTCCCAAAGTAACCACGAAACAGGAAAAAACTGAAATGACAAATGGCAGAGAGCAGCCAACAAACGGCTGGAAAGCCAAGAGGAAGAAGAAGCACTGGATCGGGGGGTTGATCTCCGGCTCCACTGACGGACTGATGATTCTCTTTTAGGCGTGGGTGCTCCAGGCCCGGAAAGGGGGCGTGGCTGACTTGAAACGCAGAGAGACAGCTCTCTTCCAAAAAGAGGCCACAGTTAAGTCAGTGAGCGTAACACAAAAAATGACTCAACTAAGTTCCTCCCAAACAAACAAGATCTTCTCAATGGGAAAAACTAAACATTGCTGAGTGAAAGAATCCATCTCAGGAAATGTAAATCAACCAGTGCCTGTCTCAGCGGGCCGTTCTCGTGCCATCAATCTGTCACCAGCTCCATTCACGTTTGGCAGTTACTTCCCAGTCAGTGACCAGACTCGGGCCACGGAAGGGTTAAGAACAGAGTCGGGCGGTGAAAAGTATCTTGCTCCATAATTGGTTCTTTTACCACGAGACGAAAACCACAAAACACGAATGCAACATGAGTATGAGCCACCGCCTTTCTGTTCCCTGCAGGTGCCGGCAACCCCCAATGCAAAGTGGCCATTGTGATGTGCAGGAGCGACTCTCAAGATGTTAAAACCAGGTCAGTAGAACAGTTAGGTGGTGAAGAATATTGTCATGTCTGTTTCTTTTTCTGGTGAGTGGATCTGTAAAACATACTTTTATGTTTGCAAAATTCCACTTCTACTAATTAAGTTACTCTTCTGTTTTTTTATTCAAATGATTCTGTGCTTGTCAGTGTAGCTTTGCGCTTTAGTTTAGAGGCTATTTTTTTCCCCATTAACTTTTGTTTGTTCCAGTAATATAATTGAAATGGACTTTGGTTTGGGGACAGGGTTTACTTTCCAGCATGCACTTGCATTTTTATACGTGTCACTCGCCTCGTAGGTTTGGCTCACATGACAGACATATCAATTTAATCTTGTTGACACTTGTTGTCCAATCATATGGCTGACGTTGTTGACAGTTGGTTCTAAAATGTAAGGCTCGCCCGTTACAAGCATTTAAGATGTAGAAACCACACCCAAGACATGCAGCACACTTTGTTCTTGTTTTTTCAGCAATAAAACAATATAACCTCGTTTGCAAAGAGAATTAAATGAATCGGGGTGGCAGATTATCACCAGCAATTGACACTTTGAAATGTCAACATGATAAAAATAGAGTTGTAGATTTTAAATGAAAATGGGGTCAAACTATCATCCCTTTTAAAGCTTTGACTATCAACTTGTTTCTAGACATGGCCAACACAGTATGGTCCTGGTCCCTATGGACACAGCCGGTGTGAAGCTCGTCAGACCGCTCACCGTGTTTGGACAGGATGGTAGGATCGAGTCTGTCATTACATCTTCATGGTCAATTGATATGTTCCTGTTTTTCCCCACAATACTTGTTTTGCATACAACCTGACAAATGAGCTTTCCTGAGAAAATGAATCCGCTATTTCCCTTGTTTCTGGGCTCAGATGCCATCCATGGAGGCCACTTTGAAGTGCACTTTGAAAACGTGCGTGTCCCTACCTGTAACATTATTTTGGGTAAGACGCTGCATCGCTGTGTGTTCCTGTTTATACTTGTTTACACACAATGGGTCATAGAAGTCAGCAACACCTGCAAAGCCATATACATGAATTATCACTGAGCATCACTTTGTTGTGTCCCGTTGTGTATTTGTTTCCAGGTGAAGGCCGGGGGTTTGAGATCGCCCAGGGTCGTCTGGGGCCGGGCCGGCTGCACCACTGTATGAGGGCTGTTGGTTTAGCAGAGCTGGCTCTGGAGCTGCTCTGCCAGCGGGCTGCCTCCAGGCACACATTTGGAAAGAAGTTGTACCAACATGTAAGTGAACATTGACCCGAGAGATTCCACAAACCTTCATTTGAAGGCCTGCAGCGCTGCAGCACGTTGAGCTCTTTTCTTGTAGTGACACCTAGTGGACTTATGTTTTAGATGCAGCCCGAGTATTTGAGCTCCTTGTGTTATCACCGTTGTGTGTGTATAGGAAGTTGTTGCTCACTGGATTGCAGAGTGCCGACTCATGATAGAACAGACGCGCCTGCTGACTCTGCATGCTGCTCGTGCTCTGGATACACTGGGCAGCCGCGCCGCTCGCAAACAGGTACAGCTGTCAATACTCTGTTTGGAACATACTAGTGTGCTGGGACCCAATTCTGTACTAGGTACAGTATATACAAATTGTCAATAGTATATACTACATGCTAGTAGGTTTATAGTATACGTTTTTTTGCAGTTAGTTATGGTTAGACCTCAGAATACAACTACCAACTAATCTTAACATTCTACTTGGTCGTTTTATATGACAATCTGTATTATATTTTTGATTTCATACTAAAATATTGTTTGAAATGAACATACTATTCATTCTTAGTATGACATAACATTTAGTATGCAGTGTCTTCCAACTGCATAGTGTAGGATTTTGTGTACATGAGAAATGCCTGGATTATAAAGAATTTCTGAGCATGAGATGTGAGTTTATTGGACATATTCAACCGCCAAGATGCATAATAACGAATGTTGGCAAAAATTCTCTTTGCCATCTTATATATTAGTTTTTATGACATAAGAAAGGCACTTTGTATGACCATATGACTTTTTTATTTTTCCAACATACTATATGATTCCTGCATAGATCCTGGAACAGCATTTCAATTACCACTTTTTTTTTTTTGCTGGTCATCTTCTTAGATTGCTATGATCAAGGTGGCAGCAGCCAGGATGGCGTGTAAGGTGGTGGACTGTGCGATACAGGTCTATGGAGGTGCAGGTGTGTCTGGAGACTTCCCACTAGCACAGATGTAAGTGTACTCCCTACACATGAGAATAAGCATTAAACTAGTTTCCTTCCTAATGCCAGCATTACTACATGCGTCCTCAGGTATTCATATGTGCGGACGCTACGCATTGCTGACGGGCCAGATGAGGTGCACCTCTCCTCCATTGCTCATCTGGAACTGAGGGACCAACTGAAGAAGGCACAGGCCAAGCTGTAAAGTAATTAAATCTTGTGGCCACGTCTTTACTCAATAGCCATTTGCCTTAATAAAATTGCATTGCTTTTCTAATTCTCACTAAATGTCCAATGGGAAGGAGGCTTTTTGTAAAACTGAGTAATTTTGCTACCAAAACAAGTGATAATTGGTTGTGTATATATATATATTTTACTGCAACTGACTAATTAAAGACCAAGTTTCTGAATGTCCACACCATGTTTGATTTAAAAATGACATTTGTTTATTAGGAATCCTTTTTCATGTTAACTACAAAAACAGAAAATGACAGCATGAATATGACTATAGTCATAACACTGTTCGGGTGTGGTCTACCACATGGATGAATTCCATTGGGACGTGTTGGGGAATCAGGACACACACAAAGCACATTATTTTTTTTGTACAATATAAAACAGTAATGGCCCCATCCATTTGATACAGCTGATGGCAACCCATGCAACACCTCCACTCTTCATTATCTATACATTAACATTTGGGCAGAGATCTTCAGCTACCAAATCATTCAGTCAATCTTTTATACAACACGGCGCAGAAAAGGGAAGAATGAAGAGGGGAGGATAATAGGCTGGTTTTGAGGTTGAAAAGAAAAGATGTCAGTGTTTGCTCTTCTTGGATTTTTTATGAGACCGGTGAGGTGACTTTGATTTGGAGCGGGATTTCTTCGCCGATTTCTTGGGCGTCTTGGAGCGCGACCTCCTGGATCGTTTGGGTGTGCGAGGTGAGGGTGATCTATTGAGGCAAAAAGAATGTTTCAACTCTCCTAACCACTCTGCAATTAATACAAGAAAATCAAAATGTAGTCTTGCATGTCCAGAACATCCCACATTATCATTCTGGTATAAGGAACTTGTGAGTCAGACCAAAACCTGGCTTTAATGACAGCATGAGCGAAAGCACTGGACAGATCGTCTCACCTCTTTGAGGACTTTTTGTTGCTTGATCGCGGGGAGTCTTTATGGGTGGAGTGGGAAGATGTGTCTTTAGAGTACGAGCGGTCGGAGCGTTCTGATTTTTCTGACCGCTCTGAACGAGGTGAGGATGAACGGCCTCTTCGGGTGCTACTCCTCGTTGGACTGGGTGACCCACTGCGACGCCGCTTCCTATCAACCGGAGAGGAGAAATATCTGTCAGATAGGAAGTTAAACAAATCCTATGTTTTATAAATTACACCTGAAGTGATTGTTGACAACACCGCAGGTTGCCATGGTTGTCTCACCTCTCTTTCCTGGTTGGCGTGTCGTCCTTTTCTTTTTCCTTTTTCAAAGCATTTAAACGGGCCTCAGCTTTCTCCTTCTCTTTCTTCTCCTTCTCTTTCTCCCGTTCAAGTTTCTCCTTTTCCTTTTCCTACAATAAATTAATCAAATTTTGAATTTCAATTACTGTAATTGATACCATCTATAGTCAAATCTGCAGAGCCCAACTTCAATACCTTTTGTAGTAATTTGTCCCTGTAGTGCTCCACCTGCTCCTGAAGACTCTGCCCAGGCTTCTTTGGCCTTTTTCCAGACTCCAGCTCATCCTGGAACTTCATGACCTTAACCTGGGTGAACACCATAAAAGGAAAATGGTCAAAACAATGAATTTTATCAGCACAAGCATCCTGATGTGCTAATCATGTGGTATGTGGGCTTCTTATAGTTATGAAGTACCTCTATTTCTCTGAGCTTTGTGCGTTTCTCCTCATTCATTTCAGACATTTTGGCCTTAACGTCCGAGTCCTCTCTGATGAGGTTTGAGTAGCTCTGATTATCATCCGAGCGAGGGCTCCTGTCATCATAGTCACTGTCCTCCTCATCCCTTCAGAGTTGGAAACAGTTGATTTAAAAAGATGCAGCAATGTATCTGCAGAAAACATTTCTCTCAAGATAGCACACAAATAAAACTTACTTTTTTGTTTCTTCTGGCTGCTCAAATGCCTCCCATTTTGAAGTCGTCACAGCTAAAGAGCAAACAAAAGTTAAAACTGCAACTAAGAATGCAAACAACCAAATTGGTGACGAATAATTTAAGTACTTAAGTCAAAGCTTTTCATGTGTTAAATGTCGTAGTTTAATGCCAGCTAAACGTCTCACCTTGAGCTTGTAACTCTGTATCATCCACCGCCTCCCATTTTGAGGGTGCTACTTTGAAGGTTACATCCTTGGACGGATCCACTATGAAAACCAGAAAAATAGCAAGAAATTTAGCAACTTTACAAGAGCTGCATATAGTAGAGCATGTAGGACTGAAATCCTTAACAACCACCTCAAACAACAACCTCAAACAACAACCTGTGTGGGTTTCTGCATAACTCACAAGGTATCCCATCTATGTCTTCTTCCATTGGCTTGATAGGAACACCGTCTAGGTCATCCAGGGGCGCTCCGTCAATAGGAGCTCCATCAATGGGCCCTGCGTCAATCGGCACCCCATCCACATCCTCCAGCATAGTTTCATCTCCATACTCCCCGATTGGAGCCCCATCAATGTCCTCTGCCGGCTCAGCCTGCACCAAAGATAGCACACGAAAAAACTATAATCAAGCTTGTGCAACTCAAGGGATACGGTTGGAAAGCAAAAGTTATAGTATCATTTTTAGAATATTATAATGGTCAAGTATTGTTGCATCATGTACTTCCACAATGACGACAGGGGGTTCCTTCTCTGCAGCGAGATTAACGAGACCCAGGAAGATGTTCTGCAGCTTGATGAGGAAGGGGTCTGGGTACACAGCCCAGTCCTCCCATGCCCGGAAACACGCCATGACTCGTTGCTGCCACAAGGAAGAAAAGTTGAAGGATGGTTGAGTGACAATGTTGCAGACAAACAGATAGTGGTAAATCATTTCGGTTTAGTTTTATTAGCGAGATTTGGATGTGTTGTACCTTAAAGTTCTCACTCTGAAGGTGGCCCTGTATCGATTTGTACGTTGCGTTGAGGTCAGCAAAAACCTGGCATAGCTTCGTCTCAAAACTGTTGAGGGGAAGAGCATGAATGTGAATTTGAAAACAGAAGTAGGCGGCCGTGGTATTCCCATCTTAAATGGACAGTGTTGTGCAATACTCACTATTTTCTGTAGTAGGACGCATTGGATACTTTGGCAGAAGAGTTGTACAGCACATCAGAAACTAGATATAACCGTGCAATCTGAAATGTAAAAGAGAACATTTTCTTGTATTCGTTTCACAAGAAGGTTTGCACGGAATTTAATATTCATGCGTGTTGTTGGCCCTTTTCCTTGAAAAAAAAATTGCCGCTTCATCTTGCCTTCTTGGGAAGAGGGGTTTTGAGGATGGAGAGAGACTCTGTGACGCACTCCACAATCTCCTCAGCGGCTTCGGCGCGACCGAGACAAAACAACATGGCTTCTGCTATGTCTCCCCTCCTGGGCGTCATAGCACGAAGCATCTCCTCTAGTTTGTCCCGCTCACTGCAAAGATGAAGGGCAATAAATAACGATCTAGCCAACTGCAAGAGCATTTATGCACAACGTTTGATGACTCATGAGATGATACAGTGTAGGACTACATTTTTAACTGGATCATGTCAAAAAGCATAAGGAAATGGTCTTACTCCACTTTCAAGCAGCCTTTCCTGCTGCCGTCCTCGTCTTCCTCCTCTTCTTCACCATCATCATAAGGACCATGGAGGTATGGATTAAGAGGAGGCGGATGCCACAAGGAGCCATTCTTAAACATCCTAAAGTCCTCCGTTTTCCACTTGACTGGTGCTTCACCCTGAGCAAGTAATTTACAGTTAATATCAAAACAATACCTGCTGAACTGTGATCACATCATCATCATTATTATTACAGTTGTCTTTAATGGGGGAAGAGTACCACTGAAACTTTATGCTCAAACCAAGCACATTTTTTATTCAAACAAACCTGTAGTATGGTGTAGAGCTTCCACCGGTAGTATACATGTGCTGGGCTTTGGTTCTCAAATAGAAACCTGGAAGAAAAATCAGAAACATGAGCATGCAAATACTATTAACTTGACTAAAATGCTAAAAAGTTAACATTACTGATGTGCAGTGGCGCTGACCTGTACATAGCATTGTTGATTTCTCTGTTCATGATCATGGCTTCAAACATTGGGCCTTCACGCACCACAAACTCGATCATTCGGTGGATGAGAGAGAGTAAATTCCTACAAGAAAAACACAGTTAAAGCAAACGGATTCAGACAGGCCTGACTATTGACCACTACAAAAGCCTGTCTGTTGAAAGTTTCATTTTGCTTGGTGGTTTGACACTCTGAACAGCCGCCTCTTGACCGACCCGATGCACACTTGACAATTGTTGTTGATCATCACTGCAGATGTGACATGCAGCAGGCAGTAACTGAATAGTGCTTGTTATAATGTACCTGGCAGAACATATCACTTGCCTGTCAAATGACTCGGCCAAAATAACAAACTATTCATTACTAATTTACTGTGACAGGTAAAGTGAGGCGTATTTTAATAAACAACTGGTAAGAGTGTCACATAACCAGGCATAAATCAAACGTAACCTGAGCCTATGTATAACATTTATACATCAATGCTGCCAAAAAAACAAACTTAAATAACAACGAATGTTACAGTAAACCTTTCAATAACACTTTCTAGGACCCATGTCTATGACCCATGATAAAACATACTTATCATGCGTTATAATCGATACTGTAAGCTGACGGTAAGCAGAATCGAACCAAAGAATATTTCACCGTAGTGACACGAGCCAGCTCGGGTTTGTTTCCCCCGTGAGTAATACTGCAATTCCCCGCCGTAAGACTCGATACTAACGTATAACAGAATATCAGCATCTTGGAAGTGACAACCATAACCCTTTAAACAGGCGAGTTGTATGAAAATATTCCAGCTTTACAATTGTTATGAACGGGTATATTAGCTACAGCTGCTTCTTTTTTTTTTTTTTTTTTTACCAGCTGTAAAATTGGCCATTTCAACATGGAGGTCTATGGAGATTGATTTGCTTTTGGAGTCAAGACTCCAGTGGCCATTTGATGAACTGAAAGTTTTGGTTTTATTTCTCACCACCGGAGGTTGCCGCCAGCAAAATACCGCCGCAAATTAAATCTCTGCTCTACTTTATAACCCCCGTGGTTGAGTCAAAATGACGATTAGTTTAATAGTAAAAAAGTATTTTTCACAAATGTTTGACCAATCGTTGTTGAAATGCAATATGTTATTATAAGTTATCCTATGTGGTAGGTCCTAAGTGAAAGAAATATCACAAAATCTAAGGGCAATATTTTGATGACCTCTTAGATTCTTGTGACACAGAATTTGGTGCCCAAAACTATAATTATACAGTGCTAAAAAACAATTAATATGCATCATAACAATATCTATAATGCATTATAGACATGGGAATCATAGAAAGTGTTACCAAACCTTTATAGTAATTAAGAAATATTGAGAAGAAAAAAAATGAACAATTCAGGTACTAGTAGTTACAGTTTTTAAAGTACTTGATAAGTTTTTCCATCAAGTTTGTGCCCATGTTCTTTAAGGATACAGTGCAGCAAGTCTTAATTACATTGCACTGCATGGGCCCTTTCTTTGAAATCTACAAGTGAAGCTGAAGAACTTGGGAAAGTAGAAGCGAGACATTGACAAGACACTGTTTTAACTGAAAAGTCTGTAAATACAGTGCCTCTCAATCCCCACTCATGTCCTGACTATGTGAAGTGAAGAAGAACCAAAGCAGTACAGGATTGATGGCCTAAATAGGCTAAACATGATATTTGCTGGTGGAGTTGGTAAAAACTGAATACAGTGCAAATGAGATCACTTAAAGTTCCTCTGTGACAATTTTGGGGAGATATATGGTGCAGGCTGCATACAAATAGCCTAAGGTGTCCGACAAGACAAAGGATGTCTTTCATTTGACAACACAGAATACATTTACTTGTATTGGAGCCGATCGTACCAATGGCGGGGTAAAAGTCAGTATACTTTCCCAATCCATCCCATGATGCTTTTCAGGTCCCTCGCTGCTGCAGACAGTTCAACTTGTGCTGCTCACCAAGGCCAATGTCAAAGGTCATATATATAATAATAGTGCAAGTTTTGGATTTGTTGGCAGGGGCCAGATTTACTGAGCTCCTAATAGAGTGACAGAGGCCAAGGGGGTAGACGGTCTGAGTGAGCAATGGTCAGAAAGCAGGATTTCACAACTACAGATCTAGAATCAGCAGACTATGTATGTGGCAGAGAAACGTGCCAAAAAGTTGAAAAACAACACAATTAAATGTTGATGTATGGAGTGGAACTGTGATGGACTAAATTCATGATTAAATAAGCACTAACAAGATGCTTTTGCTACATACTGTAAAGGAAACATGAGTGATGGTGTGAAAGAGCAAGGTACAAAACAAACGTGTTGGTCAGTATTAGTCTATCTACTGATATGATGACATCGTACAACAGCCTCGACCATTGCTCACCCATACTGACCAGACCCCTGTAGCATGCAGTGATCAATTGATCAAACTTTAGCTTCATTATGGGATGTTTTTTCTAAGTTTGAACACCAATTTAAAAAAAGAAAAACATGTACCTTTCTGTTGGGATAACCACTTTGACTATGGCTTGCGACAGAGTCTGTATATGAAGTCACATCAGATAATAAACATAGAATGTGAGTATTGTTAAAAGGCAACAGGTGAAAAATATAAAAAATGCATTTTAAAGTGCAAATAGACAACAACTTTCCTTTACTGCCGTCAGTTTTACTAATAGCCAAATACCCCTGACACTGGATTCATTAACCATAAAACCTCTCTGTAACACTGAGCATTTTTCCACACGCTAACATTTTCTTATACCCAGACTTTGATATATATAGTGCAAAAGTAGTTTAATTCAGCAAGACAAAAACTATCACTTACATAAATGGAATAAAACATGTACCGACTGCTCATTATAAAGGCTAACATCTTACCAGCTGAATTAACAAAACACTGCCATAACCCATGAGAAAATCCTAGGCTGACATGCCAAGTTACCTTCTCAAACTCCTCCTTGTTCTTAGGTGGAGGAAGCATGGGAGCGGTGGGGTTCTTTAGCCTCTCCCGGGGCTGTGCATTGAAGGGTAGGCCAGAGGGAGGTGGGGGGAGTGTGTGCTCCATCATGGAAGGAGGGATGTAGATGGGGTGGGGTGGGATGGGCACACCTTTGCCCCATCCTAATTTCATCTCAAAGTTCATTATCATCTTTCCTGTAAGGAGAGTACAAATATTAATGAATATACACTACTGCTTACAATGTGGAGTAATATATATATATATATATATATATATATATATATATATATATAAAAATTACAAAAATAATGTAATTTACCATTTAGGTTCTTGAGTGCTCGCTCAGCATCCCTCCTGTTCATGAAAGCCACAAAACCACAGTTCCTCTCCCGAGCCCTCTCCTCATCTGTTCTCGGCCACATGATCTTCACACTGGCCAGCGGACCATAACGGCCAAACTCTTGACACAGCATCTCCTCATTCATCTAAAATGTAAAAGGTATGTTATGAAGGTATGACTTCATAAATTGGCATTTGCTAATATCTGCACAACATAAACACTTGAAATTAGGACTATAAACAACACATTTTGTATTTAGAGTTGTCCCATAGCAAAGCAACCAGGGCTGTCAAAATAAGCCAAAAATGACATTTAAATATTCATCCTTAAAAAAAACACAGGTTCGAACTATTTGAATATCGTTTCTGACCATTATGTCTATGTCACTGTCCTAGTTGGCTGTCAGCGATGCAGCATTGCACAGCACGCCGCTTTAAGCTGAACTTTTGTCTAAAGGTCTTGTTTTTATTTATTCCTGTCACCCTTGAAAGCAGCGCATTGGACCAATGAGTCATCTATACGATACCTCTTTATTTGACTGCAAAAACCTAAATAAAGTGGCAGCTGAATAGAGTGATCTCTGGGAACTGAATGTTTCTACTTGAGGTCGAGTTTACTGTATGTAATTTCCTGTGTAAATCTTTTTTCACAATTGAAAATTATTTTTCATATTTGAATAGACATCTTATTGTTTTCAAATACATATTACAATTCATGTTGACAGCCCTAAAAGTAACACGCTCAAACCATGCTCTTCTGATGACAGCAAAGCTACGTCAGTCAGTGCTTTAGTTCAGTTCAGTCTCCTTTCACCATTTCATATATGTTCGGATAAAAATTCACCTGTGGATTGATGTTTCCGAGATACAAGTTAGTAGTGGATGGGTCTCCAACATCATGGGAACCTGGCGCACAATCATCCAAAACTGCAGAAACAGAAAAGAGAAGAATTTCCTTTGGTGTTGGACAGGACAACATATTTTCTTAGCAAGATGAGGATATTCACAGCCACTTAATGAGTCAAAATTACCACTGGACGGACGGTTTCTTCTTGAAGAACCATCCGCTAAAAGAAGCAGAAATGCAGTATAAATTTTGTTTCAGGGCAAAAGTGGACGGGGATGGGTGAGTGGATTGAGGCGTGCGGGGTGGAGCCATTTCAGGCTAAGTTAGTAAATGAAACAGTCATGAAGCTTTATTACACGTACCTGAGCGTCTTCCATCCGTGCCCGAGAGAGGTTCGAAGCGACTAACACGTCCTTTCAGCTTGTGTCTTTCATCCCTTTCTTCCTGTATTCTGTAGGAATGTGCAAGCAAAACAATTACACACAACTTATTTTCAATTTACACATTCTTACTTTTGGAACTGCACTATTCCCAACAGTAAAACCTGGGAACACTCATTTCCACTACTTTAAACAGTTAAAATATCAAAAAGGTTACTATACTGGAACTTACTGTTTTAGTTCTTCTTTGAAGAGCTCCAAGTTGCTCTTCTTTTTTTCCTTCTCAGTATTTTTCTTCGCAGGCTGAAATACACATGTGGAAATAATACCAACACAGTCAAAAACAAAGCATCATTAACTACAGCATTTACAGGAGAAGCTACTTGTTGACTGTGATAGTACTTACATTTCTTTTGTCCAATACTAAAAACTGAGGTGGGGTATCCAAAGGCAAAAGGCTTTTTGTTTGGTTATCGAAACGTGACTTGGGCTTGTACAATTTTCCTTTCTTCTCATCTGCAGCAGCCTCCTCTGAAAGGTGAAAGAGTGTGTTTGTTGTGTATTCCACTACAGTTACATTAAGTCATGGATGGAGGATGTTGATGTAACTTTACACTTAAAGTAAAAGTGTTGTACCTTTTGATGCATTTGCAATACCACCACGGACAAAGGCCTTGACCTTGCCATCCCCTCCTTCAAAAGCAGCAAGAAACTCCTCATAAATCTCTGCTGCCGCCCGCTCATCCTCCTGAACACAGAAACCAGTGTCAAAGTAAATAAACACATGTATCATCTAACAGACAAGTATTGTTATGCAATGTGTACCCAGTTACCACAGATCATATAGACAATTGTCTCTGGAAAGGAAGACAATACTCACTTTTTTCTTTATTTCATCTTGTTCCTTCTTGCTTAGCGTCCTCTTTGCCACTGCCATTTTGCCAATGCTGAAAGACTTCAATTTGCTCTCAAGCAACGCCTGTCGATGTAAACAAACCGTGGTTGGCGTTCAACAGGTATTTCGTAATCACGCAATTGAACTCTAAATTGTAGTTCACATGACATATACAGTACACCACGTGGATCAATATTACTCCAAATAGTATTCATTATTATTATTTAGATGATTGAGAAAGTGTGACAGCGATCATGTTGACAGGTAGGTTACGCGGGATCCATTACCGGAACTGCACCGCAAAGTGGGCTGTGTCCACTTGTAGATTGTAAACCATCGGCCTAACCTTTGACGGTTATTCTGTACTTTGCAAATACTGCACATGTTAAACTAAGTTGCATCCGGATGTAAATATAACTGAGCAAAATGACCCAGAGGCCTAAACAAGCCACCGACTGAACGCAATAATCTGCGAATGACTGAAACAAGGACCCAGCTAAGGCTCAAATATTGTTAGGCCCGAGTTACAAAATATTACATTGAAACAGTTATTCTGAATTCAAACATGAATTAACTCAATGTTGTTCTTGTGTCTGGCTGGATCACCACCAGCTTGTTAGCTGCGCTAACAGTACTTCGTTTTTGGGTCAACGGCCCCGACTAGTCCTTCTTGTTAGCTACATCGCTTAGCTTAGCTAAACTAGCCAGTGTGGCTAGCTTTAGCACGTTGGTAGCTAGCTACCACCATTGCGCACTCTCGTAACTCGAGTCTCCTGCGTGCTTTAAATAGATAAGCAGTCAAGGTTGTTCAGGCATACTAATATTTACATCGTTTCATTGCAACAGAAAACTCCTAGCTAATGCAAGTACAAATGGTAAATTCACCTTCGCGCTAGCTTTCTGAGAGCCACCAGGCGTTCGGTCCGCCATCTTTTGTGTGACTAACATAAAATCGATCGTCGATTACATGATAGCCGCAAACGTGAAACTCCAGGCGACACAATCTATCATCGAATCATTGATGGAGTAAACTTATTTTCACTGTCACTCTTTGGTGGTGATATTTACAAGAACAACAAACAAACAAAAGCAAGTTTATGAAAATTTGCATTTGAGACAATGAGCTCTCGTTTTACACAATCACTTACATATATATATATATATATTTTTACAATTGTTTTACTGGGATGTCACAAAGCCTGGGACTACATATTTGTAGCTTCGCATATACATAGGTGTATGATGCAATAGCTTAATCTGTAGAGTAATTGAATTGATGTATGAAAATAACAGTGCATTTGTGTGAGACTGTTTAATTATTGGGTATAAAATATGTGCCAAGTAGCTGCTTGTACCATGGCTAGTCCAGCAGGTGGTGCTCTCCTCTCTATCGCTCTCATTGTATCTCTCAAGTATCTCTGATACCGTTAGAATAATATTATTTTGACAACGTCCAACCTACGGCTATACCTATTTGAACATATATGCATAAATTGAATGATGCTTCAAGCTATAAAATGTGCATTCATGTTTAAAAAATAAATAAACAGGTGCCACAGTTATCCTCTGTCACATCTGCCAGTTCTGTTTATCTCATTGCAGGCACATGTGATATCTCTGCCATATGTATGTATAATGTATGTGTATATGGTCCATATTAGATGGAATACCAAACCATTCATGTATGACTTCGGGAGTCAAGTTTATTCATGCCACCTCCTTCAAGGTTTTTCAGGCCAGGTGTCGTAGGAAACTAATGCGAGACCTCAAACCCTCCCAGTGCTTCTGTAATTTCTTTTTTCTCTCTCTCTCTCTCTCTCTCTTTAAAAAAAAAAAAAAAAAGCAGCAGCCTGTGCTCCGTCCCTCCTTTACACGCAGAACAAACGCTATATTCATCTGCTCCGGCTTGCAGTTATACTGAAACTCCCTGCAGGAACTCCTGGGGAGCCGACTTTGCGCCACCGTTTGAGCCGCTGAACACAATGCCATTCATGTCACGGGTTGAAAACAGGCGAAGAGCCTGCTGCGTTCACCCAACTATGTGGAGAACATGCAGTGTTTTTTGCGCATGGAGTCTACTGTTCTGGACAGAGGTTTGCGCGCAGTCTCAGCAGAGGTACACCTTGTATTTTATTGATTTATGTTTAATCGATTTGAAAGATTTATGAGTGAGCAAGGTGTCAAGGATCCCGTGTGGCGTGTGGACTGTGGAGAAGCAGCGACAGTGGACTGGAGTTTATTTCGAGGAATTTTTCTGCAGTCCGGCGGAGTGCCTCCAGTCAGGACATGTGGCGCATTGAATTAAGTCTGCGTTAAATCAACCGCAGACTGTCGTTAACCATGACACATGTTTATTGTTTTCACACACCATCAACATTTTATATTTTGAAAATAGTAAACCTTCTTTCCCCCATCCAGACCAACCTTCACATGCGGCGGAAATATTACAGGGGACTCTGGAGTAATCGGGAGCCAGGGGTACCCAGGAGTTTACCCTCCAAATACCAAATGTGTGTGGAGAATCACAGTGAGTCCAATTTCATATTCACGTTTAGCTTTCATAGTGACGATGATAACATTCATAGCAAAAGTGTTAATTAAAAACACAGCAAACAGCACAATATAATGATGTGATTCTCTAACCCCAAACTCCCAATTTCCTTCTAAAAATACTCAACCACAGCCAGTTTAATGCGGTTTTTGCTGACTGGCTCCCTCCATTACATGACTGTAGATTTAAACAGTCAAGGTGTTGGCTGGACCAAGTTTTATTTTGCTTTTACATAAGTCAGACCTACTGTCAAAAATATGTTGTTAGTGTCTGCTATCACATGTGAATAACATAGTTTTACATCATTTAAAACAACAACAACATTCTACTCTCATATTGATGTATGTGTAACCCTGAATGCCCTCTTGTTAATTCACATCCAGGTCCCTGAGGGAAAGGTAGTGGTCCTGTCATTCCGCTTTATTGACTTGGAGAACGACAACCTGTGCCGCTACGACTATGTGGATGTATACAGTGGCCATGTCAGTGGGCAGAGGCTTGGTCGCTTCTGTGGGACGTTCAAGCCAGGAGCACTGGTTTCCACGGGCAACAAGATGCTCCTACAGATGATATCTGATGCCAACACAGCTGGGAGTGGCTTCCTGACCGTTTTCTCTGCTGCCAACCCACATGAAAGAGGTAGGCAAACATGGGAAGAAGAAGCTTCGAGAATAGCTTTGGCATGTTGGCTCTTATGTCGCTGCCCTACACGTAGGTGCCAAGGTGTAGAGAATACCATGACTTCCCTCCTTAAAGGAATTTGATACTGGCCTAGGAGTGTGTCTGTGTTGGCATACAGTCAGTCTCTAAAAAGCAAGTTAAGAAGGCTGTACAACAGAAGTTGCTACAGCGAAGTCATTGCATGGTCCCACTATACCCAGACAGACAGAGAACAAAATGACTTCCTCAAGCAGAATTCAGTTTCTAGGCATGCAGATATGCAGTAAAACAAAAAAAGAAGTGTAGGTTGTCTTCGGATCAGTAAAAAACGGTGAGCTTTCTGAGTTTCACTTTTCAGAGACAAGACTCTGGGTTTAAGTTTCCAAAAGGGAGGAATATCTTAACACTTTTCGCAGTATGATGTGGAATTTCTCACTGACATTTTGTGGAGCACTTTAGTAGAAGGCACAGGTCAGAAGTATTACTTAGAGTTGAATGAGCCTCTTCCTCTCTGCAGGGTTGCAAAGTCACTTCTTCTGCTTTTGTGGAATTTTAATGGCTGGTGCTCTGTACCCAAGGAGCTGACAGCTGTGATGGATGATATCTATTTAACTGGCCGGTCTGGCTCTACACAATGGATGGATGTGGACTGTTGCCATAACGTCCTTTAGCGTTGTCAAAACTGCACAGTGGCTATTTTTGTCACTGTGCTAAATTGCACTTCTTCGTGTTGGAAAGAAAACATGCATCTCAGTGTATGTTACAAAGAAAACATGTCTTTAAGAGATTTTGTCTGAACAACATGTGTTATTATTAAACGACGACCTTGGAAGCATACTGTCTTTTTTACACTGTCCTCTGCAGGACTAATGACTGACTTTTTAGGGTGCATATAATGACAAAGCAATGAGGGCTCCTTTTACATCAGGATCATTACAGGATCATATAATGTTCCTGGTTAAGAATTAGGATCATTCCCCTCAGAGAACAGGACAGATATTTTGCAGATAATTCCTGGTGACTCTCCAAGGTTAATATATGTCATTACTCCACAGGTGACCAGTACTGTGGAGGTAGATTGGACAAGCCCTCTGGGTCTTTCAAAACACCCAACTGGCCTGAGAAGGACTATCCAGCTGGAGTCACCTGCTCCTGGCACATTGTTGCACCAAAGAACCAGGTCAGAGTGTTCCAAAATATATTCATTTAATTTGTTTCTTACTAAAAGGAGATGTTAAATGAAAGTTATTTTACAGGTCTTGGGGAATACTGAATATGTGAAAAAAAGTTGTATAAAGCCTTTTGTGACTAGCATAATAACCCCTGAATTATGGGTAATGTAGGCACCAGGTTTCAGAAGAATAATGCATGGACTAAAACAATATATCTCTAGTTATTCTGTGTGGATTTTGATACTTTTTTCAATTAAACTGTCCTACATGACCTCGACTTACTTATAGGAGTGCAATGCTAAATTGTGAAGCACTCTTTTAGGGCAGCTCAATGTGCAATGGGTGTGGAACAAGACCACGTCATCCCACAAATGATAGAGTACCCTTTATTCAAAGCCTACCTTGATAGCTCTATTACAAGCTTTGTTGCATGACATAATATTTTCTTTGTGGTGTGTCTCCTGCGGCAGATTATTGAAGTCAAGTTTGAGAAGTTTGATGTGGAAAGGGATAACTACTGCCGCTACGACCACGTCTCCATTTTCAATGGGGCAGAAATCAACGATGCCAAGAGAATTGGCAAATATTGTGGAGACAGCCCCCCAGCGTAGGTGATTCTGATTTTATTTTCACTAAAACGTCCATCCTATGAATTCCTCTCAGTTTACACTCAGTCTGCTTGTCTGCGTTTCTTTGCAGGCCAGTGTTCTCCGACGGGAACCAGCTCCTCATCCAGTTCCTGTCAGATCTCAGTCTAACCGCAGACGGCTTCATTGGACACTACAAGTTCAGACCAAAGAAATTCTCCATCACCACGATACCACCCACCACTACCACACAGCCAGTCACCACCAGGCCCATACGTAGGTAGCAACTTTTATCCAATAAAAACCTCTTGAGGTCTTCTCACATCTGTCTTTGTTGATGTAGCTATGAGACATGCTGGCTTTGCACTACTGGATTCTCCTGCTAACATGTGGGGTTTATCTTTCACTTTGAAAGCAAGGGACATCTGCATTCTACTTCTAATAGCAGATCTGGGCAAGAAAAAAAGACGTGAAGTGTGCTGCTACAGTCCTTTTAACACGATTTATACTTAAGAAGTCTAACCATTTTAAATAAAATGCACAAAAGTGGTCCGTTAAACGAAAAAAAAGGTCAAGCTAAACTGTGGATCTTCACAATTTGACATGCAGTTGTGATGCATCATTCTTTATAGTTCAACGAGTGAATATAACATACATTACTGGAGACTGCAGGTCCTATTCCACATGTTCAAACACAACATCAAACTGTCTTTCGCTCACCTTTCTCTTTGTGCATAGTTCATATATAATGTGGGCATGTGTCCGCACCCAGAATCGCAGCTCGTTTTCATACTCAAACTCACATTCACACACACTGTTGTTTTTTCTCTTCGTCAAGCCAGGTTATTTTGGCGTCTCCCTGTCATGATGTCATATTGTGACAGTTGCTTTCTGGTTGGTTTATCATTCCTGACTTTTCCTTCTCCAGTAAGAATAATATTGAGACTGTCACCTTGTATTTTCTTGATTCTTTCCTTTATGGATTCTTTACTATATCTCTAACTCGAAAAGCAGATGTTCCCTCCACATTATCTCTCTATTTTACACACTGCACATTGTCTCCGAGGCCGACCAACAGTCTTTTGGAGAGACTCTTGTGTTACTGAGAACAATCTGTAAATAAACCACAGTAGAAACAGATGCAACCATAACTTACACGCTTGTATCACTGGCAGGCAAAAATGCAGAGACTGAATTTTATTGTGTATGTGTGTCCCCGCAGCTCTGAAGTACTCGGTAGCCCTCTGCCAGCAGAAATGCAAAAGACGAGGAACACTTGAGAGCAATTACTGCTCCAGCAATTTTGGTAAGAACATCAGTGCTTATTGCAATTTATTTGAACCACATAAGGAACAGTCCCTGATATGTCCCAGTTCTGGTAATGTTATTACTGTACATATTTACTGTTATTGTACATACATGCGAAGTAAACACAGTACACATTCTTCAAAGATTCACAAATCTCCCCGAACAAGCAGTTTACAGTCCTGATCATGTCACTATTTGCTCCTCTGATTTCTCACTGCGCATCTCAAAGACTTCCTTGTCAGGAAGCTAAGGGGTGTATACAGTAGAACACAGTTACATCCAGTGTAAACACACACACACACACACACACACACGCACACACTCAGCCTCTGACTGTGGGTAAACTGTTGATAAATGAGCGTGTTGATTCAGACTCGGCCTCCGTTTGCTACTCTCCTGCTCTCCGATGCTTTCCTCCTTTGAGATGTTTACCACATGTGTTGGGTTGGCATTTCAAAGAGTTCACTTGGAATTGCATCAGGAACTGAGGAAAGGCGACGTGGTGGTGCATGTGGACAAAGTGACCCGTGTGATGTGGAGGTGGAGTCAGCACACAGTATGTGACAATACATTTGAATGAAGTGGCGAGACGGTAGACTCTAATTAATAATCATTGCTATTGTTTAATCATATATTGTGATATATGCCCTTTGAATTGATAAAAGCAGTTTCCTGGTTTATATAACATTAGCATAAAAAGGCAGTCCTCTGGCTATTCTCCTCCCTGTCAGGAAATGAAACCGTAGTGAAGTCCAGACATGTTGGTACCATCAATGAAAAGAATCCTGTTCATACTGAATGAAACGTGATTCCCTCTCGCTCCACTGGCTAAAGGTCAGGTCCAGGCAACAAACAGTAGGTTTTTGTACTTTTGAAGACCTGGACAGACTAAACAGGAAATGACTCACACATTCGTGAGCATAACCGAATATAAATAACTGTGAGATACAGTAGTTAGCAATTCTGTATTCAGACAGATGACCTATAAGATGTTTTCTTATAGAGTTTAACAGTTTTAGTGTCTTTGTTTTGTTTGCCAGTGTCCCAAAATACAAAAATACATTTGTGCTATCTGCTTTCTCTCTATACTAGATTGTATAGTTTCTTATCAAATTACCGTCACTGACTCAAAACATTTTAACTCTCTGGTCGACAATTATGATATCACACATTTAACTTGTCACAGACAGGGCCAAATCATGGAAATACTTAACTTTGAAAGTAAGTGATATCCTTGATGTGTTTTCTGAGTTTTTGTGAAGGAGCTATTAGCTCATGGATGGATGAAGGAGCCATAAAAAGGTCAAAGGGGGAGTGTTGAAAGCCTGTAAGGAGACGATGAGAGGCTGTGCTGTTAATTCACCATGACGTTTTTACAGACAGGCTGCACTTCACAGACAGGAACGAACAGTGTTCACATTTATCTTGGATTATTGATGACGACAATAAAAAAGCAGATTCCCTTCACCACAACTAAGTCTATGTTAAATGCCCCTCTTTAAATGCCAGGCTCCCCTTTCTCTGATCTGCTGAGTTCTTCTCATTACACACATTAGCCCTACAGCTCTACATTAAATGGCAATTACATGACTTTTTCTCTCGAGTCGGGCTAAAGATCTTTGGCTTCCAGTATAATAACATGACTATTTTAACTATCATATGGATTGTCATGAAATGTGGTGAAGATGTCCAGGGTGAACAGAGGATTCCTTTGAATTTGGTCATCCTCTGACTTTTCACCAGCAGCAGATTCCCGGAAATATCTCATTGACAATTGTGGTTCCCAGAAGATGAATCATACTGACTGTGCGGGATTCAGGAGGAATTATAGTAACTTTATTGATCTCCTGACATTCCCATCAGCCTCAGCTGTACTTTGTGCTTAGTTTTAATGAGCTTATGTTAGCATGCTAACATGCTAAAATGTTACCATGCCAGCATTTAGCTGAAAGCATCAGTGTGCATAAACACAGCCTCACCTGTAATCGTGTTATTGTCTTTCATATATGAGTTAGCGACATCTTCTTTTACTCTTTTGTTTTTACAAAGTGTCATTATGCCGCTGCTGTTGCTATGTCTAAAGGTTTGGCTTTTGTTCTAACCACAGCCCAGAAACTTACCACAGTAGAGATGATCTCTAGATCCATAGGCTTTCTCCTGGTTTATGAGGAAGTGTGTCATCGTGGTCATGAAAGGCACACAATATTGTCTTTAAGTGGTATACTATTTTAGTGGATTTTCATGTATATGTTTATGTGTCATTACCTGTGTGCACGTGTGTGTCTATGACAGTGATAACTGGGACAGTCATCACTGCTGTGATGAGAGGAGGAAGTATGTACGCCACTGTCTCCATCATCAACGTGTATAAAGAAGGCAGCCTGGCCATCCAGCAGGCAGGAAAGACCATGAGCACCAAGATCATTATCCTGTGCAAGAAGTGTCCGTTCATCAGAAGAGGTGAGTTCACAAAGTGCTGCTGGCTAAATCAAATTGGCAAAAAAAAAAAAAAAATCCATATCCAGATGATGATGATAATCAATATAAAGCTCCTGGCTGACTGTTTTAAATAACTTATGGCTCTGAGTTTGCCTCCTCTGCTGTGCCGTCATGCTCAGTTGATAGAGTTTGCCCCAAGGTATGAGGTGAGCGGCAGAACTCACTGTCCAAACAGTCGCAACATTAAATATGTTTATATGTATGCATATAAACATATGGTATACAGATCTACCGCTCGGAGATTCTGATATTTGGCCTCCCTGAATGTCTCTGCCGTTCCGCCACTGCATTCAGGTGTTTTGTGTGTGACCTCACCAGGCTTGAACTACGTCTTCATGGGCCAGGTGGACGAGGAGGGCCGGGGGAAAATCGCCCCTCAGCACTTTGTTTTGGCGTTTAAGACAAAGAACCAGAAAGGACTCAATGTTCTGAAAAACAAGCGGTGCTGAGTTCCAGTAACGCCGAGGATTTCCACTGGACACGTTTGCGTGAGGCTCAGCTGTGGATGGAAACAATTAAGCGAAAAATCTCAACAACACAAACACAGGCCAACGATATAACTGAAACTGGATGCAAAGACAACAAAACAAAACATAAAATCTACATTATTCATTTAATTAAGCGCAACTTTGATTTTTTTATTTATTAATTTTGCTCACATGTTTTTAGAATAAACAAGAAGGCATTAAGTACTTCTCCTCTATTAAGAGACTAGTCTGTTAGTCTTATTTGCAACCTCAGAGTAATCAGCAAAAGAAATGAGTTGTTTCCAACGCTCTTCCACAGCCCATTCTCAGTCTGACTAGTCACTTTCCTGTTATGCTCTGAGCAGGAATTTAACTTGTAGCCAGTAACAGGAGCCCAGCATATCAAGTATCGCGATGTGCTTCATAAAACAAACATTAATCAGATTGTTTAAAACGTCCAGTATCCACATCTGACCGTGTCCTGTGATGGTACGATTAATTTCATATTTTCCCACATTCTACTTTTCAGATGTTTCCCTTTGAGTGAATAAATAGTGGGATTTATTATTTAGTGTGCATTAAACAAATATAGTCTTCAATTTCCCAAGCCTAATATCCATAGGGGATTTGTCACAGCTGATTTTTTTAATGAAGGTAGTCTGGAGTTCATTTTTGTGACTTTAATTTCAATGGTCAGGATTTGGACATTTTTTAAGTGATAATGAAAAGTGCAATATTTAATATGTATGTGATTCTTTTTGAAAGATTCTATGCTGGTTTTATGTGAAACAAAAGAGGAACTTCCTAGCTAAAGCTCTTTTTCATTAGTTTGTTTACAGATGCAAAGCACCGCTACCAGCATACATCATTTACTTGTTTTTTAAAGGCAGAGGTATGAAATGAAAAAATATTTTCATATGAAAAAGTCTGTGAATATTATTTATATTTTATTGTTTTCATCTTCCCAAATAAAACTCCTTGAACATATTCCTTATGTTTGTCTGTTTTTGTCCAATAACTTTCAGCTGGAAACCGAATAATGCCAAATAATATGTGGATTGGTATGTTGAGAGGTCAAGGCAGCTATGATAAGCCTGAGAATAAGTCAGGTGTGTGTAATGTGACTCTCACGTGGACTGGACCGCTGGCAGTTGACAATCTTCATGGCTTTCTGGTCAAAGATCAGTATCAAGGAGATACATTAAAAAGGTAACAAAAAGCAACACCTGTATTCAGCAAAATCAGTTCTTTATGTCATTAAATGAATGTTTCCATAAATTGTTTCATAGTTTTTCTGTGGAAAACAATGGCTTCCTTTATTTACAAAAAGGTTGAATAGCTGATTAATACATACGGGGCCTGAGTCGGGAGGCTTTGGTTGACAATATATATATATTATCTAGTTAAGGTCCAGGTTTAAAAGCTGCCTCGGTGACTCAAAAGAGCAGAGTTTTTTTGCACATGCTCGGATCACACAGCATCCCAGAAAAATGAGGAGCAGAGGTTTTGTCAAGAGGGCAAAAGGGGAAGTGACATCTAGTCTGTTTATTTAGCTCCGTGGGTAGAACATGGCATATTTGGAGGTCCGGAAGCCCAGCAAGTCCCTCATTTCGTTGCGAAACTTTGAGAGGTCCTGGCGCAGGTCGTTCAGATTCTCCACCGTGGCCTGGTCTGTGCTCTGCATCTTCTGCCGCGTGGAGGTTAAGTAGCGGTGAACCAGACAACACATGATCTTTTGGTAGTTCTCATCTCGCTTCTGCTTCAGGTTCTTCCACTCCTGGATGGAAAAGACAAATATAGGGATTTATGACAAGATATTGCACAAAGCACAAAAGAACACTTGCTCAAGATTACAGGAAAGGATTGTATTTTACTTAAATAATCAAAAATCAAATGAAGATGCACTAGCAGCCATCTTCCCACTACAAGTTAGAGTTCTGAATTTCTGACCTGTATGAAAGAGTTGTTCTTACCCTGAGGCTATTTTGTCTCTTCACCTTGCCTTTTGAGCTGTGCGAGCAGATCCACTTGCTCATGCTGGTCACCAGGTAGCAGACAGTCTTTGGGGAGGGGAGGATATTGAATGGTGGAGGCATGGTACACTTGTCATCAAAGTAGCTCAGCCACAGTTTGGCCCGAGCAAACTTCCACTCCTTGTCCTCGTGATTCTACAGAAGCCCAAAACCCCAACGAGAACTTTGAGAACACAGAAATGTAAGAATATTCATCCACACACTGCTCTGTATTGGGAGAGGAATCTCGAAAATGCAACAAAGCTCTTTTTCCGTGGAAATCCTTGAGGGCAAAGTTTTTCTGGACAATAAGGTTTTACTTAGCATAATCAAAATCAGTTGTTCAAAGGGAAAAGCAAATGTGCAGCAGCAGCAGCAAGCATCGTTCCAAAGTAAAAACTATTAAACATCTGTGCGGCATTTAAGGGTGATTTTGAGAAAAATCTAATCTGAACAGGAAATGAAAACAGTTGCAACTGTTGGTTCCAAGTTGAACTTAAATTACCCCTGACAGCAGTAAGAAACAGAGTCATATGTACCAAACGTTGTTTACACTTACAGCAATTTGTCGGAAGCTTTTATGGAGCATGGCCACCAGCAGCTTGGTCAGCACAATGACCACCACAATGTTGTAGGTGCCTATGATCATGGCACCCACAAAAGAGCGCAGCTCCTCTGTGTAGCTGATGCGGGTGACGAAGAGCGCTACGTGTGCCAGGGAGAAGATGTACCAGAACAGGGCATAGCAGGTCCCCATGAACCTGTGAAACAGAAGAAGTTGGTAGGTGTGATTTAGGAAACATGTCTGTCAGATGCATTTCTCAAGATATGCATCTGAAAAAAAAATACATCTAATTTTACAGTTAAATAACGAGTCAGAATAACTTTATCAGATGTATTTACACAGCCCCATAGCCTCTGACATCTCTCAACAAGCACTCTGCACATTCATCATTGTTGTCATCGTAGTATAACAGGTTGGCCCATACGTGTGGAATGCATCGTTGCTCTGTTGCTGGCAGAATATGCCCTCGCAGTCCTTTGTTGGATTCTTGTCTGGGTCTTGCTGGTCCTTTCCGTAAAGTTGGGTGAGTCCAATGGTGAAGGAGAATAACACCAACAGGAAGAGGCCCAAGAACTTTCCAAACTCCTGCAGCATCTGACCCATGGAGATCTGAGGAATCATGCATATTTGTCTTGTTAATCCTGTGTCTCTTGACCTGATGGAGTCAAGAAGACATCATTATTTTTTTTCTTCTTTTTTTTACAGTCAGTTTTCTGCCAGAAATCCCCTTTGAGTCATGCATTTGGGTGTCTGAGTTATGTGCTCTGCAGGGTCGATGTAATTAGATTTGATGAACAATATTATAGCTTCTATGTATTTGCACACTTTTAAGAATTGGTATTAGAAATACTCCAGAAACAAGGTAACAGAGATTTTTCCCAGCAGATATTTTGATTTGAGGCAGGGAAAGTTAAAACAAATAACATGAATTATGGAAATATTCAATTTAAGTGTCCCAGTAAACTATGCTGCAAAAGTATCAGGGAGCACCTCAATGGAAGCCAGCATTATTATTGTCTACACCTGTGCTTATCCTGCTATGACAAGTCAGAATGTCTGCTGTTTTTAACATTTTGGCAAGGCAGCTTGTATATGTCTACTCGATTGTGATGTTCTGGTACACTTTTCAACACTTATCCTCTGTAGCTACTCCCCCCCATGTTCCTGTTTTGCAGTGAGACCCAGAGGAGGTGGGAAAGGAACATATTCTGGCAGCTGATGAGCTCTCACCCGACCTGAGGGAAGACGGGGCATCATGGAAAAAGCCAAAAAGAGTGTCAAAGACAGAGCAAGTCTGCTCAGACCACTGGAAACCAACTATTTAAAGGCCTGCATGGCTCATCTGTTTACTAGGACCTAGTGATGCTCAAACAAGGTCGGAACATGCTCGCCCTTGCAAAACACACACGCACACACAGTGTCCAATGTGAGGGATGACCACTCTCCCTGCACCTCAAGGTGAAGGGCGACTGGAGTGTTTGTATTGAAACCCAAGCAGCTTGTTTGAGGAGACGGGCGATTTGGGTGATTCATTCTCTTGTCATGTCTAAATCCCTCAGGTGTATTTCTATGCCACTTTGTACACATCTGAAATAGGAGCTGAGGGTGTTCCCTGCTGGCCCAGCCTAAGAAGTAGTCTAACTCAGTTATCTACACATAGATAGAGCAAGAACGCAGCAGGTCAGGAGCTCTTAACCTTGACTGGGTGGGGGTCTAATGCATTTAAGGTAACTCAAATATTAATTTCCCACCAAAGCATACAGTACCGCACAGTACAGTATGCTGTTTGTATGTAAGTTAATACATTGTGAACTTTAGCATATTATTGTGACAAGATACAAAGTTTGCAACAATGGCTGTAAAAGAACGCTGAACTTCCATCATTACTATTTAACTGTTTATTTGCATATGTATAATTTAAATACATTTTAAATTTCTCAGTGAAGCACTTTGGGTAACATTTGTTGTTGTGTAATTCGACAGCCTGTGTTCTGTCCCCGAATAAACCACACAATGAGCAAGATAACGTCTCGTAGCTTTCCTGACCAAGGGTCGCTACAATATGCTTGAGACTCACTGTTGTTCTTCATTCTCTAAATGGTATTATGTTAACACACTTCACCGCAAAGCGCCTGTCTAAACAACAGAGGACAACTCGGTGCATTACTTTTCAACATACTGCATTAGCGATAGCTAGGATGATTCACAGCTACACAGGTCATGAGACCTTCACTGACCTCCTGAACTCAGTAATTGCAATAACCGATCTTAACTATAACTTCTTCCTGTAAACACTTCCTGCATGCAGCCCCTTAGTGTACGGAGGTAGAGATTGTTTGCACCCTGTGGACCTGGAGAAGGTTCAAGTCTGCCTTGAAGAGTGTGTGTTTAAGGATTTCCTATGTGATGAAGATATGTTCCATATCTGTGTGGACCTAATGTCAGAGTATAATCTTAAATTAAAGGAACGTTAAGACAACGTTTAACGGTGTTGACTGTTGTTGGCGGAGGCTGCGGCCTACAGTAGCCTGTGTACTGTCCCCAAATAAACCACACAATGAGCAAGATAACGTCTCGTAGCTTTCCTGCTTTTACCGGTAGCCTCTTTGAGAAACACATGCATCAGCTACATTAATAGCAATGCTATTGTTTGTTGAGCTAAAACGTCAACAGTGACGCTTGCATATCGTTTGCATGGTGGACAGGCGAGGGGATGAGGAGATTTGTGAAGACAGCGCAGATAACAGGAAGGAGAAAAGCCAACGTCACTGAAGCGCATGCGCACTTACTATCTCATAATTTCGACTTTTTATCTCATTATGACTTTTTATCTCATTATTATGACTTTCTATCTCTTTATTATGACTTTTTATCTCATAATTATGACTTTTCCTTTCTTTTTTTTGTGGCGGAAACGGCTTCCATAATTGTCTAAGACGATGTCTAAGAAAAAAAAAATAAAAAATTAAAAATGTTTTTTATTCAAATTGCCTATTATTCCTGTATAAGTACCAAGTTCGGAGGACAATTTGAACGTTTTGACGGGACGTGTCCCCTTTGTTTAGGACGTGTCCCATTTGTCTTTGTTTAGGACGTGTCCCCTTTGTCTTTGTTTAGGACGTGTCCCCTTTGTCTTTGTTTAGGACGTGTCCCCTTTGTCTTTGTTTAGGACGTGTCCCCTTTGTCTTTGTTTAGGACGTGTCCCCTTTGTTTAGGACGTGTCCCCTTTGTTTAGTTGTGGGAGGAAACCTATGAAACCCACCTCGCACAGGGAGCTGTCTCCACACACGATATCCACACAACCCATGGCCACAAAAAAAAAAAAGGAAAAACGATATGCAAGCCTCACTGTTGACGTTTTAGCTCAACAAATAATAGCATTGCTATTAATGTAGCTGTTGCATGTGTTTCTCAAAGAGGCTAGCGGTATGACAGCCTTTTAATCAAGATGTGTCATCACAGCCGTGGTGTCCTACTTCCTATGGGGTGGCTGGGTCATGAGCGTGGCGGAGAGAGTGAGGTGGCATGTGTTGCTGCCTGTGCAGAGTTACCGGGAGCGGAGTCTGAAGGACTTTAAGAAAACGTTTAACGGTGTTGTTGACTGTTGTTGGCGGAGCCTAATTGTTCTATAAATAAATTAACTCGACTTCCAATTCGAAAATTCTTCGTCTAAAGATCTTATTTTCATAACTCTTGTTTACCTAGATGTTCCTGGAACTGTCTCAACACTCTTCCAAATTAGTTTTAAATATTTTATATTTTCTCTTTGTTAAATGCATTGTGGGCAACATCATCCACCAACACCAGTTGGTAAGTATTTTTACGCTTTTAGCAGTGTGAACGCACAACCATAAAAAAACACACACAAAAAAGGAGGCAACTGTGGCACAACTTATGTCTTTTTTCTCCAGCACATTCATCCATGCCTCCTGGCGTGCCGTTATCAGTTATGGGAGATTAACACGGCTGGTGAGGTTAAGTCTGGGACATGAGTGAGCTCATTGTAAGCACACTGTTGATAGTAGATGACAAACACTTTCAGTCACTCTTTCCAACCTCAGTACGGGGCACCAGCTGGCAGAAATATGAGCTGGCCTCTTCAGGAAGGACACAATCATCCATTACTGCAACCCACATAGCACTGCCTCACTGTCTGTGCCTGCTTGTGTGTGAGTAGAGCTCGTCCGACTGCAAATGATTGCGTGCACTCAAACAACACACAAGTGAGGAAATGTGTGGGCGCGTGTGCATTAGTGGGAAGGTGTGTCTGCCATGTGAGTGCGGCCACATCTATTTCCAAAGCTAATACTTTTTTCCATCCTGCCAAGCCAACCAGACAGTGATGTCACAGAGTGAGAGAGTGAGTGAGTGAGTGAGTGAGTAGGGAGTGAGTGAGTGAGTGAGTGAGGAGGGAGGAGAAGAAGGAAATGGAAGCAGAAAGATAGAGGAGAGTGTAACTGAACCCTTACTGTATAAGTTAAGCTCAAACAGCAATTGACTTAATGACAGGAAGGCATCCATACAAATAAACTGAAATCTCCGAATACCTGAAAACTGCTTTATGTAATAAAGCCGCACAGGGGAAAAATGAAATTCTGCCAGTAAAAGTCAGATGTTGGCTGGCTTCACAATCTTCCTGCCAGCTGGCTGGACGATACACACAATCACGATGCAATAAAAAGGGACACCTATGGCACTGAGGTTGTTGAAAAGAGAATATTTAAACCAGATTTGTGGCTTGTCTGAATAAAAAAGAAAGGTGATTGGATGAACCATATGTCAATCAAAACTCATGAATAAAAACATATTTTCCTTTGATGTAAACCCTCCAATGCCCTTCTTTGCTCTTTTTTCAATTCTTTCAGTTCTGATAAAACAGATACTATTGCAGCATCTACGCTAACCTCTTGAGAAGCCATCATTGTTATTTAGAACAGTCACCTCTCTGTGTCGTCTCACACACACCTAAACCAGGATTGTATCTGCTAGTCGCTCGTCACAGGACACTGATTAGACCGTGCTCTGGGGAGCCGGACACAAGCACATTATTTCAAGCCTGACAAGATGGATTTTCATAGAAATGATCAGGGAAAACATGAAATTGCTCTTCTCACGATTTATAGATAAGGCCTGTGGTGAATTGGGTTGCAATGGTTTGTCATCACGGCTGTATTGCTAAACATTTCCATAACCTTTAGAGGGGAAAACAAGTGAAGAGAAGATCATGTCTGCAAATTGTGAATGACTGCCAGCTCAGATTGAGGGTTAATCAAGCTGATCAAATACAGGATTTAGTTTACTAAACTCTTGGATCCCTTTTTGACAGCCATCTGACCTTAATGTACGGCACGTATATTGATTGTAATCGAGCTGTTTGTTGTCGAAAATGTCAAATCCCCAAAATGTCCACGCAATGTTATCAGGCTGATGAATCCACTTAACAGTGAAAAGTTCCGAAAATTAGTTCAAACGTTTTCAACTGCCACTGACTATACACTATGTAATGACTGTACTCTCCCCCTTTAATTACCAAAGTAGCAGTTAAGATGCTAGTGGATCAGACTTAGTGTCAGACTGTGAATCAATCTAGGATACAATGAAAATGTGTTGTGGGTGAATGGCTTCAGACACGCAGCCAAGGCTCTCATTCATCATTTCTATCATCTACATTGTAGATGATAGGAATGATGATAGCAGTATGGTGATGCATATAGCAACGAACGCTGCAAAGCTTGATGATGTTGTGCTCAGTTTGTTAGAAACACATTATTACAGCAGGACACATCCATCTACTGCCTCAGTTCACTGTGCTTATTCCTAATGCTCATGATGATGGTTATGATACTGTTGAGCACAGCTGGTGTGGTGTTTAGTGTGGGCTTGTCCTTGAGTGTTCACGCTGAGAGAGTAAGCGAGTGGGTGGTGTGTGGTGGGGTTAGCGAGAAAGATAGAAAAAGGAAGCATCATCATCATTTTTACATATGAATTTGGCCATTTTGTTCCCATCCAAGGTTTTTTTTTACAAAGTCATCGCTGGATACATGATTTCAAAAAGTAGGGATCTTTTTGTTGCATGTCTGGCTCCACTGGGAATCAATAATAACTATGAACTGCAGAGCTTGGGACTACTTTTTCAGTGTGCGGCGCCACTGCTTTCCTACCTGTAGCGGTCCCAGTATGGAGCTGGTGGTGTACATGAAGAAGAGTCGCAGGTAACTTAGAACGTTGGCAAAGGCAAACAGGCCCTCAGCCACCAAGATGGGATGGAAGGCATCCCAGTTCTTCCTCTCTGTGTCCTCCACATTCTTGAACTGAAGAACAAGCAAACAAATTCATAAGCACATACACTTGAATGCACCAACACAGTCTAATGTGATACTAACCTACTTAGTTAAATCTGGTGTGCTTGCTAGCTGTTGATTTAACTGGACACACCTGATTCAGCTTGGCCTATTGACGGCTGCCTGTTTAAACAGAAGCTTCAGCCGAGTTGCATTAAAACTATAGAGTTCTATAGAGTGGTGATACAGTATGCACAATCATGGAAATGTGGAAATAAACTTTTGAATATCTAGATTTAAAACAGTTGAAGAGAGGAGAGTTCTAGAGACTGGTTTGACTGTTTCAGAGTAATTTTACACATCAAGCTTTCTTCAGAAGGAATAATTCCAAAACATGTTTCGCAAGTATAGCGATAGTTTAACACTTTGGGAAATACACAACTATTCACTTTCTCGCAGAGCGTTATGAGAGGATTAGCACCTCTTGTATCTGTCTGGTAAATGTAAGGCTACAGGCAGCAGACGGTTATCTTAGCTTAGCATAAAGACCAGAGACCCGGAGACAAGGGGAATCGGCTCGCCTAGTCAAGTACATAACTCACAGTAAAGCCACAACTTTACTATAACAATTAGTATTTTCCCCCAACCAGCGCAAGATCTGCAGATGAATAAACAAATGAGATTTGATCGATTAGTGTGTTCATTTTTGAACTTTGGGCTGTTTTTTTTAACCTTTGGACAGAGCCAGGCTGTTGATTTTCCCCATCCTCTAAAAATAAAGAGTGTGTGATGTGTGTGTACCTTGCTATGAGCAACTATCTTGAGGGCAAAGGTGGCTAGGTAAAGGGAATTCATGACGAAGCTCAGCTGGTTCCGAGACTCTTCCAGAAAGTCTTCCAGCCCCTGGTACCACAGACGCTTCACATCCGACCACACCATCCCTGCAGGAGAGCAGGAATTACCCATCATCACACACACACACACACACACACACACACACACACACACACACACACACACACACACCACTGAATAAAAAAAGGCATTTTGGTGTCATCCCCAACATTTTCTTAATCGCGTCAACCATAAGTCATCTCACGGTGGGAGCCCGGGGGAAACAGGATTGTATGAGACACACAAATCAGAGATTAATGTGCTGAAAATGGGTCGTCTGTGAGATTTAAGGAGGTGTGTGGAATTTAATAAAGATGGATGTCTGTGTCTTTCTGCGTCCACATGGAATTTCATCAATTCTAAATGTACAGTATGGATAATAAACTTATGGAAACTCGACTCCAGCTGCCAGTCAAGACATACAGCAGTGTGACATTCTCTATGCCTTGATTAATAAAGTACGACATTACATTAAACCTGAATGATCTAAAAGTATGCAGACAGGATTATTTTGACTATGGAATGGTTGAATTTGAGTTGAGAGATGCATTGAGACATATAGAAACACACACACAAGAAGCACTCAGGGTCGCCGCATCTGATTTCCCCATTAATGTGAGACATCTGGCTCAGGGGAACAGCAGGATGGAGGGAGCAGTAGAAAGATTAAATAGGAGGGGATGTGTAGGAGAAAGAGAGAACAATGGAAAGAAAAACAAATGGAAAGCTGCTTTGTGGCTCGTCAGTGCTGTTTGTAGACACGTAGCAACATTCATGGCTCCCTAACACATTCTAATAACACTTGCATTTGATTTGTAAAGCCTAATGAATCTCATTCTTGTTATTTAACTCAGCTTGGGTGTTTTGTTGATGCTGCAGAGACACTGGGGCATGAAATCTGCACCTCAGCATCCCATCTTTGCAGTATGGATGTTTTGCAATGAAGAAAAACAACTGCTTAAGTTATTAAAATTGAACTTTGATGTTAATCGTTTGCTGTACTTCAGGAATATTTGCCCTCAAGCCATCTTGGCCCATGGGAAAACTCATTAAACGGTCTAACTGCTGATCTCACTCCTGCAAAATACAGAATAAATTGCAAATTACCCCACAGCCATCTTCATAACATTAAATAATAGAAGTAAATTGCTTCTACATCCTTTTACAACCTGTCAGGTGCAGTTATTGGCATAATATATCAACCCTGCAGTGATGGTTGCGATGCTTTGTGTCTGGGAGAGAAAGGGGAGAATGCTGCAACCATAAGACAAATATCTCCACTGAGAAGGCAGGGCCATTAAAGCGACTGAATGCTCATGTTAATGGATTCTTGGCAGAAGAGAAAGGTACTATAGAGAAGTCCTTCCCCAGAGAGAGACAGAGTCAATTTCTAACTGTCACTATCCTGCCCCACCTCAACAGATATGGCTCGTGTACATGTGTTTGTCTTTGTGCAAATACATGTTTGTATGTATGTGTGCAGAGTCCAGTGATACCAGCACTCAGATGGGCCACAGGGGAGATAGAAGAAGCTTTTCTTTCTATGCAGCTCACTTAGAGGAAGAACTGACAGATTTAATCCAGTCAGGGCCGGCTTTCTGTCATTGAGTATAGAAACGGCTGTTTGTCATGTTCTGCCTGATAGGATTACGGTTACAGGATACTGGACTTAGCCAGACCATTACAGGAATCTCTCATTTTCACTCCACTATGCAACAATATTCTATTAAATTCTGGTTCGTATGATTTCATTCTTATTCTATTCTTAGTTATATTATATCCATAGAATTGTTAGAGATGAATGATTATTCAATTATAGCGATCTGCCTTTTAAGTACTGACATATAGTCTATATTATGATTGCATCATACATGATACCCCTCTATACATACAGTATATTACTATGATATTTATTGATTGAAAGCCCAAAGAAAAGCTGACCTATTATCCATAGGATGAGCAGGTAATCTATCATCTCCAGCGCAGGGCCCATGGTGTTTTTCTTGCCGTCGTTGTAGACCAGAGAGTACAGGTTCAGCAGTAGCAGGAAAGTGAAGTAGGAGGCGCTGTGGATGATGAACTTGACGAAGGGCGTGTGGATGATCTGGCCCACACGGGAGCGTGGCACCAGAAGGTAGCAGACAGAGAGCAGTGGCCAAAGCATTGCCACACTCAGCACCGTGGCCATCTTTAGGCAGGTGTGCTTGCGGCGATAACTGGCCGTCTCCCCAAACCAGACGGTGTTGAGAAACTGTTGACAGTTGGACTGAGCCACAAACTGTGAAAGAGGTATCAGGAAAGAGATCAACACGAATGTGTGAAACTGATAGGAATTACAGGCTGAATGAGCAAGTTCTGTTTCACTTTCTTGCCGAGAGTTAGGTTAGAAGAGAATATCGATGCCTCTCTCGTGTCTCTAGGATGACTATTAAACTGCAGCCAGATAGCTTAGCTTAGCACAAAACACATCATGAAATGGGGGAAACAGGCCAAAGGAAAGATCTGCCTCCCAGCACATTTTCAAGTAAACTATAACATATACATTTTTCAATCATCAGCTATGATTGTATCACTGTTCTCCCTCCAATAAAAATCTATATAAAAACCATAAATAAGAATCTAAGTAGTAGTTTGCTGATGTGCAACCTTAAGGCAAACCGTGTCAGTGTTTTTTCTCCAGCATTATGCAATGGTATGCCACTCGTGCTGTGATATATGGTCACGCTTTTCACACTGAGCCATTCCAGCTGTAAATCATGATTGGTGTTCAGACTTCCAACTTCAGTTTGTTGCCTGGAGGAAGTGCTTTATCTTGCCAAACTCATATTTCCAAAAGACAAGCACATGGTCTGCTGGAACAGATGTTCAGTCCAACATATAGTACAGCAAATAAGAAGTATGACGACTAGTGTTATTATCTTCTCTCCACTGATGTGGATAGTTGTGGAATTAAATTATCTAGTAACAAATCCACCCACATCCTCAACCCACTTATATCAGAGATCGGCATGCTACATGACAAAGCCCAAACAAACCATGAATGTTGCAGTATTTGCCCGTCTAACCTCTTTTTGGTTGTACTTGATGGCGAGCTTGAGTCGACTGAGGTTCATTCGCTCCTCAAGCAAACCCCTCTTGTCGACTTGATCCTCATTGGATGTGTGGTTGAGAATCACTTCTAGCTCTCGAGAGTTTCGAGCCTGAGCCAGCAGGTCCTTGGCAAACATCTTACACTGCTTTGCCAGATCATCATAATCATTCCTGGAAACAAGAAAATTAAGATACAACCAGATTGCATGAAAGATTATAATTCTTATCTCTTACATTCTATAAAGGAAGGGGGTGTACAATATCAATGTGTACATGCATGTACCCATGTCTATGGGTATGTGACATGTTTCTAATCTTTATGTGCAAAGAAATGAGATAACCATGCACTGACATGACGGACGGACATTGTACCTGAACTCCACCTCAACCAGACTGAGCTCCTTGAGGTCTGCACTCAGCTCAAAGGCCCTAAGTATTGGATCTTCTTCAGTCAGCATGATCAGAGAGGGGCTGGCCAGGCAGCGGTAGATGTCCAGCCGGAACCTGATCCAAAGATATTATAATTATACAATAAATATATAATAAGTTGGATGAGGAGGTGAAAGTGATGGCAATCAAGAAAGGGAAGATGAAAATGTGAAGGAAGCAACAGGAAAAACCAGAGGTGTGCAGATGGAGAAAAAAAGGAAACGTGGAAACAAACATACAGCCATCGAGCTGTTTCATTTCTACCTGCTTTGACCTCGGTGTTGTTTGCAAGCCAAACTGCAGACTGATTCATTTTGAGCTTACTGTGTGGGAAGCTACACTGCCCTGCAGAGAAGAATCTCATCTCAAAATCTCATCCGCAAGATGGTATCAGAAAACCAAGAACCACTAATTCACCGAGTAAAGCAACTTTCCTTTAAATCTACAGTTTGTAGTGATACTATCTTCTGGTGTAAAGCCACTACTTATATGACCAGTACTGTTGACCCAAATACTGTCTCTCTATACAGCTAGAAGAGCTTGGCAATAACAGAGAGCGGTAGGAGTCCTCTGTGTGACAAAGAAAGCACGGTAAGTATTCATGGCAGTGTAGAAATAAAAAGGCAATGCATACGATAGTAAATCATTTCTTTCCAGATGTTTAAGACGACACTTTGAAGTTGATGCTATCATTAAAACAAGGTGCTTGACTAGACCCTGAACTTGATTCAGTGCTGCTCTTGAGCCCCTACATACCAGCGGAAGGCCAAAACAGTTACGTAAAATGACACAGGCATCATCTGGAAGACAAAAGTGATGTTGACCATCCCAAGTTACAGTTCAGTGCAACACTAGTTTTTTCCGTTCTCTGTCTTCGAGGTCACTGTATGCCCGCACCTGGAGTGTCGCAAGCTATCCTTTTTGTTTTTAGCGTTGCAGAGCGTGCACTCGCAGCCGACAGCGTGGGGCCGGGGAAGCGAGATGTCCTGTTTCAGCAGCATAGTCAGGATCTCGTAGTTATTCCTGTGGGCTGCCAGGATGACTGGAGCCACGTCCATGGTGGTGGAATACTCTGGGTTCTGAATACGCTGCATCAGTTTCTGAAAAAGATAGAAATATATGGAAAATCTGCAGAAACTAAAAAAGATTCATTTTGAAGTGTTGTTTTTGCAAGAGGATTTCTGACAGTAATAAGGGGAGACTAACTGCAATGGAGGGCTTGGAGGATCTCCTTGGCCTGTGGTTGAGCAGGATGTCCACAGCTCCCACCACCTCAGAGTCTATGGCCACCAACAAGGCGTCTGTCGCCTACACACAAACACACATTTTCAAAGCAATCAGGTAGCAGGTTACGTGCCTTAGATAACAACAATGTAAAAAAGGTGATGTCTTGTACATGCCTTGTTTTGTTCTGAGTGTGTGTGTCGCTACCTGGCAGCCATGCTCCAGAAGAAGCTGCAGGATGTCTAGATTCTCATTCTCGATGGTGATGGTGATGACGTCCCGGCCCAGCACGTCCACGCAGTTGAGGTTGAGCTCGCCGTGGCGGTTCTCCTCAAGCAGTTTCTTCACCATGTAGTAGTCGCCTGAGAAGCAACGTCAAAGACAAAGCAGCATGACGGGAATCCACTTTCGGGATTTATTGCAGAGTCAGATCTATAAAAGCAGCAAAGTATTATCTGCGGTTTGAGCCAAACAGACAGGGCTTCAGTCATGAGGCAAACACTCGTGCAGGCTCAGCTCCAGCAGTCCTCTGAACCTCAGTCGTGTATAACAATAACATCTCCCTCAAAGGACACTTTCTGTTGCCGAGCCATGTTTATAGATACTTTATATGGTTACACAGTTGCTGGCAAGTTCACCTGAAACAACCACTGCCTACTATCAATGAAACATTCTCCTCCCATCTGACGTGATGAGAATGCCCATGCCTCTTTGCCGTTTGTGTGCGTATCACTTTCATCCTGTAGGAGCTGTGAAAAGTCAGCAGACCGGGGGAAAAAACTTTCAGAAGAGCAGATATTCAGCTAATTATATCGTAACCCCTGTGGACACATTTCCACAGTGGCCAACATGTAGGCAGCTGTGAGAGGTATTCACTGGAGAGAGAAAAATAAAGTGCTGTGACTGTACAGTTTGCTGCAATATGACCCTGCTGGAAATCTTTCAAGTTGTTAGTCATGGTGCATTTTAGTTATCACACATTCATTAAAAAAATGAACTAATCAGTATTATAAGCCTACAGCAGTCATCTGATTCCAACAATAACATCAGTTTTAGCAGTAACCTCAAACACACCACTATGAGTATCAAAAACAATAATTATGGGATTGGGTTTACTTTGGAGGAATAAAGAAACAATTAACAACAAACCTTTCTCGCATGCCAGCAAGAAGAGCTTCTCGTCCAGCGTAGTTTCCTCTTTCACCTCTCTCACGTCTTTCAAGGCCAGAAATTTATCCGGAGAGGAAATGTCCGTGCCCTGGTACAGAGCTGCCATTACGACGGAGAGCGAGTACGGCCAAACACTGATGTGCATCCCACTAGAAACCAGCGACCATTACACAAGAAAGCCAAACATACGGAGGTGACATGCGAGGGGATCCTGCTTGTGTTGTCTGTCGCAGCGCAGCGGAGGATTTAAAGCGTCGTCATGCGGCGAAACCAATTTCATCTAGTGTTGTTATTGTCGCTGCATCCCTGCTGCTCCGTTAGCGCGCGTCTGCTGGCTGAAAATAGGACCTCCTTTTGTCTTTTTTTCCGGACGAAATGGATTCAAATGTCGGTTTCGTAGGTGCAAGCGGCAACTTAAGTCCGACAAAAAGACACAGTCAGCTCCCTCGCCGTGTTTACATGCACCATCTTCTCGCATCGCATGCTCCTGGGGATCTTTTTGGTCCTGATGCTGCTGACGAGGCTGCCACTGCGCATGTTTCCTCCTCCACCTGCTCGTTCATCCTGTCGAAAGCGTGATTATGTAACAAGGCACGTCAGTGCAGCTTTGTAGGTTACTGACCATCTCAGTATTGTATACAAGCAGAGATACTGTGTCTGGTCGAGCATTCTTCATAGCATAAGATAACACTGAACATCATACGTCTTTGGGTGTATGTATACAGCATACACTCTTAAGCATTAGCTATGAAATGCATATGGATTAAGGTTATCATCATACAATGTGACAAAAGAAAAACAAATGCATCCTATGGATTGTGCAGGAGTGTGTGTGCCTGTAATGTGAACATCTCCTTAAAATGTATGTGTTTGGGTATGCATGGTGAAGTTTACTGGATATGTGGGAGGAGAGCAAGACAGATATGTGGGTCTGTAGTCTGTGGTAGACTGGGAGTGCCAGCTGTCCTCCTCCATCCATGCACATTAGTCTGCAATCACAGACCAGTGCACATGTGAAAAGAATATAGGGCAAGTAAGGCCATTCACTGATAACCGCTTCACAATTTTTTTTACAGCCGAGTAAAATATTTCTTCCCAGTAAAGAAGGTGCTAATTAATACACCAGGAGTCAAACCATACTGTATCCTACGTACTGGGAATAAAGCAATATCTTCATATAAAATTTTTTAAGATCAGCTGAGTGTAATAGGCCTTTTTCACAGAGGACATTTGGACTAAATGACACAAAGGTGTTACTATTATCAATGGCTTCGCTCAAGTGTCCAAATAAGCCATGGCAGTGTGACAGTGAGCCAGCTTGTACAATACCCTGACACTGAAGCCAGCGTTAATTGTAATATTTACAGCCCTGTTTTTTTGCTACTGGGGCATGTCCAACTGTTTTCTGTGGAAAAAGAATATTTATTATTTTTTCAGCAGCCTTTTTGGAATGTCATAGCAGGGTAAACACAGATGTTTATGGTCTTGTTTTATTTGGTGTGACAGCCATTACAGTGAGCATGCACATTATAATTGTTTGATAGGCTGTTGCAATACCAAATCCTACATATAGGCTACTATACAGTGGGTTCATATACAAAGGAGAGAGATCTTTGTAATGTAATGGAAACAATAATTTATTTAAACGGTTGTCTGTACTCATTCTGTTGCTATGTGAGATAATGAGGTGTCCCTTTTACGACTTCTCATCACCTGAAAAAAACATACAGAATATTCAGTTCAGATAAAAGCCCAAATTAATTCCATGTGGAGTCAAACTTAGCCCGTAGTAATTAAAATGCATATGAGTTGTTATATTAAATGAGCATTTTATGACAAGCTTTTCCCAGTTCACTCTATTTCTAAGCAATTACATAAGCAAGTTAGGAAAGAGGTCCTGTACCTGCACTTTATTATCCAACAGCACAGCCTCCTGGAATGTTCCTTGGTTAATCAGAACTGAACTACATTAGAAACAAACACAAAGAACATCTTGTGCAATGTAGGTGGGACGACAATTTAGTGCGATGGAATTACAGTCACATTATCAGATTTTCTGGAATTCACAAACTGAGGAAGGAAAGATAGAAACAAACATGTACTCTTTCTAAGATGTGACAGAAAGTCTGAACGATTAACAGTTTTCTAAAACTCTGAGGTTTTATATGTATATATATACATACATATATATACATATATATACATATATATACATATATATATACATATATATATATATATATATATATATATATATATATATATATATATATATATATATATATATATATATATATATATATATATACATATAAAACCTCAGAGTTTTTTGTATATATATGTATATGTATATATATGTATATATATGTATGTATATATATACATATAAAACCTCAGAGTTTTAGAAAACTGTTAATCGTTCAGACTTTCTATCACATCTCAAAACTACATGTGTTACATCAGTTTTTCAATTGGCCTAAATGTTGATACAATTGATGATTTCCATAAATTCTAAATGTTTTGGCAATGTAAAAAGCTGCTGTTTTGTCACTAATGTTTAGGTAAAAAAATAGAAACGGCTGTTTCTTTTGTCTTGATTGTAAACAGTATGCTCCAGCAGAGGGCAGTCTGCACAAAGGGCTTTCTTCTATGTGTGGGATGAGTAACTCAAAATGAGTACATATGGGATAGAAACATTAGGATACACTTAACAGAACAAACAGAGTAATTATTCACTGCATAGTTCTATAATCCAACCTAGAGCTAAGCTCTTTTCAAAAAGCACTCACAGCTTCAATTGATCTGTAGCATATCTCTTCTCAGGAAAACAACAAGGCTATACGGTTTTGTTTGACCACATAAACATATAGTATAGCTAAATAGGATTTTGGTGTGACAAGAGATATATATATATATATATATATATATATATATATATATATATATATATATATATATATATACGTATGTATATATATATATATATATATATATATATATATATACATACGTATATATATATATATATATATATATACGTACGTATATATATATATATATATATATATATATATATATATATATATATATATATATATATATATATATATATATATATATATGTATACACACACACATCACCAAACATTACTATAATCATTAAATCCCAATCTGGATATGATAGGGCCGCAGACTGCTCATCAGGGGTCAAAGGGCTTAACCCCTCTCACTTCGTCTTTTGTGCCGTTCAATTGTGCGGGACTGTAATCCCAAACTGGCAAGCCTCTTAGGAAAGATGATGTTCAATCTGCAGAGCATGTGGTTTCCTCTGTTCTAACACATGGCCTTACAGCTTCCCCGGACTTGTCAGTTCCTCGGGAACAGCTGTCAGATGTCACAACTTCACTGATTCCTCTCGAGAGGAGTGTCAGTCACTGATGCTGACTTTTTTCCAATATATTCATGTCAAAGAAACACTGCAATATTATTTTAGATCTACTGTTGTACATTATCTTCAATGATTTCTTTAAATCTTTCATATCAAACATTATCCATGTGGTACTCTAATAGGAATGCACTTTACTCTGAAGTGTTTATAATATGCTTTTAATTAATCATAGGCTTTTCCCTTCGGGGTTTGGATCTGTTTTCGTTTTCTTCTTCTGTAGATCTGGCCTACCCTCTTGAGGCTGTAGTGGGGAAAAACAAATACGTTTCATTTGAAATACTGATTCTTCTCTGTACTATAAAGAGGACATACATGATGGAGAATGTAAATTCAGGGCTCTTCATAGAATAACGACTTACAACAGACACATTTAAACAAAAAAAAAAGAGACAATTTTCAAGACAATGGGGGAGGTTGTGACGTTATAGCTAAGTAGTCATTAAGCCCCCATTCAGCACTGCCACCTGGTAGAGTGTGCAGCTGCACGTCTTAAAAAGAAGGGTGGAGCATGGTCACAAGGAGGCAGATAGTGAGGTAGGCCTCTCTGAAACACAACAATAGCATCATTTCCCACAGTCTACCATTGCTGCGATCTGTGGGAGCCAGGATCGAGTCTGCAGCGAGACGGACGCGCGGCGGATCCAATGGCGCAGCTCGCTGACGCACGACGCCGCCACGCGGGCCAATGGAGACCCTCTGTGGGCGGGTCTTTGTCCTCGTATTCTGATTGAATCGGTCTAGTTTGTATTAGTTGGACGAGCGGAGCAGCAAGGAGAGCGAGGGAGCCTGCCACTAAACGCGGCAGCCGTGGACACTGGCATTCCACTCATCCGTTCGGGCAGATGCGGAATGATGCGAGCTGCGGAAAGGCGCGCCAACTCGTGACGGGTCCATTGTCTGCGATGCCGGAGGAGTCTTTGCAGGCGGCGTTTACAAGGATGCATCTGATGGCAACTGCGCAGGGATGCCTCCGCTGAACATGGACAAAAAGGGCGTCTGTTACAATGATGAAGGCTTCTTCCTTTTTGTTGTGAACACGGGCCACCCGCAGAATCACTGCAACGCTCGCCATGGTCAACTTCCACGCTCGGCTCATCCGTTCCTATGAAGAACATTGCGCAGTGCAGTGAAAACGGGATATCGTGTTGTGGATTTGGAATTGGTGGTGAGTATATTGCCTAATGAGCGGCTATTGAACTGGGCATTAAGTCCCGGTGTAGGCTGTATACATCCTGCAGAGTGTCGGTACACAGTCGATGTAAGGAGCTTTGTCCAGTGGTGAGAGAGCCACTCTCCGAGGGTACAGATGAGAGGCAAACAATACCATCAGCCACTGAAGTTGACAGCGCCTTGGGAGAAGGATGCTGGCTTTGGGAGGAAGCTTAAAACCTACAGGAATCACACCAAGATAATAGCGCAGCCTGGGATCGTGATGAAAGTCCTCCGCAGGAAGAGGATTGTGTTATTTATGGCCTACTTCTTGCTGCTGGTGCTCACCATGCTCAACTTGGCTAATTATAAATGGACTAAAGAGCCTCAGCAGTGTAATCATCAGATGAGGAGCACCACTTATCAAAGCAGATCGGACATTCGCTTCCTGTACAGGCCCTCTTTGGCGAAAAAGAGACAGCTCATCTATGTTCTGACCACCTGGAGGTCAGGCTCCTCCTTTTTCGGGGAGCTTTTTAACCAAAACCCCGAAGTGTTCTTCTTGTATGAGCCGATGTGGCACATCTGGCAGAAACTGTACCCGGGCGATGCGGTGTCTTTACAAGGGGCAGCCAGGGACATGCTTAGCTCCTTATACCGCTGTGATCTGTCTGTTTTTCAACTTTACAACAGCCCGGGGGGCAAGAATTTTACCTCCCTGGGACTATTTGGGGCCACCCTCAATAAAGTGGTGTGCTCCTACCCCCTCTGCTCCGCCTACAGGAAAGAGGTGGTGGGGATGGTGGATGATAAGGTGTGTAAAAAGTGCCCCCCTCAAAGCCTTAGACTGTTGGAGGAGGAGTGCCTCAAATACAGCACCATAGTCATTAAAGGGGTACGCATTTTAGACGTTAACGTATTGGCCCCACTCATGGAGGATCCATCCTTGGATTTGAAGGTGATCCACCTGGTCAGAGACCCACGGGCTGTGGCCAACTCCAGGATCAAATCCAGACACGGCCTGATAAGGGAGAATTTACAGGTGGTCCGCAGCCGGGATCCTAAACTTCGCCGGATCCCTTTTGTGGATCCCGGCCACAAAGCCAACAAGAAGGATGGCGCCGACTACCACTCCATAGGAGCCATGGAGGTGATCTGTGACCGCACCTCCAGGACTTTGAGGACTGCCTTAAACCCACCCAGCTGGCTGAAGGGAAAGTACATGGCAGTGCGGTACGAGGACCTGGTGGAGAACCCAGTTAAGACCCTGCGGAACATCTACCGCTTTGCCAACCTCACCACCAACCACGACATCGAGTCGTTTGCACTGAACATGACCAATGGTTCCAGCTCCTCCTCGAAGCCATTCATAGTCTCGTCCAGGAATGCCACACAGGCTGCTAGTGCATGGAGAACAGTGCTCAGCATTCAACAGATCAAACAAGTGGAGGACTACTGTCACCACGCCATGTCTGTTTTAGGGTATGAAAGAGTCAGAACAGCCGGGGAGGCCAAGGACTTGAGCAAATCGCTACTGTCATACTCCAAACTGTGAAAACCTCTCCACCAAAGACCTTTTAATTTAATGTTAATTTTGCATCGAGTGCTGTTTCCTCTTATTGTGGAATTAAAGCTTTACTTTAACTCAGTGTTGGAGGAGCTCCACTGGCCACATTTGGAATGTATCATGTTTCTCTCTGTTGTGGTATTTGAAGGGACCACTTCTTTTATACTGGAATATTGGATGTGTTCGACAATGTAAGGCCTGTGAACAATGACTTAATTAGTGAAGCTGCAACAGTGGAGAAAACAACAACTACAACTGTATAATTCATGTATCTTGTTATGATGACACTTCAAAGTGAATATTTTGAGATTATTTTTGAATGTTCAAAACCTTACAAAAAAAAAAAATCAGTTTTCTTTTTCAGTCTCCATACTGTCTGTAAAAGTGAAAATAGTTGATGACAGAAAAACAAAGAACTGATTTAAAAAAAAAAGCTCATTGCTAATGTTTATTTGTGAGATCTGGTTTAAGTCAGAGACAATCAATACATTGGTTTGTTGATGTGCCATAGGTAGAGGTGTGATGACTAGGCTACATCCGAACAGCAGTAGTGCTCTTTCTAGATTAAAAAAAGAGGATGTTTTGATTTCTGTCACCAAATCCTCGTAGGATGATATCATGCACTGTGGACAATGTCATAACTCTGGAGCTGGAGAGTCTCTCAGTGTCAGTGTAAGCAGTCTGTTCTACCATTTCAAATGTTTACAATTGCTTGCTCTTATAAAAACACATGATCTGGGAATATTGCCTTGAGTAAAGTTATGTTATTGACATGTATTTCTTTTAAAATGACATATAGGGTTTGTAATCATTTTTGCTTTTTTAAATTTTTTAATTTTGCTTTATAAATGTGAGGCGTTTCAAAGCATCCCTCGGTTTAGTGCATTATGCATGTTTGGGAATCATTGTGCTGGAATAGCATCACACGTGTTGCTCTTGGCTATAAGTTAAAGGTGCCCTGTGGAGTTCCTGTTTGCGTTCAGTGGTTCTCGTATGAAACCTGAAACCTGCACTGTTGCCATCATAGTTTACCTCTTCTACCTGGTGATTCGTCGTATAAAAACGTTGCTCTATAATGTTATTCGTGGTGAAGCACTCTACATGGTACCTTTACGTATGTAGTAGTATTCATTATAGTCAGAAATACTGTTATTATTAGTTGGCAGGGGTCATTATTATCGTTATTTCAGAACTTCCAACTTATATTTTGTTACAACACAGCCACAGGATGTCAGAGATTAGGCTCAACATGGGAAATAATCTAAAATCAATTCACTTAAATACAAAGATTAAAGTTAAAGGGACACTTCATGAAAACCACAACAAAGCTGAATTTCCACTTCAACTCCATCTAGATTTTGACACGATTTGCTGAGGTTTAGAGATTTGATCGCACTTCAGTAAAATGAAGCGCAGTAAAATGTGGTTTGTGATGCTCAAAAAGCCCCAAAATGACACTTGAAAAGCTCAACAATCTTTTCTTTCTCAACAAGGTTCCACAGACACTTTGTAAGCCCTTGTGAGCAGCTTGGTTCCTCTGCACAGAGATGAACGCTGGAGCTGGTGGGCGTACTTCAATGAGTACTTCTCAATGAAAACATTAAAAATATGTTTTTTTCTCTTCACCAGAAGTAACTGTCATATGTGGAATGAGACATTGAGTTTTCAAATGTTGATGTTTTGATACTTTGAGCATCACTGACCAAAAGATGTATTGTGTGTCGTGTTGGGATGCCAATAGGTGATATCTTCCAATCAGCAAATCACACCAACACTTTATGATTGTACTCAGAACTAGACCAACAATAAGAAATTAGACAAAAGATACTTGTGTTTTTTGGGGTAACTGGTTCTTTATGGATTGAACTAAAGCTTGAGTGTCTAATTTAGTCATTCAGTCTCTGGCTCAGAAAAAAAACTGAATTCAAACATCTTTGCAAACAAAGGAGAATGAATTGCATTTCTCTGCATCAAGTGAGGACTGAAACAGAGGAGCATTCTATTAATGCAACCATGCATTCACAACATAAAATGGAAAGGCCTCACTTCAAGGACAATGACTGTATTAACAGTCTGCATAGTCACAAAGCCTAACCTTCACCGATTGGATGTGTGCAGTACACAACTGCTTCACACAAGGGGAATGGGACCCAGAGATTTATAATGATTTACTCAGAAAGCAGCAAAGTCCAATCTATAAAGAATTCAGAGGAAATGCTGTTAATACACTTTAGCATTTTTAATTATTTTAGCCAGCCGCAGAATGAGCAAGTCGTGAAAGGGCGAAATTATTATAGCAGGAAACAATGCATTAAAAGTTTAATAAGGAGTTGGGGAAGAGCCAAGAAAAGTTGGCACAAAAATATCATTTTAGCTGATGAAGGGGACTTTTGTAGCCTTCAATTCGAGAGCAATTCTTCCTCAAGTGTGAAACCAAGACTGTATTCAAGTAGCAGAAAGCTGCTCCACGGACAATAATGTGTGACTTAACATGCTGTATTTAACCAGAACTGTTGAATTATAATTTTGCTTGCTGTATGAAAAGTACACTGCACACACACAGGTCAGTGTCTGCCTCCTGTTGGTAGTGCTAAACATGAGGCTACACTTAAAGGCAGGATTAATCGTTCTATTTTAGCTATTAAATTCCTTGAAACTGGAGCAAAACAAGCCAAGAAAATCATCAGCAGACCTACGGAAAGAGCTTTGGCCTTTGTAATTTGTCCCTATGCGCGTGTGTCTCTGCATGTGCGTCAGCACAAGGGGAGAGCGTGACCTTTCGGGAGCCGCTGTAACGCAGACTCCCGGTCGGCTCCTCTCAGATGCCCCGGCCAGTGACCCCATTCACTGTGGGAGGCAGGGCCTTCGCCTCCGGGCAGCAGGGTCTGATGAGCTTGGAGAGGACTCCTGGAGCATCAGGCCTCCCTGGCAGGAGCAGGAGCAGTGCCGAGTCCCAGGTCTCCCTCCAGCAGGTCTTCCTGATGTGCTGATCCAGAGTCACCTCCTATAGATCCAAGCTGGTTCTCCGTGTTCGCCAACTCTAAGGTGGAGTCATCTGGTTCAGTCTCACCCAGCTGCTCTTCGTCCTGAATGACAAGTAGTAACTTAGTAGTAACAAGTAGAATCGTTCTATTCTCTGAAGGTATGTGGTAACACAAGGGAGGTCTCACCTCCTGGACATGGGGGCTGCTGAAGAGTCTGGCAAATACCCCACACCACTGTGGCAGTGAGTCGGTGAGGGGAGGGCCGCAATGCGTCAGCGCCGGCTTTAGATATCTGTGACCTTGTTAAGTCATAGTGGCAAAGGTGTGGACGTGTCAAAGACAAAACAAGAGAGAGGAACATTGTTTCTGTTTAGCCTTTTCCAAATCTGGCTTCAGGCCACCAAGTTTTAATAGCAATCATTTGAGCAGAACCAAAGTACATCCAACGAGGGACACATTTAGTGAGGTATGTGGCAGTTGTTGTCTTTCCACTGATGTGTTTTAGAGTTCATAAAGGTTCAGACGTTGTTTTATTGGGGGGGAGGGGGGTTTATTGTTTAGCCACAGATGTGGGAAGGAAAATCAGGACAATATTGATGAGACTCGAAAATATTGGTTAGCTGTTTTTAAGAAATAAAAGCCAACAATAAAATATGCAATACAGTAAGACTTTCCAGGAGTGGGGGCAGAACCGCAGAGAGATTGACAGTCATAGAAAAAAAGGCATCAATGCAAGAGGGGCCACTCTTGCACGTGTTTGAAATTTGAGGCAAGTGAAGGTATATTTAAGTATTGGTTTAGTGTTTCTAATCAGTGTTGAAAGGGCCGTTTTCAGATGTCATGTGCAGTAACGGTAGGTAGCGACATCATAATAACAAAGACATATTGTCTTCTATTACATTATACTCTTTTTAGGCCTGATTGCTGCACACAATAGCTTGGTGACAGCCAATCTTGTGATACACCTGATTCTGTATCTTCTCCATTACAGACCCTTAAAAATGACAGCGCACAAACTAGCTTTCAGCTGAAAAAATGTTCTGATAATAATTGCCCTTCTGCAAGCGTTCACACTTTGCTCTCCTTGCGCCTCGGAAAAAAGACAAAACAATGTTTCACCAATGATTTCTGTACAAAAAGGCAACTTTTATACCTCAGAGCCTATCAGGAATAATGTGGTACTTAGGCAGCACAAGTACACAATGCTCTGGCACAAGCACATAAAACCAAGAGCAGAGGCAAATTATCTAATATGTTATTTGGCACCAATTCTTATACTCTGTTGCTTTTATCAGCAATATGCAAGAGGTGGGAATGATAGGCCCTATTCTGCCAGCTAGCAGGATTTATTTATAAATATCTCAAATCTGAGGGACAGAGAACAAGCACAGGGCTGAAGGATGAAGAGGTAACAAGGGGGAATAATGACTTCCTGGGGACCTGCAGGAATGAGTTGTCTTCATGTCGGCATGGTGTCCTCCTGTTCCACGCTGGCATAACACCAGTCAGTGTTGGTAATTATAACTGCTAGAGCTGCTTTCTGCTCCACAATGGTGTCAGGTTGTGTGTGTGTGTGTGTGTGTGTGTGTGTGTGTGTGTTTATGAGTGTGTAAAGATGCTGAGGAGTTGTGTGGGGGTAGAAACCCAACTGCTGCCTCAGCATCATCGCAGCAAGCGTCACTCCCTCCCTGAATGTAGCACACGTCACCTTTTCCTGACCTCAACTAGGATGAGAGATGCATAGATTGATACAGATATAGATTATAAAATGCAAATCATATGTCATTATTTTAATCATATTTTATAATATGGACAATGTAATTATTTCGAATCTAAGAATATCATTCTTTGTCTGTGACCATATTCCCAGGTTAAACAAATAGTTTGACATTTAATTATCTTTTCCTTTCTTGTTATTTTCCATTTTCGTTTAGAATTTGTACAAAAAACTGGAAAAAAGAACGATCTAGTTTTATCTCTTTACACTATTTTATACTTCCATTTCCGTCAGTAAAAGAAAAACATGAGATAAAAAGTCATAATTATGTAATGATTTTGACATTCTATCTCATAAATATGACTTTCTAACCCATCTTTTTTATTTATTTTACTTGCGGAAATGGGCTTCCATACTCTCTACTACATTTCAGAGAGAAAACTATTGTACTTTATCTCTCACTATATTTATCCGACAGCTGCAGCTCCTATTGGCTTTGTAGATTAAGATTTGACATACAACTTATCATCATTTTATCAATATTATGGATATTTATAGTCACTGACAGTATTATATAATACCACACATATAGGTAACATGAGAGATTTAACTCTCGAGTCACGTCACAGACCATCCAGAGACCAAGCCAATTGCATAATGCAGCCACACCGGGTGGCCTGTGGGAAGCCAGAGTCAAAACAAAAACAGCGGTTGCCAGCCCCGAAACCACAGCCTGCAAACCACTTCAGCAGGAAAGATCAGACAGGCTTTGATGTCCGTCAAAATCACTGCCTAAGAGTAAAATGTTTGTCCTAATGAGCCTTAAAGCCAGGCTGACAGGGAAACGTTTAAGGAAGCAGCAGTGTGCCTTTAGGATGAGGCGCCGGCAAGCCAAGCTGAGGTTCAATTACCTGGCAGCGGGTTCCAGGCTGCTCTCACCTGGTCCACATCAAAGCGTCTCTATAATACACTTTTCTTTTCCAACAATTAGAAACTATGGCCAGGTTTGTGCCTTTCATCCTGCTCACAGCTTCTCTCTCTCTCTCTCTCTCTCTCTCTCTCTCTCTCTCTCTCTCTCTCTCTCTCTCTCTCTCTCTCTCTCTCTCTCTCTCTCACTCTCTCTCACATACGTTTACATGCAGATTTAAACAAAAAAACACTGCACACCTTCTGTTAAATGCACGAAGCAACAGACTATGTCGACATCAAACTGAAGCCGAAGTGTGTGTGTCTGTAGGGTATGTGGCAACACACTCTGTAAGGTTGTATTGTAAGCAATGAGTGGACAGATCCGTGGTGGGTACGTGGCAGAGTTTATCACTCATCTAACACATCCTGTGAAACATGGTGGTGCTGGCAGTATCGTGTTGTGATGAAGCTTTTCAGCAGCAAGAACATGGAGACTTGTGAGCACAAAAAGGAACAAAGAAGAGGCACTTCAGAATGTTAGACGTTAGAGCGAAGAAACAATATACCGTATGAAATGATCCTATCCAATATCTACGAAATTCTTGAAGGTAGTATTACCAGATCATCCCTGTTGATCACCTTTGAGATGACATGCAAAGAACAATGTGAGAAAGATCTCCATATTGACAGAAAAACGGCTGCTGAACTTGTTTTGAGAAACTAAATACGTCAGTTAAAAACTGATATACATTCTTCCCTCTATTAATATACAATGTTTTGACAGTAATTTGATTGTATTTCATGTATATACTATCAACATAATTATAGATGATTTGTTTTGTATTCATCTGGCACAATGAAAACAACTTCAAAGGAGTTAAATACCTTCTAAATACTCTGTAAAGATAGGTGCCATTGCCTCATATGCTCTGCTACTTCTAATTAGTGTCTGTTATTATGCCAGAGAAAACTGACTGCAAAAGATTTAGATATTTAGAACAACTTGTTGACTCAAGACTGACGTCACACAAGATCAGTATTTCCATAAACAGCTCCATTTTGCCAAAACCTGCAGTGCTAAACCTGCTCTCTTGCAACTTTTACAAAACACAGTGATTACTTATTGATTTAATCATAATAATCATCATATACTGCATGTCCCCTGACAGTAATTCACTTTAAATGCACTTCTCAAAAACAAATAATCTAATATCAAATATTAACACAGTCATACATTAAATGACTGCAGACACACATTCATTGTTTTGTAGTGGAGATCCATAAAATAAAATGATGTTCTATCACCGAGCACCAGGCCAGGTCATGAGGCCATTAAGTGGTAAATTAGATTAGCTTAAACTTAATGAAGTCTGCATGAGCCAGGACTGTATTCTTAATCCCAAAATGATTTAACTACATTTTCTGCTTACATGATTCCAGCTCACTGTGTAGTCAACAGCAAGTAAATTCAAGTAAATTATTTTGGGAAATCCCCTTACTTGTTAGATCATGAAAATATAAATATTACTTGCATGTCTGTCGGGTAAACATAAGGCTGCAGCTAGCAGCTTGTTAGCTTGGCCGAGCATACGGACTGGAAACAGAGGAAACAGTCGGCACGGCTCTGTTCATAGCTAACAAAATCAGGTTGTGGTTTTACCCCCTGTAAAACCTTGTGTATTTTTTTAATGCACTTTGATATTGTATGATACTGATTTGTGAACATAGCCAGGATTGCTGTTTCCTTCATGCTGCACACTAAACTGTTTCAAAATATCCCTCAAATATGCGTAAATAGACCCAAGACACCTGAAGCAAGTTTTGCCATCACACCAAGTAAGGGTCTTTCTTCACACTCCCTGAAATGAATCGCTCTGCTCTTTTCCCTTGTACTCACTGCATGGTACTACTCCACAGACCAGTGCATTAACCATTGTGAGATTGAGCAGATGTGAGAGTGCTTTTGAGAAGAAAGCAGTGAAAGGATACTTGTAGTCCAGACGGTGCCACAGGCCTCCTGATGTGTCTGGCCTCCCTGTAGCAACCTGTAGAGACCATGAGAGAACCACTGTTACTCATTGATACATTAAGACCCTCTGGGGTGGCTATACATGCTGCCTGATGGAGAGGCTGAAAGCCTGCACTCCTGGATAGTCAGCGGGGCCATATCCAATGACCTCAGCGTTTACAAGTGGGACCAAGGGCCCTGTGCTTCGATAGGAAAATCTTGTTTGAAAAAACATCAGAGTCCCAAGAGGTCCCTCCTTGCTACAGTGAGAACACGCCCCCAGCAGTGGGCAAGGTTACATTGATCGATTACCATAAGAAAGACCCAGAGACTCACCTCTCCCCAGAGATCCCCTTCCAGCCTGACCTGCCATGCTGCCTATTCTGTCTGCCCCTCTGGCCTCGTAGTGCCAGGGAGCTGCCCAGACCACGTCCCATTCACAGCTCGCAGATAAGCCAGGTCAAATAAGAAGATGAAAGAGAGCTGCTGGGAAGCACTGATGGAGAGGTGGAACGGGTGAGTGTGTGAGTGGTGGGTGGATGTACCTACACGACAAAAAAGCACACTCAGGAGTGCCTGTGTGCCGGCAAGTATGTGCCATTTAGGAGGAAGCAAAGAGTGCATTTCTCCTCTTGAACCTTTCTCGCTTTGATGTTGAGCAGTCTTAAAATAAAGAACAGAACCAATATTAAAGGGTAGAAGCTTTATGTGTCAGTGGAAGAGGATGGAAGGATATACTGTGAATCCTTGCAGTGCACAGTATGTGTAGAAATGCTGCATATTGTTGTCCCTGTTGTACAGTGTGAGCAAAAAATACTTTTTAAATACTTTGTAACAGTAGTCAAGCACATACAGATTCAGCATGTGATGCAGTAGAGCCCTGCAGCATTTTAGTGGTAATTAAAAATAGCTCTTAACCAAATGAAGTTGCATTGTGTTTGAATGTGACCGCCCCTCTCTCACTTAGTTCAGTTCCCTTCAGTGGGGAGAGCTGTAATGCTGGAAACTAAGCAGAAAACACAGCTGGCGGCACCCGGTCCTGTATATGTTACGTAGAATCCCTTTGTGAAGAGCAATGACCACGTACACTTATATTCCACTATTGTGACAATATTCAGAATTGGATATGGGTCAGGTAAACATGATATTCCGATGAAAACATTTAAGACGATTTTCTTACAGATAAACAAGCTGGCAGACGGTGGAAAACACAAGGCAGCAAAACAGCTCCTGCCGTTCCACTTTTCCATAAGTTGACGTGATAAACGATGTTAGGGCATCGACCCCTGTCAAACACAGCTGAGATTGGTGTTGACTCGGGAGGCCGTGGCCTCGGTGGCGAGGATTTTTTTTACTTTAGTTAATCGTAATATGGCAATATGTAAACGAAAATACAAGTGGAATATTCATTTTCATTAGCTGTGTAAACAGCTTTATTAGGAATATTGTCTTTTTCGCAAACTAAGGGCAAAAACTGTCATCTTTGGCGCATGTAAACGTAGTCAATGTAACTTATTTTAAGAATTGTGTATGAGCGATTAATAGAAGCTGTTGGGCTTCTCAAAAAAATATCATTATGAAGATAATTGTACTAATGATTATTGTATATTTGAAGCTTTGACAGCTGTTTTAGCTAGCATCACTAATTCCTCTCTTCATATTTTTAAACTTGAGTGTATACCGACAGAGACTTTTTTTAACAAGAAATGGAATCATATAAGATATACCATATAGAATAGTTGTGGCACTGCAGATTCAAATACATTTTAAGGCCTTAGAGGACGAAAGACTGCAGCAATAAACAGAGTGGAAAACACACGGATTACTGAATAGTGACAATAAGGTGTTTTTACCTCAAGAGAAAGGTCCTCTGGATTTTCATCTGCATCCACACCGACTCTGTAAGAAATGAAAACAGCAGTCAAACCCTGTCTCAACACAACAAAATGAAGAGGAGAAAGAGACACATCCCAGGGGGTTGATTCTCCTCTAAATGTTTAAAAGTCAGTTTAGCGCTGCATGCGACTTTGCAATGAAAATGAAAGTCAGCGTGGAGACCGACTCAGTTGGAACATGACCTTTCAAACAGTTTCATCGAAATCAGCCTCGTCTTCCACGTGACACCTGGAAAATGTCAGCCGAGTAAACCTCTGATGAATGACAAACAACATTGCAATTATGCCTAATATTCTGTGTGTCTGCAATTACTACCAAGTCGAGGCAACGCGCTAACCTGCTGGAGCAACGGTGCTGAGACGAGAGGCCGGCCGGCTGGCTGTTCGCCCTGAATTGAAATAAAGTGACTCAGCACTGGCCAGTAACAGCCTAGTGAGCTGCTTCATTGGGAGACAAAGGCGTTATCTCAGCGTGCGCATGCATTCCTTGCATCTAAACGTGTGCAGAACACCCACGCTAAAGCGCCATCACACCATATTTCACCCTGAATCTGAAATCAAAGGGCTCACGACAACTTTGTCGCATTTTCTGAAGACACATGATGATAATTTATGATACAGTTTTCCCGCTTAACACCCAAAATCTATCATTAATGGTTATACAACAGCCACAAAAAAAGAAAACTCCATTCAGTACCCTGAAAGTATAAAATATCCCACGGAGCTTAGTGGGATGCTGTCGATGTTCGTTCCAACAGGTCAGCAGTTACCTCTAATAGCCAAGCATTACTGCTGCAAGGCTCAGGACATTTTGAGATAGCTGACCACTATCACAGTGCAGAGTGCAGTTTGAATGTGCTGACATGTAAGCCTTTCACTGGGAGGCTCCTGCAACAACACAACAGAGAGGAGATGCCGCAACAACTTTAACACGCAGATTTGTGTCTTGGCTGCATTCCCTCCGGTCTCCGGTGTTTATTTCTCCATTTCTGATCATTCCTCTTGTTGTTATCGGTTCTCACATTTCAGGTTCGTCTTTGTTTTTGACCACAGTATGAATTGAGGCTATTTTGCACTGAGGTCCGTTGATATAAAAACATCCTGGACATTGTTGTACTTGGTAATTAATTTCATTTTTATCCCGTGGTCTATCCCATCAAACCATTCATCATTGAGTCATTTCCCTTTGTTTGTTTTTCACAATCGGTCCCGGTTCCCTCCTCTATTTACTCCACCTAGCTTCTGTCTTTTCCTGTTTTCCCCCCTTTAAGTTCCTCTCTACACCTATATTTATATGAACCATATCCATCTTTGTCTCTTTCCTCTTCTCTTGTACCAAAGAGATTTTTTTTAAATCTTTCTGTCCGCTCTTCGCTTTCATCCAACTCTCTCTCTACTCAACTTCAGATCACTCTTCCTCCTTTTATCACCTCCTCCTCTTATGACTGTTTCTTTGTCTCCTCCTGCCACCAGCCATTGTCTTTATTTTCTGCCCACCACATGCATCTATTCTTCTTGCCAGAACAGCAGAGAGAGGCACCAAGGTTGAAATAGATTTGAGATCTTTCTTTATGATGCAAAGTTATTCTGGATCTACACCGGAGCAAGTTGTTTGGGTGCAAAGTGTTTTGGCAAACCCTCTCGGATGGGACAGGCTGTGACAGGCTCAAACGGCCGGGCACTATGCACGGCGCATCGCCTTCAGCTGGTGCGATACATTCCATTGCGACAGACAGGCTCTGTCACTGGGATAAGCCGATAGAAAAGGGAAAGGGCAGATAAGGTGTGAGTCGGAAAAGGAACACAAACTGAGGGTAGAGCAAAAAAAGAATAGGGGGAGGAGAGCACAAATAAGAGAATGAGTTCCAGTTTCCTGAGCATGAGGGTGAGTGAGATAGTCTGCAGTGACATGAGAGTGACAGAATGAGTTGGTGCTGCTGGTGAGAGTGTTTCAGAGGGAGATATGGGGATTTGGTGAATTTGTGAAGATTGACTAGCGGAGACAGGACAAGACAGCAAGAGAGAGACAGAGAAACAGACATAAAAGAGAATAGAAAAGAGCGTTCTCTCTAACATCGAAGACAGAGAGGAACAAGGAAAACGAGGCGGGGCGTGTTTGTGCGTGGGACGACAGTTTTGTGTATCGTGTCTTGGGAAAAATATCAGCCAGCCTGCTCTCACGTTTTGAACATTGATATGACCCCTGTGAGCTGTTACCCTTATTTTGCACACACTGACACTCAATAAAGAAAAATAAAATGCAATATTATCTAACAACGTTGAACTCCGATGAGTGGACAGCCTGAGGCACACGGTGGGAGAGGAAAGAAAGCGCAACGGAAAAGGAACGTCTGTATCTTTGCATACATTTATAGTAACTGCTAGGGTCACAGACAACAGCTGAGTCACAAATACTTCTGTAATGAGCCTCCGCAGGAGTTTGCGATCCTCCCATGGCCCAGTTACCTCCCAAAATGAGGTGGAGTTCCCCATTCTGCAGGGAACTCAAACCGCTGCAATAAAACCCAGTCGGAAGAGAAATGCACAATACAGTAACTCAATCTCCCGCAATCTGGCAACATTGTAAATTTAAATTGTGGCCTCTGTCCTGCCAGTATCTGCAGCCTCCAGAACCAACGTCGATACTTCCTTCTCTGTTAATGGGCTCTTTATGTGCTGATACAATCTCCTTGTGCTGAGCTTCGCTGTGACTAAAATATCTGGTCACGCTCCAGGATGACAAAGCAATCTGCACAGGGCCTCCACTGATGACTCATCCAGGCTTTTGGGGAATGTTGCTATTAATATAAACACATTTTAAGGTTTCTGTGTTTGGGCTTTTTTTTTAAGATGGATAGAGAAAGTAGCTCCTTTTTTACTACATATATATTGTCCAATGCATTTAGTGCAAAAAAAGGATGAAATAGCAGTCCAAGATGGATGAAGAAAGCACTCACGGTCACCCATAAACACCTCCTTACAAGCACATTTAAATTGCTCTACCTCACAGAAAAGAAGAAGAGCAAAATAAATTAGCCTTGAGCAGTGATGCAGCTTGTGTGTGTGTGTGTGTGTGTGTGTGTGTGTGTGTGTGTGTGTGTGTGTGTGTGTGTGTGTGTGCACATACATGTTTGCCTGTGTCTCTGTAGCAGTGTCATCACAGACAGTAGTGGGCTGGTAAAGCTGTGCTGTAGGCGCACTACACAAGGCCTCAAGAGAAGACATCACAACATCAGAGACACGTCAACTACTCTGCGCATACTGCTCATTTATAAAAAAAAAATCGTACCTTCAGCAGTCTACGAATAGTAGTTAACTGTGTTTACGTGTAGGCAAAACATTTCCCTCGCAATCATTTGCTCAGGAGGAGAAAATCTCCTCTGGATGTGATTAGCAGGACTAGTTAATAAACATTCAGATGAGTTCAAGTACTCAAGCAGCATAAACTCAACAGGAAGGCTAAATCAAGTTGCAACGCTCTCCTCTGCTGTGCTCACTCTGAGAGAGAGGATGAGAGAGAAATAGACAGTGGAGCACAGAGAGATGGAAACGGGGGAGAAAGACAGTCAGAGTCTCACTGGGACTGTGTTTGCTCTATACTGAGGGTTTGGACAAGAGGAAAGCTGTAAGTCATCATTTCCTGTTTGCAAATCCCTTTTGGTTGTTCTACTCACCAGGGATTCACATGGATTTCCTATTCGACAGCACATGTGGGAGCAGCATCAACATGAACACCATGCACAACATGAATATATATATATATATATATATATATATATATATATATATATATATATATATATATATATATATATATATAGTTACAAAAGAACAATCCATATATGGCCAAGTCTCTGACTGCAGTATTTAGGTCAATCTACTGAAACCTAGAGTGAGAGTCCCACTCTCTCTGCAGCTTTAACCTAAATTTCACATCACTTGAGCTGGTATAAAAATAAAATTGGTGCGTGTTTGTGTGTGTGTGTACATGAGTGTGTGCATGCTCTCAAATGCACGTGTGAAAGTGATATTAGTCAAACATCCATCTGTGCGTGTTGCAGTGAGCTGCAAAGCATTTACATAAGAAGACAGTTCATTGTCTCAGAGATAACGTCTTTGGGCCGATATCTCATTGAACCAGACATCTAACCTGCCATATGAATGATCATGTTATCATGTCTGTTGTTTAATCTGAGGTATGAGGTATAATTATGTAACGCCATCTTAGACATCGCAACAACTCACTACACTAATAACAGTCATTACTTTGACATTTTACACTGTTTTGATATTCACTTGAGCGATATTACAACTTACCGTAATTTAAATGTATTTATCATGACTGACAGAAAGGCTGTAAATAAACCAGAGTGAGCCATATTTATTCTGAAGAATTGATCTTTCAAGTGTTACATTATTCATGTGGTATTGTGTTCAAAGCATCTAGCGAGAAACTGTAAAGCTCAATGTTATTAGTATGTTCGTATGTTAAACTATTCAAGAAACAAAGTGTAAGAAGAGCCAGGCTCGCTGTTTCCTTTTGTTTCTTCGTGCTAAGCTAAGCCAACTGGCTGCAGCTTCATATTTAATTGACAGGTATGAGCAATATTAATCTTCTCATCTAACTCTTGGCAATAAAGGGAATGAACACACTTCCCAAAATAACCAATTATTTGTTTATTGCTGTTGTCTAAAACCAGATATTGATTTCCAAGTGTTTTTCATTTTGCACGTACGTACAACTACAGCCATCAGATACACGTATGTATGAAAAAAGTAAATTTCTTATGGCAATGTGGGGTATAAAACCAAAAAGGAAATGTAACTTATCAGTAATTTGCCACTTCCCTGCCTCAGTATTGTAGGTACAGTACTTTAGATTAAAGATACTAAGTATACTTTGCTACTTTCTTCCATTGATTTGTTTTCCCTTGTATCATGTCATTGCTGTAGGGATCATACTGTGCTACGTGTATGAGATTAAAGGCGAGAAACAACTAGAAAAATTGTAATAATACGGTAACAGATCTCATTTTGAGACTCTCCTACATTGTCTCACTGTGTCAACAGCTGGGGAAGAAGACACCCCTCCACCATGGAAGCTGGCAGCCATCAGTGTTTCAAACGGTGTCAGTTTTTCAGGAGGGGAGTCTTTTAGCATTTCAGCCAGCTGGATCCCTGTGTACAGTCAGGGACAGTTGGGAGCAGAGGAGGCTGTGGGAGCCAAAGATATTTTCATCACACAGAATTCATTTCCCTTTTCACGACGATCACCTGGATGTCTCAGCACGACACAGGGAAATGGCCTAAATTTAGTCTGGTGGAGTCAGCGGGATACGAAGCAAGTATTGGCTGGATAGCACCAGAAGATAACTTAATAATTTATCAAACTGGTAATACTTCTTCTTTAAACAGGGAAATAAGTGTTGAGTTGCAGTTTGATTTGAGTGACAAATCAAAAGAAGTCCTTGCTTTTATTACATTATTTTGTCCATTTTGCAATGTGTTTAGACCATGCAAGGTTTTTAAGATGAAAGAATGTGAAAAATGTTTATTATCTAAAGACATCTGTGCTACTTTGTCTGATTACTTGCAGGAATGGAAGCTGAGATATTGATTTAGAAGAAAAGAGCTACAACTACCAGTCCACCAGTTTTGTTGATGCAGATTTACTGCCTTTAAGAAATAATACAATTACTTTTGACAAATATATTACTAGCTAAATCAGCTCAAAAGCTCAAATAAAACGTTTGACCATTGGCATGTAATTAAAGCCATGCAATACAAATGTATAATATCTATTTAAATGATATGCATTGCAATGGAGACACAAGCATTCAAGATAGGATTTAATAAAATCACATAATAACCTTAAGCTGATATTAATTTATTAATTTTCTTTTATGTTTTGCTGTTGCCCTAGCTGTGCCGGTACTCCTGTCTGTTTTTCCAAATTGTGGCTGTGCTGACTGCTATCTACTGTAAGTAATACACCGACTATAAATAAGTACCTCGTACAGCTCCACTTTAAAAATTCCAATCTATCCCTTTAATTGTCTGAAGTTTTCCAGAACTATTAATGACTGTATAAAAGTCTATGCTGTGCACAAACATGGAAGGCTATGCCAAAGTCTCTCAGCTCCAGTCGGGCCCTTGTTGAATTGCTCTAAAACCTCAAGCTGTTTAATGATTTTTAATGACTAGCAAAGTGTTCCAACTGAAAATACCATAATAGCTTACATTACTGCTCACTGATGTGAGTAATGTGTACAGCGCACTGGGAAATCATAATGACAACGTGGTTGTGGTCAGTGAAAAACCAACCAATTTCAAAAACAAGATTGTTGATGAAGTGTTCAATAACTGGACTCGTCTGATAGCACTTGCCTCCAGGTCTATTTTAGCTTCGACAGAATACATCCCTCTATATGGCTTTATGTTTCCTTACTTCTTCCTGTTTCAAGGGTATGAGTACAATTGTCTCCTTTTGATAACACTGGTGAAACTCTTTCATGGTTGGCTCTGATGTCTTGATGCTGAGTTTCATTTTTGGACAGTGCCAAATCTTTATTGAAGAGAATCAAGGATGGTATGAGCTGGCATCAGGAGAATCTCAAAGAAAGCACATAGCGGTGTGTGGATTAACATGATGATGCAGTTGTAACAATGGTCGCCTTTTTGTGTGTGTTATATCTGGCACTGGGCTAATGGTGCTAATGGTTTCCTGCTGCAGAGCTGACTAGAGGGATGTCCTTGTCTTTTTTTTTCTACAGGAAAATGGTCTGCTTTTGTATTTTTGAACTTCAACTCAAGCTTAAAAAGAGACAAGGAAATTAAAGATGCACTAAATCGAGACTTACGAAGGAAGAACTGAGACCACTGTAAAACATTTCAAGTGGAACTGACACAGGTAAGATGCAAGAGATCAGGACAGAGACAGGAGTGGTTAGAGAATATGAGGAAATTGTATTTCTGAGTGTCTGCTGCCATTGCAGCTCACTGTTCAGGATGCCTATTAGTTGAATCTGCCAGATAAATCAGTGTGAAGCCACTGTCTCATGATCACCAGGCATGATGCTGGTAAAATGTCATGTCTGTAGATCCACACATGCATTTGTTGCAGATGCTTAAGTAGTCAGTAATAGTTGATTTGGACAAGGATATAAATCAGCAGACCTTCTTCCACCTGCTCACTCATCTGCTGCCTCATCCCTCTCTCCCTCTCATACTAACACATTCTTCACAACTCTGCTGCTGTGGGAGATATTGTTATCTATATGTAGGTGCTGATGACATTTTGAGAGAGAGAGTGGTGAATTATTTAAGAGGGAGGATTATAAAAGCAGCTTCTTGGCGCGTTGCTAGCGGGTATGAATCGATATGAGCGCCCCCCCCCCCCCTAGTTTTTTTGTCCCTGAAACCACAGACCCTCTGAACAGAAGTCCAGACACATGGCCACGGGACACAGCAGGCTGGACAGCCAGATGCACTGTGCCAGTGTGCGCAAGAGGCTTGATGAAATACAGTACACGAGAAAGCCAGTTCAGAAAGAGGATGGGATTGTGCATCTGTGTGTGTCTATGCGTGTGAGGCTGACAGAAGGGCCTAATTCAGACTGACCACATCTACAGGAACAGATGGCCAACTCAAGGCCTGCCAAGTCTATTCTTCTTTTCCTCTGGGCCTACAGTCCAAGTCAGAGGGCCACACATACAAACACAGATGTAGAGCATGCACACACACACGCCAACATTTCTGTGGGCAAAGTCTGACCCTTAGCTATAACCGTTTCTTATAGTAGCCTTCGATGCAGATTTGATTTCATGGACTTGATTTGTGCAATGCCGATGTTCAGAGGCTTTCTAGGCTGAATAAATGACCATCATTCAGCATTCACTCTCTCGTTTCACTTGATTGTTTTATAGTGAGTTAGTTTATGTCCATTTTTCTCTTTGCCCACCCCCTCTTCGCTCTGTGTGTGCCCATTCGTCTGAATAATTAAATCCGCCTCTCTTTTCTCATCTGTGTATTGGGAGTCTGTGTTTGGCCGGTGCTGTTGTTCTCTCTTTGGCAAATGATTTCCTGCCTCAAGAACAAGCAGTTGGGACCGAACAATAACCACCTCAGGGAGCTTACATTTCACAGCACCAATCAAAGAGAAATGGACAGGTTTCAACCTTGTGGTTGCAGGGCAGAGCTGTTCATCGTTCACGAGACAGAAGGAAATCATAAATGGCTCACAAAGATTGCATAGTGTTACTTGATGGGTACCTCAGTAGTCATGTGCCTTAACAATGACAGGGAGTGGAGGAAAATGGCAAACAAAAGAAATGACAGATTAGTGTCTCAAGAGACGGATGCATCCTCTCAAGCTGTGGACCTTACAAAGGTTTCACAAAACTGAGATTCCTGACTTAATGCTAGGATAAAGTCACACAGGGGAAGTAATACTAGCCATTAGACAACCAGACCGGTTGAAAACAATCAAAACAGGAAGTCCAAATAAATTAATTAATTATTACAAAATGTGTTGCAGGACAAATTTCTCCTTCAATTTCCACAGCGTATTGTTAGTGCGTGCTGATTATTGGATGCTTGGTGTAGCCTCCAGAAGAACTCAGTTCAACAACTTCTCTCGTTTTCTATATTTATTTACTAAATGATCACAAGCAAAGTAGTAAGCGCTGCAATTGCAAAAGCAGTGAGTGGTACAGCCAACACGCAGGTTGGGCACAGAACAACTGCCCACAAACGGAAGTGGGGCCTTTCATACACAGGTTGTCGTCACAGGTTCGTCTCGCCTCGTCCTAACATCTGATTCGCTTTATCCTGTCAAGAGGAGGAGAATCCCGTGTTCTCATCTTTTCTCACCAGACTGGACCGTGCAATGACCAGTCTGCTTCCCTAATGTCAATAGACTGATAAACAATTGTGAGTGTTGAAGTGCGCAGGCATGTGACTGACTTCTCTTGAGAACTGGACATTTCATAGACACAACCAACTCCAGCTGCATAGCTGTGTTACACTGACCTCGCTAACCTGAACTTTAATAGACATGAAGAGTAATGGAGAATATCTGCAGAATATAAGGATTTATATAATCAGTATACAACAGCGTAAGATCAGTTGAATTCAGTGCTAATTAGCAAATGTTAGCATGCTAACATGCTAAGCTAAGATGGCGAACATGAAAAAACATTTTACAACCAACATTTTGGATGAGCTCACTTCCAAACAAACGTTTTAGATAGTATAGCTACACTAGTATTCACTGACCTTTCTTGTCTCTTCCTCCACTCTCGCTTGTGCTACATTTCAAGGTCACAGCAAGTAACTTGGTGAGAAAAATAACTCTCTGTCTCTCTCTGTCTCTCTCTCTATTTTCTGTCTGCGTCTTTCTTCCCAATTTTCGTTCTGTAATTGTTCCAGAAACTGAGGGCTGAAATTATGGAGGGCTAAAAATAATGGCTCTATAAATAAGAGGTGCCCATTGAGAGTGATTGAGAGGCGAGGTCGCTAGGCAGCTGGGGATGCTGGGTAAGTTGGATTCATTAGTGCTCTCGGCTTCCAAAGAGTGGCCCCCACAATCCTCCCACACAAACACACGGCACAGTTTCCTCATGACACACACACACACACACACACACACACACACACACACACACACACACACACACACACACACACACACACACACACACACACACACACACACACACACACACAGATGCAGCGTTGGCTTCAAACACCCTTCTATCTCTACCTCCGCAGCTCTCTGCAGTGTTGCAAATTTAGCCCCATCAGTACCATCCATCAACCCTCATTACCACTTCCCCATTCCCTCGGAGGACCCCATCCAGACCACATTCTTAAAGCATTGTTTATCCAGCAGCGGAGTGGAAAAATATGTGTGCATGCACGACTGTGTGCGTTTGCATTTATGCATGTGTGAGAGAGGCACCCTGTGTCTGTTTTATTATTCATACTCATGTGTGGATCCTCTTTCAGCCCACAGACACCTGCCAGAGATACACACAGCACATACTGATGTTCTCACTATGTTTTCTCTGCCATCTCTCTCCCTTTGTGGTGCTTAACTGAGGCTTTCTTTAAACAACACACTCCACAATACTACTCAACAAACCCTGTTATATCTGTGTGTCCAATGTGCATTCTGTGTTCATGCAAATTGCCTGCTTTTTACATCAATCTGCCCTCATACACCCATACAAGTACACACAAACGCACACAAGTGGGCACTTTTATAGCCCTGATGCCCTTTTTAATGGCCCTCCTCCTCCCTCTCCGTATTGACGTCATGTCCATTAGGCCGTGCCTCTGGGCCTTTTTAGCGGATGCTGGAGCACAGGACTCCAATACGAGACCCCCGTCAGGAGTCAATCTCCACCTGATAAACTCGCTGTATTGGCTGATCTGACAGACGCAGTTACCACGGCAATCTGTTCAGTCTCTCCGCACACTCCCATGACTATCAATCCACTGTGCGAGGAAACCCACTGAACTGTGTTCCATAGGGGAGAGCAGTTTGTTAACAGCAGCGCATGCACTCTGCGCTCTCACCTGCTTATTGTCTATACACACACGCACACGCACACAGCTCAACTATCAACACGCATAGCGTTGAGCTGAGAAAGGACTATCTGTATCTGCCACAGAGAGCCACCCTGGCAGTCTAATGTGAAGAGATAACGTTTCACGTCTGATCAGCATCAGAATTATAATTCACTGGCCTCCTCCAGCCTGCACCCCTTTCATAATGTTTTCAACAGCAACATCTCCAATCAGGGTCCCACTTATCCCAGGAACAATCCTGTTTTCGGGCCCTGAATATAGCACTCAGGTCTCAGCAACACCCTGCTACCCTAGAAGTAAAAGACTCTTTTCCCCTTCATGAATATAGAATGAGTGTGAAGTACATAGGCAACTTCAGTCTTAGCAAAACAGAGTTAGCTCGACTCGAGTGGCGACAATGCCTGGCAGCGACAGAAATGTCAAATGGCAGCTTGAGGTCATGTCGATTTAAAGCTGAGAGCCACCGCCGAACGAGGACAGGCTGAGTGTTGATGACAGAGCCTTTTACCCTGAAAGAACCGTCTGAAATGCTAAAATGAAACTTGGTTCTTCAACACTCAGGAGACATAATCAATGGTCGGTGCGGCTGGCTGAACTTGCAGGGCTCCACTGTGACTAAGTGCTGCACATCTAAACCCTGTCGCCCAACTGGAGCTGAGCTCAATGTGATGAGAAATTAGATTTAACTTTCAGTACCGCGAGGTAGGGGAAACCTCCCAAGGAGGAACAGAGGAAGAAAAGAAGAGAGAGAGAGAGAGAGAGAGAGAGAGAGAGAGAGAGAGAGAGAGAGAGAGAGAGAGAGAGAGAGAGAGAGAGAGAGAGAGAGAGAGAGAGAGAGAGGACTGCAGGTTGTTTTGATAAATAACAGCGACAAAGTGCTCTGGGAACAGTATTTTAGCTCCAATCCATCACCAGATCATCAGACTACATCAATAATGAATGTGTTTTGTAGACATCAAAATATCTGTGTACAAATCAGACTAATGCCTTTTGCTTTACCGACTAAAAGTCACCTGACCCTCTTGATCCATCCCCGAGAGGACAAAAAAGGATGGATCATTTTCCATATTCAGAAAGCTATTGTATAATAAAGATTCTTTTGAAAATCCCTTTGAGGAATATGTTACATTTTTAAAGAAAGAAAGAAAAGCCTCCCTGTCGAAGTCCCAAAGTCGTCCCTTGTTATAAATTGGTCTTCTAATTCACATCCATCTCCATTTGTTACGAAGCAATCACTTTGACTGGACAGACTAAAGAATATAGTCATAAAGAAAAAGTCAGGATTTAAGCTTTCCTTTCTCTCTCTCTCTATCTCTTCCACTGTCTTATAGCCTCCTTTTCTTATCAGTAGGGGCAAACCTATGAAGGAGCCATTCATCTTCGGAGTCCTCTGAAGACTCTCCCATCGAATCAGGTTGACATCCTCTTATTATGGGCAGTGTGTATTTGCTTGTATACATTAAGATATGTGGGTGACTTTCCTCTCCCCTTCAGTCTGCTATGCCTATATACCAAGAGAGAGGAGGTGTAAATTTGTGTGTGTACATGTGGCCTCATTATTGTATTACATAGTCCTCAAAATAGGAAATAATGTTACCAACGCTGTACAGGCAGATGGATGTCAAAAAGAGGGAGGGAGTGACTGAGTGAGCGAGCGAGAGAGATAGTGATAAGAGGTCAGTGGGGCATGAAGGAGAGTGAGTGACATCAGAGACATGGTTTTCCACCCATCCATCTGTCCACTCAAACCAAAAAGGCCAGTCATTAGCCGGGCTCCAGCTGTTACATCTTAGCCTCCAAGTTCTCAACACTGTTCATATACATGTGTGTACACACACTCAAGGCCTCCTGGCCGTCCTACACAGTCACCATGACATCATCTCACAGAACTGCGAAGAGGAAATGGCTTGCTTGTGAGCTGTCTTCTCATCTTGTCAAAATCACTCTCGCTCATTGGAGTATGCAAATTAACACGACTAAACGTCCTCAGTCATGCGGCTCCGCTAGGCTTTACTGCAGCACAGTGGTGCTTTTAGATAAATGCTAAAATCAGCATGCTAAAAAGAACCCAGCAGCAATGCTAACATACATGCTGATATTAAGCAGGTAATATTGACTAAGGATCACCATCATAGGTGATAAGTAGTTGTCTGGACCAACCAAACGACCAACCTTGTTTAATGAAGCCATGCCACTAAAGTATATATATATATATATATATATATATATATATATATATATATATATATATATATATATATATATATATATTTATATATATTTATACCGGGATTGCCACTGTAGGCTGGGCGGTGTTATCAGCCAGTGGGACATGATGGGAGGGACTCACGCACTTACATGCCTGGCTCCCAAAACAAAGAACAGAGAGTCTCAGATTACAACACACAGAGACGGAGTTCGACTTCTCTGCTCGAGACGCCATTACTTCACTCCATCTTTATATAGCAAGCAGTTATTTGCTGCTATATTCTTTTATATCTAAAGTATCTGCCAACATATACATTGTAATATGTTGGCGTGTTATAAGATATTTAAAAACACCATAATAATAATAAATGTAATGTACATTAGAAACGTGAAACAGCAAATAATAAGCAAAAACATCATATGTACCAATTGTTTATAGTAATAGCTGAGTGAATTGGTTTCCAGGGCCTTAAAAATTGTCACACAGTGGCTGATTGTCCAGCCAAAACCGAAGTGACAAGTCACATCTTTGAAAGACTTAATTTCGGTGAATAATACATTACATCTCTTCACCTGGAGCAAATTTAACTTCCATTCAATCTCGGAAATGGCTTTGTGGAGGAGTCTTGCTGTACCTTGTTAAATTACTCCGGTAAGATTTTCTTTTCCTTTCTTTTTTTTTTTTTTACCCCTATTGCTACTTTAAAAGACCTGCCTACCATAGCAGGCATCAAAAAAAAAGAAAAAAGAGTAAGTCAAATGTCTTTTGTTTCCACTTTGTGAAATGTGTTCAAGAAAGGTTATACATCACAAGTAATAACACACGGGTGTATGTGTGTGGGTGCAGTAAAGCAGGGCGGCCTGTATTTCCTCAGACAGGAAATGGTCATGAGTAGCTGTCTCTTTCAGTCTGACGTATGTTTTTTGCATTTCCAATTCAAACAGTAGACAGGCAGACAGATGTACTAAAGAAACTACTCATTGCGGTTCATACCGTACGCTGGCCTGCTGAGTAACCCAATAACCAAAAAGAGCAAGAAAGAAGTTTCCAACGACAAAAAAAAACATATTATGTCAATATAGGATGTCACTGTTTGTTCCACTACTCTGTTATCTCATGCCGGCCACCTATACATATACACAAACACATTCATGCAAACACTTCCTTAGAAATGCATGACATACAAGGGTAATCTGAGCTGAGCTGGGTGAGCTGTCTGCCAGACTGCAATGTGAAATTCATGTGGCTCGTGTTTAGATAGATGGTTACAGCTCAAACTAGAAGAGGACTACATAGTAAGAAACAAAAAACACTGCCTCCGTTTCAGTCAGCTCACTGCAGACATCAGACTTTGAATACAAACAAAGACAAATTTGCTTTAAAAGCTGAGACTCTGTCTCACCTCTCTATTCCACTCCATTTCAGTCTCAATTTCAAGGTACGTTATTGCCCACACTTGAGTTTCATCATGCCGCTGCAAAAGAAAAGTCATTATTTACACTAAACTGCATACAGTTATGCAAATGTTATTTTCTTTGACAGTCATTACTGATATATCTCATCCCAATTTACCATGAAACTGTAATGTTCACTTTCGTTTTCTCTGGTTCTCGTTTTCTTATCTGCATTGTCCTGCTGCTGCGTAAGACCAACCCCACAAACATGTCAGCCAATAGTAACTTTACTCTGCGGGGGGCAAAAACAAACCATCTGTTTTTTTTTTTAGATGAATTATGGAAATGATAAATATGTGAAATATGACAATATGTCTATTATTGGAGGTGAGGTCTAACTATTGGAATGTAAATGTATCTTTGGAGTATATGTAATAACTCAAGAGATTTGGTTTTAAATGATGAATTGTACTGGTGGTGGTTGGGTTTATTTGTGTATAGTATTTGGTGCACCACACCTGGTGCTAATTAATAATTAACGATTGCATATGAATGCAATCTTTACGGTGCAGCAATAGCTTCAAGTGCAAAAATGGGCCACTTACAAAACATTTTTTAATATAATTGTAAAGATGAATATTTCTTATCACAAATTGACAGTGGCTTTCCATCGACTAAACTATTCAGCTGAAAACCCCCCGCTGTGCCACAGTGTTTTGTTTGTTTCTGTCTTTTCTTTTCTTCTGCCATGTAACTCAATGCCCAAGCAGTATCAGGAGCACTCACGCACACAATGTAGCACTGCCGGTTCTCAGTCTCCTTGGCTTTGATGGGGGCTGGAGGTGGCAGGGGACCCCTGGGGAGATCTGAGACCCAGTCCCAGTGAGCAGCCTGGAGCCCCGATGCTTTGAACGTTGGCCAGTCATGTCCTCTTCAAGCCCTTTCACTTTGAATATCATTATTTTCCCTTGTCCCAGCTCAGACTAATAGTTGTATTCTGCTCTTAGCATTGGTGCGTATTGTTAGTGTAGCTGTAAATGTGCAGTAGCAATAACAGAGTGTATGGACTTACTGCCTCTGCTATCAATCAGGAGCAAGAGAGAGTGTAACAGTAAAGGCATGTTGGAAATTGCAGCATTGTATAATCTGTGACCCTCAATTCTTACACAGTTCAGTCTTGGTATAGATAGCCTCTAGAGACAACAGAGAAAAAAAATATTTCTTTGTCTGGTCAAAAACAATAAAATAAAGCTTTTCCTTGGCTGTAAAAGCTCAAATAAACAACTTGCGAGATTGAATTGCCCAAACCAATCTGCAATTCATAGACAATCAAACACCTCCAGGTTTTGTCTCACATCACATGCTGCTGAGAGAGAGAGAAAGAGAGAGAGCGAGAGAGAGAGAGAGAGAGAGAGAGAGAGAGAGAGAGAGAGAGAGAGAGAGAGAGAGAGAGAGAGAGAGAGAGAGAACTGCAGGTTGTTTTGATAAATAACAGCGACAAAGTGCTCTGGGAACAGTATTTTAGCTCCAATCCATCAGTGTTTATGGACAAACTGTAAATTATTTTTTATGTCTTCACTTTGAATAAAGTTCAGAAATATCCAACTGGGCAATTTCACTGTTTTACTGAACTTGATTTGAAAACCAGCTTCTTGTTTCTCACTAGTGCTTTTATTGACTTTTTCTATTATTCATTCATAATATAAGACATTTTAGACACACACACACACACACACACACACATACACACACACATACACACACACACACACACACACACACACACACACACACACACACACACACACACACACACACAAAACCATTGGAGATTCATAAGCACTGCCTGTGGCTGTCAATTATACCGCTGTAATCTGGGCTTTAAGATTATACATTAATAATTTAAGTATCTAATTACTGCCTTGCATCCTTCACGACATTACAGATAGTTCGCAAACTTGTGTGTGCCTATGTGTTCTCTTTTTATAGCTCGAGAAAAGTGTAAACATGAGTTTCTGTGTACAACGTGGAAAGCTGCACACAGAGCTAAGAGCCCATGTTCGGCTGAGCAGCAAGGGGATGAGGCAGAGGTATTATTATTATCCAAAGAAAAGCTTTATAAAGAGCTGTCGCATATTAAGTGGGGTGAATACTTAATGTGAGTCTAATTAAGCTGCGTCTGTGTGTGTGTGTGTGTGTGTGTGTGTGTGTGTGTGTTAGAGAAACAGAGGAACCACAAATGATGGGAAAGAGACAGACGGATGGAGAGACAGAACAATTTGACTTGCATCATACTCACTATGTCACTTGACGAGGTGGTTGCACTAACCTGATTTTCAGACGGCGCAGCATGGGATCGGCAGCGGTGCCCAGCACCCAGATGGTGAAGCCGACCAGCAGCAGAGTGGTGGTGAGGATGGTGCTCCTCACTTCTGTGGATGTGTCTCTTATTGCCAGGCTAAAGGCTACAGCGCCCCTGAAACCTGAGAGCAGAGAAGACATTTCTGAGCAAACAGCTGTATTGCTGCCATCCATCAAACCAACCAATTATTTGAAAAGGGCAGGAGAGAGCTATCTAGTTAGAAACTCTGTCCATGGGTAACATACGTCATCCTGACTATCACTAGCATTTACCAGCTGCTCATCAGCAAGCAGCCCCAAAACAAACTTCTCGATTGCTGGACAGTGGTGACGTAATTCTTAAAGCCAAAACAATTCCCAAAACAAATCCTTTATTGCCATGAGGAACAGATTTTGGAGGTAGTGGCAGTGGGGGGAGTTTAGAAAAATAGCAAGACAAGGGTTTTTTTTTTTTTTTTACAAAGAAACCTTCTTATGTAAGAGGTAAAGTGGGTCAGGCAAGCAACGAAACATGCTGCTGCTGCACTATCCCACATCACTTCACATTGAATATTATTTTCTCCTGCATCATCAAACTGTTCACAGCTTCAACCATTAGACACTTAAGTGGGGTGATTATTTAATCTTTTCCAAAATACAGATACAACAATAGAACAAGGCTGCAGGTGAATTGTTTCAAAACACTGCAAAATGTGACATTTTAAAAATGTTGCTAAAAAACAACAACACAATGTTAATCGGTATTATTAAGAACTGTACCTGCAAACATCATGAAGTGCTGGAAGGAACGCGGTATCTTGGTTGTTCGTCCCAGGTTTAGGAGGAATGAAAAGGAATAGATGTGACAGGCTCTGGATACAAAGATGGAGAGCTGTTTGTGCAGATTAAGGAGAATACTTATGACTTAGAAACACTCACAGGTTGAAGCACACTTATGAGTCAACATGTTGGCATGGAAATTTGGTTATTTCTCAATGAAAACCACAATTTCTTTGATTCATGTATGAGTCTGCAGTATTAGTTAAAGGTTCAACTAAGTTATTGATAGATAAGGTTTGACTTTATTTAGATAATTCCATAATAAATACAAAAGTACCTATTCTATGTAAGACCAGGCAGCAAAAGTACACCCTAAAATATCAACGTATATGCACGTGCACACACACAAATAATCTCTGAAAATGTTCTGTTTAGGATGCAAACACAGCAGTGTGGCACCATGCTGAGGCATGAAGCCAATCAGGCTCTGCCAGCTGTCTCTGCCCTCCACACACACACACACTTTGATGTTTCACATAGGATGGGACTGAATGCTAAGTGTCCTGGGTAGGAGTTAGTGAGAGGATATATGTACAATTATCGGGGACATAGCTGCCGTCCTGGATACACTTAACATCTTTTGTCATACTTTTAGAAAAAGTTACTGCAGCCCCTTAAAACCTCATATGTGCCTGAGTGCCTGAGATCCTCCGATAGGTTCTTGTTAGTGCCGAGGCAATAAACCGGAGGAGGCCGGGCTGTAGGAGATGAGGCAAGCTTTTTACTCTTTTAAAAAAATACACTTTGTCAGATCCTCTTTGAATTTTGGTGCAAAAATAATCTTTACAGATTTAGGTACCCCTGCTTGAGCATCATGGGGAGATGTGATGTAAGCTTTTCTAAAGTAACTCTAAATGTGTCGCCTGGAATAATAAAAAGGGACCAATATTTTAGGCAGGGGACCTTAGTCTGACAGGTCTTTTACTAAAACACCAGCTCCCTAGCACCCTGCAGTCAATAGTAGATCTTACTATGGCTTCTAGATCTATGGCTTTTCAAAAGCAATATCCTTCTCCCAAAAGCAGTAATTTCTCTTTATCAAAGGCCTGTAAGCTATTTGAATGGAGGTAATTAAACACTTTCATATCAGCCCCATTGTCACTGGTGAAGGCTGGATATGGTGATTAAAATCTCCTGCGTAACCAAAGAGCGATTAACAGGGTTGAATCACTGGGGTTATTTCATTTTTATGGACACTTTAAGCATTGTACAAGAGGACTTAGACCTCCATTTATTCTTGTTTGTACATCCGGGTCAGCTTCCAACAGGTAAAGTTAGCCAGATTTCTTTCACTCCAAGCTTTTGTTCTTGAAGCACAATTGCGAACAAAGCTAAACTGGCTCAACGCTCAAATCAAACATTTTCTACCTGGCAGAACCTCACACTGTGAACATAAGAGGATTGGAAAACGAATCTGCTCCGTCGACTCTTTCTCTGGCCCCTTTGACCCTATGGTGGAAGATGGATTGTAATAATAATTGCTGGCCATCTGGGCACTGGACTGTGAAAGAGCAGCCCCTTGGAGTGCGGCCACTCGTCTCTTTCCTCAGGCGTACGCTATGGTCATGCCAGCTCTCAGGCAAGGACGACTGTAGCCATCAGTCCATTACTACCCCGTCGTTCCCATCAGGAAGTAACGCTGACGCATACAACAGCAGCTGTGAATGCGAAACATCTGTTATGATGGTATAACTTTAACATGTGATGAGTATCATTAAGGGGTTGATGACTTTTTATTTACATACAATGTATTGTAGCTGCATTGCATTCTGGTCTGCAGGGACTCCAGTCAGAGGGGCATCTTCTGTGATGAATTTCTACTAGTATGGTTTTTGAGTCTTGGTGCAAAAATATTTATTCTAAGAAGTTTCATTTGAGTACAGCCCAAAACGTAAATACAGTATATTCACAGTGATATAAAACTGAGAAAAGTAATAATCTTTACGTTGGAGAAGCTGGGACCAGTAAAAAGTTGGCATGTTTGCTCAATATAGGACTTATTATAAAAAATCGTTCTCCAATAATGTTCTGTTTCTATATTTGCCCAGTATATGCACACAACATAAATACACTACCTAACAATATCTTGCATGTCTGGGGAACAAAAGCAAATACGCTTCATCAATAGCATGATAAGAGCATTTTAGATTGGATTTTTCCATGAACGACATTGGAATACCAGAACAGAAAGCTCTTTCACTGGAGTTTTCTAAAACTAATACAATTTAATCTTCAACCTCAACAGAGATACGGTGATTAATCCACTACAAACTTAAGCACTCTGATCTTATTTCAAACAGGCAAACATCTTTATTCCACTGAGCTTTGCTAGAGAACAGAAACTAGCAGCAGTAACAATAACAAAGACCTATTTAAATGTCGGTTTTTAAAGGCATTCCGCAGCGCAAACTCTGCACTGCAGCATCTTAATCTGCAGAGATGGTGATCATGGGAGACCGACTGGATGGCATTTGCAGAGCTCACCGGATCAAACTTGTGCAATTTAAGTGCTAATTCACTTTTAAAAATAAAAGACTGGGGAAATTACTGCACTGCAGCAGAGAGGCAGGATAAAAAACAAGAAAACCACTCTGGTCAAATAAGTGGCAGAAGACTGTGCATATAAGGATTGTGGCAGAACGTGGAAGAAACAGAACAAAATGGAACAATCGTTTCTGGGGTCTGAGCAGGAGCCAAAGGCTGCACAGTGGGGATTGAAGATGCTCTTTCACAAAGATGAAAAGGATACAAATGCCCCGGTAATGAAGAGAGCCTTAAAGACATGGTGGGGAAACATCAACAATACATATCCCATGTAGCTGAAGATGAAAATCTCCCCCAGGAAGTTGAAGACTTCAAAGAGCTGCAAATTATAAAAGGGTTTGAGAGGATCATGAGGGAGAAGGTCACCGGAGATGGGGAGGGGTTCAGGGGGGATGGGTGAGTGTGAGTGAGTGAGTGTGTGTGTGCGTGTGTGTGTGTATGTGTGGGGGGAGAGGGGGGGGGGGGGGGGGGGGGTTAGTGGGGTGAAAGTGAAGGACTCGGATCATATCTGAAATGAGTAAACAGGCTTAGATTTGCACAAACATGACAAATCCAGAGTAGATGTGATTCGCTGATCCTTTGACGGAGCAACCGAGTCGATGAGCGATGAACACCCAACATGTTTGTGTCATCATCCTCTTGTTAGAGATTTTGAACATGGCATTTGTGGAAGTATGACACATTCTGACATTATAACTCAGTCCTACATTTCCTGTAACGACCCAGGCCATACCAAAATGCTTAGATGTAATTTACTCTGGGGGAAAATACAATTTGAATTATTTTAATAGGGCACTTCTGCATAAGAATAATATTATTAATTAAGGTCCTTATGTTGTATTTAATTAGAGCAGATGTTACGAGACCATTAATGATTTATTATTTTCTGTTTTTACCAGTTAAACCAGCTTTGGTAAAAAGCTATCTAATTGAATTAATGTACCTTCTTCCTGAACATCACAAGGACAAGAGATGCCACAGAGAAACTACTAGCTATTCAACCAGTTTCTGCATACACTAAATCCATTTGTCTTGTCCTTTGAGCTGCAGCTGCATGTACAAATCATAAAAATGTAGATAAAGGCAGTCTGCCAAGTAAACATACTGCGCCATATACATGCATAGAGCCAATCCACTTTATAGGCAAAAGCTTCATCTGTCCCGCATAGCATTTTAAAAGGCTTTTCTGTGATAAACAGTTAGCCCCACTGTGGCACCGATAATGAATAATGAATGCATATATGAGTATATGTGTGTACTTCTGATGTATTTGCTCCTCTGTGAAGCTTGCCGGTACAGTATGACAGAGCACTTGCCTCCATCTGTGCTCAGCCTTTTGAGCAGAAAGCTGGAGACTGGCCTCCCACACAGACACACTGGACAACCAGAGCACTAATGGCAATTAATGATTGCACCCAGCACGCAGGACACAAACACGGCATCAAAAGGCAATGTGAACAAAGTGGGTAAACTGAAAAATGCGGTCTCAAAACTACCGCTGAATAGGCCTCAATCCACCTCCAGAAACCCACCTGACTGGTCCTGGTCCTGCCCTCAGAGGATAAATTGTGATTTGTGTATCTTGCCTGGCTCAAGCCACAAAACAGCACCGCCACAATACCTGAAAGATAAACAATCAAAAAATTAATAAAACATGAAAATTAATGAAAATTATAAAAAGGAAATAGACAATTCAGTATTAAACATCCATGACATCTTTACAGGAGCAAATGTGAGCATGAACATTTCGTGTGAAACAGTCATGGAGGACTATTCTGTAAACAGAAGGGAGGTAAACAATGTGCTGTATCTAATTAGAACTGGGTATGTGAAATTGCTGAATCATGCACATATTATGTAATCAGGTGTGGGAGTATGTGTATGCCTGTGTGCTGGTTAACACACCTAGCCTTGGGGATATCATGTCGAGAATATGCAGTAGGAGGTCCTTCCATCATAGGAACATGTTTAGTGAAGAGTCTTTGTACTGTATGTGTGGTAACACCCAGCATTACTTAAATCAAAGCAACTGACCAGAGATAAACTGAGTTATAGTTTAGTTTTCAAATTAAATGTGGAGATGATGATTCAAATATGTAAAAAAATTAGCAGAACAATGCATGTAGGCATTCAAAGTCATAGAATCCAATTAAATCATCCTCTGTGCAGCTACTAATTGACTTTTAAGTATTTGACACCAGATCAGACCGGCCAAACCCTGTATCCACTCATTGTCCCGGTTCTAGTGAAGTCCAGCTGTTTAAACAGCTTAAATGTACTGTCCAAGTCCAACCCAATTCAAGTATCCTCATGTTTCAGGCTAAAGACGCTTCTTCCATTTCTACCCTTAGAGACAGGAAACTCTGGCAATAATGAATGCTAAAGAATGACATCACCTCTGTAGATTGTGCCAGATGTGGAGGAGCAGAAATGAACAAAAGGCAAACACACGAAAAGCAAAAGTAAAGAAGGGAAAGAAAGGCAGAGGAAACATGGGGGAGGGAGCGATTAGGGCCCCTGCTGGGAAAGAGGAGGCTGGCTGGAGCAGAGAGCTGGAATTTGAAACATGTAGCATTTAAGGTGAGTTTCCGCCTCACAGGACATGCTTGTTTGGTTGCAGACATTCAATTTCCCATTTTTCACAGAAGATGGAAAACATGTGAATTTATTGTGATGAGGAGCAAGACTTCGAGGACTGAGCTAGCAGAAATAAATATGGCAGCAAAGAAAAGATAGCACCTGCCGCTCAGGCTGCTCAGTGAAGCTAGTCAATTATTTTCTCTTCCCATTCGCACGTCACACTAGGAGGCTGACCTATACCTGCACTATGCTACCTCTGGTAATCCCTGTCCACAATGTCCTTTCCAGCAATGTTCAAAAAAGTCTAATGGAGCATGCCACCATGGCGGATCTCATGTTGGTTCCATTTGGTTGATGGCTTCAACGTCCTCCTTGGTTTACATAACAGTGACGGAGGTAACACATCATCCACCATCCACATAGAGACTCCCCCACTCAGGGCCCTTGGCAACAGATGAGATGCATCCCATAATAATGAGAGGTTGTGAGGGGCATAAGATTAATGATCGCAGGGCTCTCTGCGAGGCTGAGGGTCATTAGGCACACCCTCACTAAACTCCAGCAATTAACAGAAAGCGCCTTGATTACCAAAGGACACCAGGGAGGAGTCCAATCGCTCACTGGGTCGCTCTGTATGAGGTGCCGCTTCACCCTAAATGGACCATTAAAAGGCCATTGAATGAAGTAGCACTCATCAGATTAGTTTTGTTCGGGTCTAGTTTTGTACCAAGAACATTGAAGATTGCAATATGACTCATTTTTAGATTACTGTGACAAAATGTCAGGATCACAACCAGTTTTCTAACACTGCAGGTTTGAAGGTGAAATTAAGTATTTCATTATTAGCCCTGGTATTACAGTATCAATACAGTAGAGAAAAGTTGTATCTGCACTAAAAAATACCAGAGGCTTTGTATCAGATACTGGAGTAGAGAGAATCACTGCCCTTGGTTTTGCGGCAGTGTGCCTCCCACACTGGGCAGCATTCACAGTGGTGTACTTTATAGACAGGGCATCTGGGTCTAATAGAAAAGGGTTGCACTATTTCATTAAAACCGTCATCTCCTCCTCCACAGGCCACAGGGAGGATTGCCAAGAAAGAGGGAGCTCTACAACCTCAGCTGAATGAATGGAATCCCTCTGACACAATCGGGGCAGGAAGAACAACACTACTAATGTGTGCATATGTACACTGCATTCATATTTCACAACTACATTACGACCGGCTGGTGAAGAAATAGATGAAGACAATTCCAGGCAACTGAGCCAAGTAATTGTTTGTTTTTTCCGAACACAAGCTACCCAAGATTCCAGATACTGGGAAACAGTGGTGAAAACTAAAACAATGTAATATAAATACAACCTCCCCTTGGTGATGGATAAAGAAAACAAAAGCAAGGTCATGTTGTATCCATTTAAAAAAAGACCTGGGCACGTCTTGACTTTCCAGGATATCTGTACAAACAGCGAGGGCGAGAATGAACGCTATTGTGCTATTATGGCTTGCTGCCTATCTGTGGGCATCTCCAAACTAAGGGTCCAAACATGCTCTGACAGAGTAGGGCGGACACCATTTCAAAATGAGTTATGGGGGTTGAGCCCAGAATGGGATTGGTACCTTCAGTGCCCTGTTGAGAGGAGATGGTTTAATACTTTCTCATCTGTATGTTGTTGACTCGCTACAATGCCAAGGACTCTCAAAGGGTAAAGTGTGGAAGGGAAAGGCCCTCATCTAATGCTGGTGTAGGTTTTCATCTGTTCTTGAGTGAGGAATCGTGCAGATGGTCAAGGCTAGACAGCAGACAAGTGTACATATCATTCCCAGGTTTGTGAAGTGTCAATGGCCTCAGAGACGCACTGAAACAGCAGAGCTTGGTAATCAAACAGCTGCTTGTGCCACTGATATTGTGGAGGAGAGAGCGAGTCAGTGCATACAGCTGAGAAGGTTTGCATGAGGGGGAAAGGGGAAAGTTGACTCACCAGATTTGTATTTGTATAATTGTATCCATTTGTCTGAACTCCACGCTGCCAAGTGATGACATGGACACACACACACGCACACGCTCACGCACACTGAACGCTCACCCGAAAGTCCGCTGGCTTCAGCTGAGAGGAAGCTGCTCCAGGACAGCAGGAAGAAGACGGATGTTTCCAGAAGTGGATTCTCACATAGTCGAGTGAATTTGGTGAGGTGGAAAGAAAGTTAAAGGTATACAAGAAGGTAATCAAACAGCACGCAACATTTTGCACCAGGCCAATGCAACTTCAACAGAAATGTATGGCTGTTGTGTGGCAGACTACCTGTACTGAAGGGTGCAGCCTTTTTCTGTAACCTCTGCGAACAAAAAGTATCTGCAGAAGCTGCTCACTAAGCCAGGAAATCTGACATTTAGAGTAACCCACTGGGTCTTTCGGAGATACTTTCTGCACGTTCCCCAAAAGATAACAGTCCACATCCCACTCCTTTCTCACTGTCCCGCATTCCCTCTGGCAAAGCTTCATTGTACAGCGTACAGTACGTCTTCACACAGTGTTCCAGAGAGAACAACACAGGATGAAAGTTCAGTGTTTGTGATAGTCACAGAGAGGGAAGATGGGTGGGTTTAGGTACTGTGAATGTTACAATATTAGGACTGCTAACTGTTTACAGTTTGCTGCCCTGCATTCCCAACCCCCGCAAATACCCTGTTGACTTACAATAATGCCAATAATGAAAACACCTTCACAAGACTGATTGTTTTTGTAATTAACAAGGACAGGTATAGCAGTAATTATGAACAACTGTACACCAAACTGAGTCTCTTTAAGAAACTACTATTGCACAAAAGAGCAGGCTGTTGCTGTGGTTGGCATCAGCAAAATCTAATAAATGCTCACTTTGTGCTTTGCCGACACCCATAGATTAGTCACTGTGAATAAGGGCTGAGCTGTGCCCCAAACGCCTCATGACACTTCCTCATTTTTCATCCTAAAGTCTTATAACTAAAAGATCAGAGGGAAATGCTGGACAACAGCGCAAGTCAAAACTTCATCAGAGGCTATTGGCTTGATTGAAGACCTCTCTGCCACCGTTAATCTCACAGAAGCACTTTAGACTTAGCTGCGATGCTTTTGTTCAGGTGGTACAGTAAGGGTTTGTTAGGGAAGCAATTACCAAGTCGAGGAAGTGGATAGATTGCAGCGGAAGCTGAGGTGATAATTGAGTTTGGGTGCAGAGGCAGAGATGGGAGGGGGTGAAAGGATATGAGGGCTGTTATGACTGTGAATATGAAACCCAAGAGGAAGGAGCTGGCAAGCAGTCCGAGAAAATAACCAACAGAGAGGAAGAAGGCCGGGGGGTTGAAGATATGTCCTGCACCCATCTGGCTGTAGGTGGTGATGGCACTGGAAGACAAATTGACAAAGACAGAAAAAAAGGGTTACATACATGAAAAAGAGATTGCTAAGGAACAAAAAGCAATTGCACAATTACTCCAGATTTAAATATGAGTCTTACTGATGCTGGAACATTAAAGCGTCAACATGGTTTATGGCTCAGAAAGACAAATGCAGTCGTCAGAAATATGGCCCACTTGGTTCTTGGTGTAAACCAGTCTGCAGCAGTGAGCATAAATTCACATGCTTATTATGCTGAGCTAAGCCTTTAAGGGAAATTTATTGGAGCCACTCCTAAGAACACATGCCCTTCTTTAGAAGTTAAATCCTACCCTGAAAACAATCCATTCTGAATTATTTGCCTTAGAGACGTCCCCTAGTAGCTAGTGGGAAGCAGGAGAAATACTATTGTTGTTCACAAAGACAGCAGCATCGTGCTATTTACACCGCTATAAATATTTACTTTGTCGGGGGAGGGGGAGACTTCCACATGGAAGTCATTGAGTGCAAAAGAGGCCTCACAGGGTGGAGGGAGGGAGGGGGGAGGAGAGAGAGACAGAGCCTGAGGTGAAGCAAGCAGCAAGCAGAGACAGGCAACCATGCGAGTGGCTGATGGAGCCGGCTGCCTTTGTGGAATGACGTCTCTTTACCCACCACAGACTTCAACTGTACTAAATGAATGTTAAACCAATGAGTCAACAGAACAATGAGAAAGTTGTTGTTGTTGTTTTTGCTTGCTAAATTTGTGTTACATCTTCTTATATCCAGGGTAAAACTTACTTTATACTACAGCTACCATTAAAATGGTTTGTTTAGGATCCTTAAGGTTTAAAAAAATGTCTGACAAATGAAACCGGATTGTAACTCCACTTTTTATGCAGTCAGGTTGAAATGAGCGAGCACACGCCGCAACATTCCTAATCTCCATAGCAGAAAGGGAAGAATCAATCAAGCTGTCGCTAATGAGCTCAGCAAATTGAAAGGGGCGGACAATCTATTATCCCCTCCATGAGAATAAAGACTCAAGTTGTGTTCGCATATTCAATTTGGTTACTAGTCTCTTGGTCAGTGTGGCTCTCTAAGATGCTGTTGACTCCCCAGTCAGAAATCTCAAGATGTCAACACAGGACCTGGTTGAATGGTGGCTGGGTCAGGGCTGCTGGAGCAGCAAGTGTAGTGCCTGTGAGAGGGCACATCAGCGTAAGGTTGAGCTGCTCTGGGAGCTTGTTAAAATTCCAGTGCCAGGGCCCCGCGTGGCTCACTAATAAGGGCAAGCTTTGTGTGTGGAGCCAGGGCGACCGGCAGGCCAGCGAGCCAGTCAAGTGACAGGAGATGGCATGAAGGCCGGTCACGCCACTCCAGGAACAAACACAGCACTATCTGACTGTTTGCCCGGGAAAGACGTGCAGGCTCCCTCCTCTGCACTTCAATGTACACTGAGACAGCAGCCGCGGCGTGAACACAACAATCTGTGCACTCGCCTCCTTTTCTCTCCATCTGCCAGTCTGTCTGGACCCATTTTTGCAATCGGAGAAAGAGATGTCAGAGTGTGCAAGTACTGTACATGGGATGCCTCAGTCACTGTGAATACAATATGCAAATATGGACACATAACTTATCCCTGTCATCTCCCTTCCATTTTTTTTTCATATGCTTGCTCGGCCATCAACATGGACCTGTGTGAGTTGTCGTTTCTCTCTTTCTCCATCTCTCTGCTCCCCATCTTGCCATCTGTTAGCATGTCTACTTGAAGAGCTTTGTACACTAGCACTGCGTAAATACAGCAGACAATGACGGCAATGTGTGTGAGCGGGACAAACTCGCATTTTTAAGTGCACTGCTGGAGAAAGGGGAAAAGTAGAGGGAAATGAATGAAGCAATTGAAATGCATGAACAAGACATGACTGCATCATGGCTGCTTCACCGAGCTTCCTGGGGTTTTATTTATGCTGTATTTTGTCAGGATTTGACAGTAGCTGTGTTAGCCGAGTTCGTTAGCTGGGAGCGTGTGTCTCTGCCCTGGCAGTGAGTCTCTCCACTGAGCACCTTAATGAGATGCTGACAGTGCCAGGGGCAACTCGCTTATACAGTCCACTGCATCGCATCTGAGGCGCTCATGCGGTTTTGCCAATCACACCCTTTCCTTAAAGCTGGCAGTATCCATCCAGCCTTCACTCGCCTACACGTCCACCCCCGTAATGCCAACTGGGAAAGACTGAGCTCCCACAGTCAAACCTAGAAATGTATTGCATTCCGAAGGCAGAGACGAATCCGAAAGCAAGACGCTCACTGTGTCAGGACGATGGCCACGGCATCGTTCAGGACACTCTCGCCGAACAGCAGGGCGTGCAGGTCCCGGTCCACTCGCAGCTCTGACAACAGGCCGAGGACTGCAACTACAAAAAAACAAAACAGTTACTGCTGTTGAAGACTGCAGGAAGTGCAATAACTTTGCTTTGCTAATCACACAGCAGAAGTTGTGTGGAGTATCACCTCTTCTGCTACAAACAGGAGAAGTCAGGGGAATTAATGTTGCAGAGTAATATTACAAGCTGACAGCAAATGTCAGCACACTGACAGCACTGGAAAGAGGATTTTGACACTTGGAACAGTCGGAGTAACTAAACCAAGCAACGACTCGTTCAGCTCAAACTGAAGGAAATACAGAATGCTTTGGAAGAGACAATATTTGTGTCGGCAAAGGAAACAGAGCAGAACTAAATGCCGTGCTGATCATTGTCCTTTTTCAATGACTCATTAAGAATAATCTACATATTTTAGACTGTAGTAGCAAACTCAAGACATCTGGAATTTGATGTTTCTCTGTATGATGACTAGATTTGCATGTGTACAAAATAGCAAAATATAAAACTACATAGTTTGGCCTTTGTATATTATCACAGAATGAATGAACACTGTGTACTATACAGAAGCACAAATCAAATGAACACATAATTTGACACTTACTAGTATTTCAAGCCCAGAGAATGGATCAACACGTTTTCAAGCAAAAAAACAAAAAGAACAAATGTAACAAGCTAAATCTTAGTCTGCCCGTTTATTATACAGGGTACATTTCCTGTGTACAACATGGCAGTCTGTGATTTGCTGGCGGCAGTAGCAGCGGCAGACACTGCAGACACCGCAAATCATCCGGCTTAATTAAATGACTTATGGTTAGCACTGCAGGTGTTTCTGTTTGACGTGTGTTCCTGTTTGCTGAGCATGAACGTACTGTATGTGGGAGTGTGGTTATTAGCTCAGAGCATTGCTGCAGTGCTCACCACAGAGGGAGATAACGACCAGGATTCTGGGAATGATGAGAGGACGCTGGTTGGAGAAGTGGGGAGATTAGAGTGAAGATGCTCCAGCTGATTAAAACTTCCAAAAGGAGCCAATTACAGTCTAATGTAGGGGAACAGGCACAGAGCTTCGTGCTTTAAATAATGTAAGATTCATGTACTGCTCAGCAACACAAATAATTTCTCCCAACATAATTACATTTCTCACACAGGTGCTTCTTGGAAGAGGACTTTGAGTGGACAAGGATGTTTACAAAGACAGAAGTGCAACACACAAATGCTACTGTTCAAGGTTGACAGTTAATCTCACACACAGCACAGACACAGCTATTAGTTGGAATGGGGAAACATTGAAAATAAAAAAAAACACAACCTGTAAAAAAAGATGGTTAACTAAACATTTTAAAATCTTTCTAACCACAGCTGTCATGAATAGTTGTAGTATCCACTATGAAAATGGTTTGGAATAGTTTGGAACTGGTACACTCTGGGTTGAGCTTCAAAGTTGGACTGTGTGTATCTGAGCATCCATCGAGGAAATGTTGGAAGGTTTTGAGGGTTGAGAAGAATGGATGTTTACTAATATGTCAAAGGAAGTTGGGCTTGTTGTGAGTCATATCTCTTTCACCAGCACTGATGATTTGGAAGGAGTCTCCAGCATTTACTGCAACCTCCAGATGATTCAACTCTTATGTAACGACATCGTCATCTACAGAGGTTAAACACCGGGAACCCCCAACCAATCAGTAGAGCTGATGAAACCTCTTTGATCAGTGGCAGAACATTGGAAAACTACATCACAAAAAGTCCACTTGCCTTTGATTTAAACCCAGACGAGCAAAGATGCTGAAGCACGGCAATCTCAAATGATTGCTGTTGAAGTTTGAAGTTCTGGGTAAATGAAACACTTAATCGTGCACTTTCTGTGTGTCCCGCATGATAACATTTCATTTGCCTTTAACTTTTAGCTCCTTAACTAAAGTTGATAAACTTGTGCTTGCAAGCTTTGGTACCATTTGCTCAATTTGCAATAAATATTACAGTAAATTGATTGTTTTGTATTATATATTAACGAAGGTTGTGACTTAGTCTGTAGCAGTTTGAAAGCAGTAATCAATAAAATAATAAATCAGGTATTCTGTGCTATTTCTTCCTCCTGAAGTCGACATAGACAAGATGTAAACGTCCAGAGGCAACTACCAACAATGCACACTGCCTAGCGTTTCCAGTTACTTCGGTTATTCCACCGTCGGTCATTTCTGAGACTGTACAGATTGTACCGGCTGGCAGACAGCATTGCGTAGTGAAAGTGAGGCTTATAGGAAACCAATCTAACCGCCGATGGTGTCATTACTCTATAGCCATTGCATCATTACAACAATCAACATCATTATTTCATAATTATAAGTTAAAAGAAGAAGAAAAAACAGTTCATGAATTCACAATTCTTATCTTGCATCTCACGACATATCTTGAAAAAAATGTTTCTCAGATCGTTAATGATGAAACTTTGTGATGAAAAATACAAAATAACTTGTTACACACTAGTTTATATAGTTAATTCTCTCAACACAAAGCCTCTGCTTAGGAAGATGAGCTGAATGCCACGGTGAGTTCACCAACAGTAAACGGAAGATGCTGAGCATACGAATAAGCGACATGCTCGGCGCAGCAGGACGGCTCGGTGACGACTCTGAGTGACACGGAGGATACTGACATTGACGAGGAGGTGACACACCTGTCAGCTCAGCACTGCGTGACACCTCGAGTGTCTCCCTCTGCGAAGATATTGGCTGTGGCCTTGTTTACAGGTACGGAAGCTACGATTACATTAGATTAAAATAACAATAAATCACATTGGATAGATAGATGGATACATAGATGGTAAGAAATATACACTAGAGAGAGAAAACATACTGGCACAAATCCTTATTGAAACTGCCACAAGAGAAACAAGAGTTTCAAGCAAGCAAAACAAAAGTATCATAATATAACCAAAACAATGACAGATATGGAGAAAGACAACACAGATACACACTCACAAATACACACACACACACACACACACACACACACACACACACACACACACACACACACACACACACACACACACACACACAGTGCCATTCTGAAGGCCAAACAATATCATATTCAAAACAATAACAGCTCCAAGTAGATTAATATTCCACCTGTTGAAACCAAGATGCTAAAAGAATCCTCTAAAGTTGTTTCAGAGAAACTCGTGATATGATTGATGAGTGATGCCGAGATGGATGCGTTTGGCCCCGTAGTGAATACCATGCCAGTGAGGCCATCACGGCCAGTATACGACCAGACTCATAAAAAGAGCAGCGGCCAGAGAGCAGCCTCAGGACCTGTTTTGACAGATCTGGCTCTTTGGTCTTTGACAGGTTTAAGGCTCCTGGTTGGGGAGGATCCTTTATCTGGAGAGGGTGAGGTAGGCCCTGGAGTCAGGATTGTTCCATCTCCTTGCTCCCATAATGCCTGGCTGATGACAGCATGTCGTGCACTACTCACACTGCAAGACGAAAAAGAAGAAAAAAAAGCCCACCCCCAAACACACACGCGCGCGTGTGTGCGGGTTGTCTGTGTTGTCTTGGCAACCCCGTCCTACAGCTGTCAAGTGTTCATCAGTTTCCACAGCAACACCATAAGGTGGAGAGAGACGGCAATTATTTCAGACATAATACAGTTGAAAGGGTTGAACGGAAGCCTTATTAGGTCAAATTACCCTACTGCAGAGGTTTAACAGAGGCAAAACTCATGACCATCTCCGTCAGAGAGCACGGGATTTGCTCGCTGATTTGACCAAATTAGGCAGATATAATACTGAAAGTGATGCATTAGGGAAGCCATAACAGTCAACAGGGAATTACTATAATTTCCCCAGCTCCACGTAAGAAGTGCTCAAATTTGTGGGCATTGACAAGAGCACAAGCAGGGGTCACAAGACTGCAGCTGGAAAAGCCTTCCTTGCAGTTTGAAAGCAAGTTGAATTAAAACCAGCACTATGTAATTACAAGTTTTCCAGTTTTCCTTCCTCTGAATCTCCAAGTACTTCCATGGTATGTCAGCATAAGGTATTTTTAAATCTCCATTCATTCGAACAGCAATGCGGACAAAGTTAATTAGAGCCTTACAGGAATGGATCATGCTGCTCTTTGTCTATCAGGGATGGTAGCCTTGCACCATGAATCTGTGGCCCATCATATTTCGTGACACTTAAGAGTTTATTACAGCCCAAATGGGTTGACCTAATATTGACAGCTAGACAGAAGTTAAAAACTACTAAGCCAATATAATTTTACCATGGTTAAAAATAGTCACATTTCACACATTACATTTCTCATTCTTTGTACATGTTTAACCCCATCATATTTAGCTATTTAGGTTGCATATTCTTACTAAGTAAAAAGTTATTGTGGTCTGTTTCTGATGTCATTTCTGCATTTCTGTTGCCACTGCAGTACCAATCCTTAGTTCTGTTTACAATGTTGCAATATTGTTGGTAAGTTGAGTCACATGCACATTTACATCTATGTATAACTGTGTTTGTATAACTATGTAAAACTGCATTCAAATATTGGTATTTACTGTAAACATTTGGCCCGGTACTGAAGACGTAAAGTCATTTCCAGCTCTGGCATCATTTCCAGCTCCGGCATGCGAAGAGAAATAAGTATATTCAGTGTCCATGTCAAGAAAACTTCTGAAGAAGGAAATACATAGAAACTCAAAGATGAAAGGGAAAAACTACACTCCAACCTCACTGCCAAAAAAAGTCGTTCCTTTGAGAAGTTAAGTGAAGGTTTCACTGACCTTTTGTACCCATCCCTGAGGCTTGAGGATGCAGCGCAGCAGGCCTTCTACAGTGGGACCTGACCTGTGTGTCTTATTCTGAGGCTGAAAAGAAGAGTTTCACGGCTACAGAGCTTTTTGTATAAAACCAGCAATTTAAAATCAATAGATGCATGCTGGAATTAACAAATACGTACATGCTAGGGGCATTTAGGCCTCCTAGGAATTACATATTTTCAGATAAATATCAATAGGGATATTACAGATCTAAAGGTTGTCTCTCCTGTCTCGAACTGATTAATACAATCTAGAATTGCTCAGGTAGTTTCTGTCCACTGCAAAGAAAATGGGGGCCCACAGATGCTGTTTACATCTACCTTTAGATCTGCTGCTGTTATTGCTAGAACTGTTTCACTCATTTTCTCTACCAGCTTAATCGTTTGAACTGTCAGCAGGAGTCCATCCTCGCTCATATAGAGGCGACAAACTCACGCTGACATTAACTTAGACGCTTCAAACCCATAAGGGCTATCGCTTGTATTTGAGATAAAGTATTAATCGTAATCTCCCCCCAGTGCCGCCTCACCCGCCTAAGAAATATTTACATATATATACTATACTTCTCCCAACATAACGGTTTAAAAACTGCTCAAAATTATCTTCCACACTGCCAAAAATACGGTCACATTTAAAGATATTGATTCTAAAAATATCATCCTTATCAACTTTAAAAAGCTCACATTGTGTAATCTGTCGTTAATTGCAAAATGTTAACTCCTCCGGTCAATAAAATCTCCAAATCTCCCAGAAACAACAGAGAGGAAATTACCATGGTATTTTCAATGGCTACTGTAGCCCTAAATCAGGATCCAAATAAATACCAAAATGATATCACGAGCAATGGAAACATCCATCATATATATATATATATATATATATATATATATATATATATATATATATATATATATATATATATATATATATATATATATATATATATATATATAGTCCAGTGCGAGCAAAGTGACAAATACATTTGGCTTCCATTTCAGTCAAAGCTGCGAGGACTTTCAGTGTTCTCAAGATCTACAACATTTCAGTTGATACGTGACAGTTTCACTCACGCAATGAGTCATCCACGCAACCAGGAAGCTTTAGGAATGACGAGTTAAATTATTACTGAACACTAAATTGCCACCGCTGAGTGAAAATAAGTTTCTGAGTCGCTGTGACACAGTCACAGCGACTCAGCAACTTATTTTCACACACATACATAAGTATGTGTGTGAAAATAAGTCTGTGTCTATTTCTGGAGTGTTTCTTTGCTTTGGCCCCTTTCAGAAAAATCAGAAAGCCAACGCTATATTTGGACAGCTCGAGATAGAGAAAGCCGAGTGGTGTTGGCGTTTGGGCGATCGATGCATTGCGGCGCGATTCTAATCAAAGTGACGAGGGCGCCGGGGCCGACAGGGAGGAGCACAGCGCGGCATGGGAAAATCGTGTCGAAAGTGACAGCTCCTCTTTGACACTCGACCAGATCAACCACTTATTGGCATAAATAATTCATCACCAAATGAGGAGATTAACATTACCACTGCCGCAGCGTCGTGGGATGCCTTATGACATCCCATTTGACTCCTCTTGAAGAACACAGATTATTTTGTGGTTCCACTTAGGAAAAAGGTGCACCGAATTCAAAGCAGTCACATCGCCTGCGAGGGCATTGTGACTTTGCTTATGCATCAATCAATGCTTTTTATCTCTATGCAAAGTTATGTAGACAACACAAAGGATGGCTAAGACATAAAGCACAAAGGGCATTTCACTACAGATGTGTGTGAGTCCCAAATGTTTTCTGATACTGCGGAGAACTGCATGAATCCACAGAAGCAAATCAAACACCAGACTAGACCGTTGCTTGAGGTAGGCTTAAGACGTAATGCGTCTTTGATATTTTTTGGATGATTTGTATATCTCTTTAACTCATTTTTATGCTTACCTCAGGCAGATCCCTCTGATGTGTCTGTTACACATTCACTGTGAGCAAGAGCCAAACATTGATGAGAATACTTTATATTTTACTTGTGTTGTACAGCAATAAAGTGCAAGTATAACTGTGTAATACGTTTATATCTGTATAAAGCCAATGGTGTTTAAAAAAAAGAAAAAATCAATGTTTCCACTAGAATTAATGAGTTACACTAGGAAATTGTTTATAATGAGAGCTACCTGGATCAGTGGCCGACATAATGGCACCAAACAGGAGGCAATCAGTGAGGCAGAAGTCTCCATCTGCTGCTTGCCCCAACAGCACCATGAGTCTGGTGAAGCCGTAGACGCAGGCCCTGGGACAGAGGACAAACAGACAGAAGGACACACAGCGAGGTCATCGGGGAGCACCAGCCAGAGAAGTCCCATCAGTCATCCCTCTAACCGCAGCAGGGCTTCCCCCAGAGTAGTGTGGGTAATGGGGCCAGATGCTACCAGCAGGTGAGCTGACCCGTTTCCAGGCAGTGGCTGCTTAGTGCAGGTGACACACAAAGCTGTGAGCACCAAGGGTAGCATTACATTTGACCACGTTTACTGGAATATGTGTGCATATGGATCAACATGACCCTCCATGCTAATCTACACTCACTCAATCACTCACACACATACACATACACACACACACACACACACACACACACACACACACACACACATCATTTTATGACATAATAAAAGGACACCAGAATTATGAGTATGCGTGCTTGTGTACCACAGAATCACCCGAAAGACTAAAAACCATGCGGAAAGTTTGTGAAGGGCATTGTGATAGAAATAAAACAGAAGCAGTGATTGTATCTCCTCTGGGGCCTGGCAATAAAACAAATCTAAAATCTAATTGTCCCAGAATGCACCCCTGTATGCTCTCCCTTATGAAATTACGACACTAAGAGCAAAAACATGCAAACATGTTCATTCTGCATTCAACACGACAGTCCAGTTCTTGACTGGCAAACGATATGTGTGTAATCCTGTCACTGTGAAGCATCCCATAATAATCAGTATGCCAGCTTGTCCTCTGGAGAACCTTTCTGTCCATGGGCATAACTTGGTTACCATGGCGATGGCACACGACTTGTCCCCAAGGCCGGCATTTAAAGTAGTGCCCTCAGGTTAAGCATCTAAGCTGTCTTATTCATCTATCTCTAAGGGAGATTTGAAGTTGTGGTAATGTCGTACATTGTGTGTGTGTGTGTGTGTGTGTGTGTGTGTGTGTGTGTGTGTGTTGTGTGTATTGTGTGTATGTGTGTGTGTGTGTGGGAGAGATACAGCGGCAGTAAGAGACAGTGAGACAGGCGAACACAGAGAGAGATAGACAGAGAGAAAGAGAGGAAGTGGATGTACTTTGTCAGTTGAGTCATTAAGGTTCATTCACTCCCATGAGAATCTCTTTTCCCCATGGGATATGGCAGACTCACTAACAAGCAACAGGATTGGTCAGGTCTTCGCGTCGAAGAATGTACACGTGACCCAACATGTCAAACTGTGTCCTGACTCCCGGGGGAATCGAGGAGAGTTTGTCAAAGGTCGTTTGTCAAAGGTCGTTTCTGAGGAAGGACTAATGTATGGAAGAAAGAAGGAGGGAAGCGAGGAAAGACAACATCTTTTACGCCGGGTTTCAGCAGGCTGGAGAAGCCCAGAGGCCATAATATCTAGAGGGCATGAACCTTTCCCATGGATATAAAACATTATGAATCAGTTTACAACCAAATTATTACATGACGGTGGAAATAATGGCATGAGTAAACAAACGTCAACACATTAGTCTCTGTACAATCTAATAAAGTCCAACACAATCGAGGCCCTGCCATTTGGTATTTTTTACAAAACTCATAAAGCTACATTTTTTGTGTCAGAAATGTGTAAATTCAATCATGTTTATTATTGATGTCATAGTTAAAAGGTGTCGTTTTACTGAAATACATTAAGTCAAGTCATCTATAGTCTCTATCAAAAATTACATATTTGTCTGATGATACAATCTGTACAGCATATGACTTCTGACAGCATATTATTCAGGGTTTCTCTTTCTTAAAGGGGGCCCAGAATATTAGAGATAATATATCTAATTATACATATATATATATATATATATATATACATACATATATATATATATATATATATGTATGTATATATATATATATACATACATATATATACATACATATATATATATATATATACATACATATATATACATACATATATATATATATACATACATATATATACATACATATATATATACATATATATACATATATATATATATATATATATATATATATATATATATATATATATATATATATATATATATATATCAATAAGATGCTAGTACATCATCATCACTTACTGTGAAATCAAAGGGAAAGACATGCAATTTAATTGAGACCTCTAGTACAGTGAAGGCATCATATAGTTGACCTCATGGCAGAACAATGTTATTGGATTTCATTAGATTGTACGGGTGTGCCTAAAATATTGGCCACTGAGTGAAATGTGTGTGTGTGTGTGTGTTTTTAGTGAAAACCTTCAAAATGTCAGAAGAGGAAAAAAAAGATATATGACAATACAATTTCAATCCTTTGAAAGGGCTTCATACAATTGAAGACTGTTTTTCTGATCAAAGGGGATCCTGAAGTTATAACAGGAAAACAACAACTAGAGTTATGAGGTTTTCACACAGTCTGCAGCAAATTAATGCCACGGAAAACGACTGGAGTGCAGAGATCTCGATTTCCTCCAAAGTCTGAGAGTGCCACCTAGCGTTGTGAGGCCAGAATAGCAACCCAGTTCCATTCTACACACTAATGCGAAGCAGGTTTGAATTATTTGATAAGCTCCTGTGTGCTGTTGGTGCACACTACAAAAGTGTTCACAGCAGACATGTTGACTGATCATAATAGAAAAAGCACCGCTGTGATTAATAACCTTAATGATTGCTCTATTTCATGTTTCAGTTCCAGGGTCTTGCTATTGTGCATGCTGCCTCACCATCATGGCTCACTAGGAAACTTGAGCACAGCAGTAATTAATGATATAGGGTTACACGTGTGCTTTTGCTGCAGTGACAAAGGCACATTGTACCTCAATGCAGTGCACCCAGCAGATAGAGAAGCTACTCACAGCTGCAAAGAATCAGAGTTGATTGCAGATGTGACGACACAGCTTCTGAAGGGTCTTCATGAAATCTTTGTACAAGCAGTTTACCTCTTGGTACAAAATAACAAGTGACATTGTTTTTGTGTATTGTATGTTAACTGCAGAAAAATCATATTGTGACAATTAGTATTTAGTACATAACAATATTATTATTATTATTCCATTTTCTAGACTTTTAGTTTCTACAATCTTATATTACTTTTACTTAATGTCAGACACTGAATGCATGTGTCCCATTAATACAGGACTGCCTTGCTCTGTTGTTTCCATATGCTATATCTTTTATAAGTAAATTAGAACGGTATCATTGCCTTGGTCCAGACCTATGCACCCGCCCACTGATTTGCCTGGCATCATGACATGAAACAGCGGTTTCTCTATGAAAAAGTCGGTAAATAAGCGCAAAGGTAGGAGTAATGATTAACCAATCACAGGCAGGGGTGGGTCTAATGCCACTGTAAATACATAATAGATGCTGGGTCTATATATGGGACAATAACCTTGATATCTCTGAATCACTCAATGGCCTCTCTTTCAGCGTTACTACTGAATAATAGTTTGGAACTTGATATGACTCATATGATCAACTAATTCATTTTAACACATACTTCTCAATATCACCTGCTATTGTACGCTAGTTCTGTTCTCTTTTGACTCACTCGGCTCCATTCTTAAAACACTGGCACAAAGTTGGTGTTGTCATGGCAACGCTTCACCGAAATGCTACACACTGGCCGATTAATATAAATTAAACAATATAATTAATAATTTACTGTGGAGCTTTGTAAAAAGGACATTTTGTGACATCCATTATCTCAGCCATTCTCTTCTTTCTGTGCACCTTAACTATGTGTGTGTTCATGTATTTTTGATGTGTTCATTTGTGTGAATGAACAAACAAAATGCTTACCCTATAGTCACGCAGCTGATTGTGGTTCCCAAAATCGCAAAGGTCAACACAGATCCAAGATTCCCAATGAATCGTTTCTGGAACAGAAATTTGAATGACCACTGATCAGTAACATCAAACATGCAGGTCAATGCAACACGTTGAATTCCACGTCACCATCAGCAGCACACGCTGAGAGGCACACATAGAAAAGGAACAGTCTTTTGATGATGTCTTTTTCCCCGACACTGAGGCATGTCAGGACAGCAGTCTCACCTGATTAAGAGTGTAAGCTCCATGGAAGATGATGGGTGGCAGGAACAGATTGAAAAGGACCTCGGGATCAAAGGTCTCCTGTAAAAGACAGAGCTGTTGTGTTGGTGACTGACAGGGCTCCGTGGGGAGCGAGAGGACTCCGTTTACTGGATGTGACTGACTGACAGATATTACACACACGTTGTTCACTCCGGCAGCTCTGTTTTGCAGACAGGCAGCAGTTCTTTTTTCTCTTTGAATCCCAATGTCACAATGGTCTCCTGGTACCACGACAACCTTATCTGTCATTTCATTCTTTCCAAAAAAAATAAATGGGAATGCATATTGGTAATAGAAAAAAGTATGACACTCAAAGGTTATATTTGGTTATTTTTCCACCCATGAACATTGCAGTCGGAATAATGATAGGTACCACTACATAGAGTCAGCTACCATACAGAAGGCTCTAACCTGTCTATATACAAAAATCATCACATTGCAGCTTAACACCCCCCCCCCAAAAAAAAACATGAACGATGTTACTGAATGTTTAACTGCAATGTTAGGAAATGCTACAAATTCTTCTCAACAGCAATCTTTAAATCTTCAGTCGGGCCACTACTTAGAAGGTGCATTATTACATCAGCCCTATAATATAATGACTGTGTACTGCATTAGTATTCTGTTCAAGTGCCCTCACTCAGACTTCCTCAGCTGATTAAAGCAAAGCATAATACAAAGTGAGAAGTCTAACAGGTTGTGTAAGTGTTCACCACGGAGGCTCCCAAGTGTTCTTTAGGAAGGGGATAAGCAAGAACCATTAGTAAAGACGCACATGTTGAGACAATAGACGGATTAACATCAAACAAAATCCAAGCTGCCGATCGCAACAATCTACATTAGCTTCAACAAAACTGTCGCCGTAGTGCAATACATTTTTTTTTAACATACCGTGCACGTTTTTTGTCTGTTTTTCATCCCAGCCAATATCATGCAATATAAGCCGCCCAGAAAGGTAGCCTTTCATGTCCTTCATCCTTGAATTCATTTTATGTCTATTGTGGATACCTTCTGAGGATCAAACGGCAGTGATATTCAATTCAGATCAAACATGTTTTACTTTTCCCTGATTTCTACATCCCACAAGGTCTCATTACATTGCTCAAAATGAAGAAATTCCAGTTCAATTAAATTTCAGATGTGTGGTGATGATGCTTGCAGAGAAAATATTGAAGCAGCCGGAATAGCATGAATATTTGGACAAATGAAAATAGGCCTGTCTCTGTAAATGCCCTATTTCCATGAAGCATTGCATTTTGGGGACCATTTACACATGTGTGGAAGATTGCATTTTTAATCCTAATTTCTGATGCCGCAAAGCCCCCTATAGTTTGGAGTGACCATGCTTCCGCAGTAATTCACACTTGAAATGGTTGCCAGCGTTACAAATTGCTCCCATCTTTCTGCTACCATCACCCGGCTTAAAATAAATTACTTACTTGTGACTGCAATTACCCGCACAGCCCAATATATATGTATTTTTGCAGACTGTGCATGACAAATACAAAATGGCATAACAGAGACTAATACAGACACTGTAATCAATTATGCATATGCTAGTTTTATTCAAAGGACCACCTGCACCACAGAGTCTGGGATGGAGGTGTGTTGTATACACTAATTGCCTCTTCAGCTGAGCAGCACTAAATTTAATCAGACCACAAACTGTAATGCTCTACTCCCCAGAGGCACATAATGGACTCAGTAATGCAATGAAATTCTTATCTCTCTCTGCTAGGTCCCCATATGTATCAGGCTTAATAGCGTGAAGGCTACACAGAATGGTCTGACCGAAGTAATGGTCTTTGTGGTAGCCGCCGCTGGTTCGCTAATGAGACCCCAGCATTCAAAGGGGCCAAAGAATCCAAACCATTAGTGAAGAGTTACACTTGCCCTGGATGATTTGCAGGGTTCATGGGTCACTTACTCCCTTTCTCTCGGGTTGAAATATCGCTCTGGGATTGAGAAATACATTTTCAAACACACTCACTCCACATCCACTCATGCTAGTTCGCCAGAATCCCGTCTCACTTGGTGGTTCCTTTGATACGAGAGATCTCGCTGATAGCGCCGCCACAGTATGAAAGCAAGCCAGAAAACAGTAACATTACTTATGACAACCAGAGGCGCCTGTCAAAGCTTAGGCTCATCTACTTAGCCGTTATATTAGGGTCTCTGACTAATTCTTTCGCCACAAATAATTTATGTGAGAAGTTCGTGGCATTATTCCCGTTGCATCTCAGTGACAAAAAAAACAAAAAACTGTACTTTGATAAACTGTTTAACAATCCGCTTGTAGAATTAAAATGAGACCATCAGCATTTTAAAAAAAACATAAAGCTCCCTCCTGATTAAAAGTGAGAATCAGTATCAGAAATATTCTGCTGAGAATACATTTTTGACTGGATGTTTATTATTTTAGAAATATACAAGTATATTAAAAAACTAAGGTTATGATTAGAGTTTTCACATAAACCAATATACTGTTTACAACAGACTATATTACTTTACTATTTATGTTATATGTAAGTGTAACATGAAATAGCAAAGAGGTTCCATTTTATGCTTTCAACAGAAACAAAATAGATCTCTTAATTGTGAAAAATAATTTACAATTCAAACACAGTCCTGCCCAAACCTCGGTTTGAGTCAGCAAAGAACAACTGCTTATTAAACTCTCAGTGTCAAATCCTACTCAGTAGAGCATCTCTACTACATTCAGAAAACATAATTGATATACAGTTTGCTCGGCAGATTGTGATTTGGAATATTCATGGATTCATAGTTCACTCCGCACTCAAACAGATGGTAGATATTCACATCCATTACTGTGTTCTGTCCGTGTCACAGGTTGTGCTTTTCATCTTCATCTAAGAGGGAAAAGCTGCATTGCCTGTTCCCGAACTATCTCACATCTTTCCTGCAATGCAGAGCAATCCAGCACCAATAAAATGTGTCTCTCATTATGAGAGTGTCGCAAGTAAACCACACAGAATGTTCTCAGAGGAACCCAAATAAAAAAAAAGGGTTTTGTAATTGTATTCACGATATATGTTTGCAGTTGTTGGCGGGAACAAACTCATAAGAAAGTGTTCGTATAAAGCCTTTTTTGTTCACTGATCAGACTTTGTGTTGCTTTTTCTACTCTACAAGAGCATTTCTGGCTGAGGAAGTACAAAAGGCCCAGGATCCCTGCCCACGAGCAATATCCAGGGAAAATGTGTGTTAATATTTCAAAAGGATTAACCCGCGGAAAGCACGTGGACCTGACGGCATCCATGGTCAAGCTCTCAAGGTGTGTGCAGATCAACTGGCAGATGTCCTCACAGACATGTTCAACCTCTCACAGCTCCAGTCTGTAGTCCCCACATGTTTCCACCATTGTTCTTGTTCCAAAAAGACCAAAGCTCTCTGCCTCGACGACTGACGCACAGTAGCACCCACCTCCATCATTATGAAGTGCTAAAGTGGGATGAAGGTTTTGACTAAACCGCCATCCCTGACTCACTGGACCCACTTCACTTTGCGGCTAAAATAGATCTACGGACGACTCCATCACCCTAGCCCTCCGCACTGCCAACTTCCACCTGGACCAGAGAAACACTCATGTTCATTGACGACAATAGTTCACCATTTAACACCATTGTGCCCTCCAAAAGTGTCATCAAACGCAGAGACGTGGGGTTCAACACCACCCTCCGTGACTGGATCCTGAGCTTTTAATGGGCAAACCCCAGGCGGTGCAAGTACAGGCACCACCACATCCTCCATCCACCCTGACTCTCAGCACTGGAGCCCCTCAGGGCTGCATGCTTAGCCCTTCCCTGTATTCCCTGTTCATGCATGACTGCGTCGCCATTCACAGCTCCAACGACATCATTAAGTTTGCTAACGACGCGACCACCATCGTGTCCAGCAGCGACGAGACAGCCCACAGAGAGGTCAGAGCCCTCGTATTGTAGTGTTTCGACAACAACCTCCACCTCAATGTCTAAACTAAGGAGCTGGTTGTGGACAAGAAGCCACATAGAGGACCATCAATAGAACTACGGTGGAAAGTGTCAGTAGCTTCCTGTTCCTCATCAGTGAAGACCTGACCACACAAACGTCATGAAAAAGACAGCGGCTCTTCTTACTCCCGACACTAAAATAACATTGTTTTGCCCTATTTCTCTCTATACCGTCACTCTCTTGCTTCCCTAATTAAAAAAAGGCTATGCAAGTAATTTACAAGAAAACCAAGCACCTTTAATACAATTTTTTCAATATATGAAACTACATCAGAGGAACAGAAAGCCTCCTGTATGGTGCAATTTGTTTTCACATGTTCTCTATGCAAAATGCATGAGGCACCTTTTTAAAGTCAATGTTTTATTAACAGGTCGTTTCACTTTCCATTAGAGGCTATGTTGTGTCACAACCTGCACCACCTATCTACATCAATAATTCACTGTTTTAACATGTATTGGAAGTGCAAGTCAAATGAAATTGCCATAATACCATATGAGGGGTTGAGACCGGTGGGCACCGTTGGTTGACTCTCCCAAAGTGTGACGTGCCGTTGATTGTCAAAAGGTGAGGCGTGCTGTTAAGACCACCACAAGTGCAAACAGTTTCCATATTGTCTCCCCGGTCCAATGGCAAGCATCTCACTAGCAGCCCCACAAGCATACCTGCAGAAGAGAAACCACAAGGAAAGACAAAGCTGCAGTTATGAAACATATGTAACACATGTACTAAAAACTAAAAGCAAATACATCATAATGCAGCTACTGTAGTGCTAAAACAATATGAAAGAGAACTGTGTAATGCAATGTGAATCAGGTATAGGCTACTGCTTACTGGTGAGCCTTTAATAGTTTATGGTATGGAGCAAATTATTGTTTTGGTGTAAATTAAAAAGGTTGAGTCCAATGTCATAATGTCAAATAACCAGTCAGTAGTGTATCATATACTTTATCAATGTTCGTATCATTAATTTGTCTGTGAACAATGTAAACTCACTCGCATTCAGTGGTTGTTGTGTTAATTCAACTTTGGCCTTTGTAAAGATACATTATTAAAACAATTGTGTCAGGAGGCAAATTAGAGAATGAGACCAATGCATTTCTACTAAGGCCCACAATCCAATTGTACCCTAAACTGACTTTATATTATGACCATTCTGATTTATAATTTAAGATGTGAGTTCAGGAAGTGGTGATAAATAACGGCTTCCGTGAACTCACCTCTAAATTGGCAAATCAGCACAGGCTACTTACCATAAAACATTGCGCCTCCAGTTTCAGTTATAAGTCTATATTTAAACTGTTTTAACTTCCACACACTGAGAATGGTAACAAGAGCCACGCCAACAACTCCGAGTATCAACATTGCACTGTCTTGTTTTTGCGTGGCCGTGCCCGACATCTTCAAAGCCAAGGGCGAACTTTTCGGAAACAACTGTTTCACTTGTGATTCAATTTAGCAGCAGCAACATCCGTATCAGCAGCGCTCGAGAGCTCGCGCTGCGTTCAGTGCTGCTTCGTAATTTTAAACTTCCATTTATATACGAAGTGAAATACCCCTTTAACGTTTTGTCCAATTGAAGGAAAACTACTAAATGTATTAAGCAGTAAAGATATTTATGTGAGCGTGTGTGTTTTACTAATCAAGAGATACTTTGCTGTTTTGCTGAAGTGGCAATGCAACAAATGTGTATGAGACGTGCGTGCAAGTTAAATGCAAGAGCACTGACACATTACATCTGGACATGGTCTAGTTACCATTGTTTTAGAAAGCCAAATTACAGTCTGTCAGCGATGCAAAAACGAGATAGATCCCATTTTCCGACTGACACGACTCATGGCGTCTTCTTTGAGGTTTATTGGCGGTTGGCCAATAAACCTCATGGCATTAAATCTCTACTACGCTTTCAAATAATTACAATATTTCCCAAAGCACGTCAACGCCCCATACTTTGGATGTCCGCCTCTGATTTTCCAGCAGGTGGCAGTAAATTCAAATGGTTGAATTAGACACACTAGTCCTATTACACATGCAGTTGATGGTGTGGACAAGTCCAACTTTCCATTATGTTGTCTGAAAATCAAGGGGCTGTTTTTCTATTTATATGAAGCTGGCTTCACAATCCAATTAAATATTAATGACAAGTCATCCCCTTTGCCTTGATTACGTTATTTTTGCAAGATGATCTCGTCATAATCAGGGTTGTAGTGTAATTCTGACACCTCTGATCCCGGTTCAGTTACGGCCACATGCCTCCAATGCTTTATTCCACTAAAGTACTCCACTATGACTGCAGTATGCCTGTCATTTTTCGTACATAATCTCTTTCTATGAACTGCACTATTGTATGTTGTTCTTTAAATTAATCTACCACTTTGTGTTTTTATTCTGATCCCATGCATTTGTGTTGCAAAGTTTATTATTAGCTTATGTGACTGCCTTCCGCCAAATGTCGCTTTTAGACTGTAGGCGGCACGAAGAAAGAACAAAATAAATAGCAATTCGGGCAAACTTTGCACTGGGGGCGGTATTCCAGACAAGCCAATATTAGAATACTCGCTTAGCAACCGCTGCCGTAAACGGAGAGCGGGTGTCGTAAAGGGCAAAGAGGCTGGTGTTGAAAAGACTCGATACAGAACCCATTGTGGTGTTGGAGAGGAGTGAGTCGCTGCCCGAGAGGAGAAGAAAAGAAGGCAATTCCGTGGCCACAAAGGGACTCGCGATAAGGGGACGGACGTGCACCCACAACGCAGATATCGGGGTCTTTTTTCTGAGGAGGACCACGTCGCCCGGTCGGAAAGATCCGGTGTACGAAGAGTTAAGACTCGACATCCCAACTGTTTATTCCAGCAGCTAGCAGGCTAGCTGGCTCGATACCCAGGAGCTAGACACGGGGAGCCCGTGTGAGAGTTTGCCTGATAAAGCGCTCTCCGTCGGGCTTTGAAGAAGCTGTTTTGCGCCTCTCTCACATCGTCGGCGGGGATTTTTTTAAAGTATGCGTCGCCGCAGGCAGCTGCAACTTTAAAGACTGGTATCAACTGAGCGTTACACTACTACTACGGACCCAGAGAGAGGGGAAAAGTCACACAGGTTTGTTTCACTGTTTCTTCTCCTCGTTGCAAACCGCCTTCACGTTGAAATAAGCCCCCCTTTTTTTAATAGTGTGAATTGGCCCTAATGTGAATTTGTTCAACCTCGACTCGAGTAATTGACTAATAAAGCGTAAACTGTCATTTATGGTGTTTTTTTCCAGCATGTAGCCTTCAAACGCGAGAGCGTGCTCCACACTCGGAGCGTCACTGTTGCTAACGTTACCTCAGGACTGATGAGATGATAACACAAGACAGGACAGTGTTTTTTGTCTGTTTGTAGGGAGAAAACAATGTTATCAGATGCCCGACATGCTCGTGATGTGATTTGGTGACAACAGAAACTATCTTTGGCATCTCGGCGTCACGTTACCTGCCATGCAATTAGTCGCCTTATCTTTTTTTTGCCAGCTTTTTTCCTTTACTTGTGTCCACCACTGGTACCTAAACGCAACTTAATGACGACTACACAACAAAATAATAATAATAATAATCGTGTGTGTGTGCAGAACATGTATTATAGCAACAATAAGGGACGAAATAAGAAGATATTTGATTGACTTGAGGCAACATTAACATAATATATAGGTTATATTTATTCAACAAAACATGTATTTACTAAGCACTGCAATTGGATACTCCAGTGAATGTACCTCCACATGTCTCCCATTTGGATTGATATATACATACACACAATATATTTGTATTGTCTGTGTGAGCAAACAGCAGGTTAGGACATTTGCTTGTCAGGTAGAAAGGCTAAGCCGTTGAAAATAATGGTGCTAATTGCAGTCCTGGCTCAGTTGACATGCCCATGAGATTTCTGCGATTGCACGCTCTTTGCAAACTTCTGACCTTGATTTCTCCCAAGAAAAATACATGATTACAAACAGTGCTACTGTTTGGTTCAGACAAAGTCTATGATAAGTCCTTTCAGATTTTCTCTTTACTGTCCAACGAATAGAGTGGGCTGCTTGGAACAATTTATTTTTTGTCATAACGGGCGGCAAATTGTGGAGTCTTTCTGGCAAGGTTGGTCAAGGGAAGTATGAAAATGGAGCAATTTGAAACACTTCAGACTTTCGGCTGGTAGTTGATTTGAATGTTTCTCAGTGCTCTGCAGGGAGCGGTATATTCTAGTTTTTGACCTTCAAACTCACCAAATCTAACTTGGATAAAGCAATTTCTACAATACTAGGAGCTACATTAGGAGTGACCTCAAATGAAATAATAAATGTATGTCAGGTCATCAATTTTATCTCCCTCCTCTCTCCAAACACATTTCCCATTTGTTTAAAACTAAAGCTTGTTTTGACAGCTTGTCTTAATCAGTCCAAGTGTCTCTTCAATTAAACGACATGTTTGTTTTTGCAATGGAATTAACATGATATTTAAATGTGACAACTTGTCAAACTCCTCCAGAACGATGCTGTGAAAATCTGCAGCTGTTTTAATGTAAACCAAAACAAACATCTTTATCAGTTGGAAGAATCCAGAGCAAGTCTTCCCATTTCAAGTGCGTCAGTTAGGCGCAAAGCGGATACCATTGGTATTCCTAATAAAAACCTCTACCGTTTGGTTTTGGCCAGAGAAGAATGGACTAATGTTCATATGGGGATTCTGCTAATTTATGCTTACATTCCGGGGACTAAATGTTCCATAGGTGGGCGAATGGTGCGATCATTTGTATCTATCCATCACCGTCCATGTGTTTGCTGTACTGAAGCATTCCGGTGGTGTCTGGGTGTTTTTTTTTTTTTTTTTTTGTGTGTGTGGATCAAACATTATTGACTCCCTCGGTCGATAACCTTGGCAACAGTAGTTCCTCTATCCAGCTCGAGCCGCACATTTCAATGGAAAGGGGGATGAGAGGGGGGGCTTTTTCCCGAGCTTTGAGTTGGGTTTGGTGGAAACACCGGCGTACTCGGTGGGTAGAGTTTGTGTATTAGTTTGCATCCATTCAGAGATGGAGGACTGCTAATCTGTATTCTTGTGGTCTCTTTCCATTCATCACATTACAAGAGCAATAACTCAGTTCCTCTCACCTTGATGTCCATTAGCTATGCATTAGTGATATCTTTTGCTCTGTATTTCTCCTTTTTTTTATTTTTTTTTTTACTCCAACCCGATCCACCAGCCAGTCCTTTTTCAACACTTTGTCTTTTGCACTCTGTTTTGCACATCCAGTGGAATTAATCAAGCATGTGTGTGTGGCTTGACTTCATTATATCCTAATGAAGTTTAGCCTCAGGTGCAGTGAAGGAAATGGGTTAGCCCGAGAGTAGCCTTGCCCTCGTATACCTTTATCTGAAACCAGTTTTACACAATGAGCTGTGGAAAAGATTATTCATGGCAGAAATTTTCCTTTTCAACCCCTTATTTCTTCTCTGGGTTATTCCTGACAAAATCTAAGTTTGAATAAAAGTTAAAATATTAGGATATTGCAATTTTATCTTCCTCTGTCGCGACCTTTGTCATTCTGTTTTAAGCCAACATGGGGCCTATTGCTTCATCTTGTGCCTTCTCTGTCTCAGTAATGAGCCATTTTGCGGCTCTTAACATCTGCCAAACTTGGAACATTTTGAATGCGAGACTCATCTCCCATGCATGAGGAGTCAGGCATCCTTTGATTTGCCCTCTTTTCTTTGCCTCTTTCGAAGCGCTCTTTCGAAGCGCTCACCGCAGTACTTTGTAGACTGAGTACGTGAAAAAACTTTCTTACCCCAGATTTGGCAGTGGCTCTGTGTGATGAGAGGTAATTTTGGTGCTTACTCTAAACAAGGTTTTCCTCCTGGTGCTGTGCATCCCTCCTCCTCGCAGAGTGCAGAAGGAGCAGAGGCACCATGGCGGGGAAGCGGAGGAGGGGTAATTTAAAACACAAGTTTTTCTGTGGGCACAATGAGGTTTGTCCCGAAGCAAACACTGCTTTACATTTCACTGCCCGTCTATTCCGGTGGGTAACATCTGTGTTGGACTACAAAGCATCTGGCTTCAATTTAGAGCTTTAAGTGAACTTTGACCTTGTCAAATACCTGTATAGGCAACCAAGAGCTCTGCCTTCCTCTCTGCTGCCTGTCTGGTTGGATAACTATCAGCTTTGGGATGGCATGCAGCAATAGACAGTGCGGTAGTTAAATAGTGATGGCTCTGCAGGTGTAAAATGAATAAAAAATAAAAGCCATCTCGTCAGGTAATCGCCAGGGAAAAATATCCTCGTCCTAAATGTCCATTCATCTCTCCAATAAAGCTGACTGTTTTGGTCTTATTCACTCTATTACTCTGTGTAGAAGCAGCAGCAGGCTATTAAAGAGTATAATCTAGTAGCATCTTAATTCTTATACTCGCCTGCCTCATGCTAAACAAAAGTGCAGGATCAAGGATAAGCCATCGGTGGCACCTTCGTGCAATTCATTGTCAATATTTTAAGCATTTCCACACCGTGGCTGTCTCTCATTAACAAACGAAATGCAGTGTTTGGCTTATCCTGTACATTTCAGCAATTAGTACGATCATTGACATAATCCAGGTAACGCTCCAAAGGTAATTGTGGCCTAAAGCTTTGTCTGAAGAGGAAGCCATGTCTCCTCCCTGTGTCAGCCGGCCAGCTCGTGCATCTCATTACTCCGGCGTGTCCGGGTCCTGTTCGGGGGCTTGTTCCAGCCCGCCCTGGCTCTCGGCTGCTTTCGCTTTTAGGATGAAGAGGGTGATCATCTTCTAGGCCTGGCGGAGGTTATGTTTTGTCCTCTTTGAGCCGTATGCTGATCCTAGTTAAATCTCCTATCTGCACTCAAATCTTGCAGCCCCGTCTGTGCTGAGACTGCCTCTGTTAGATGCTAAATGGCACTTGAATTGAGATCTTATAGCAATGGGATATTCAGTTTTCCCCCTCTAGCAATCAGCTTCCCCTCGCTCCCTGTAGTAGGAGGCATGAGGCACACATCCTTTTGGCTCCTATTGAAGTTGTTGTTTTTGGGGGGTTCTTCATACAGACTTTTGTTTCTTTATTTACCATCTCCCAATCCATCTTCCTTTCCCAATCTAAAATGAATATCTTGCAGGATTTGAATTAATTTTTCACATTAATAAATTAGTTTGTTGGCAGCCTTCCTAGCTCTTTCTGAGTGGATGGGGCTGAGAGGTTATTGTTCATTTATCACACTGGAGGCACTTTGTTGAAGTCGGCTTGATGTGGATGTTCAGTTTCTTTATTTAGTTTGCCCAATGAAATGCTGTTTCAGACTAAATAAATAACCATTTATCTTTTTGTACATGTCTTGCTTGTAAGATTAATGGTGTTTTCTCATCGATTAACTTCCAAACTCTAAAATGACCATCATTGTGCTCTTCCTTTATGAATGAATGAATAAATAAATAAATGCCGACCCATGTCTTGACACATTACCATTAAGATTTACTGCAGCTACTTGGTTTAAAAAGGATTTCAGAGCTTTGAGTTAAAAGATGTAAAGTAACTCATTATCCCTGCCTTACTTTTGGTACAGCGAAGAAAAGCATATGTTCATCTTTGAGTCACACTGCTTGACTTTTAGATTTGTGGTGAGAAAAGAAGAAAACATTGCATGAATCATATTTTTCTCTTCCTAAAAATGTATGCAGTGCAGCCGTCTGTAGTTCCCCTTTTTGGGGATATGGTCTATTTTTACACGAGTGATGTTGGCCTGATCTGCTCGGCGTATTTTCAGACAGAGGTGTGAGGTAAGAACTAGTGTATTCAGCTTCTTATCTGACACTCCGCAGCCGCACATCACTCTCGGCCCCGAGCCCCCGTGTCTTTCCGGATCTCAGCCACTTCGATCTGAAAGCGAACCGCGAGAGGAACCCATCGACACGCACACTAATCGCACTAGTGTGCACGCTTGTTCGCCATGCCCTCTCAAGTCAGCTGTCGTAATGGGCATGTCCTAATGAGCTCTAATTGAGGATTGCTAATTTGCATGGCCCGTGTCATTGTCTTTCTTAAAGCGACTTATAAGACTTACAAGACTCATTGCTAAAAAGCTGATTGAGGGGTCTAACATGGCGCCATCGCGGGCAGGCTAAGTGGGGGCGGGCTTGAGAGGTTTCTTGGAGCATCCTTCTTGTACTGTGAATCCAGATTGTTGTCTCTTTTTCTCCCATGCTCAGTTCTCAGCATTCCCTCTTCTGCTGACATCGATATGCCTAATAGACATATTCACAGATTCTTTCACCCCCTCAACCACAGACGTTATTTTAGTGACACCAGCCATTTTCAAAGAAACCACTTCAAAGCTTGATAAAAAACGAAGCAGGGCAACTCTGATCAAAGGTTAAACTATACGCAGCGTGAGTCTTCACAATGCAAAGTGAGATTTCTCCATTTGAAGTGAGAAGGAAAAAAAATTAAAGATTTCTGAGCTCGGTGTAACTATTGCGGTATGCAGCCGCCGTGTTGTTTTGCTGTGCATCGAAAGGAAAAGTGACGGATACGTCTGTCGCGGCAGAGGAAGGTCCTCCGAGGAGTCATCCTGGCAGTGCAGCACATTTTATTTATACTAGGAGGGGATGTTGTACATTCCCTCTTAATTTGATCATTGACACTTTATTTTTCCCTTTCCCGTACTTTTATTTATCTTTTTTCTTTTTATATTGGAGTATACGTAGTATACAATAATTCCCCAAAGAGAACGTGCTCAAACAGACACAGGCAGTTAGGTACAGGCATATTTCACATGCCGGTGAAAGTGTTTGTTGTTAGTTTTATCAGGGTTATCACATCTGAGGACTTTGGTGTTCAAGTTGCAGGTCCAGCAGAAAAAAAGATTTGATAAACCGTTTTCATTTGGTGGCCGTGTTTTCCGTTTTTGTGAAATGTAGCTTTTTCATTTTCCCTGCTGTAATGAGTTCCCCTCTCTCTTTGCTTGATTTCAGGCCTGCTGGCTCGAGGTTGCACACAAACACCAAGAAGAGGGAACATGACTCACTGGCCTCTACCGGAGACCGGCACGGGGCAGCTGTGCCAACCTCGCCCCTGCCTGCCGCTTTAGAAGCTACCCCGGTACATCATGACGGAGAGGCATTGAGGTTTGCTCCCCGACGATCGTCTCAATACCTCTCCTCCTCCCCAATCCCTCAACAACCCCCGCCTCGTCCCCATCATGCTGCGCTTCCTGCCTCTCAAACTTGGCCGCCTGTACCGCTGTCTGAAGCTCTTATTCGTCGTGGGGTTGTTTGTCATCTTGTTGATGAACACCCACAACCTGTTCGCCTCCTTCCAGAAGAATGAGCTCACCGACAGACGCTTCATCAACCTCAACAAGTGTCCCGCCTGCTTTGGCACCAGCTGGTGCCGCAAGTTCATGAACGGCCAGGTGTCCTTTGAAACCTGGGGTCGCCTACGATTCCTAGACGTTTTCAACGTCAAGAACGTTTACTTTGCTCAGTACGGCGAGCCCAGGGAGGGCACCCGGCGCGTGGTGCTCAAACGGCTCGGCTCCAACCAGGAGCTGGCTGAGATAGACCAGAAAATTTGCAAGCGGGCCACAGGCAGGCCCCGCTGTGACCTCATCCAGGCAATGTACAAGACTGAGTTTGCCCGGATCAACGGCGACGTTCGCCTGCTCACCCCAGAGGTGGTGGAGGGCTGGTCGGACCTGGTGCACTGCCCCTCTCAGAGGCTGCTGGACCGCGTGGTCCGCAGGTATGCTGAGACCAAAGACTCGGGCAGCTTTCTGCTAAAGAACCTCAAAGACACGGAGAGAATGCAGCTGCTCATGACCTTGGCATTCAACCCGGAGCCACTCGTACTACAGGTTTGTTTTTAATCTTTGTTTCACTGTTGTGTGTTTTCAGGACAGACGCCCTTTTAATGCAACATGTGTGAGATGTGCTATTTTATGCTTTTTAAGGCTATTTCCTATGTCTTGTTGATGGATGTTTGACTATTACTGTCTTTTATTAAGATGCAATATCTTCTTCAAAGAGGTATCAGTCAGCTGATCTGTGGCCCCAGGTGTTTTCAGAGTTGTTGATAAGGCACGGCTCCTGGATTACCTTTGCTACAAAGAGGATAAGAGCATCAGTAAGCAAGCCAGGGTGTTGGCCCACAAAGCCCCCAGTAAATTACAGGGTGGGAATCCTCCTCTTCCATAGATCTGAGACGAGCCATTACACCCCTTCCTAAACTCTAGGCTACATCGAGACTACGCGGCCGCTATCTGGAGCACGCATATTCCTCTGCTTAGAATAGAGAAGGGTTTAAGAGCTGTGGCCTCCCAAAAGATGAGAGATTTTTGCTGGCGGCAATACTGCATATTTAACACTATGTAGGGCAGTTTTGAATTATTCAAGAATGCATCCTTTAAATGGTCCGAGTTGTTTTTAATTATAATATACGTCTGTGTCCACTGGACTCTCTTCATTTGTGGGAGACGGCACGTGGAGGAATCTTTTACGGGCCTGCTGACTGGTATTAATACCAATACATCTTCCAAAATAAAAGCTTTAAAACAATGACTTAGTCAAAATCAACTTGAACAAATGGACAAAAAAAACAAGACATTGTTGTCTTGAAGTGTTTCGTCTTGATGAGACTCTGACAGCTTGCACATTTCATTTTTCACACAGCTGAACTAATAATAATAAAAATAATGCGCTGCGAGATTAGAAATCTTTAAGGTGACAGTAAATCATACAAAAACGGTGCCTGGCTCGAACGTAATTGTCTTGCTTTGACGCAGTGAAAGTACGACATCTCTATACTGTCATCCTGCATGTCGGAGCAGCCATACCGTATATCATATATGTCTGCATTCCTTTTGCTCACTGATTTACCGCCGGCCAATCAATTTCAATCTGGCATTGGCCGTGTCCGAACAACAATGGTCAAGGCCCGTGTAGACATTCAATAACTTATGCAGGCCAAGCACCTCCAGGCATTTCCGAGGACAAAAGGCGAGTTCGGCCTTTTATTCCGGTTGATCCATAAAATCTGATTAGCCTTTGGGGTCACTTGCCCTCACCCCTTTCTACTCTTTTCTTTCTCATTTTGCCTTTTCCTCTTTGTGTCATTCTCTGCTATATTTCCCCCATCCGTTTGTGTGTGTGCTCCACAAACTGCGACCAGATAATTCCATCAGTGTTTGTAACGGTATTATCTCCCAGTTCAGAGGCTTTGATGAATCACCCCACCTCCCCCATACTCATCTCGCACTTAGTTTAGACACCAACACATGATGCGTGCGCATCCCGCTCCCCGCACCGCGTTGCCTTCGCATGTTTACAGGGACTCATGAATTGTTGATCCTGTGCTGAACTTGTGAACTTGTGAAAGGAAGAAGCGCAGGTTCCGTGTACGCACTAGACCAGGGGTAACCGGCTGTGGGCACGGATTATGTGGATGGGTAATACAGTATACACAGAAATGTGGCAGATATCTCAGAGAATCACAGCGCCTGACTGTTCGTCAGCATCACTGAACTCAAAAGGTGAGGAGAAAAATTTGCCGAGAGACCTCTGTACACAAGGTTGGGCAGCAGTAGACCATAAAGAATGAATGGCGTCTATAGAGATTGAATAAGAGACGTGCTTTACTATAACAGCATGTTCTCCTTTTCGCCCGTGAGGAGAGTGCTACTGTGTGGGGGACTGGCTTCAACAAAAGGTAGAGGAATGTGGGTTTTAGGACCAGTCATTTAATGAAACCTGATCTCAGTTTGCCTTCTTGTCAGGCGATGTTTCATTTTCCTTCACTGTAGTCAAACACATCTTCAGCAAGCTGGAGCGGTCAGTATCACTTGGATGTATAATACGTGTTCTATATTTAGTGTAAATGATTTCCTACTGTCATTAGTTATTTTGTGGTTTGGGATTTATTTTTCCAACTCACTCTCTTCCTCTGGCTTTATACAGTTGGATAATGTCAATAACGCTTCTGCTGTCTGCTCAGTGAGCTGCACTCTCTTCCGTTTCCAGTCTTGAAGCCACAGGCAGTAAATCGGCCCTGTTTCACTATGAGAAGCCAGACCTTCTTTGTCAGTGGGAAACAATCTGCTGTGGTGTTTAGGGTCTGTCAAACAATACGTTTTCTGTGTGATCCGCGGTACACAAGTGTGTATGTATGTATGTGTATATATGTGTATATATATATATATATATATATATATATATATATACACACACACACACACACACACACACACACACACACACACACACACACACACACACACACACACACACACACACACACACACACACACTGTGCCCCTCATTGTCCAATGAGGGGCATCTTTATCTTTTGCCCGGAGAGGTTTTTTCGATCTCAGTAATACATGTAATTGTATCAAGGGGTTTTCTCTTTGCCAGTCAGAGAAATTACATGACACTGTTTAATTTTCACCCCTCATTTGACAGTAACTTGGTTTGCATGAACACTGAGCAATTAATTCTTCTCGATTTCCCCGACTAGAACCTTATTTGCCATCCTCGGCTTCTCCCCTTTCGGCTATGTGACTCACTGATTCATCAGGTGATGGTTGTGTTTGATGAAGTACATCTGGCGCAGCCTTAAATTAGTTTGATTCAGCCTAGCCCTCCTTTCCAAATCATTAAGCTTGGTGAGTTAGCCAGGAGCATGTGATTGCGCTCCCACTCTTTTTGGTCCTCAGCCCTGTCTTGCTCAGTGAAGCTGAGAATAGGATGTGACAGGCCTGTGGGGTTAACTCAGTCATCTCCTCCAGACTCAAATCTGTGCTCTCCCAGACGGCCCTCTTCCTCTTTTTGTTTCCCTCTCTCCCCGCCTCCCACAAACCCACCACCTCGTTCAACACACGCCCTCACCTGACACAAAGACAGTCGTCAGAAGGCACCAACCTTTTGCGCAACACCGTCTCCACCCCAAACACAGGCATCTTGACACTGATACTATATCGGAGGAGAGGCAAAAGAGAGAGATTAAATGGCTGACCTTATCGCCGCTTCCTCCGCACATCTTTGACAGCTGCATTTTAACGCAAATGTGAAGTAAACATTCCCAGCGCTTTGAGCAACACACTAGCAGCTTGTTTGGATTTTCTAAAAGGGGGGGAGGTGCGGGATGCCTCTTTGGTATGCTATGATTTAATGAGGCTCTGCATAATCTATTACGATGCTCATCCACTTTGGGAAATGAAGCCAAAGTAAATGGTATAAATTCAGGGCGTTTCTTGGCACAAAGTGAAGCAAAAGGTGTAAACTCGACTGTGACCTACTGAACCTTGCTTTTTATTTATTTAGATGAAAATAAATAAATTCATGTCATAAGCAGGTGTGCAACATACAAAGTAAACAGTTACATTAAAATGATGAACGCTTGTTTTTAAAATATGCTGGATAAAATATGCATTTAAAAAAAAAAATGAAAATCTAATTCATTGCAATAAAACAGCTCAGCAATACACCTTTTCATGAAGATTTTCGGAGACCATGCATGTAGTGTTTGGCCGTGTTGTATTGGAATGCGTAAAACAACAAAAATGGGGTTTATATTGGGGAAATATGAGAAAAAAGCAAATGTGAAATGAGACATTTGCAAGGTAACTAGATGGATCACAAAATAATGAGAAAAAAAGAAGAAAAAAATCTCCTTATTGCCCACCTGCACGAAATTTCAGCCTTTTTATATCGTCTATGCAGGAAAATCTCTGCAGTTGTATGGTCTGACTTTCTGGGTCATGCCTCTTTTACAAAGAGGATCAAAGCCTGTTTTGTTTTTAGTTTGATTTATTTCTTTTCATTTAATCACAGACACTGCATGCTATCCCGGCTTAAGTGAGAGGCTTCTGTCTCTAAGGCCGGCTCAGTGGCTGAGGTCCACCGGTAAATAGTATTTAAGTTGCTAGTCTGTGATTAGAACCTTTTGTTTTTGGGTCTGGGGGATTGTGACGCTCTTAGCACATAAGAGAGGAGGTTGTGTACGCCGCTTAACCCTGCTTCAAGTGCTCCCAAACCCCCTTTCATTATTCGTATAGGCCTTTGTGTACAGACTGAATCCTGTTAGGATAAGACAGGGAGTTATCTGGGCCCGACTCCCCTCTCTTGGCTGCCCTTGCTGGATGGAGGCCCTGGTGGAAAGGGGAGAAGAGGAGGAGAGGAGTAGAGGGGGGGTGTTGTACAAACCAGAGCCTTGTGGTGTTTTCCTCCATTTGAATGAGCCAGACTGCTTGTGTTACCATAATCCTTTCTCTCTTTCTCCAGCTCTCCAAACACACACACACTCATGTGTGTGTGTATGTATGTATGTATATATATATATATATATATATATATATATACACAAAATTACGCATGCATGACAGCTGTGTTTGGTTAGTTAAATGCCTGTGGCTGAACCCCCCCCCCCCCCCCCCCCCCCCCCCCACACCTCCCCTCACCCCACCCACCAGCTCCTTTTTTAGATTTTACCCCCATCAGCCTACCCCAAGCTTCTTAGAGTTACAGCATGAACACCAATCTACCTCTTGCCCAGATCCCGAAGACGCAGTTCTGCAACGCTGGAGAGTCGAAGCACATTCACAACTCTCCCCGGGCCCCTTAAAATGGCCAATATGGATCGGGAACAAGTGGTTCTTTACTGTGTGCGGTGTCCTCTGGAGAGCCGCGAGCTTAATGTAAAGCAAGATTATGCTTTTTAGCACACCAGCTTGTCTGCAGTTATAAAGCCGCCCGCTGCATTAAAGCGTCTGGCACCTACCTAGCTCCTGTCAGAGAAAATATGAGGGGTTTGGGATGCACTGAAGTATCTTCACGTCTCGAGCCTTTTCACCCTTGCAAGTGGGAAAAACAACTTTATTTAAACTGGTAGCGTAGCTATTTTGGAACAAGCTGGAGGCTGTCACTTCCTATTATATTAATTAAAGTATTTTCTAGCGTTTAGAGACGTAATTGCACTTTGTAGGGGGACTTCTCAGTTTGCCCTGTTCTGCAGAGAGTGCCGGGTCAGTGGCGGCAGGCTCCCTGCTCTCGACGCCCCCCCCACCCGGCTGCCCCCCGAGATAATTGGCGCCTGATCTGAAATACACAACCCTTGATGTAGGCCTCAAACCCACAATCCTCAGGTCTGGGGCCAAGCTTCACTTGGGTTCCTCCCGAGCCGTGTGGGCGGCAATACCACCTAGACTGAGTCAACACTACTGCCTATGACTTAATACATTCCTCGTTTTCCAGTGGTGGGGATTTATGAGGTGGCTCTGTGCGCAGTAGCTCGGGTTCAGGTCAGCAAGGGGCTTTCCCGCGAGCGGCCGAGTGTATACGAGCGACCCCGAGCAGCACTGCCATGTGCTCTCATTCCTCTTCCTGCTCTCATTCTCTCACTTTCTCTCTCTATAAAGTGAATGCTTGCAGAACTCAAAGACCGAGCTAACCCATTTCTATCACTGAACAGCAGAGCTCACTGAATCATGTGCATGTTCCTTCACGCTGCATAAGCCGACTGTACACTGTCTTATTTGGTCTGTCTACCTGACCTCTTGGTTTAGATTTCTCATCTGAGCTCGATGTTCATGCACATACACACACACACCCAGCAGTCCTTTCTTGTTTCAGTCCTCCTCCCTTAACGATTTTCCTGTTTCCCAAGACTGCTGCCAGCTCTACAGACTGTGACTTTGCACTCTTTGAACCGCATGTCTGGTAAAGAAAGGGGCAGGGCATATTCTAAATTCAGATACAGTCTCTACTCTACTTTCTCCTCCACAGACATACACACATAGGTCCCTCTCTGACGAGGCATTTCCTGGCTTCTGTATCAGGGAACGGACAGTATCGCTGCCCCGTATTGCAGGTTTTGGGGTTGAAACAAAGAGAGAGAGAGATGGAGAGAGGGGACAAACAGGGTGAGGAGGAGAAGCAGCAGGAGACGAGAGCAGAGGAGAAGAAAGGGATAGCGCCATGTGTGCCAGGATGAGGAGTTAGCACCGGCTCCCCTGTGGGGCCTGAGCTCTCGCTGTGAACTAACCAACTGGATTTTATACTTAAATGGCCAGCAAAATGCCAGACGGGGTTTGCCACACATCCTCCAGACAAGAGGTTAACAGGAGAGCTGCACAGAAAAGCAACATTTTAAGTCCAGCTTGGCAGCCTTTGCCTTGCATAGCAGATGTGACCCCTTCTTAACGCTAAGCCCCTTTTTGATAAACGGGCTGTATAATGTTAATTTTACCGCATCAGGATTGAAAGTGTGTGGGGTGGTGGTTCTTTTTGTTGTTGCTTTTGTTGTGTCTCACTTAATGCGTCCGTCCGCAATGCTTTCTCAACTTTAGCGTTTGAACCCCGAGACTCTCCCAGAGTCCTGTCCCAACTTGTTTACAATGAAGCAGTGCAATTTTGCCCGGGACAGAAAATGTTGAGAATTTACACCACACCCTGCTCAGGGCTTTAACAAGCTGCACACATGAAACACCTCCGTGGCAAACTACTCATTTCCTTTTTGCTGTAAGTAGTTGTGGTTGCAGGATGAAGGCAACTGGTTTCCTTTCAATCTTGCATTTATAAACACCGCTCTGTGTGTGTGTGTGTGTGTGTGTGTGTGTGTGTGTGTGTGTGTGTGTGTGTGTGTGATGGACCAGTGTTCTTTGCACACCGGCCAAGGCAATATCTTGGGAGCCGTTCGTGTTTACTCGGCCCCTGAATAGAGGTTGTTATCAGCCCTGGTCACGTTGCATGTTCTCATTCACATGCACTTCGATACAGTTTCACATGGACACACGCATACACGCACAAAGAGCCTCTCTCTCTCTCTCACTCACACTCACACACACACCCACGCCCTCCCCCGAGTAGCCCAGTAGAAGGGCATGCCTTTGTCAGCAGATGTCAGGACGCAGGTGTGTGTTCCTGTGCCTCTCGCTCCATTCGTTTCATCCTCTCCTCCAGAGGCTGCCCATTTGTCTGTGGCCCTGTTTCATTTCAGCCCACTCCAATCCCCCCCCCCAAGAGGATGCCAGTGTGTCTGTTGTAATAGTAGTAGTCCATGCTACTGAAGTGCACCGGTACAACCTTTAAGATTAAATTAGTCAGACGAAGGCTCAGAAGTCACTGGGAGGTCGCCTGTAATGAGTCAATTCTGTTTTGGTCTGTTTTCTACCCCGGCTTTCATTGTCTCCAGGGTCAGGCTCATTATTTCTGTAACACTGAGAGAAATTCTAGTGTATGGAAAAATAAGAAAGAGCATTTGGCTCCAGGTTTTCGAGTTAAAGGTTTTACTAAGTAGGAGATAACAGGTTTTTTATCCCACGACAGGAACAAGAAGTGATAAGACCTTTTTTAAAGCAGTAAAAGCCGCTGAGATGTGACATTGGCAGTTCTGCACCTTCAGCATTTTTCAATAGCTCAATATCATCAGAGGCGAAATTCACTACCTGTGCAGTCCTCGCACATACAGTACCTCCCCAAATTCAGCTCTGAGAGTGCAGTGGGTGTAGCATTGGGCTGGGCTTTCCAATTTATTTCGCCCCCCTCCCTCAACGCCTCATTGCAGACGTTAATGACTTCTGCAGAGTAACCGTTTAAAGAGCGCTAAGGGAGAATGATTGGTTGGACACGTAGAGTATTTATCAAGCTTTGCAATAGGAGTTTGAATCCGAAGCTCAGGTGCCCACTTCCATGCGGCTGCTTACACTGTTCAGTAGTTTCCACCTATAGACTTATTGCATATGAAACTTTGGCTCATGAAAATGGGTATGAGTTGTCAGGGCCTCCGGTAATTGACGGAGCGCAATGATCCCGTCATCGCAGTGAATGAGCGACATCTATGTTAAGACCCGCGGACGAGGGCTGGACAGACATGAAGGCGTTCTCATAACAGCCGTTGACAGTAGCTGAAAGTAGCCTTAGGGCATTCATCCTTTTCCTCCCTCCCATCAGCCCCCCCCATCTGCCGTCGCTCTACTTTTGCTCCCATTCAGGCTGCGACCTGACAACAAAGAGAGAGATGTGTTTAGCAGGCAGGTCTTTGCTGGTTTATTCCTCCTGTCCACTGGAGCGGAGCAGTGAAAGACACTCTGTTTGTCTCTTCTGTTTGCTGTCTCCGTCGTATTCTCTCCTTCCTCCTCCTCCTTCTCTCTGTCTATCCCCACCACCTCCTCCCCTTCCCCAACATTTATCCATCCGCCCTGCAGGGGTGAGAGGGAGGATGGTGTTTTACAAAGCAGGTTTAGCCGTAACATTGGACAGGCTAAGTTTTGTCAACAAGACCCAGAGCCGCTTAGATTTGCAGCAGCATAAAGCGATCGGAGGTTTGAATCTGGGTCAAAGGGAAGCGGGACTAATAGGGATGTGCTACCAACTGATCCAGCTTCAACCTAATCTTTTTATATACCAACTTCAGAAATTAGAAAGCCATTTTAGATATTTAGCCTGTTAATTCTCTAATCCTAAAATCTCTCGTGTAGGAATGCCCAGTGGCTTGCAACGTGCCAGTAGCCTGGGATTGTTTCCTTTCCAGCCAGTACTCCGTGTTTGGGAGAGCAGTCGCTATTATACTTTTTGTTTCTTCGTGTCGGTGGATTTTCTTCACTTGTGAGACATGTCTTCTTCCTCAGATTCCCCTTCCTGTCAGGTTTGCTATATCAGAAAATGAGCTATGCTATTAAGTGAGGAGTTTTTTTGGAGGGGAAGGTGGGATGAGTCATTGCCAAGTCTAAGGATGACGGGCACAGACAGACGGACAGGCTGCTGGAAGCCAGTAGTGCTTCCTCAACAGACTTTTTGTCTGGCCCACAATTGATTGGGTCACCTCTGGGGAACGGGCACCGACCAAGACTGCATTGTTTGCAACTTATCAATGTCCTCCCCTCTTGGTGGTGGATCTTTCTTAAGACTGATGGGAACAGGAGCTACGCCTATGCTATAGATTTACACCACACACTGTAAGGGTCTGCCTCTCTGTGTAAAAAGGCTGTGAGTCATAGTTGCATCAAGAGCTTGAATGTTCACCCTTTTAAGATTCATTCAAAGTTGTTTGTCCAGTCAAGGACCCCCTCGCAAGGCATCCTCAGCCTTCATTGCGTTCAGCTTGTTGCACCTTGTTCGGTAGCGCGGAATGGATCCGTACCTTCGGCCTTCGATGCGCTTGGCAAATTACAGCCTAGTCGAGGGATGTATTAAAGGAGGTGAAGAACAGCGCAGTTTGTGGAGCCCCTGAAGTGAACCTTCAATTTGCTGCATTCGCTCACGGTTTCTTTGTCAGTCACCCCCTCTGTGCCACATGTTCTATGTGGCACAGGTCCAGCTGTTGTATTTGAGATATAGCAGCTGCATGGCCGGGGGGGGATTAAAATGTGTGTTTTTAAATAATTTGTATTTCATTCAAATTTAAAGGGAGTTAGGCCATCCATGCATATGTAAACACCCCCTCCTCTGGACATAGATCGAAAGCTGGTGAAGTATTGAATTACCACACATGTAAAATGAGACGCAGCAGTCGTAGTAGTTCACACCTCACCTACAGCGCCACGGTGCGTTGCCTGCCATATCTCTGATGCAATCAGGTTTTAGAGAGGGAGGGTTACTGAGGCTCCTGTGAAATGTGAGCACTCGTGATTCTTTCTGTGTTGCTGCTGCCTGCCAGAAACGGCAGCCTAGGAGAGATTTGTTACATAGGAATTGTGGGCTATCATTAAGCTAACATATGGCTGGGGGTTTATTGTAAAAGATAGAGGCCTATGGCAGAGGGGGTTTATTGTAAAAGATGGGAGCTTCTCACTTGCGGCGAAACCAGTGTGGGCTGCAAAAAAGGGGGATTTCATCTCTTCCCCCCCATCCCCCGTCTGGCAATAAAATGGACCGGAGAAAAGAAAGTGATGTATGGAAAGTGTGAGACACCTGAGCTCATAAAGAGAGATGGAAGCAGTAAACATACAGAATCAAGTCCCTCAGCAGCCGAGCACGCTTCCCAAATGCAGCGGCTTCACACCCAACTCATTTAAGTTGCTGGTATATGTGTGTGTTTGCCCGTGCAGACGTTACCGCTTGACTTTGAGTGATTGCAGATGATGGTGCGTATATGCCTGTTTTTTGTTTGACCTCGATAAAGGGGGGTACATCTGAGAGGGATTAGGGGTTTGTGCAGCAGCAGTGATTCAACTTCCTGCTTGCGGTATTACCTTATTATTAATCAGTTTGAACCTCTCAATACATTTCATTTCTTGTCGGCATGCCCAAACTGCGTCAACACGGTTAGCCAACATCATGCAGCATTTCAAATCACCCCGCTGCTGTATCACAACACATGAGGCTTTCCTGCTAACTGCTGCTACCACAAATCACCTCCTATCACTTCTGGAAGCACTGCAGCGTACATCAGCTCATAGCTGTAGGTCTCTAACACAAACTGGCTCTTTTCTTTTATTAAATTTAATCCGTTATACCCAGTGCAGGCTCCGTTTCACGTGATCCTTTGGCAGATTTTCAACTATTGTGCTTAGAATTGTGGATCAAAAATTACCCACGGCAGCACATGGCAACTTTGTGTTTTGATGTCTGGAATTTTTTTCTTTTGTCTCTTTATTCAGAGACTGGTTTCTGTGCAAATCAAACAAATAGTTTTTGACAGCCGGAAGGTTCTTGCAATTTATTTGTTTAGCCTTTGCTTTTAAAAGCCAATGGGGTGTTTCAGTTTTTCTTTCAGCCAACTGTACATTACGCAGCCTGATGTCTTTTATCTATGTAAAAACCAAAACATTTGTGTTTTCCCACCCCCCAGAGCTTTCCGTCAGATGAAGGGTGGCCGTTCGCCAAGTACCTGGGAGCGTGTGGGCGCATGGTAGCTGTCAACTACGTGGGCGAGGAGCTGTGGAGCTTCTACAACGCGCCCTGGGAGAAGAGGGTAGACTTGGCCCGCCAGCTCATGGACATTGCCGAGCAGCTCACCAACAACGACTTTGAGTTCGCCCTCTACCTGCTCGATGTCAGCTTTGATAACTTTGCGGTCGGCCCACGCGACGGGAAGGTCATCGTCGTTGATGCCGAGAACGTTCTTGTGGCGGACAAAAGGCTGATCAAGCAGAGTAAGTGCCATTACCCGAACACATGGGCTCTCTGTACGTGGGGGTGTATATCCCACTATAGCTAATTCCACCAGTTGCTATGACAATTCCATACCTATAGCCATTATTACTCCTGGAGCTACAATTTAACAGTATTTATAATTACACTCAAGACTATGTCGCTCTCAAATTGTGGTGACGTAATTGGTGTTTGTTTACTTGTAAAGATCGGTGCTTCTCTGAAACTCAAGGTGATAATTAGCCATAAATTGAATTCGTGACATGTCTACTCATGCAGCGGCGGTTCTTCCTCTTCAACCGGTTATCACAGAGCTCCTCAAAAGCCAACGTGTGACTCAAACACTGCTCACACACAGCCTGAAGAATGCGCTGCACTCTGTGTCAACACGACCAAATGGAGCTCATGAGGCAGTGACAAAGGTTGGAGGAAAAGGTCTCGAGGGACAGTTGGCTGAGGGCAACTTTGCGAACGCTCGGAGCTTCCTCTCTTCTTAGAGTACACTTCTTTAGCACCCCCTTGTTCCTCCGACACACTCGTCCCCATCAAAGCGAAGATAGTTCAGATAACAAGCCATCTCCGCTGCCCTAGTTTTTTTTGGCCTCTCAGAATAAACCTCATAATGAGGACAGAGAGCGCTATACATCACACACTCAATGTGGCTGTTTTCTACCCCTCAGTCCTCCTTCCTGGGGCTACTTCAAAGAGAGGGACGACCACCCAGTCAGGGTCTTAGATGTATCCCTTCCCGCAGAAATCCTATTAAAGTGATAAACTGTTGTGTCGCAAGGTGTTGAGGTTCCGCCATTGTGCCCTGTGACAGATATGCACTATTGTGTGTGTGTGTCTCTGTGTGTGTGTGTGTGTGTGTGTCTGTCTGTCGTTTTCTTTTTTTTAGTTGGTGGAGATGTATTGTGATGAATTTATCCTGAGATTAAGTTCCACTTTGCCAAATTGCAAGCTTTGACACCAGAAAACCAGCGAGGTACTCCAATGTGCCCTGTAGTTTTTTCCCCCTTGAGTTTGAAGTCGATATCCTGTCCAATTATTGTGGTGCGTGTACATTCACCTTTATTGCTAATAGCTGCAATTTCCCACCCTGTCCCAGTAGCCCTCTGCAAGTCCCGGAGCACAATCCAGGTTGAGACTCCCTTTGTCTCGCCGACACATTTAGAGCCTGACGTCTCAAGCTGCTTACCCCGGCCATTCAGAGTGTAATCCTCAAGAGTGTTTACTTGCGTCTCGCGTGTTTATGTGTCTGATCTTTCTGTGTGTGTGTGTGTGTGTGTGTGTGTGTGTGTGTGTGTGTGTGTGTGTGTGTGTGTGTGTGTGTGTGTGTGTGTGTGTGTGTGTGTGTGTGTGTGTGTGTGTGTGTGTGTGTGCGCACGCCAAGTGCCGATCCACAGCATGAAGAAGAGGGATGACGGCGGTAATGAGCATTACGAGGTTAGGGCCATGTGTCGGACAGCAGCCGGAAATAGGCGCGGTAACCTCCCCAGAGGCGCCACAAACCGAGAATCGTATCCCTCCAATTAGATTCTGAGATTGAAAGCAAGCGGAAGAGTATGTTTCGCATCTCATCGGTCCAAACGGGGTCCCATTGATTCGCGAGTCAAACGCGCAGAAAGTCGCCCGCCGCCCCGCCCGCTCGTTAGGGGCGTCCATATTGATGCGCCGGATTTTTCGGCTAGATAAAGAGCATGCCGTGTTCAAGTTATGTGTGTTTGCACAAAAGGAGCCATTCCCCATCATTGAGTTTATAATGTTTGACGATAGTTTCATCCTTAGTATTTTTTTGGAAACTCATGCTGTATAATGTAACACCCACTTCACTCACTCACAGTCTATTCTCTCCCAGACTGGATCGCTCCCTGGCACACATACCCACACACGTATGCAACACACACACGCATACAATCTGTTTCTCTCACATTCAATAATGCACTTTAACACAGGCATGCATTGTTTAAACCGGCTCGAACTCTTGAATGCCACTAGTAAGGCCACGCTAACGAGCATTTCAGGCCCGATGTCCCATCTCGGTGTCACCCTGGGAAGGCGGGGGAGTGAGGTGAATGCAAGTCCGACCGCAGCTCCTTAACATGGACGGTGCAGGAGACGGAAGAGGCTCGGCGGCCTGCCTCATCCGCTGCTCTCCCACTTATTTGAATTGGAAATAATGCTGTTTGCTTTGGAAATGTTCAAGCTTTGTTGCGCTCAGGGAAGTAAGAGAACAGAAGGGGATTCGGGTGCAAATAAAAAGGCCATAGACTTCTTTTAGCCTTTAGCCGAGTCGCAGTTTTTTTGTGTTTTTTGCCGTGCTCCTCGTTGTCCTTGAGTATGAACTATCTCCTCCCTGCTTGTTCTCCTTAGTCGTTCTTTCTGTGTGTGCGTGTGTCCGTCAGTACAAATACGGGACACTCTCCCGATGCCACCTGTCAATCAGTGCTGAGGTGTGATGCACGGCTCGCTCAGAAACATTAATTGCTTTCAGCTCACCTTGCTGCTTGTACAGCTTTATATGCGTGTGTGTGTGTGCGCGTAGCGATCCATCTCCATCACCCTCACTGATTGAGGTTGATGTGCCCCTCATCTTCGCGGGGCCACAGGGGCCCCTTGCTAGCAGCGCTGGATGTTTGATTGAGTTATTCTGATGAGCCGTAGGAGAAGTGCATTACAACGCTGATGCACTGATTATGCGTTTGCATCCTCTGGGTCCACTGCCTCCCCAACAATGTTATTGATCTGCTTTTTAATGCACAAACCAATAGCTCTCTCATCATTCCAGGTTATTTCCTGGGCTCCCTCTGTTCCCATCACAATTCTCCAAAGAGAAAAAGCAATGTGAAATGAGCTGGAGAAAGGGTTTTATTTGCTCAATAAATCTGGAAAGTGTTTCATTTCTGTCAAATGAAACTTTAGATTGTAGAGTTGTTTGGCTGTGTGCTTTGAGAAAGAATTTCATGTTTGTGCCAGTGGGTTGTCAAATATTGCAACTCTGCCCTGTCGGATTCTGGTCAGGTTGATTTCTTGGCAAATAATTTGAACAATATTTTCCTATGGAGTCAAACTGTGGTAATCTCTTCAAATCAGTTGTCCTTCAAATTTCTTATGTATAGGTGCTCCACAGTTTATTAATAACTGTTCAATCTGAGACGCCAGATATGTAAACTTCAGGCTGGTTGGAGCTCCTAAACTCTATGCAAAAATGATATATATAAATAATTGAATGCATATTGCTCTGTGATTTTAAAAAAAACATTTAGGCGGTTTGGTTTTCATCAGACCAAACCTATTACATATTCACCTGATGAAGGCTGTAAGAAAAAAGCGTATGACCCAATCAATGCTTTATTTTTATATATTATAAATATATAATATATATAAAAAAAAAATTTTTTTAAATGAATGTTATGCACCGAAGTACTACGTTAATATTGACTGTTTTATGACCACTGTGTTTTTATTGCAGTGTGTCACTTTACTGCTTCTGTCTCCCTGCAGACAAGCCGGAGAGCTTCGACGTGTGGTACGAGAGCCGCTTTGAGGAGTGCGACAGGGAGGCCTGCCTGTCTTTCTCCAAGGACTCTCTGTGCAACAGGGTCACAGTGGACCACAACTACTATGCCGTGTGCCAGAACCTGCTGTCACGGTACGCTACATGGCGGGGCACCACTGGAGGCCTCCTCCATGACCCCCCTGCCCATATAGCCAAAGATGGACAACTCTTGACCCTGTTGGACGAGTGCACCAGACCCCAAAAGCGCTACGGCCGCTTTCAGGCGGCCAAGGAACTGCGTGAATACCTCACACAGCTAGCTGCCGCTTCCTCCTCTGTCACGGCCAGGTAATGAATGGAGTCGGCGTTAGCCGGACGCACTGAGAGACTGGATCCTGAACTCTTTATCTCCGAACTCTTGAGACCCTGGTTCTTGTACATGATGTCATTCGTTCCTCTTTGCCCACCGGAGCAGGATGGTGTTCGAGGTCTTGCATCAGGAAGTGTAAGAATCAAAACTTGAAAGCAGATTTGTTGAAGCTCTAGCTCTTAACTTGTCTTTGCTCCTGTGAGAAAGAGGGGTGGGGCACCAAGAGATTCTGGTTAGAACCAGGATGGAGAGGGAACCGCTCCTCCCCCCCAGGTGGGCTGCCATCCTTGGGGCGAGGCCGAGAAAAGGCTCTGGTAAACGCCCCCTGCACTGGACTCAGGCTACCGCAAACCAGAGCATCCAAGCAACGAGAGCAGCACAGCACAGCCCTGACCCCATCCCTCCTCCTCAATCCATCAGAACTGTTGTGTTTTGTAACATTAAATCTTAACACCCGTTTCATTTTGCCCCCAGGATTTTTTTTTGTTTCATTTTATTCAGGGCTGAATTTAAGTACATTGGTGCGTTTACATTTTTGCTGTGCCATGGCTTTTTTTTTCTCTCTCTATCTGTAGCATGGCTGCAGGGAAGGCGGAGGTAGCATGAATCTCCTACTGTCAGGCAGCAGGGAAGGCCAAGCTACAGCAGGTAGAGAGGAGAGGCGGGAAGGGAGGAGGGGGTTGGTTTACATGCAGGAGAAAAAGAAAACCCTTGACGGCGATACAAGTCTAATTTCCTGCTACTCCAATCAATCACTTGATTTCCAGGATTGTGGCAATCATCTTTTTTGTGTTTTTTTTTTGTTGTTTTTTTTTTCAATTGGAATGAGACAGCTGCACATAGGAAATGGAAGGGAATAATTGGACAGTGGTGGTCGGTCCCTTGATGCAGATGTGCCTATACCAAAGAGGCTATATGTAATATTAAGTACCATGAGCAGTACAGAGTGACGGCACCTTTCCCTCCAGTTGTTCCCCAATAGAGCTGTCCAAAGGAGCCGTAATGTGTACACAATCCTATATGAGCTGGCAGGCCTGCATTCTGATTCATCTTTTTCAATAAGGAAGTATACCAGTCTAAGATTGGACATAGGATGTCACACAATCCCCTCTGCTTTGTTAACCTCCCATATGATTGATAAGTGATGGTCAGATTGACCTCGGCATGCTTTTCTTCGACGGCGTAACTAAAATGAAACTGGGTGAAAAGAGGTGATTCTTCAGAGGACGTGAAACACAATAAAGCAGCGTAGTAGTGGCCTCCAGTGCCAAATTCTCTTTAAATGTCCGTAATTGATAAATGAATCTTCTTCTCAAACTTCTCCCACTAGTGCAGAGCGCAGTAAGCTCGATCAAGTAAATGTTAAAAAGGGGAATGAAGATATTCTAAATTACTTCCTTGCTCTAATAACGGCTTTTGACCTGGACTTTAAAATTTTGCAGCCCAGAAGTTTTCTGTTGAATATTTAAACACTTGGCACTACTTAGGGGTTTGGTTGGTTTCTACACTCGGTGGACCAACGAATTAAAGCGTTATCACAAATACAGCCTCTTTTGAGGATGGATTATAAGAGATCTTAACTCTTATGTCATACAAAAAATATCCCCTCTTGGGCTCCATATGTTTTGTATTTCATCTGTCTTGATGTCGTGAATCCGACGCTAAATGCCCAGTGGAGTGTTGTGTAGCACGGTCAATAGGAATCAAGTAAATGTGAGCGACTCCATGTCCAGGCAATCTAGAAAGCACAGCTGTTGCTTTTTTGGCCTTCTGCGAGACCCGGGGCACTGACGAGATCCCTGTAAATTAGGAAAAGCAATAAAGAGAAGTTTGGTTCATGGATTTCTGGTTTTCAAGCCCCACTTCTTTGTTGTGTCAAATATATTTCTGTTTCCCCCCCGTATGGAGGGCGTCGGACCTGGAGGGATTTGTATGTGCGTAACTAACTGTCCACTTTTGTACTGTAATTTTCTTTTGAGTATATCAGCATTGTCTGATTTTTTTCCTGTGCCTTTCATTCAAAAGTTGTATTTACAACTTTTAGTGGGTTTAAATATTAAAATAAATGAAGATATATATATATAGATATATACACATATGCTCTGTGTGGACTCTTCTTGATTCTGTTTCACTCTTTTTATTATTTCCAATTTATGTTACAGGCCATTTGGCTCTAGTTCATGTTGCCTTTAAAATTTGATTCAGTGTGGCACAGCTGGATGTCAGTGTTTGCCAATTCCTATTCCCTTTTTCTCATTCCTTCCTCTGGTTTTGATCTTTTCATATCTTCATCTTTTCTCTAATTTGGATCCTAGCCCGAGTTCCCTTTGTTGTGCTCTCCACTCGACTAGGATGCGAGTCCTTATCTTTTATCCATATTTGGGGAGATCGTTTTTTTGCATCGGTATACTGTGTCCGTGTGAAATTTTCATGAGGAAATTAGATTACATTTTAAAAGCTTAACATTCAGAGGAGCTTTAATTAAAGAAGAAAAAAATACGACAAACAGTATTTGTACACACACACACACACACACACACACACACACACACACACACACACAAACACTCAGAACCACTTAGATTTTTATTTCTTTTACTCCGCTCTAAACTATTTTCCTACTCATTATTTTGTGCGTGCGCAGCCATTTTTTGGTGTGTGTGGAGTGTGGTCTTTGCTAATTCAATAGCTCTTATGTCCCCCTCTCTGTCTTGGACCAGCTCATGCTCGTAGCATAAAAGCCTGTGATGGAACAAAGTAGTACTCGAGCCAGAACCAAAATTAGAAGCTACATGACTGACACTCACTGCCTCTCTTTCTCTCCTTTTCTTCTTCCTCTGTTTCTCTCCATGGTCATTTATCCACCTCTTCTCTTTCTCCTCTCTAATTGTGCTTCCCTTTGACACACCCGCTGGTTTGTGTGGATAGTTGATGTCACACTCATTGTGGTGAAGTGCTGTTTAGCCCTCTGTGCTGTAGCTACACTTAGCCCAGCTGATGAATGGCTCTGGGGTTGGCTGGCTATAAGAAAACACCACAGAAAACGAATGGGGCACCAGGCGCTCCACTGCCGCCCTCTAAGTTTAAATAAACATGAGGCCATTTCAAGGGACAACCACCAGGGAGTTTATGCACGGGAAATGGAGATGTAGGAGGTGAAAAAATTAAATACTAAAATGAGACAATATGCTTGTGGAGGAATAGCATCTGGAAGTGTGTAAACTCCAAACTACGGCAAATAGGACCCCAGAAATTTCCTCCCTGCATTATCCAATTTGCTGCATGTGAGCATGCCTCCATAAATTGCAGTCTAAGTTGTCAAAGCTACAATGGTGGCGAGAGCAGCTTATTTCTGGGTATTGTGTGCAGCTTTGCAGCCACTACCCAAAGGAAGAGGGGATATTGTAGTAATTTATCTGCAACTGGTAGAGGGGGAAAGGTAGCTTTATAAACAGGTAGGGAATAATTGTGCTGTCTGTCATGCGACAGCCTTTGCATATCGGGCACTTTGCAAATCCGAAGCGTTTTGAAATCATCCTCTGCATTCCCGCTTATCAGCAAAGAGGAAGTCTGAAAGGCAGAGGTGGAAAAGCATAGTAAAATGTTCCGCAACCATATTATCTAAATCTCAACATGACTTTAGCCTCGCCTGCCATATTCCAAACCTGGCAAACTGCTGATATCTTATTCAGGTCATAAAGGGAAAGAGGGGAGGGGAGATAGAGTACCGCCATATGTTAGATTACAGCAACAAAAGGGGATGAAAAATGAACAACGATCTCCAAAAAAATAAAAAATAAGGAAAGTTTCTTGGTTGCTGTTGCTTGGCTAACGTGATGTAAAGTCTATTTCATGCTCTGGCAAGCCCCGGGGAGAGACAGACATTTTTAGAACCGGAATGACCTATATTTTTTTTTAGAAGTGGGGGGATATAGATTTGGCCAGTGTTGAGGGTGGGTTATGAATAACAACGTGTGAAGCTGTGTCAGGGAGAGCTCGCCTGTGTGCACATGGCCCGTTGTTTGGAAGCTTTTCCGGGTTTGGCTGGAGCTCAGGAGAGCGCTCTGAAGACTCTTTGTGAGCGCCTCCTGGAAAATCATCACTAATGCAACACAGGAGTTGCTTGAAGCAATGTTCCTGTCAGGCTGCTTACATCCCTTCAACATGGTTATGTCACTCTCACATCTATTATGCCTCATTTAGATAGCGCTCTGTTTCTGAAGCTTTTTCCTTTTAAAGCTGTCGCACACTTTCAGCCCAACACAAAAATCCTTAGTGGAAGTTATCCGTCGTTTGAAAATACAGCGGCAGTATGCTTGACTTATCTTTTTGAATTTTTTAGTTAATCTGGTTCTATTTTGAACTTCTAGTCCACGCGCTGAAAGGTAGTCAAAGACGCAATTAATTGAAAAACAGCCGAGTGTGGAAAACCATCTTGCCACTGAAGGCCAAGGGCGTTCAGGACGGGCCACACCTCTTTAACACCTCCCCTTCAAAGTGCAGCTCGGCTTTATTATCTCCACTGAACCGAGTCAGCCAGGTATCATCAAAGCTTTGTGCTGAATTTGATGACACTGATATGAATAAAGCTTCATATGCATACACTTTGCGCCGCATCGGCAGTATTCGCTTCACTTTATGACCTTTTTAAGTTCAAGAAAAATGACTAACTTTGAATTAGTCACATTTGCGAAAGGTGCGCCATATTGGTTGGAATGCCTATTAACTGCTCATGTCAGCCGTTAAAGGAGTCTGGCGATCAGCAGTTTGATACGCAGGTTCTCAAAGGAACACGAGGCAGCAAACGGCTCCAAAGAGGACAAATCATCTGTGTCCAAATCAGAAAAGCTGTGAGATTGCTCAGTTTGTCTGTAAAATCATTGCGAAATTGTCCATCTGAGACAAACTGCTTTCACAAAGAGGAACGGCGGTCACAAGTTAAAACTAACCGACGGAGAAATGACGCACACTTACTCCAGAGGGCATGCAGCCTAATATGGTGATTCTTAATTTTTTCCCCTTTAAAAACTCTAATCCTTTTAATTAAATCTACTTCCTGCAGTCACCAGAACAAGAATCCTCTTTGAACTTTGATTACTGTTGACTCGGTGAGACCCGAACAGTAATCTCACGAGTTTAATCACAACAAATATGTCTCCCTCTTGAGACTTCATTCCCCAACTGTCCTCCCTTTATTATTATTTGTTCTTCGCCTGTTCTTTCTCGCTAGGGAAATGTGCACACTGTGTACCTCTTCACCTCCCCACCCACACACCTACCGTTGCCCTTTCATCTCATATGACACGTGCAACCTAAACACACACACACACACACACACGCATGCACCAAACAGAGCTGCGCGGTGACTTCCTGTCCCAGCTATCGGGGAAGAGGTCAATGGCGCTATCAGGGGAGCTTATCCAGCTGGAGACCAGCGTGCACACAATCCCATTACCCACCCGTGCAGCGGTTTAGACCCACATTATCATCTGCCTTGGAGGGGCTTGCTTGGACAGATGATTGCAACGCCACATCTCCTCCCACCCCCGTTTCCCTAGGCACATTAGCTGGCACCCAGCTATGATTATAAACATCATTTTTATTTTATTTTTTAGCAGACTCACTTATCCGGGCTTGTATTCATCCCCACTAAAGACAACATATTATCCACCGTGCACGCAGATCAGTCCGAGCACCAGCCGTCTAGATAGCAGAGAATGCCAATCGCACGTCCTTCGCTCAATGAATCAAATTCTGATGGGCACATCTGTTCAAAATCGAGGGTTTCATTTTCAATGTTTTTTCAGAGCGAAGCTGAAACATGTTTTTTTCTTCTTAAATTTTAGCACTCGCCATATGGTCTCAGACGAGATGTAATAAGCATTTGGCAAGTTGGAGATGATGCTAGGTGACATTTGCACTGATTGCGGTAAGTATTCATGCTTCCACTTCAGAAGCAGGCTACAGAGTGTTGGAAGGCTGGGACGCCACCACATCACTCCTCTGTAGATGAGACAAATCATACGCGTCTCTATACCAACCAACTAAACTGCATGGATGGAAAATCCTATAACTCCCGACAGCAGTGGTTCTCAACCTTTTTTCAGTGATGTACCCCATGTGAAATATATTTTTTCAACCAAGTATCCCCTGTCCAGTGCAAAGCATTTTTGGTTGAAAAAAAGATGTAATACACAGTGTCTGATTTAATATAGAATATATCCAATTCAGTGTCTGAACTTACACTTATATTTAATTTAATTTAAATCTTACGTACCCCCTGCAGTGCCTTCACATACCGCCATTTGAGAACCACTGCACTACAGCATCAGGCCAGATGCTTGTCCTCCTTGGTAAAGCACCCAAATGTTATGCTTAGTTTTCCTGCTACTCAGAGCCTGGAAAGGACATCACATTTAACATGAGCCTGGACCAAGACTGAGGTCTTTAACACTCTCATCGCTATATTTACTCCTCTGTGACCTCACACGGCATCTCCACTGTGCCTGTGAAAAAGCGGTGCTAAAATCCTCGGCGCTTTTCACATTTGCTCGGCAGGCAGCTGCAATGCTGCAGCCCGGCTCTCTCTGGAGGCATCCATCACTTAGTGACACTCGAGTGGACAACATGGAACATTTTCTCTGATGACTGTCGCCCTCATTGAGTGACACTCGGCCAAAGCTGTTTACACGGTGGGCGAGTTCTGCACAGAATTCCGTCCCTCCCTCTTGCTCAATTTTCCACGTGAGCTTGTGAAATGGAATGGGCGTCGCACACGGAAAGAGGAAGCCCCGGACACACGTTTCGCCACGCGCTCTTTCACCACGTATCCCCTCTGCAAGCACCATGAGAAAGTTACTAGCTGTCAAATGCATTTACTTCCACTCGAGAAAGGGGAACAGGGACAATGGGAAAACATGCATACTCCCTTGTTTCTCCACTAATGTGCCTTTGTGTCATGAACAGTAGTTCCCCGCTGACAAGAAAAGTTGATAACAGCTATTCAAAGATTCCCAGCGCTCTACTTCTTTGATTAGAGTAAAACATTTCAGAAACAATGCTTGAATAAACTCTAGACACTCTCATCCATCGTTGGGGTCGATTTGAGCTATTTCCTTTACTTTTTGATTAAAGCTTCAGGTATGTTTACTCCAAAAAAAAAAAACACAGACTACAAGTGCCTAAAACATCATTACATACACACAATCGGAGCCTTTTGCACATATGCAATTGATCAAAACAGAGCAATTCATCACAATGCTCACCATGTCCAACATCAAGCAGCAGGTTTCACACTCTAAATGGTAACAAATGCTTGGGTGGACACAACAGCTTGCCGTTGTATGGGTGTTTGGCCTGTCTTGGAAAGGAGACAAAATGATATTTGGAAGAAGAAAAAAAAAAAATCTCCATTCAGAAGCTGTCTTGTCCATCTGCCGGGGTCAAACCTGCAGCTATTATGCTCAGCCTGCTCTTCCCTCCAACTTCTCCTCTGCCCACCAGCCGTCTCGCCGCTGTGTGAATCGTGGGAGGAACCACAGATGTGAACTTGCATGTAGCGCGCACTTGCCATGCGACTTCCTACCACACTACTAACAGAGACTTCAAGCAACTCTCTTAGTGCACCACAAAGGGATTCGCCAGACGTCAAAGCAGCCAACAAGGAACGACAGACAATTATTCCCACAGTTTCCCTAGTCAGCTGCTGCTGCACAGAGATTGCGGCTTGCATGTGCAAGCAGAGCACTCCAGAGAAAGTGCATAATAAGCAATTCAAAGCTGTCGTTCGAACGCTGAGACATGATGCACATAGGCCAACAGCAGGCCGAACAGCAATTTGTTGAGTAGTTATGGTGTCTGACTGCCAAGTTTTCTCTTTTGCGAAAGGGCTGTGTGTGTGTGTGTGAGTGTGTGAGAGAGAGTGTGTTTGAGAGGGAGAGAAAGGGACCGGGTAAGTGAGTGCATCCACTTGTTGAGGCTAAACCTTTACCTTCCTTAGTCATCCTTAATCATTTTTGGCTTTGAAAATAATCCTCTTCGGTATGAAAAACCAGTTCTTCTTTAATGGACACCTTTTAATGGAACTGCATCCTTATCAGGACTCACAATTGTTGGTTATCTATTGTCAAATATGAGTTACCGATGATCAGATTGGTGTTTCATTCTCCATCTTTTGCAAGTTGGTGTCAAACGCAACAAGACAGTGAGAGTCGAGAGGAAATGAGATTTAAGCATGTGGAGCGATGTGCAAAAGGCTGACCTGGAAAGTGAGATACTGCATGAATTGGATCTTGACTGGACAATCAGGGAGTTTGCAGCAAGGAAAAGGAGAAGAAAAAGGTACGGAGAGTGACTGCTGAGGTGACCATGCAGGATGATATTGGATGTGCTATTACATCTGTTCAGCGTTTACATTGTTTCATTTGAAATGTTGTGACTCCTTTGACCTTGTGAGAGCACTGCGTTCTGTTATGCAGGTGCAATTGTAATGTCCAGTATTCACACAATGGTTTCCTTCAAGGAAATACTGTGTCGAGTCTGCCTTCAAATGACATCTTAACTTAACTTTATCTTTCTGCTCGCAAGAGGGAAATGCTTCAACTTGAGAGTTGGAAAATATGGAAACCAGTATGCAAAACTCATTTTGCAATCGGCTGCCAGCGTAACCCCTCCCCCAAACAACAGTTGTCCAATCATAACTTCGCTACTGCAACTCAGCATGCCAGACCAATCAAGCTTTGGAGAACTTGGACGTCTTTTTTCTATCCTTTCCAAAACCAGAAATACAAGTGCCAACTACACTGCCTGTCTGCTTTAACCCTAAGCCAGCCTAACTTAAGCCAAGACGCATTTGGTAATTAATTATCTTTCGTTTATTATTACAGGATATTTAACATTCTACTAAATCTTAACGTCTCCTGCCCTGTAATACATTTGGCCCCAGATAATACTACCATAAGAACTACTAACAAACACTGTGGTTTGTCTTCATCATAAAAGCTTGTTCTCTTATCATAAAATGTGAAACATTAGATTTGGAAATGCAAAAAATATAGAATAAATAGGAACTTTGATTTTGTTGACTTTTTGCCTGCAAAATACAACTTCAGCTTTAAGTCTTTTAGCCCGACACCATTAAGTGTTCACTCAAGACACTTTTTATGTGGCTCCCATTTTAAAATGCGGCAGTTGGTCAGAGACAGTGTTTTCAACTCATGTTGACCTTAATTAATTATCCATCAATAGCGAGTGGTAAATCTAAGTTTATTCTATACTGCACATGTACATGTATATATGTATATATGTATATATATATATATGTATATATATGTATATGTATGTATATATACATACATACATACATACAGGAACAGAATCCATTAGCTGTAGGTTCAGTAAACTCTATAATCTTTATAATTTGTATTCAACGCGGATCACGTGGCCTTGTGTCTTACATGGAAAGTCTTTCTACTGTTCTCACATGCTGTGACGGTGACGCAATAAATTGCGAGACCATTAACATTTGAAGGGGCTTGTGAGCTTTATACAGTATATGTTAATCAAGTCAGTGGAAGTACCTTCACTTCCACTGGGCATGAACAGCTCATAAAAGACAGAAAAAAGAAGCTGATAAAAGGAAGTGAAGGGCTATTTTTACTGACATATATACGAGAGCAAATAGAGGAGAAAGATATACCATGGGATGATCATTTCAGAGGGTTATGACATATATGGTTGGCATAGGGTGAGAGAGAAGCCTGGGTCGGCCTGCTGAACCTGCTGCCACCGCGACCCGACCCCGGATAAGCGGTTGAAAATGGATGGATGGTTGGCATAGGGTGTACTTAAGTTTGAAGTTAACAAATTAAACTATTTCTGGTCAAGAAGAATTGTGTATTTGTGCAGCATACTGCACATAATTACTGATCTTTAAACATTTACTTTCTGGTTTTGCTGTTGCATCATTGTTTTTATAGTCAACTCAGTCTGTGAAGTCTGCAACTGATTCTTCACCGAAATACATGTTTCTACCCTTCAGTACAGCCTTGGTTTAATACTTGATACCCCTCCATATGTCCACATAGTATATTTCTATGTATAATAGATGCTGAATGCTTTATTAATTTATTAAGGCAGATACTGGGTTAGCTGTTGAGGGGCTCCAGATGGCTCAGGGGGTCCGGCCAGTTAAATGTGTGTGTGTGTGTGTGTGTGTGTGTGTGTGTGTGTGTGTGTGTGTGAGAGAGAGAGAGTGAGAGTGAGAGTGGGAATGAGAATGAGATGAGAATACATGCTGTATTCTCTTTGTAGTATCATTAAAAAGACATAAAAAACAACAACATTAAACCTAGAAATCACCATGATTTGAAACAGCATCAGAGATGTGGAAGGCAGTCAGTTCACTGGAGCCAAAACAAGAAGCCAGAAGTCTTCTCCATATTTCATCCCCCAGCTTGCCCTTTCACAAGGAGAAACAAAAATGTCAACATTGATGTTTCACAGTGTATTAACGGTTCTATTGAACTGATCAATCAATTGTTGGTGGTTATTGTAGCGGCGTATATTCATTCTGATACACTGTCTGGAGTTTTGTAGGAATCAAATAAAAAAAAAAAAAGTTGTTGTGAAACTCATGAATATGTGAACTAATGATGTGTTGAGTTATGGGGAAGATATATGAAGACACTGTCTGAGACTGGTCTTTGGGGTATGAACATTACATATAGAGTGAATCATTCTTATGTTACATGCAAGGTAATAATTCCTTGTTCACTAATCTGATGTGCTTTGGGTGATGAGGTCCGATGAGATCACAACACAACACTTCATATGACCAGAACTCCTTTCGCTTCGTTTGAACCGACGGCAAATAGAGATTCAACGCACATCCAAAACCAATTGATGAGGGGAATGAAAGGTAGCGTCAGGAAGATGCACGGATGAGATGAAATCTAATGCTGAAATAAAGCAGCACAAAGGATTAGATGTGGCGAGGTATTCAGAGATCACAAGGACAAAAGGATTAGCCAGGGAGAGGGATGTGGATCACACCCGGCCGATAGTGAAACCAGCCAGTCAGAATGCCCCGAGGCCTTCCCATAATCCATCTCGGAGGGTGAGGGTTGTGCGGGCCGTGTGCCGGCAAGAGTGGAGGGGAGGGGATGGTGAGCGGTGGAGTCACATTTTGGGTCAGGGTCAGTTGGGTTTTACAGGGAAACATAGGCCAGTAGAAACCAAATAATCATTTGTTGTCATTCACTTGCTAATGGAACTTTTTAAGAAATGGCCGCATATTGTGACTCAGGTTGTCATGGAGTTGTCTGGAAGGTGGGGCATTACCTGGGTCGTGCCCTTTGACCCGTGGCTCAGGGGATAAATCCTGAAGAGCACAGTCTCCCAGACTGCCGTCCGATGAGGATTACACCATTAAGCTCCTTGTTAACCCCGTGGCCCGAAACAGACCTAAGTGTCACAAAAGATGCTTAGAGGGATTAATGTTGAGGATTCCCTGGTACTGTCTGAAAAATGATTATATTGCAGGCGGTTTGAGCAGTGCTTCTCATCACTTGTTTATTTCTGATTTATTCATAAAGATCGTACCAAATTCTAGAAATAAAATCCTCTCACATTCAGATGAAGCAAATCAAAGGAGGCCAACATACAGGGATTTAGCTTTTATTACCATTAGAGGATGAGTTGGGGGAGATGATATCATGGAGCAGTAATTACTCTGACGTGGCCTCTCCAGCAGTCTCAAAAGACATGGATTTTCCTCAAACACAGGAAGCAAGATGGAGCTACAGATCTGATAGTGTATCGTGCCGGAAAGCGGCCTTAAAAACAACCTCTTCCTTATCTGATGGGATCAGAGGGAGCGCAGGAAACTCAGTGACCTACATCTTCTTCAGACGGACATCTGTTACCTTCCATTCCACTCCCTGGGCCAAAGTGAAAAGAACCAATTACTTTGATGAACCACTTCCACGCTTGCCCCCCTCGCAGCTACTGTAACTTTGAATGTTCAGGCGATGTGTAACATTCTGCTGTCCGGAGAAGTGGGCACAAAGCGTGTTTTTCAGAGAGGATTTTAATCAAATATTGCCATCTGCGGCACAGGGATAATTACAAAGATCCACGGTGGCATGTGTTGCAGGCACGGGCACGGGACAGAAGGAGGAGCGATGATTATTGTTATTGTATCATCTGAATAAAATTGGTGTGTTCAGTCTTGTGTACTAAGCCCTGGAGGTCAGGGTATAAGAAAGAGGATTACAACCTAAGAGCCAAGTAGATTAAATAGCGACTGACTCTACTGTTCTCTGCTCAAACTCATTCCTTCAGCCACAGGTTACACTTTGAAAGAGTATGATGAGTATGCGTGTGTGTGTGTGTGTGTGTGTGTGTGTGTGTGTGTGTGTGTGTGTGTGTGTGTGTGTGTGTGTGTGTGTGTGTGTGTCTGTGACTGACTGCACTCACCCTGTAGCAATCACCAGCAGTAATCAAAGGGAACTAGTAGCTCAAAGAGAACAATCACCCAATGCAATTCTGCTACGTCAACAAGGGCCTGATTGTGGCCTAGTGATCATGCAATCAATGGTTATAAATAGACTTTGGTCATTGCTGGAATGTATTTCTAAAAATATGCACAATATATCAAAAGCTGGGACTGATGGAACGTTTTTCGTGAGGAAAAGTCATGACAAGAAGAGCAGATGAGTTGTATGTGTAGAAAACACGAGATGTTTAAAATATATTATTATGCGTTTTCTATTATTTCTCCAACCTAATCACTCACACTGAGAGAGATATATACAGAGGATATGGTGTTAAACTTCTGAGCTAATACGAGTGGGAGTGTGTGTACAAATGTTTGCAAACCTTTCCCTGCACTCTAAAAATAATTTCATTAATGAATAACTAGCAGGCTCAATTTGCACGGCCACCTCTAAACCAACTAAATGCCATCTATTGCACAGAGTTATGTGCACGCGTGGGAAGTCGGAGAGCAGGAGAAGTTGATCCATCCGAAATCGGAGGTGGATCTGGCCTCTCAGAGGACATGAAAATCACACCGCAGATGACATTTCCTGCTTTGCATCATGCACGAAAGCGATTCACAGCGGTCCCACTGATGGGGTGGGCAATCTTTCAACTCCGCAATTTAACCGGCTATGATGAAACGGCAGCATAGCCTATTGGCACTCGATAATAGAAGGGATGCATAAACACAGTGGAACTGTATGCCTGGAGGCTGCTAATGAGGTTAATAAGAAGCTGCAAGGCCGAAGAACAACCAATTCAACAACCTCTTTATCTTTTCCCTCTTCATCATCAGCCGATCTCCCCTTAGGTCATCCCTCAAGTGTTACAACCCTCAGTTCCCATGAATGACCAACCCTAATACTGGCCCTGACTGGAATTAAACACGATCCATTATGTAAAAGATGAAAGCTGTTACGAAAGGAAATAGTTTATTTAGTGAAAAGCACTGAAGCCATGAATTTCTAATGCCCTTTTGTTGAAAATTAGTTCTAGCATCAATAAAGGGAAATTAAAGGGTTAAGACATATATTGCCTATTGTGTATGGAAGGCAAGCCTGAGCCACGGTAAACACTTCAACACACTCAAGCGACTCCTTATCTAAGCATGGCAAGTGTGAGGGTTCATCTTATTAGACTTTCAGAAATAGACTGGAGTGAATCTCTCCCCTCATATGGGGAGATTGGCAGTGCAGTCAGGGAAGCGATTTCAGCACTGCATTGAATTGAATTGCTGGGGGGAGGTTGGTTAAGCAAGAGGTTTAATTTGCTCTGGAGTATGTATTCTCATACTGATATGCCAAAATGTAATTGGACTCGGTACAAGAGCCGGTCGTTTTTCATTTGAGATTTGAGGGGGTTTGGTTTGGAATTTTTTCCCGAGTGAATTGTATCGCCTAAACAGTATGTTTTACCCTGACTGTATTATCATTGTGCATGGGGCGAAACCGGAAAAATAGGAACTTATCAGATAGGGAATGCAAATTAATCCTGTCTTTGGAGATACAATATTATCCAGTGTGTAAATAAATGTATAACATGCAGCTATCACATGCAACAGCATGTGTTCATTTCCCCCCGAAACCAAAGCCGGAGCTGGGGTCGTGACACATGGAGATGAATGTCAGTAAAGACGGGTGTACACATTGAATCACAGCCACTTCCCACACACCTCTCCCAGTGTGATTCCCGTGTAATGATCTGGGGAGTCTGGACAGCCGTCTGCTTGGTTCTGCCACGCCGTGGGGTGCTGAGCTGTATGTGAGGAGGAGAACGGGGGACAAGACAGGAGGAGATGGCTTTCTTTTTCATCTCGGCAACGCTCTCCCTCCTGTGCAGAGATGTGAGAAATTAACAAACACAACCGCCTGCGGAGACGAGGGAAAAAAAAAGGTTGAAGTAAGAAACCCTAATACATGACGGCGGTTCATTGAACTCGCTCAGAAAATCAGCATCCACCGCGAAGATAAAACACCACAAAACAAACATCCCACGTTGACTTATGTGTGTGATTTCATTCGAAACATCATTACAAACAAAAATAAAGCTGATGGTGATTGCAGTTTGAACCATGCAGTTACATTAGGATACAAATCCATTATTCGAGATGAAAATGAAGAGGAAATTCCTTGTGTCTACTGATGCGGAACCATGGACGTCCTCTGTAGCTCTCAGTCCCTTCATGAATATTTAAAATGCATTGTTAGAGTGAAACCAAAGATATTTAGGATAAAACGACATCAAGTTGATCTTTTTGTGAGGTCCGGGCCCTAAAGACCGTTCAGTGGGGTTTAAAAGCCAAGTCTTTCTGGAACTTACTGTTGTGAAATCAGTCAAACGGAAGCACGTCAAACTGCCGGCTTAAGTAGGCCACTCCTGCAGAGTTGTTGCTTTATTTCTCTGCTCTGGCCTCACATGTACTGGTGAAGCTGTTGATGCAGCAGAGGAAGAGATTGTGATACAGATGTGCATCCATTTGGAACAGCTGAATACTGAATGCCGGATAACTGGGCATGGCAGTTGCAGGAAACTCTTCTTAACGTGGCCAAGGCATGACGGACTACTTCTCCTAGGTATCATGAACTTCCTGCTTCATGAGGACACATCGAAAGATGGAGGTGAGAGTTTGGAGTAAGAGGCTTATTGGAAATGCTATCTAAGGAGGAGAGAGAATGAGGGGCGGATAAAGAAGAGGGAAGTTGAAGAGGAAAAAGAGCGGAGGCGGGGTTGCAGAAAGGGGGAAAAAAGACAACAACAAACCCTCGAGGGCTCTATAATCCAAAAATGAGAGAGCTGTGACTCGGAGACACTCATTCTGACAAGATGCATTTGAGCAATGGAAGAAAGGGGAGAGGCAAAGCCAGTTAAGAGGGCTACTTCTAAGAAAAAAAGACAGCGATGGATGATGAGCTGCAGATGTGACAAAGGAGATTGTGCTGGAAACCAGCCATCAACAGATCCATGAAACAATGGCACCATCCTGGGTAGAGAGCACAATCACTGGGATTAGGCTGCGTGACACACTTTCAGTCCATCTCTACCACAAACTTTAAAAGAACACGCTATGTCTCCATTACAACTCAAATCAAATGTCGAGAGAGTCTATAAATTATGGGTCCACGCCATAGATTGTTAAGTTGTTGCTGATAAAAAAAGAAATCTTTACAATCCTGGCTTTAAAAAAAAAATATATTCGTAAACTTTACATTTTAGGATAATAAAGGGTGTTTCATTCGAAACAACCAATATGAGTGCAGCAATAATATACTCGATATTGAGAGGCAATACTATCAATTGTGCGTGTGCATTATAAAGGAATAGTTTGACATTTTGGGAAATATACTTATTTGCTTCTTCCAGAGAACAAGGTGAGAAGAACAATGGCACTGTTCATGTGTGTATGGTAAATATGGAACTACAACCAGCAGATGGTTAGCTTAGCTTAGTTTAGCTCAAAGGCTTTAGCTGAAAGACTGTTCAAAGGAAAATCAAAACCATGAACCTTCAGTCAAGCAAGCACATTTGTGAGGCTGATGTTTAGCAGTAGCTATTACCACGTTTAGCATCTGAGTTTAGCCTGTAGCACGCTAACGTGCCACTTTGCACTGAAGACAAAGTACAGCAGAGGTTGACTGTCATTGATTTAGTATTATCCACTTGCATGTGACTCCAAGAAGTCTCTGCGCACGGGCAAGAAATTGCTCTGCATACAAACACTGTCAACCACAAGTTGACTTGCTAATCAGAGACCTTTTAGAGATGCTTGAAGGAGCCGCGCCAGCTGTTATCGTTTTTTTGCATCTAATGTTCAGCAAGAAAAACAAATAAGCATATTTCAGAAAATAAACTATTGCTATAACTCTTTGTCATAATAGCGTGTTTTCACAAAATACACCCCGCTTTGTGTGTGTTTTTTAAGTGACTCATTGTGGGCTTTACTTTAGGTCACTCATTTAAATTTAGGATATTGCCCATGGAAGGCAAACCAAAGATATACGGTGCAGGCGCTTACGTTCCTCCGCAAATCTCTTCACGGTGACATGGCACAGAGAAATTCTCAGAGGAGTACGGAGATGGTTTTTTTGCTCAGGGACACTTCAGCAGGGTGGAGCATGAAGCACCTGAACACCTCACTGCCTCAGAATGAGCACCAGAGGATTCAAACACGAATATGAATGGCACCACAGTTCCGATGTAATTATTGTCATTGCAAATATTAGGACTTTTCTTTTTTTTTGGAGGTGACTCTCAAAAGGGAGCCTGTGTGCACCGCTTAACAGGATATCATAAAAACAAATGTGTTTGCTTCGGTTTGATGTTAATTCTGGAAAAAAACAACAACTCACACATGCAACAGGAAGCCGACAACCCAAACCTACGCACAAGTTTGCAGGAAAGGAAAACAAGCATGCTGGGGTTGAGGGTCAGGCGAGAAAAGCTGTATCGTTCTGTCAAAGCGTTTTATTTACCCTGCCCACGTGGTTAGCGTTGTTGATGTTTCAAGTGGGAGCAGAAGGAGTTTTAGTCCCTGTGTAAGGATGACAGTAGAGACTCATTGCCCAAAGAGCAGTGTGTCTGTTTATTCCAGATAAATCTTACCCACCCTCCGGCATCTTTCTGTATTAACTTGAAGTAGTGGATTTTTCATGAAAACTGTTTTAAATGAATTTGCTGAATATTTAATATCACTCTTGTGTTGGATATTTCCATTTATTATGCATTTAATTGATATGAAGACTTTCTTTTGAAACACAACTATTCAATTTCAGTATCGTCTTGCATCCCACATCTTATTACACGTTACAAATATACATATGACATCTTCTAGGAGAGCGTGACAGGTGGATGGACGATCTCTACACTTTAAACGACAGGTAATGGAAATAAATATGGTTTAATAAGCTTCATGGGATGTCTCACTTGAAGTGTTTCCCTCACATATTCTTTTAAAACTACAGATACATATTTTTCCAATCAGACAGATGGAATGGGAACATCAGAAATGAGGCCAGACAACTCACTGCTTTACATCAAGGATATATAAATAAAAAAGAAAAAGTAACTAACTGTTTGGATGACTGCATTAACTGAACGCACACATCATCAGCGTAATCTTTTCCCCAGCACAATGTTGTTGATGCAGATCTGCCTGTCAGTGACATGCAGAGAATGTTTTGCATTCATTCCTGCGTGAATTGGTGTCAAAAAGCCTTGGAGGCTTCTTAATCCTTCTACATCAAAATAGGACACGTTTCCCATAAATTACAACGGTGTACTCGCATAATTACTGTGGACTCGTGTTTCATAAACAACTGGATGTGCTGATGAGTTCGGATCCTCCACTACTTTAGTTTACAAGTATAAAGTTATCCTTTATGGTGGATTTTAGAAGGTGTTGTACAAGTCTCTGATGACAATATGCTTGCTGTGGGCTTATGACACTCACACACACATGGGACTGTTGTCCCATTAAACTCACTGTATACTTGGGAAGCCACAGTTTGAGTTAGAAAGATTTCTGAAACACAAAATATGTGGCCCTTTTTTTTCTTTTTTTCTTTTTTTTAAACACTCCTTTTCTTATTCACAATACAAACTTGCGTTATGTCACATAGTGCAATATGTCATATCGTATTTGCAAAATTCCTGTCGTCTGGGCCTGTTTCTGAGCCTTTTATCCAAGTTTAGGGAGTTTGTAGCAGCACAGTGTCAATGTCAGAGCACAGCTGGAGCTTTTTGAGAGGTAGTCATGCTCAAAGGCAGTTACTGGTTTTGGAAGATCTTGTGCAGTGACATCAGCAGTCAGTCACAGTCTAGCACTTCTTATTAAAGTAATAACCACCAAGGTGAAATCATTTGCAGGTTCGGTTTATGTCTCTGGAAATTAGTCTGCTGCAGATGAGCATTATGCTGCTTTCGTTTATCTTTCCACAAGAAGATATTCCCCTTTAGAGGTGTCAGGCTACAGGCATTGATCTGTTTTATTTCTGATATTTTCCTCTCACCTCACGGCAGCTGGTATTATGTTACTGTCATTCTTAAATTACTAATGTATGCAGTGTTGCGTTTAACCTAGTATTGTAAATCCTCAGGCTTTTCAGGGGATAGGAGGGGAGTTCATTTTATGAAAATCAGCCAAAGTACAAGCAATGCAGAGAAGCATGAGAGATTTTTGTATAATGACTTCTAAACAAGGAGGGATCCAGAAAGATGTTGGCATGCATCGTTACCTGCAGGTATACAGATACAATCTCTGATTTATAATTTGCAGTATTAATTCTCATTAGGGTGGTTTACTAATCAATTTGAACATTTTATTGTATTTTAATCAGCCACAGTTTAAATGTTGGACATGAAACAAACGACGGTGTGTCTTCTGTGACATACTATCGTTTGTTTCCTGTATCATAACATTTGTAAAATGTACAGCCTGCTCAGGGGTGTCTTTTTACACCTGCTGCAGTCTACATTGGTAATATCAAAGCTCAGTGATGAATTTGTACAGTGTCGTTGCCAGCGCTGAGAGCACCTCATGGTACCATGTTGTATGGTAGGATAACACTGATACGGGCTCACTCACACGGATGCAAAACGCTCATCTGCAAGCACAGTCCATACATTATGTCTCGGGAACACTGGCACACACACAGACACTGACACAGTTTTTGCGACGTGCTAAATTTTAAGCACTTTATTTATATCCATCAAGCTAATTAGTGTGCACAGGATCCAAATACTGAGAGGTTCTTACAATGTTTGGACAATTATAAATACATAAAGCGCCATCTGCTCAACACTGCTAGGCTACCAGTGGCAGCTGAGATGGAGCAAAATTTTGCCAACTACCTACTTAGATCTGAGTTATCATCCTACAGTATGAATTTATAGGCTATTGCAAATTACAGTGATTTATGTCAACTCAACCTGGGAAGTTACAGCCTCCAGAAAGCTGAAATAAATGTGTGTTGCATCTTGTGAATACTTTCTGCATTAAGACTTTTACAACAACGGTATCACCCAATGTGCACTTGTTTATTAAAGTCGGGGAAAGTATTGTAAGTACACAATAAAAGTCCCTTTGTACTTGATAATCGTTTCTCTCATAAATAATAAAGCAACTTGAGAAGGAGCCGCAACATAGGGTTTAAGCATCATGCACTGTGAAAGTACTGAAGAAAAAGCAACAATTGTTCAGTTCAGATAATCTGGTGTGCTTCCTCTCACTTAGCTCTCAAGTTACAATGTATGTGGCTATCAAAGTTGAATTTGAATTTGTGTAACCACTTGTATTAGACGGCATTGTAGTGTTACATTATTGTGGCATCATGCCACCTCAACTACACAAGACCTACTTTGAAGTAATTATCATTTTGCAATCATTTTAAATGATATGCTATGTACAGTATGCTGTTTCATTATTGTTGTTTCCAAACAGGCTCTGCTTCTGCTTGATCATGTGTACCATTCCCAGTGCATATTAATATTGTGATATACTGTAGCTTTCAAGCAGTAGTGAACCGCACAAAGCACAATGCAGCGACTCTTCGTTCTGTAGAAGAAGAAGAAGAAGAAGAAGAAGAACAACAACAACAACAACAACAACAACACAGCTCTGCCATTTTTTATTGAATTTGGCAAGTTTTTTGTTTATGAGGTTTTTGTTTATGAACTGACCTCCGACGTTGATCTGTAATTTGTTGAATTGTTACTCAGACACACACCTGTCCTTTCACAGACTCCTATTTTCAACACGTATCTGATGAATATACCAGGACGGATATTAATGAATGCCATTAAGCAAGGTTTTCTACTGTAAAAAAAAAGAAGCCTGCACTACCGAACTAAAAAGAGCAAATTTTACAGGCAACTTTTTCAGCTTCAAAACTGATGAAAACATTGAGTATGAAAAGGACGTTATTGGAAAGGAAGCAGAGAAGACCTTCAAATAGTACCTATTTATGCTAACGCTTATGTGTTTGTGTTTTATGGGCCGCTGTGTCATATTTATGAGACTATACTTGTGCGGGTGTGGCTGTAACCTAGATACCCAAGTTGCTATCACACTACTCATACTGTCACCTTCGGTTGTATCTGTATTATTGAACCGAGTGTGGAGAAATGGCCACTTCCCCTCTCAATATCGACCTCACCTGTGTTCGTGGAGCCGTAAGCTAACGTTACGTGGCATGTGGTGATTACACAGTAGGTCACTCGTACAGTGTTCCCAGAGTGTTAAAAAGTAGGTTGGGGGCTAGAGCTTTCAGTTATCGGGCTCCTCTTCTGTGGAATCAGCTTCCACTTTCAGTCCGGGGGGCAGGCACGGTCACCTCATTTAAGAGTAGACTTAAGACTTTCCTCTTGGATAGCGCTTATAGATAGGGCTGTTTCAGGCTTATAGTTAGGGCTGGCTCAGGTTTGCCCTGGTCCAGCCCCTAGATATGCTGCTATAGGCCTAGACTGCTGGGGGACATCTTAGGATACACTGAGCTCGTCCTCTCCTTCTCTTCCTCTTTCGCTCCTCCTCTTCTCTTCACCTCTTCACCTCTTCTTTCTCTCCTTCTGGATAAATGATTGTCTCTTCAATGCATATTACTAACTCTACTTTCTTTTTCCATGGATTCGTGGCTGCCTGGAACCAGGGGGAGGACCCCGGCCATGCTGATGCAACCATGGCCCTGCTGATGCAACTCACCTGGAACAGGTCCTGCCTACTGCCATGGCCCTGCTGATGGAACCGGCCTGGAACCAGGCCTGCCAGCTGCCATGGCCTTGCTTTCTCCTCCCACTGCCCCTGGGATGGCCCTCCTCTCTACCTCCTTCTGCTTAATTGATCGTGGCTATCTGGATCATAGACCATGCCTACTACTCATTATATGAATAATTTATTCATTGAATGTGCTGTAACTCCGTTACGTTATTCATTCTGGCCACATGATATCTATTGCTTCTGTCCATCCGGGGAGAGGGATCCTCCTCTGTTGCTCTCCCTCAGGTTTCTTCCCCTTTTTTTTCTCCCTGTGAAAGGGTTTTTACTATCTTTATTGGGGGAGTTTTTCCTGATCCGATGTCAAGTGTACAGATTGTAAAGCCCTCCGAGGCAAACTTGTATTTGTGATGTTGGGCTATATAAAAAAAACTGAATTGAATTAAATTGAATTGTTGTACTGTGTTTCATTGTCAGAGATTGTGTGTGGATAAATGCGTGATACAGATTATAGTTATAGTATATATATATATATATATATATATGTATATATATATATATATATATATATATATATATATATATATATATATATATATATACATATATATATATATATATATATATATATATATATATATATATATATATATATATATATATATACATATATAGTTTATTTAGCTGTGGTTGCCACCACTAAGCCTAAATGCATGTGACTTCAGAATGAACCAACGCATATTGTTTGGGGGATTGCAAATGAAAGTTTGTTGTATGATATGTTCTATACTAGTCAATTCCCTTGTGTTGGCTTGTGTGCATTTAGTGTTAGAGGGCCATTTAATGTGCCGTCTTGGATGGATCGTTGGGTGCTTCTCTTTGAAGTAAATAGTAGAGGAAAAAAGATATTCTGAGCACCAAAATAGAGCAATAGGGCTGTGTAAAAGTAGTGTTTAGGGGAACATTTCTGACAAGGGTGGATCTTAGTGCATTTTAAACAGATGAACACATCTACAATGCCATAATGGACTTTTCTCTCAAAAATGGATTGATGCATAATCTATTTTGCTCTCAATTAGAGCTCCAAACAGTACGTTCAATTCATTGTTTTCCGTTGTTGTGCAGTCATTGCAAGTTGCTCTCCATTATGCTTCTGCTATGTTGTGCTGTTTATATTGCATTGGCCACCGTGTGCTCATGTTATGATCTTGCTTGTGGCTTTGGATGTATGTCCCAGCCATTTCAAGGCTTGAATGCTTTTGACTTTGCCTCAGTGAAATGTATTTGTGAATTGGCTTGTTGCACAGAAAACCATATGTGTTGCATAATTCCACATCAGTTGGCATGAAGCCCCAAACAGTGAGAGAGTCACTGTCTGTATTATGTCTCTGTCATGTGGTTCTGTTTGTTTTGTTTTGGCTGCCGTGCCATAGCTCGGCCTATGCTGTGATCTCTTTTGTCTGTGGAGCTGTAACCTGCAAATCCTGTTGTCACTAAATCTAAGATATGTCACATGCACATTGCTGTATTTTGTAGTGATACAGCTTAATATAATACATTTTGTTGAACACAATGCTGTTAAGTTTATTGACAAGAGTCCTTGTATTGAAGAGCGTGCTCCTTGGTTTACAGAGTTTGATGTTGGATGTGAACATGTGCAATTCTCTTAAAAAAGTCACAATTATTAATGATCAAGGTTTATTATGTGTAAACCTGGCTTTCATAACAGCCAGTGCCTACCAGCTGCTGTCTTGACCTCATCTCACTTTAGCTGTGTGTTGTCTCAGCCCTGTCTCACCCTCATTGTTAGCAATTACTCGTGGCAGTTGGTGTAAAAGACAAAACAATAAAGGTGTCTTTGTATTATGCACCAATATAAAACTCCTTTTGTGATTTCCACATATGGACCTACAGCATCTTTTAGTTTACTGTGCACATTTCCCTATTATATTGCTCTCGTAAATGCACAACTGTGTGAGTGAGTGTGTGGTGGGAGGGACTGGAATCCTGCAGAAAGCTGAGAGACACCGGATATTTGGAAACAATGTCGATGGTGCCAAAATATCCAGGCTTGGCCAAACAAACATAAATGAGAAGTGTTTGCTGATTCCAGTGGGATTATTATTTTGTCTTGTTGAAGAGGTGCAAAAAGCAGAATTTTCTGATAGCAACACTACTGGGGTTTCCAGGCACACACATGCACTCAGAGGTGTCAGATTGCCAAAGTGTACATAAGTCAAGTCTGCAACTCAGACCATATGGTCAGCACGAGCCTAGTCTCCATTTACGATGCTCCCAACACTTGACATGGATTCACTCAAAATCAAAGATGTTCAAGCAGCATGTGAAGGGTGCATGTCTAATTTAATCCCATACGCTCTTTCTAAATTAAATTTGGAACAGAGTACTGCGACTTCCTCTCCAACCTTCAGCAACTCTTATGTTTTCACAGATCTTTTTCCCCGTGCTGTTGCATGTCCTAGTTTGTCCCTGTGCTTAAAGACATTTAAAGGTATTGTAAAGCCCTGAGGAAGAACCAGTGCGGGTCGAAACCAGCTGTTCTCAACCTCTGGGCCGGGGCACTCTATTGGGGGTACTGCTAAATAGCATAGATAGATTAAATTAGAAACTATATTTGAGTGATTTTGCAAGCTGTCACGTCTAAATGTGCTCAAGAATTCACATGAATAAAAACATGGTAATTCAAACCCTGCACCAGTAGAAGCTCCAAAGCGTGTGTTGAGAAAACAAGATCCTTAATACATTAAATCCAGATTCATAATGGCATCATCCCCATGTATTTTTTCTTGTTTATTTGGGAAGGTGATCTTCTGTTTCTTATTTACATGTTTTACAATCAAATTGGGTCTTTAGTTACAAAAGTTTCAGAACCCCTGCCTTAAACTAATAAAGGCATTTTAACTACATACACATGGCTTGGTGCAGGGCTGGCTGAAGTAAGCCATGGGGCTTCCCCGTAATTATTGGAAACTGGAAACTGTCGGAGGCAAGATTAATTTCGTCTTTTGGGATGTTTCTTTTGAATCTGTAGACTGTGGTCGAAGCAGGTGGATACGGGACTGGGATGTTTTCGCAGATATCAATCAAAAAGACACCTGGCAGTTCATTAGTCGACGGTTCTTTCAGACTGCTTAAATTTGCATCGACAACTTGAGCTCTCCTTTCAACGTGTCCCTCTCTCCGCTTTACTTGCAAATGTACAACGCTCACCTCACACGTGTCCTTGTCAAAATGAATAGAGGTTGGAACTTTGCATTTAAATATATTTGTTTCTCGTGGACTCTCACCACTTGTTTTCCTTGGGTTTAACCTCTTAAACCCTGCTGCACCCACCAGGAGGGTTATCATTAAAATGCACGGAGTGGGGACCAGCACGGCTCAAACACACAGAAGTTTTTTTTTTGATTCTGGTCACATTTCCAAAGACACCAAATATGTCAGGCTGAATTACAGAGAAAGGGGAAAAAAGGGATGCACAAGAGTTTACTTCAAGTAATGCTAGCTTCAATTAAGACATGGAATATCATACCGTTAATAATAACACTTTTTTTTTTACTTTACGAAATGGGAAAATTTAAAGCAAAATAATAATAAGAAAAAAGGCATTAGTACAAAGAAAAAACAAAAAGCCAAGGGGAAATCATGATCAAACCTTGGATTTGATTAGTCAGGACATTAAGTGGAGGTAGGTCCATTAACCAAGGCCCTTTACTTGAAGAAAATGGAATTTTCTTGAACATGCATAAAGGTGGCATAATGCCCTGCAGTTTTGTTCCTTTTTTTTCTAGTCTGAATATTGTTTAAATAGCATTAAAATATACTAAAACTGTAATGTTTGGGAATGCACTTTTAAAACCAGAAGCAATATGCAGTTCAAGGGAACAAAACAACATGTTTTTGTTTGGTATTTTTAGTGTTGTTTGACTTGACTCAGCCTATCAAAAGGAGAAGCAGGATCCTAAACTCTAGTACTAATCAGTGAATCAGTTTGATTTTCTCTTGTTTCTGGACACACAAAAACTAACTTCTAAACTTTAGTAGAAAACCTTAAATGACAAAACATCCGAAAATACCTTCTCAGAGTTCAACAACAACAACAACAACAACAGTGTGCACCTGAACGCAACACATGACACCGTTGTAGTTGGATATTGTGATAGTATTGTTTTATCAGGAGATGGAGGAAATGGTTTCCTTGCAGATTATTTTGTTGTGACGGCATCTCTTTTTATTAGAGCGCAGTAAGGTTGTTTTTCTAGTTCATATTAAACACATCACAGACATGCATATTAATGTACAATGTTTCCCTATGTACTGTATATTTCCCATATCACTAACATAGGTCAATGTTAAATATTTGAGGGAAAATCATGATAGTGTTGGGTCTTTTTAATATCGTAAAATAAAATGAGATACACAACTTATATTTGGGGCTCCTCCTAGAATTTCTGTGATTGCGCAATCACAAAAGTGTATTACCAAAAAGTGTTGTCAATGTGCTTCAATTGTAAAAATATATGCATTTGACACACTTAATGCTACAGTTGAGTATGATTATGCAGCCTCATTGTTTTAATTCTTTAGGGAAAGCCCTGAGGATTATGGTATTAATGTGAACACTGCAGCTAAAATAAACTTAGATGTGAAGATGTTAAAGTTAAAATATGTTTGCTATGATGATATGACCTTTGCTACTTTTTTAATAATTGCGTAATCCTATATAGAACAGGCCAGATTGTGTGATATTTAACATCATCCATCCGAACCGTCGCCTCTTGACAAGCTGACCTTGTTTTATCTCTTGGTGATGGTGGGAGTGTGGGCATAATTGATTTGTCTCTGAACTGTTTTCAAACATAAAAGTGTGAAAAGCTTTGACTGTAAGAGGATTTTAGTGAAAAAAAGGAAAGGGTAGTGTTGTGTCTGCGATATGGAGATTGTTTCTTCACAGATAACTCCCATTGAAGGCACAGATTTAAAATGCACAGTCCACTTGGTGACTTACACAATATTACTCTGCATTCATAAAACCACTTTGAGTGTTATTTCTTTCTTCGGCTTATACTCACTCGATGATTCTAAACTTTCACAGCACAGGCACACACAGCCCACATGCTTCACATTATCTGAGAAATTCAGGTTAGTCAGAATTTTGTCCTGGAATTTTAAACCTTTTTCCTGTGCCTTTTTGTTGCATGGGGAGTTAGTGGGCCAAGACTGACAGATGCCCCGTTGACTCGACGGCTGCCAGCACTCAATCCGGCAACTAGGTCAAGTCCTCCTGACATCCATGACAAGTCCCTGCCACGAGGGCTGTGCCACTGTCCCCTCAGGCTCAGTGACTTACCTACGTGTCACCTGTGCTCCTCGGAGGCCTTTTGAGAGGACCTGAGGGACCGTACAGACTTTCCCGTGGTTCAGAATCGGCGCTCGCACGCCCATGCACAGGAGATGAGGCTCCGTCTTATAATTAGGCTCCGTGGCATGCAGGGGCATGCAACCTGCGTCTGCCGTTTAGGGATGAAGATGACTGCTCCTTCCCCATCCTCGCTGCATTATTAAGGGTGGAGGACTCGTTGCAGAGTGTCTCTACCATTCTCTTTGTACTGCTTCCCCCCTCACCCGCCACCCTCTCCACAACCCCCCGGCCCTCCTCGACACCCCACCTCCACATGTGTCCTCTGTGAAATGGAAATGCCGCTCCATTAAAAACCGTCAACCTGAAGCAGATCACCGCTGCACTTATGCTAATGTAGACACAGGGAAATATCACACAAGGAGAGGAAGAAAAAAAAAATTGGATAACCAGTTTCACTTGGGAAATGTAATGTGTAGTGTATAGTGAATCTAATTGGAAAATAAATACTGTTGTAGTGTGTAGATAGGAAATATTCACAATTGTGCAGGAGTTAGGAAGGGTTTTCTAGGATGCACTAGAGAGGACGAGAGGAAGAGAGATGAAAAACAGACAACAGCAAACTTGGATGGAAGATAATTAGCCCCAAGGTTCGCCCCTGTATCGAGCAGCAGAGGTTTCCGCATACATCAACATTTTCAATGCTGCGGTTGGCGACCATGCAGGTCAGATTTACAGCAGTTTGAATACATTATTATGATTTTCCCTATTTTTTTTATATTTAAGGCTAATGTTTAAAGTGGTTTCTGAATAATTGCCCGCTCATTAAGCATATATACAAAGTTGTAAAATGTAGCCGCGGCTGCTGGGAAATGGGCCTCACAATCACTTAACAATTAAAATCTAACTAGACTTCGGTGTACAAGTGATGCATAAAATTACAGTGGAAAATAAGGGTCCTCTTACTAATCTGTTTGACTGCGTCTTGGTGGCCCGGGATCAGCCCCCCTGTCACCACGGAGAGTGACAGTAATGATAAACCGTAATCAAATCTGGTCCCGCGAGGGTCTGCCTCATTCCTCACTGCACATAATGGGGAGAGGGGAGGAAAATGAAGTGTCCCTTTGATCCATGCGGCTGAATACTGAGAATGTAGCAAATTAAAAAGAGATGCCTGCTGCACCTGCCTGGAGAATTTCTACCAAACAATAGCGTTTTAAAAAATAAAGAAATACTGTGACATGCTTGATTGTCAGTCTCAGACCTTAATTTTCTCTAAACGCAGTGGGTGTGTCTCTTATTAGTCATGATTGGGATTTGTGTGCATTGTTCTATTTTATCGAAGGACAAAAACTATAGAAAACTTTTCACTTAAAAGTCTGGAGCCGTAAATACAGTAATTATGTTGTTTTTTCCATTTACTTTGACTGTTTGACTCTTTACCTCACTGTTAGCTGTAAACTAATCCTGATGATGTTCATCACAAATGCACTCAGATATGCAAACAGCAGTGCTGGAATTTACATAATATGCTGTGGCTTTGAGATGGAGGAAAAAATCAATATGTGTGCTGAATTTAACTCAACATCTGTGCACCTCCATTGCAAAAGAAGGACATCTTGATCAAATAGGTGCTGTAACGGTTACCATGACAACAATACGGTTCTAATAGGATTAGGTGATTGGAAATTGTCCGTGTGAATATCATCACGTCACTGTCACACCGGGTGGTGCAGCGGTATGAGGATGACGATGAGTATGTGTTGATAACTGTGGGAAAGATAATTATTACTCTAACATCAGTCAGTTCCCAGATGCACAATTATGTGTACTATAATCACATTTGTGCCATGGCTGGAACGGAAATTCATTTTAGATCTGATTGTTGTGTTTGTTCCTTGTTTTTTTTTAGATACCTTTAGTTTATGGTTTATCACAAATTCCAATTGACATAGCGAAGTATTGCTAAAGTTCATAGATAATTCAAGATACAATGTACAATGTACAATTTAGCACGAGGAATCAACTCTACAAGCAGCCACTCCAAACATAACTATACAGCGTTGTTGACAATGGAAGTACATTTGTGGGAAGCTGTTTGAAAATACAAAAAACATGTTGTAATTTATTGCACACAATACTAGGTATTTGGTGTTTAGATGAAAACAATTGAAAAACATGATATGACCCCCCCAAGCTGCCAAAGTTTAAAATTGTGTCACCATGAATAATGAAGTTTGTTTGACACCAACTCCCTGAACTGAGCGCACATTGTGCTGACGTTGAAAGGCCTCCAGTTCAGATACTTCTTAACTAGACTTGTGAGTGATAGCACGGTTAAGTATCATGGCCCAGCGTTGTCAGGCGGTCAAACCCTTCAGGGGGGAACAAATTACTCAGAGAAATGTAGGGGGGTGATGCCTGGCCATATTACACACTACACTGGTGAAAACAAATGTATCGCTGCACATGAGAATCATCGAGGCAGAGTTTTAATTATTGTCAGTGTCAGACTTGAGGATAGCCTCCACTCAGGGAGGCAGAAATAGAAAGGGAATTAGCCCCTTTACACTACCCCTGACAGCTAATTACATATAAAATGGCCAACGCCGCAAAACAAAAGCAGACAATTATACTTGGCTGTAGTTTGAGCTGAGCTTTAAGGGATCTAACACAGATCCTTAAACTTTTGAAGCGGACGTAGCGATCTTGGAAGGCTTCAGAATTAGGGAGTCTTAGATTCTCGGTTGAACCATTATGACTCCATGCAGAAGACTCAATGTCTCAGTTCTCGATACTCAATTAACGTGCACTTCATCCCTTCATAGCTTTACCACACGTTCCAGAAAGCGTTATTTTAGTACGAGAGGGGAAAGGGGATTTGTTTGAAGATAAGTCTATATTGTTTATTTGAGAATAAGGGCAACTTGTTATGTCAAATGATTCAGAACATACTGAATTCTGTGTTTTTACTTTGAGGGCTGAGACAGGCCCAATTTCATTTATTTTCCTCGTGGTTCTCTTTGCCATGATTGGAAATGTAACTCTCCAGTTGATACATCTTTTCTATTTTTTACTAATATTGAATTAATACAATATAATGGAAGTAAATCCATCTGTTTTTTATTCGTGAATCATTTCAAATGTCTAAAAATAGTAGATAATACATAGTGATAAAAACTAACTCATATATATCAAAATGTTGTCAAGATGAATTGATAATCGTTTTATAATTGCATCACAGCCCTCTGAATCACAATCAACTCGTGATCTGCCTAGAGATTCCCACTCCTATTCAGAATGCAAGATACATCATCTGAATGTTTGCATGTTTTTTTTTTTTTTTTGGGCGATCAATACAAACCTGTTCAGTCTTGCAGCAAATGTGGGATATACACTCGGTTCATATTTGGCCTCGTCTTTTGATGCAGCCTTGAGCAGATATCAAAGCGCTCGTGAAAAGTCAACTGCAATGAATGCTAAATATGAGTTCAGCCAGGAGGACTGTTTTATTGGCCCTAATCCAGACGAACATTGACTTCTTCATCTATTTGATACATTTCTAACTCCACCCAGGGAACGATTAAGAGGTAGCACGACTCCGGGGCATCGCAAATGGATAATTCTGTCTTGTGTGTCTTATTCTAGTATTTTCAATTAATCATATTCAATATGGTCTAATCAATCTAATTGGGGGGGTCAATTACTTGTCCCCTCTGCTCCTGTCCTGGATCTTGGCAGGCTGAATGGGAGTGGGTTTGAAAAGGAATGAAGGTCTCTGTGGTTGTCAAGGCGGCTGCTTTGTCCTTTCCCAGCCTGGCAGAGGCTCCCTGCTCTCTGTGCTCGAAGTCAAAAGCCACCTTACCAGCCAGAGATGGACAGACAAAGGGCAGAGACGGAGAGAGAATGGTTCTGGCCTCGCTCGGTCTCTGGGATACTGAGACTCAGGGGCCTTTTTCCATGACTTTCATACACATCTACTATGTTTGCCTTGCCCGTGTGTGTGTGTGTGTGTGTGTGTGTGTGTGTGTGTGTGTGTGTGTTTCTGGTCTCTTTTGGTCTCCACATCCCTTATCCTTTTTATTGGCTAAGTTTGCAATATGACACTGCAGGTGTGCTATCTCACCATATGAGTTATGGGTGCACGTGTGTTTAAGAGGAACGAGCCCAGGAAGCAGCTGTATTTATGTACGCGTGTGCGTTTGTGTCAGCGATCCCAGACCAGCTGTATCACCACAGTGTTCATCCGGGCTCTCATTGCTTGATGCTGGCATAAACAAGCAGGCGCTGATCTGCAACATCCTCACATGACAGCAAAACAAAAGGCGAGACAAAGCACATGTGGGCCTCGACGACAGCCAGTTGCACACCCTCCCGCCGCGCTGGCTGAATTAAATTTGCCCGTGAGGCAGCAAGACAAGCCTTCATAGCTCCATGACTGCTTTAATTATTTCAAAAATGTGTTTGGTCCAACCTAAGTCGAGTCTGCATATATCTGGAAGGTGAAAGCAGTGGTTCCGTCGCATAATGTTTGATGAGCCAGCTGGACTCTAAAAATCTTTTGTTCTGTCTGAGTCTTTGTTCTCAGCCAGCTGTTTACCAAGGTAATTGCTGAGGTTGGAAAGTGGCGAGCTAGAGATAGTGGCACAGTTGAGCAAATGAGCAAAAATCCCATGGACTAAAAGAGTTGGACTTTGACGCCAGCTGATCTTTTAAAAACTTGCTATAAAAACTATGAGTTATTATATGCTGTGATGCACTGTAATTTGTTGTTAATTAGGCTGTGCCTGTGCCTCGAGCGGCTCTCCTTTGACTGCCATTGCGAAGAACCTCAGACAGGCTTTTATTAAACAGTATTAATCAGTAGCAGAGAACTCTTTTCCAGAGCACATTTACAGTTACAGTGATGCTGCACGGGGTTTTTTATAATGATTGACATCAATTCCTCAGTGCTATTCTAAGCTTCCTATGTTAGAGCGTGGAATTGGATAAAGACATAATCATAAAGTTTGGTGTAAGTGCCTCTGTTCTGAGCCAATTCTCCTTTTTTCCTGTAAGTCTTCTGGGCTCGGGCTGAAATTGTAATGTAGTTAATGCACAGAACGAATGTTTCTAACTGATGCAAAGCAGCAAAATTATAATGCTTGAAAGCCTTGGCAGTGATGGAGGCACAGTAAAGCACTGCTAAATGTGTTCAGCTGATAGACGTTTAGGGGCCCATTAATTTAAGATGAAATAGTTGTGGAGGTGGGAAAACGAATTAGACTAAAAGCCCTTTTAAAGTGCAGCTTTAGGTGACGTCCAGGAAAAGCAGAATAGCCTTTTTTTTCCTCTCTCCAGAGAGAACTCAAACCATACAAGCGACAATACAAAAAAAAAGCAATCCTAATGTTTTTCCATGTGGTTTGGAGCTGAGGCGACGCCTTGTCACATTAGCATCTGGATGAACAAGCGCGACTAGTAATGTGGCTCATTTCAAATATCAATCAATGTCAATATATTCGTGGGGGGTGCTAGTTTGGTTCACACATTTCAAATGTTTCCTCTGGAGCATACAGTACTATTTCACTGGTGAAAGATTTATCCAGGAAAATTCTTCAGAAACATAACGAGTCAGTTTGGTCTTTGACTTCCCCAAAATATTTTTAATCAATAGTTCACTGCATGAACCACAAGTGACCAAAAACGGTACACGTTCGAAATGAAATATAATGGTGGCAATGAGTCAGGAGAAATAGACACAATATGTAAAGAGATTCAATAAATCACAGTTTGTGGCGAAACATATGCTGATAGCTAGCAGTAGGGATGCCCCCCGATAACCAGATCTAAACGGGAACCAATAAGACGGTATCCGGAGTATCGATTAGGTCCGGAGTTAACAATTCTGCTATCGGTACTTTAGAAGTCTTTAGAAGTTGTGCTTTACTCTAAGCTTTAATCCATCCTCGTCCACTGCGGGTAACGTTAGCGATCCCACGCAGAGTTTGATAATAAGAATAGGCTAATAAATGGAAGCTAATTGCTCAGCTAATTGTTTAGCTGCAGATGTATTATAAGGATGTGTGAACTTGTTGTAGATTGTGGGGCTGAAGCTGCAGCACTGCACACTGTTACACAGTTTATTGTGAAAGGCCTGCACCTCTTCTCAACAGTGGAGTCAAAGGGATTTAGGCGCTAATAAGTCTGGAAGGGTTTATTGAGTTGTTTGATATAGTTATTAATAAGGGGAGCAGCTGTGTTGTTATAAGTTAGTGTTCATCCAACACACTTTAACAATAATTGTTTATTTACTGTCGGGTGAAGTCCAAATATTCTCCTCCCTGTATGAATGTTCTCAAATGTACATGTATTGTTGGCATTGAAATAGTATAATCAACATTAGTAGTGAGTTATTTAAACATTTCTGCTGTTGCCGTTCAGGAAAGACAATTTTTTACATATGAATAATAAAGCAATGTTGATTATTTTTTAATTAATTGACCCACAGAGAGTATCAATGAGGAACTGAATCAATAACCAGGTTTGATAATGGTACTAGCATCGATAAAATCCTAACATTACCCATCGCTAGTTACCAGTAATGTTTCAAATTCAGCTGAGCGCGAAATCTTATGATGAGAGGAGAAATAACTAACATCTTTTTCTACTATAACAAGGACTGACTCTCCAGCATTTCTGTGTGGAAAACAATTGTAACAATGCTTGACGGGTCGATACAGAACATACAGAAACTGAACCTGTTGTATAAACCTGTTGGTCCATAAGGTTATCACCGCATCTTTAGTTTCATCTGGAGATCAGTACCCAGCTGCTGCAGATGTACTGGCTAATGGGTCCATTCTACAACGAGATCCTCATTCCAGTGAGTTTATAGAAACAGATTATTATCCCAGGGAGATGATGCTCAGTAGGTGAGAAGCTGTTGTGTGTGTGTGTGTTCGCACATGCAGCCAGGTACTGTATGACTGATGAGGTTCAATAAAATGCTGCACTCCTGCTGAGTTCACAGGGCACTGCTCCAGTTTCAGTATTGCAGAATCTCGATTGCACCACAACAGCCGTACATCCTTCCTTCCCCTATAAATCTGTGGGTGTAAGCTTAACAGGGGAGCAAAGGCAGCAGATCTTAAATAGATGTAACTAATTCCTCTGTTGCACTCGACCTACAATTCTGCTGAGATATTTATAACGGGGTGCAGCTGCCAATACGTGAAGAAACAAATGTATTGCTGGTACTTTGGTCACCATTTAGCAAGAATTAAAGCCCAAAGCCATTATTGGTTTAAGTGCAATTTATTAGTCTGTACCCTCCTTGGTGTAGAGACTGTGGATTTCACTGGGGCCTTGAAGAGTGAGTCTGGTGAATTCATATTCTCTATTTTCCATATTGTCAACAGATCCATGAAAATACCACAGCCAACAATACATTGATCCTACTGCTGCAAAGATAGCCTGTGCAAACCAAAGGTTATTACTAATTAATCATTCTTGGCATAGACCTTGATTACCAAAGTAAGTCACGCCATTGCACTGGATAACCTGTTTCTCCATTACGTTGAACTTAGTTTGGTACTTTTCTTTAAGTTGATCCCACATACACTAACCCACAGCTGAAACACTGAAGTGTAGACTTGCGTCATAGAATGTAATGTCTCCCGTACAAACTTTTTTCACCACCGTCTGGGAACCCTCATAAAAAATTATTTCAACGGCCCCGAGGTCAGTGTAAACCATGACAAATTTGTGTTACTTTATTATTGGCAGCTTGAGCGGTATCATGATGCATACAATTCAAATGATTAGGAAATAAATTATTGTTTTCTAATTTTAACATTTGCTCTTGGCAAAGTAAAATCAGAGATTTGTTCGTGAACACATGTTGCATTTTAGACAATAATTGGTGAAACATTGGAGAATAAGAAAAGATAGCATAGGCTATATTTTATTCTCCTACAGGGCCCAAGACAAATCTGTCTTGGTCTCCAAGCCGCTGTTTTCACATTAATATAAAATAGATATTAGACATGAATTATGAGCCTGTTTAACTTCCTAACACTAGCTCTAAGCAGACTATAATACATCACTAAAACTACTAATGACAAGATTTGTTTTAATGGATGAAAATACAATCTTTTATTTCCATATCATTTTAATCATGTGTTTTTGTGGGTGAATAAAAACACTAAGTAAAAGGATAACATTTAGAATCTGTTATGGTTTACAGACTTTCAGAGTGGTTGAAATGATTTTTGGGATAGTTGGAAAACATTTCTGGATCCTTGTAGATCAGCTGTATAATCTGTCGATATGGATCATCAATGATCGGCAATCATAAACACAAATTACAAATAATAAAACAAGGTGTGAGCAACACAGATAATGAATAGTCAATTCACAATATACTATTCCCCAATGAAATCACATCATATATACTACTACTTGTTGCCATTTTTTTTAAATAATTTGAGTATTGATTGAATACTTTTTCGTACCGATTTAGCCTGCAGATTAGCTTTCTCAACCATCCGCCTGAAGGCAACACCTGGAATTCTGGGTTCAGAATTTGTGTTGGGTCTTTCAGGACTTTCTGTGCCTCCCATAGCACATATCTTTCATATAAGTGCTGAAGGTAGTGATGCTCTGTTTTCCCCTTTGATCTTCCTGTTTGAGTAAGATGTGCGAGTTTAGACTTTAACTGTACTGACTACTGGCTACCAGGCCGTACTTGTTTGCCATTTCGAATTACACTCTACATTTGCAAACTAAATTGTACTGATGGTTAAACAGTTTTGCTCCATTTTTGTGTTCAGGATTTTTTGGACAAGTCTGAAATCATGGCACGATGATGCGCTGGAACCGGGTAACCCATAGTAACTACTGTGTAACTGAGGAGGTTCGCTCCCTAACGCGATTTTACCGAGGTACACTTCATCAAACCAGCAGCTGCCAGTCAGCAATTTGCTGAAGCTGAAGTTAACGTGTGACTCCAGACGTTGCAATGTGAGGTGGCAATCACCTACACAAGTGTGAGTTTAGGTACATTATATAAACTGAAAAACATATGGTAATTGTCGACACCGCCGCAGTTGCCAGACAGTGGCGTACAGAGCGGGCGAGATCTGTGCAAAGCACCGAAAAGCACTGCCGCATCTCTGACGGGGAGAATGAAAATAATGCAATGTAATAATGTTTTTCCTCCATGGCTTGGTTTGGACTTTATGGCTGACACACTAGCACAATTTATTACAAATTGACACATGTTTGTAATTTGTTCTTAAATGTATTTTTATTGATATTTTGTCGTCCGGTCCATTGCTACAGGTCAGCGTAATCCCAGAAGCCGATAAGCTTTTGGAAAGAAAAGACAAAAAAGCAGAAACTAATTGGGCAAAATTTGCTTTGGAAAGCTCCAGTGAAGTTTACATTCGCCTGCTATAGCTGTTGGATGAAAATGTTTATCCAACAATACCCATATAGATACATTATTCTATTCTTTAGCCCCTTTCTTTCATTCAGAAGAGCCCCTTGTGAGTTTTGAAGTCCACATTCCTTGGCAGGCAGAGAACCATTACTCCTTGCTTGGGAAATGTAAGTGCCCAAGTATATATATATATATATATATATATATATATATATATATATATATATATATATATATATATATATATATATATATATATATATGAATTGTTGCCCAAGGCAGGAGCATGCCAGTTTGCTCTGACTTGCTTTCTACATCCTGTGGTACCTTTCGTCTCTCAGGTGCTCCTCATTCATCATCTGTGGCATTTCTAATCATAGCGTGCTTACAAATTATTATTCTTTTTGGATATTCTGGTGAGGTCACTTTTATATTTTGATCAAAATAAATATTGGTTTATTCCAAACACCGTAGTCGATTATTTTGAGAGGTTGTTTGGAAATGAGAGATTGTGATGAGGGTTTGCTGTCAGTAAATATGTAGTTTTAACTGTTAAAGGGTTATATGTTACATACAGTGGAGTATTAGTCTTTCAAGCATTTGTGTCCTGTTCCATTCTTCTATTGGGTCCATTTTCTATTTTTTGCAAGTTGTAATCTGAAGGACCATGTATTCCCTTCAACATAGTTGATGAAAATGTACCTAATTTTTTTTTTTTTCTGACATTTGAAAAGTGCAATTTAGATTCTCTTGACAGTTGGATTGAAACCGTAATAGAGTCGCCAACTGAGGGCAGCATGCAACCTTCTGGCAGTTCAATAGAACACTTCAACCAGCCACGAGTTGGAAAAAAAAAAATAGGCATACAAATAAAGGAATAGGTACATTTTATGATAATTTGTTAAGCTTATAGTCAGCCTAAGAGCGATGAATATATCTCACGGCTGCGAGGAAGATGGAAAAATGGAACATTGAAGCCCTGTAGGACTTTACCATATGTCATTACTATAAAGACTCAATATTTGTGGAAGAAAAATGTGGTGTGAACTCAGAGGCACACTGAGAGTGTCCGGAGGAAATGAAGTTCCATGACAACGCAGAGGAGTCAATTAATCGTCGGGCCTTAGTTCAGGCAGAATGATGAGTTGGGGTTGAATCTGCTGGGCCTTTAATTAAAAAGCAGCAAAGCTCATCTCTGTCTCTGCAACACAATGGCAATTTAGATGGCTCTTGTGCCTGCTAATGCACGCACGTGTGTACATGCATGTGTACACATAAACAAACACACACACACATACACACACACAAAAGTTAGTTCTCATTAGATTACACACCGTGGACCAGCTGCTGTTCCACTGCTGTGCAAGTGGTCTGTGTGGGATGTGAACAGCATAACTCAGTCTAGTAAAATCCGCATGATTATCCTCATCAAAGAGGTGATGGAGAGCCACGCTGATGTTGCCTAATAAACTCCGTAAATGCCTAACATTAATTCAATGGCATTGTAAAACACAGTTACATGACATTGAGAAAGCAATTATCAGCGCGACAATAATTTGGTTAATAAAGATTCCATTAACAATCATTATGCTACTTTGCTGATTATTTTATCTCAAGGCGAGCAGGAGGGAAAGAAGACAGATGCCCTAACTGCTGACAAAGACCTTATTTAATTCCCTTTGTTTGAGGGAAAAGACTGTATTAGAGATAGCCATGGTTTTCCAGCCCTTTAGAATGTATCAGTTGTGTTCATTTTCTTCCTGCGTAATAAGGTTTAGGGAAGGACGGTGGAAGAATGGCTCACCTCCTCCTCGTCACCTCAATTTACGTTGTCCTCCACAAGCCCTGCCTCGGAGCGCCTGTGCTTTGATTTGCATTTACGCAGCTAAATAATGAAAATGTGTGGTGTAGTACATCAGCGGAGAACCCAAATTGAGTTTCGGCAGGAGGACCGAAATGCAATCATAATATGCTTGGTTACACAGAGTCCTAGCACAATTCTGTCAGTCGTGTAATGGACTAAATGAAAATGCTTAAAGTTACCATATGCCTAACCAATAGCATGCCGTGGAGCAATGGTTTGATGTGCCTGTGACACAGGGCTGGACGATATGGCCAAAACCTTTATCACGATATGTTTTTAATCACTATTCATTCAACATTCTCTTCTTTCTCTCCTCTCTGCTCTGTACGAGGCAACGCGAGAAAGAATTCTCTGCATGATCCAAAGACTCCTGCTCAGTCAAACAGCCAAGGACGCTCTCCATCAGTCGTAACTCTTGAGATTTATGTGTTTGAATGGATGTGTGCAAGTGAAACAGTGTCGGAAAATATAGTGCAATATTATATTTCAAAGGTCCACAGTAGCCCAGATTTGAACCTGTTATTGTTTGTGGAGGAGGTGGTATTTACTCCTAGTTTGTTCTTCTTTTATCGTTACCCATCTATCTACCCATATATCTGTATTTGTAAAACACTTTTATAAACAACTTTACAAACGGATTTTCAGCAGAATCATACACCTCCATGCAGAAGTAAAAAGTATTGCAGAAACAGGTAATAGTTAAGCTATAGACAAAGAAAGAAAAGAGAAACAACAGTCACAATTAAGTAAAATACATTAAAATAATATATACAGTTAAACAAAAGAACATATTATTAAAATGCTAAAAGGGCGAAGAGACAATAGTTGTTTTCCAATGTGCTAGGAAGTAAAATGATGTATTAAGAGTATGCTTTTACATTTTTCCTAAAAATAGCCCCAACCTCCTCCGCCAACCAGCCTCAGCGTACTGAAGCTCGTACCCACATGTGCACACAGGCCGTGGATAATCTAATTTCCCGTGTCTTCATGGATGAAGGAGTAGAATTTGAGGTACAGTGGCCACTGGCTCTTACGGGCCGAAATACAGAGGATGATAGAGGAAGCATAGTGGAGTGGAGACAGAATGAGGGGAGCGATTATTCCCACAGTTCCGGGAAAGAGACTTCATCTGAGCATCATCTGTGGTTTTCTCCTGGGGCCATATAACTGGTTGGCTAACAACAATAACAACACATCTCTCTGCAAGGGAAAGCCACTGCTTGGGAAGAAAAAAAACACATTCTTATCACACAGCAGTTATCTTTTTCATTGGAGCTAAAAGTCGTTTGGTATTGTGTTGTGAAAACGGGAAGTGTTGTATCCTTTGAGTTGTCGCGTGATGGGGGAGACAAGCCAGCCTTGTGCAGATTGAATTAAAATGATGAAATACTGGAACAACGAGTTGAGTAATGTATAACTCATACAATTAATTATATTCTAACTATTTGTTTTATTAATATAATATATATATATATATATATATATATATATATATATATTTATATATATATATATATATATATATATATATATAATATAAACAAGTCAATTGTTTCCTTCTACAGCTTCTCAAATTTGAGGATTTGTTTTGTCTTATACAATTGTAAATATAGTTGGGTTTTGGAATTTTCATGATTCAAAATTAATTTGAGGATGTCACCTTGTCTCTAGAAACAGAGACATTTTCTACTATTTGCCGACGTGTTACTGCGATTAACTGACTTCAGAATAGGGCTGGTACTCAAATGATTAAGAAAATAATTGAAAAGATTATAAAAAATGGAAGTCTTGTATGTAGTCTTGTATGTAGTACAAGATGAATGGATAACCTGTGCAGCTAATCATCTGTCTTCATCAAGCCTCCACAATTAGATTTGTTGCATCGATGGTCTCAACAGCCGCCCTCATGACTCTGCATCCCTGCTGGGGACAGTTTCAATGATGTGGCTCCCTGCCACCTTGGAGCCGCTGACCTGGGTTAACTTAACATCTTGATGGTGTCCAATCTCCTGGCGGCCACGTTCCTGGCTACTAACTGATGCCTCTCTCACATGGCAGCACCGTTTCCTCTCAGCAAGGAGGACCCACGATCAATAACTTAATGGCATCTTGCTGTGTTTGCATGTGAACTCTTCTTTCTTCTCACAAGTTACACAACTCAGGTGGATTGGAAACTTTGTCAAAGTCTTTTAATACACCTTATGACTGAGACAATGTTTCCTATGGTGTATCCCTCTTGGAAGTCAGGAACTAAATATTTCCTATGTGATGCTCAGACAGAGAGAGACCAACTAATCACCACTAATATAACTTTATTGTCCCTTTCACGGGTATCTCCATGCTTTATGCTGTCTGTGTTGTGTCTGAAATTGGCTAAATTTCACCATGTCTGGGAGGGGATCTGTGTGAAGCAATCGATTTAAAATTGCCACTGAGCGGGAGAGTGCAATTGATGTCAAGGCAGCTCAGAAATGGGTTTTCTTGGCTTTCCGATTGAAATGACGTGGAGCCATTGTGACTGGGAGCAAAGTGGGGCCAGGCAAGGACCTATTATCAAGCCGCTCCCCAACCCAAACCAAAGCCATTCAGATTCAGAATCGGCTCCCTCTCCACTGTCCAACTCAGCCTCCTCCATGCATAGTATACGTTCACAATAGAAGTTAAGCGCATGGCTCGAAGCTCCCCAGTTTCTCATCTGCCCCTTTTGCGGCCAAAGTGGGTCAGGGCATCCACTTTCCAGAGGTCCGCTCACGAGAGACACCCAATTGAAATGCTTTCCCTCTGCATCATCTGTATGAGAGCTCGAAGAGGCACCCAGGCACACCTGTCAATATTTACTGTTCTAACAAAATACATCATTCATTGCCATCTGCTCTCCGGCAGCACGCATAGGGGCGCTGCTGCTGCAAAATTAATAGCACTTCTAATGCTCCTTTCCTTAATGGGCGTAATCAATTAATCAGCCCTTTCGCAATCTGGAGGCACCATTAACCAGCGCATAGATCCCTAATGCTGTCAAAAGATATGAGTGCCCCACTGCTGTAACCAACTAAGAGTGTCTTTTTGGCTGCATGTAAAGTTATATTGCTTTAACAAGGTTTTTTTCTCTTCCCTGCCATTATACGGCTTAGACACAGCACCCACATGTTGTTGCGCCTCGTCTAAGCTATAAGAACGTGAGAACAATGTGGATAGCATCTGGACGAGCCGACGCACGGCACGGCACGGTGCTGCGATTGATCAATAGAGTGTTCACGTCCTGCAAAAGCAGCACATAACATCATCGCAGATGAGAGCAAATCATCGAGCAGTCATCTGTTAATGTGCAGTGATAAGCACTGATACAATGATGCTCATCACACTAAGTGCCACATCTCTTAGTAGTTACGGTCGGTTGGGGTGCCATAAGCTAATATTGTTATTATCATCAGTAAGCCCTTTTTTGTTTGTTTTTGTAAAATCAATACCTAGCTGTTTTTTTATTGCAAGTGATTATAATAAAAGAGAGCACTTACATGTTGTTTTGATTGACCCAATATGACTTTATAGGGCAAACATTGCCAGAAGAATTAAATATTCGGATAACCAGAGGTTGTGTTAACCAAGTATTTTTGGACATTTACGAATTTGTTTTTGTTTTTAACCATGTCTGATTTGAGACCCTTGAGTGCCTCCATGACTACGGGTCACAGAGCCGTGCTGGTGCAGCTGTGCCACGGGAGCAGAAGGAGCAGAAGGAGCACATGCAGTGGAATTTTCCTCCCTGGTGTTTCAGGAAATACGTAGTTCAGAGAGTCTGGTAATGCCGGTCTCTATTGTGGCAGCAGAGCAGGTTCAGCCTTCAGAAGAACTAAATAAAAATGTCCATGAAAAGTCGCCTGTCTGGGGCCAAGATACAAATAGATGAAGAAAGCATTCCTCTGCTTCGTATGTGCTGATATGAGAAGAGACCACACCTGTGTCTCTGTTCGTCCATCTCAATAAGATGGTTCTGTATATGTATTATCAAAAAACTCAAACAATGAGCTGCCACTGTTGCTGTACAGCCCTCGTGTCCACAGTTAACATGTTTCTAACAAAATATTCTGCCCCAATCCATATTTGTTGGCATTTAGCCTTTTAAAAAACAAAGTTTTCACTGTGGTCAAAAACAGTTTGCTCTCCCACTTGCAGGTCACACAAAGAGGCTCACACAGGTATTAACAGACTTCATGAAGCGTCATCCTATGTCTTTTATCATAAAAAAAAAAAAAATAGTGATAATGAACAATATTAGATGTATTACCCATTCATACAAACCAAATGGCAAACCATCAGGAAGTCTAATCCAACCACTGGAAGTCTGTGATGTCAATTAGGATTACTATTATTATTATTATTCATCAAGAGAAAGTTTTGTCTTTACACTTTTTTGGATGGCCGAAAGATGCCAGAATCAGTCATTTCATATTGTTTGCCTGCTGATACTGTGCCCAATCAAACCCCACACTTATTTTCCTGGATAATACAGCAGCACAGTGCACACTTCTGATCCATTACAGTTATTAAAATGAATCCAATGTATATTCTTGACAATTAAATAGCTCTACATTGAGCAAAATACCTGCATCCAAGCTGCTCCTTTTTACTTTCTTTAAAAAAAATTATAATAATAACGAACCCACTCTGTAGCCTAATGTTTTCGGCCTTGTGGCTGCCTCAATTAGAATTTCTCTCTCCTTTTAAAAATGTTCTGCCTTCATGTGCAGCCTTTCCCAGTCTCTGTCGAGTATTTTTGTCGTCTGTATATCTTTTGCATGGATTACATTACTAAGTCGCTCTCATTGGCTTTTTGCTGCGTCATACATGACCGCAAAATGCACACTGAGCTAAAATGAAACTAGTGCACATAAATTCGATAAATAACCCAAATAATCTGTCTCATACTGTGCTTTTCCGTCGTTTATGGCGTGTGGTGTTTTGCTGTGCTCAGTGCTCAGAGTGTCGGAGAGATGGACGACCGGGAGCTGGAGAGTTGATGGCTGCTGAACTTGCTGCGTTGCTGTGCATGAAAGCTTTGCGGGTAAACACACCTGTCTGCAGCTGACGTAAAAAACAAAGGATTGGATCTGGCTCAATTGCTTCATAGCCAATAAAAAAAATGCCTTGGTCAGCCCCCATTCCGGTCTTTGAGATCGGATTGGGACATCTCTGATAAAAAAAATGCCGTGAATTATGTGAAATTGCAAAGTTTAAGGTCAAAATCTTTCACTTCTTGTTTCAAACTTCCCTAAAAACTCAGGGGACCCTGTTTATTCTATGAACATGATTTGTTGCTTCTCAAAAAAAATCTGCCATGCCATCAGTGCCTTTCCCGCTATGTCATACGTTCCCTGGTATGTGGCAGACACAATGCCAGCAGACGCCTTGTACTAAGAAATATTGCATGGGCAGCCTGAAGCTTAGGCCCACAGGGCGGATGTGATCTTGCATTTTGATGTTCTGTCTCTGATGTTCAGTAGCAATCAAAATCGCGCCGCCCTAGAACAAGTGTGTCTTGGTGTCTGGATGTGTCTGTCTGTTTCAGCACCTCTGGTCCCCTTATTTCCTATTCAAACACACCAAAGCTGGAGAAGACGGCGATGTAAAAATGATGTTTGACAAACATTCTTCTCAGGAGGCTTCTCATTCTGATTTCACAACCCTCAGGCACCTGGTACAACGGAGGTCCATCTCGAAGCCGCACACCGGATTGGAATTTCAGCACTCTAGCATGTAGGCCAAACAGTCTGGGGATTAGTGTGTCTATCTGAGTGTGTGTGTGTCGTCTTCGTGGTGGCGGTGTATCTGTGAATACAAAACTGTCATTTTATCCGTGCACTCTAAAGCCATCAACAGTATGATCACGCATCAAAGTGGCTGCTGTGTCTGACTGCATAATCACCAGAGCAAATCTCACTCCCATTCAGCCTCGAGTTATCAGAGAGGATATTGTTTTAACCCTTTGTTATCTGGTTCTGAGCAAGGATATACGGAGGCTTTGTGCCGGGCAGCTTGATAGAACTGTACCATAGTTCTGAAAGCACTCTGATAACCTTGAGCACGTTATACTTGTGAAGGTGTGACTCAAACACACACACACACACACACACACACACACACACACACACACACACACACACACACACACACACACACACCTAGAAGCAGCTGTCTTACATAGACATATTCAATTATTCCCAATGTATTCCTGACTGTCCCACACACACAGCTTGTTCTCCTGCATCCCCCTTCAGTCATATATGCACTTAAGCATTCAGCTATTGCTGTCTCTCTCTAGAATATGTACACACACACACACACACACACACACACACACACACACACGCAAGTCTCTCACAGCTACCTTTAGTACGCTTGAATTCCCATGGTAATGCTATGCCTCACGCTTAGATAGACTCGTACAGATATACACAGCTGGATCTCTCACATCTCGCCCACAGCCTAATTCACATGCACGACCATTCAAATATTCCCATATTACTTGTGGCTCTCTCTTTTTTTTTCCGCCCACACAGAGACATACACACACACACACACACATATAGACACACACACACACACCCGTACCAGATGATCTATCCTGGGAATAGCGGTCAACATCTGGCGGACAGGGTTTTGTCTCCTGCTACATCTCCTGGGTTGCCCTTTACCAGACCCCTGTGCGTCCTGATGGATCACCTGCAGACTGGGATGGATGGTGTCTCCCCCCTCCCTCTGCACCCTCTATGCCATTTACTCCTATCTGTGCCGCTAATCTGTCATTCTCATAGGCCATTTGTTACTTTGCCGGGGCTGCCGCGTGCTTTACATATGCGCACATGTTTGCATATGCCCACACAAGTGAAACCCTGACCCCTGCTCGCAGCTCCAGTTGGGCTGCCACGACACACACCCAGGGGAGGCGCTCTCTCTTGTAGCGATTTGTCTCATCCTTTACCGTTCTTCATCTCTGATCGCCTCACAGCAAAGTGGCTCTTTTAAACACATTTTGCAAGGTTATGCTCGGTGCTGTGTTTTTGTCCTCCGCTCAGCTTCCACTTCTCTTGATGGTGGAAATTAACAGGGGTGTCAAAAGTATTCACATTCATTACTCAAGTAGAAGTATAGATACTAGGGTTTAAAAATACTTTTGTAAAAGTTGAAGTATCAACTCAAGCTTTTTACTGAAGTAAAAGTGTAAAAGTACTGGATTAAAAACTACTTAAAAGTAAAAGTAATGTAAGGGGAATGTTTTTTTTTCATTAAGGACAAACTCTTAAGCCGCGTCTCAGGGGCCTATAGTGCACTACCCACCTCCCCCAAAACAATCATTTTTATAAAGGCCATAATGACTATAATGTTTTAAAATGTTATGTTGAAAAATGTGGGATGCACTAGGCTACCCGTTTCAGCTGCATATATGCCCATTTAAAATGATCACATTTTATTACAATGCAAATACATTAAAGTACCATATGTGTACTACTGAGCATTAACATGCGTTTCATGGAGCGGAAGATATGATAACTAGTTGCCTATAAGTATTGTAATAGTGCAAAATAGGCGGCGGCGGCGACTCCGACACAAACACTTAAAGCTGTGGTTCTCAAACTTTTTCTGTAAATAACATAATTGTGTGACTCATCTGTGCTTTTATAAATAACAGAATAAAGAAAATTGCAATCACTTACAAGTAAATCAGATTGCCCCATCAGACAATGTTTTGTGTAAGTTCTATCTGTGCAAAAAATTACTCATATTTAGTTACTACTAAATAGCTCATTGTGGAAAACAATAAGCTTTTAATTTTTTTTGCCAAACAAAACAGAATTAGTGCAGATATGTGAGCCATCACGTTGTATTAGTATTAGTGGCTGCAGTGAGCAGCTTTCCTCGACACATATGTTTTAAACGGGGTTGCAGATTTGATACGGCCTCTCAATTCATGCTCAATATTGAGCTTAGATCTGTTTTTTTATTTTGAGAAACGCAACAGCAAGAAAAGACGAGCTCACGGAGCTCACGGCGTCGCGTCAAATCGCGCATGCGTAAGCGTAACCTGTTAACGGCGTACCGTAACTATTTACCCGAAAGTACAGGCATTTGTCCATGTATTTATTAATGACTTAGTTTTATATCCGTGTACTTTGTACTTTTGTAATATGTGAAGCCAGCAGCTCATTGTTGGTAGAAGACACGAGCACCGTGGCTCGTTTCACCTGGAGCAGGAGAGCTGCTCCGGGTTCAGAGAGCTGCTCCGGTGCGAGGAGAACTCCGCTGCTCCTCAGGAGAGCTGCTGTTGCATCTTCACCCTGGGAGCGTTTAAAACGCAGATATAGCGGTCTACTTTTCACGCGACATATTTTTCGACGCTCTCTGTCCGCTGGTGTGTGTGCCAAAATGAAATAGTAACGAGGCTATTTTTAAAATGTAGGGAGTAGAAAGTACAGATATTTGCGTGAAAATGTAAGGAGTAGAAGTAAAAAGTCATCTGAAAAATAAATACTCCAGTAAAGTATAGATACCCAAAATTTCTACTTAAGTAAGGTAACAAAGTATTTATACTTTGTTACTTGACAGCGTCAAGTAACAAAGTATAAATAGTCAAGTTGACACCTCTGGAAAAGGTGGATAAGAAGGTGAAAATTGGATGGCAAGGTGACAATTGCTTTGTCTGGTATGGTGAGGAAAAAACGTGCACAAATTGAAGTAGTTTGAGTTGAATGTTTTCCATCTTTGACAATGTTACACCTAAGGTATCACTTTATTTGCATACACCGATGATGCTGTATCCTGTGAGAAACAATTAAGCTGAGCACAAGTGTCTGCAGAATGTGACATTGTCTTGTAAAGTAGGAATTGTAGCAAATATATTTACTTCCAACTAAATCAAAGCAATTCCCCTCAGTTTTCAACTGTTCCTGTTGAGGTTTTCTAGACTCTGATGCTGCACAAATGTGTGTTATTCGTCAGAAAGGCAGGATTCCATGGCCAGAGGGGAACCCGTCCATCAGTCAAAAGCCTCAACTCGGAACCAAGGGAATTCGCACCGAGGTCTGCAATACAAACACGTGTTTAGCCCTGCAGCTGTGCTGAGAGGAAACTAAACAGAAAATCAAGGAAACTGTAAACAAAGTTGAGCCGATCTGTGTCAAACAAAAACCCGTAGCCTGGGGAAAGACAGCGAAGACCTGTCTTGCTCCACGGCCTTGAGTACAAACACATGAAATGGATTGCCTGCCTCGCCCCATCCACATGTTCCCAGGCTGTTTCCATACAGTAGATTATTACTTAGGGTGCCTGGATGTGATTTTAAGCACGGGCCTCTTCATCCACTGGAACCTAAGAGAGATGTGAAGCCAAACCCACCTGGAGGTGCCTTTGAAAAACATTTTGTTGTGTTTACACAAAAGTTTCCCAGCTTTTCTCATTTTATGGTTCATGTCGGCCAGCAAGCCCCGTTTTATCCACTTTTGCTAAGGTAGCTCGAGGCAACGTCTCGGGCCACTTATTGGAAGCAGCATTGGAAGCACGAGTATAGATCGTCAGAGAACCGGGTAGGATTGCTACCATCTACCATCGAAATCACTTCTCTGTTGCGTCTAGGAGCATGGAGGAGGAATGTGTTTCTTCCTGCGATGCTTTTATCAAGGCAGAGAGGGCCATGAGTTCCACTGCCTCTCTCAGTGCTCTCTGGCAGAGTGGTACAAATCAGCAGTATACACAGCATTAATCAGCGGCCTGAGGGGTCAGCTAAGCATACTTGTCCCCTTACACATCCTTCTGGTGAGTCCTTGAAAACCTAGGCTGCAGCAATCAATCACGGATAATTCCTGTGTGAAGCTCGAACGATAAGCCTACTTTTGGTTGTGTTGAGGAAAGGTAAGTGAGAAAAAAAGTTTGAAACTGAATCTCAGACAGGTTTATTTTGAGCTCCGTCAGCCTCCGCTTCTGCATCAGTACTCATGAAGCGTTTCGGAGCGGGGGCCGAACTAAGGTCAAGGCACAGAGGCTGTCAGAGCTCTGTTCCAACTCCCAGCAAGGCTTTTTTAATTGTCTGACAGTGTAATTAAGCTGCTTGGCTGTAAGTATGACAATGAGGTATAAATTATACAGTGGCAAATCTCACTTAGCTTGTTTTATGTATAATGTATGCATTTTTTCCCTTCACTTTCAAGGTATAATAAGGTCTCGCAGTTGCGATCTAAAACATTCCCCGTTGCCCAGAAAATTCTAACGACGAGCATTGATTGACATCCTTAAAGACTTGAAGTCACACTTTGTGAGAAAAATAGATACTTTCACCACCAAATAGCTTGCTCATTCCCGCCAGAGCAGGACGAGTCATTAATTAAATTCACAGGATATTACAGACCTATTTGAAGAGAGCAGCGGGGAAGCTTCGTACTTTATCTTAAATATTCTGTCTGATTTTATCAGGTTTTCTTTGTCCCCACCTGGCACGATTTGTCCCTTTTTTGATTCTTGATCTTGTGGCCAGATGTTATCACCAGTCTTATCGCAGAATTGCACAGCACTGAAGGACGGGACCCTAAGGACACTGGGCCCGAGCCTCGTGCTAAAAATATGTGGGAGGGCGAGAAGAACGGTTAGTGTTCCAGCATCAAACACAGGGTGGGTGTGTGTGTTTGCATCGGCGACGCAGCTTTTGTGCTTGTTACATGATATTGTTTCTTTTGGGAAGATTACATTTTGCATTTCATCTCGCCATTAAACAACATCTTATCTTTTTCTTTGCAAAAATATACTAAATAATGTATTGATATTCACGCAGCTTTGAAGCCGGAGACCATTAAAAAAGTAACATTATCATCTGTTATCTGTATATTGGGGTCTTTATTCCAGATCTTTTTTTTGTTTTGTTACTGAACCTGTAGCTGCATTTAGCACCAGTATTTCAGTGTTTATGACCTTTGTTGTGCCAGATTGCAGGACTTGAAACAGGGAAAATCAGTATTGATTCATGGTTCTTGTTCTCCCGAGATAAGACCATGGAGACGTTTCCCCTTTTTGCCTTAGTTGTTGTCGGTGGTGGTGGATTTATACAGTTTGAGGAAAGCCTACAACTAAACCGTAAAAACTGCTGTGGGTTCCATTTCCCATTGGAAACCACGCTGGCTCAGCATCCACAACTTGAGCCTAGGCTCCAGTCTCATATCCCGGCACGAGGTCACAGTTTTAAAAGGCATCACAACCCAGCTGCAGCTCTGACTGACAGATGCAAGCTTTCCATCTCCGGGACCAGGGAAGATTGGGAGGGGGAAAAAGCTTCTCAAACAAAAGCTGAGTTGAGTGATCTGAATCTCCCTGCTTTATCCAACACAACTGGATGAGGCTTAGAGGGTTCTGCAACAGTGATGGCTGGATATATCTCTCCTCGTTCCAAGGGTGATGTAGGCGGAGGAAATGGAGACTGTGGTGCTCTGCTGCTTTCAGTCATAAATCAGTGTGACGACCCCCATCTCACCCCTACCCCCCTCACCCCATCAGGCATCTAATGCAGATTCAACATCATACACCCGTGGGCTCTGAATGATGGGCAGAAATCCGCTGCTTTAACCCAAAGCAGTGGATGCGGACAAGAAGCAGGAGGGGGGAGGAGAGAAAAAGACCGTCTCTAGCTGTGATCGTCCATCTGTGAGCGCAGAGAGGAGGCCTGATGAGGCCAACGCTGCTGCTGCTGCTGCTGCTGCTGCAGATGTGCAGATGGCCATGTCTGTGGTCTGATGGCCTCAGCTTAATGCATGCTTACCGAATGCAAGTTTGATGAAGATCAAATGAATGGCGCTCACATGGGCTGGAGAACACAGATCAGCTCACCACAGTGGTGTTGCCAGTGCAGGGGCCTGATGAAAGCTAGGGAATAGGAGGGGGAAGAAAAGAAAATCGCCACATGGCATCCCTACAAAAATAGCTTTCTCTCGCATCATCCTTATTTCCCTGTTCCTTCGCTAGCAGCTGCTTTGATGGATCATTTTGTCTCCCTAATAGCAGCTCCAAATCCCTGGATGCTCTCCATTTATGTTCTGTTGGAGACTATACCAATTTAGCAGAATCCATCTAAAAGATTAGTGCAGGAGTAGAAGAATGAGAAAAGACAGAAGTGGAAGCTTTACCCAAAAGGGAATCAACTTGTACTTTATTTAGACTTCTCTCTGCCTTTAATTTTGTTTAAGTCAATGCTTTGTCAATATTAACTATAGCTGCTGCTTGCCTCTTGATTTTTGACGGAGCCCAGTATAAATGATGCAGTCCTTCAAGCTTGCAGAGGCCTTTCAATCATGCATGAGTGGTGGATAAGTGATGGAAGCTGCTGTGGCCCACCACTCTCTTTTCCTCCCTGTCTGGTTTCCATTTTAACTGGGGGAAAAGGATGAGAGAGATTTTCTATCATACCCACCGCTTCATCACAAATATCAAGAGCGGAAAAGAAAGCGAGTGATGTTTTGCACGGTAGCCTCTGCCAACCACAGTAGATATGTTTACAGTCTCGGAGAAACATCAGCCAGAGCGGATCATGTGCAATAACAGTCTGTCAATCAGCCGTGCATGGCCAACTCTTTGTTTAAGGTTTGTGTAGCACATTAATAAAAAGCTCAGGACATGTGTGATCACACTGTCTCGTCATGACAGTTCAACATAAATAACAACCTCATTAGACATTTCTCACAACATTCATTGCTCATTAAGTATGCGCATCAGATTTCCAATCAAAATTACAAGAATGTGTAATTTTGATTCTTCTGGACTGTCAACATGTCAACAACTAAAAGACACCTGTGTGTAAGCTGTAAAAAATAGTAGATACCCATGCAAACAGCATCCTTAACACATTTAAAATGATTTAACATTCTGAGAGATTCACTGAAGACATTGGGGACATTGTTTGAGACACAAACATCAGTGCAAAATCAGTGCTTTGCAATAAAACAATCTAAAAAATGTTCCCCATAAAATATTCCACAATAAGCATGATAGATTTAATTTTTTAAAGATTTTATTCCTTATTTGACATTACAGCTGAACATTGGAAAAAGGCTAGAGAGAGAAGGGCGAACAGAGTTCAGAATCAAACCCCCGGCACTGCGGTGAGCACCCAACTCTGTATGATAAACATCTTGGCGCAGCGTCTCCAAACATGGCGGCTACATTAGCTTGGAAAATAGCGACATGGCATGGGGCATGACATTTAATGGATTTAATGTTTATCAAATCACAAATGAGATACAAATCATTCCCCGCCGCTGGAGGACTACTTTCCTAGGAGAGCAGGGAGTCAGAGAAAATAAAATGGAATTATCAAGCTAACACTAGCTAGCTATCTAGCCGCTAAACGAGTAAAATTAAACATCTTAAGTTTCATTTACTCGCTTATGTCTTAGCATCGGAAAGCACATTACTATGGCCAGATAATCATTAACACTCACTTACCAGCTTTTGTAATGTGCTGATAGCTTAATGTTATTACACAGAAAGGAGAGAGAGGCTGTGTGATTGTAATGCCTCTCGGTGGTTATGGGGAAAAAAAAGAAAACGCTGTGGGGAGGGCAGGTGTGACAGAGGGTGTTAACATTATTTTATTTCGTGACGCAGACTAGTCCCAAATCATCGACTTTTATCTCAGAATTGGCCTTGCAAGATTAGAGCTCATTTAAAACTGCATCAACCAATGGGGCCCGATCGGATCCCGGTCTGGGCAGTCCTTCTGTGTGGAGTTTGCATGTTCTCCCCATGGCAGCGTGGGTTCTCTCCGGGTTCTCCGGCTTCCTCCCACAGTCCAAAGACATGCAGTTTAGATTAATTGGACTCTAAATTGCCCGTAGGTGTGAATGTGAGCGTGAATGGTTGTCTGTCTACATGTGCCGTGCGATAGACTGGCGACCTGTCCAGGGTGTACCCTGCCTTAGTGCCTTCGCCGGGTCAGCTGGGATCAGCTCCAGTGCCCTGCGGACCTAAATAGGATTGGCGGTTTGGATAATGGAAACAAATGGATTTGTTAAGAAATGTCAATATTAACACCAGCATTGATGTGTTTTCATCACGGTTCAGTCATATATCTTTTTTGTTTACAGCTTAAAAAAACAAGTTGCAGTTCCTCTTTGAACAGAAACATACAACCGTTCACCTTCGGAATTCAAGTTGCTCTCTTTCACCAGCCTAAGATTAGTTGGGTTGTTAATTCATTGTAAAACACATTTATATAAGACAAAATAAAACTACCAAACCAGTGAGTCTTTACACTGTCCCAACAATTACCGACTCTGGTTTAGTTCATAGAATAACCAGTGAAAATATGCAGTGTGTGGCTGTCCTTCCTCTCTGGCTTTAGATTTAGTTCCACAAAGCCAGATCTATCTGCGCACGTTGTGTCAGCTCTGTGCCAGCTGCCCGCTGATCAGCGTGTTTCCCTTGTGGGAAAGATTGGTCTTTTCAATTAACTTTTTAATTCACATGGATGCTGCTCTGTGGTAGGTATTTATAATCAAGTCAACTTGTCTATGCAGAATCTCTTTGCACTTAGAATATTTTAATAACACCTGGTGCAGAAGCGCAAAAGGCTTCTTTTATCTTCTTTTTTTTTTCTTCGCACCATCAGTGAAAACAGCTTTGGGTGTTGAAGAACATCACACCTTGGCTGTGTGGGTGGGTGGAGACACGGGACATTGTCGGGCCTCTCAGATGAAGCATGTTGTGTGGGACACCACACTGTCACATTATAATATGGACAAGAAAGGAAATGACAGGACAGCATCAGCAGGGAAATCACTTATGCAAGGGAACATCTTGTACAACGCCAGGAAAATTGATGGCATTAGTCCCCAATGGACCAAAATTGCGAGAACGAGGAGGCAGAACCCATCTTCGTCTGTCGAGGGATTGTATTCCAACTTTACTGCAGGGTTTAATTTGCGTTGGATCCAGCCGTAACAGGATCCGGGACCTCTCGGTTGTGCCCGTGTTCCCTTATCTATTTATGCAAAAGCAGTACCTTGTGTGCGTTTGTAGGTGTGGGGCTGTCCATAACACTGAACCAGAGCGGAGGGGATCGGTAGACAGGCGGAACACGTCACGCCTCTTGACGTTTCTTGAGCTTGCTTGCTTTTCGTGGTTGTAAATAGAAATGTTGGCCCTAATTCCAACCCACCTCCCTTGTAGCAATTAATAAATGCAAATGAATGTGTTTGTGATGACAGTTTTGTTTAGTTTTCACAGCTTGTACCTACAATTTTTCAAATTGCCTCCAGGCACTGTGAATTTTTGATGCATGCCTTTACTTCTTCTTTCCCACTGACCGCTGGCACAGCAGCCTCTGTGAGCGCGGGGACCTCCTGATGTACGAAAGGAGCACTGGTCTACTGTAAACACACCAACAGGTACTGGTAATACAACACATAATCCGTTCTATCTGCTTGCCTTGCACATGATCCACAATCTCAGTATTAGAATAAGTGTGCAGCTCTTTAATTATCATACTATTCCTATTAGAGGGAGATTTGAGTACTTTGTGTGTCTTTGAGACAGCAAAGCTGTAAATAATTTTTTTTCACTTGCACTGTTTCATAATCATTGTACCCTGTGGTTAGACAGAGCGATGGTTTATAAAAAAACTGTTTTTCTGAATATTCAAGAAGTGTTCCCTGTCAACCACTCTCGTCAAATTACCTCCTCCAGAGGGACCCAAGGAAACATTAGGTGTAAATTATTCATTTCATGTTGTCTTTTAAATCTCAGATTTGTGACAAAAATTAAGTATTTCATTTTTTCATATGGCAGATAGTATATAGTATATAGTATATATATATATATATATATATATATATATATATATATATATATATATATATGATAATAATTGACATGTTTAATATCTGCCATGTATTTAGTGATGGGAGATATAGGATTGTGTCACTCATAAGTGAAGTTCCTTCTCACCTACTAGTTATATCTGGCCATGCAGGTAGTTTGGTTTAAGTGCCTAGGTTTGAGGTATCCAATAATTCAGCTTCCAAATACAAAGCTCTGAACATGGTGTTCAAAAGAAATAAAAGAACAGCAATGTGTCCTTCCAGAAACAATGCTCTGGGCAATTCCGTGGACCATTTCTTCTTTAGAAAAAAAAGGTTTCCAATAAAACCTGTTCACAACAAAGTCTGCGGATTATCCAGAGAAATCATGACCGTATTTCTGCAAATAGTTGAGTTTTTCAAATGGCATTTTTGATGCTTTAAGCACCACAAACAACCATAACCACCGTCCCCCCATTCCCCATTCTTACTGGGGTAACAGCTTAAATCTCAAAGGTCTATGTGTAAACCTCTGCACATAAAATAAAAAAAACTTTACACACTGCCACACACATATGGAAAACAGATATACTGTATGTTTATAATCTGGATAAAAGTATCCTTTGAAATAGCATCAAACAGGAACTTTGGATAAATAGCATCAATGACACAAAGTTGTCTTCCTGAGGGTTTCCAGGAATACAAATGCAAAACAAAAGCCAAGCCTAATTTAGATGTCCTCTCAGGACAACGACACAAACAAAGCAGGACGTGAAGGTCACCGGGCCAAATCCTGGGCTTGAAGTCCCAGGTCCTTTCCTGCAATGAGTGACTGCATTCTTTACTCCCACAATTTCCTCCAAATTAAGCCTTCACCTTGGTAACGCAACTAAACTGCCAAAAGTTGAGGGGATTGTGGGACGCAGCAGTACAGAGTAATTAAGGTCAACTTAAGAGGTCAGCATGCCATTTTCAGAGCAAAGTTCCTGTTACCTTTGGCAAACAATTACTTGTCCCTTGGCTACCAATCAAAGTAGTTTTGAGCCCCTTTGCTTCCGTCAAAAGTAGTCGAAGCTCACTCAGTGTTAAGCCCCAAGAATTGAATTAGTACTCGGGGGCTTGTGATATTGACACATCTGTCCCATTTCCCCCTGGACAACGACTTCCTGTTCTTTACAGGTCTCTCTGAGACCAAGATTCTCCGGACCCCCTTTTGAAATTGGCAAGATATAAAGACTAAGCATGTTTTCCACTGGCCCTTAGTTTTTAAGTGGTCCCGTGGGACAGTGACAATACATCTGTGGTCGCAGTTATTACAAAGCTTGAGAGTGGATTTTAGAAAATGACAATGGGAACGTGGCAATAGTAGAGATTTCATCACCTGTTGACTTATTTGAGTGTGAAATACACTCTCCTGTCTAACAACATGGAGCGAGGGGGCGCTTGTGCAATATGGTAGCGGGGCAAATTCTTGTATATAATCCACGGCGATATGTCAACAGGATGTTAGTGTTGTTTTTCTTTTGTGCAGTGGCCCCCTGGTAAATTTAGTCAGTGACAGATTAAATGCGCTTCAAACTGTCACTTCTGTCGTGACGTAAACGAGTAGTTGCCACATATTAAACTCCGATGAGCCCTCAGCGTGCTGGTCGGTTTGAGTAATTTATTAGACCTGAACTCTAGTAACACACCCAGCATGTCATAGCTCTTCGACTGTACATCGCTTTATTAAACATCCACTAAAATATTCACATGAGTTTTCTGAAGCCCCTAGATTTAATATTCGATGAGACATCCGTGCTCTGGTTGGTTTGAATATTGTGACAGACCCAAAGGAAGAGAGAGACACGTAGAGCATGACATTGCTGCGATACTTTATTAAAAATTGGCTGATTGTAAGTATGTAAATACGTATTATCAAGCAAGGCCCCATATTTCCAAAGCTAATATTAGTCTTTCATTCCACTTAATCATGTTTTGTATTGTCAATTTTGCTTATTTAGAATCTGTGGCTTGTTTGCACTTGTGGTAATGCTGAGCTCAGACACTTGACCACACTTCTGTTACATTTCAGGCACTTTGTGGATTAATTTGATTGTGACCTCTGATTACTTGAGTGTGATTTGAAATAAGGGTAGCGGGTCGGCAAGAGAAGCGAGATGAATAAAAAACACACCCTTCATAGAAGGAAACAAGCTTTCAATGTATGACCAAACCTTCTAATTTTCCGCTTCATTAAGAGCTCCAGTGCTGGTGCTGTGAGCCCAAGGCCAGTGGCCGCTTTAGGCAGAGCCAGACCCTTTAATAGCCTGTTTACAACCAGACTCGTGTAACGTAGGGAGCAAATGGAAGGACTGAGCTTGTTAAGAATTTAATCGCTGCATTGACTGATTTAAGGATTTGCAAACTCACAAAGGTCATATTTGTTACGTTCTTCACTGGGCAAGACTTAAAGCCACATTCACTGAGGTTTATGATCCACACTGATAATTTTCAGGGATGGCTGATTATAACGACGCATAATTGGAAACTGCTTCCCTCCTTTGTGGCCACTCGATAGGTCAGAAATTAGTGTTCAGTACAGCAAACAAAGACAAGAGTGGTGCCAATGTTTTACATTACTGTCAAAACCAATTAATATGTACGTAAAAATGAAAAGGCATACAAACACGCGACACATGTTCGTGATAACTTCAATTTATCACGGTCGAGATATTTCTTATTGCAGATTTATAGAACCAAGCACAGCCGAAAGAGACCCACAATAGCAGCTGATGGTGATGCGCTGTCTTTACAGCATTTCTAGGCATTTTTTAGTGGAGTGGAGCTATGAATAATGCAGCTGCAATACTAACTTATTGCTTTTCATCTCACCGGGGGTGCGTTAAGGAGAAAGGAGGAGAGCTTGCTTTCTTTATTAAGATTAAATGATGTAATCCCTGACGTGTGACTCTGTAGGAATGTATTTGCACTCCTGACATTGATGGCGGGCGGATCGAGACCGTACTATCTGCCATATTAGTTCTCGCACGCCATTGCTGGTGTTGTTTATGCAACATCCCAGAACCCTCATAATGATCATTTAAATCACATTTCACTCTCTCCTGTCTTGACCAACTTTAAGAAATCTGTAGCCTGTGTGACAAAAGAGAATAACACCTCTTATAGCTCAATGTGAAGGGGGAATACAGCTCTTCAGCCTCTCCCCTCTACAACAAATCGAACCGCAACCTGTTACCCTCTTGTAGCCACCTACAAGTCACTGGTGAAACAACAGGATGTCCCTCCAGGAATATTTCCATGTTACAGACTGGGAAATGTTCCAGGAGGACTACAGGGATTGCCAACGAGATCAAATGCCTTCTGAACAGGAAGAAGAGGGCTTTCAAGGCAAAGGATCGTGAGGAACTGCAGCAGTCCAAAAGGAGTGAAAGAGGAAACAGAGGGAGGCCAAAGACAACTACAGGGAGAAGAGTGTCGGCCAAAATGGCACAGAACGGTACAGAGGACATGTGGAATGGGATAAAGAGAATCACTGCAGCAAAACTCTGGCCCCAGATTAAAGGGGGACGGAGAATTTGCTGGTAAACTGAATCTTTTCTCCAATAGTCATGACACAACCCCCACCCACATGTGATGAGACAGTGATATAGGGCCCCGTTCAGATCTGGCATTGACATGTGACTTGGGTGTTGCAACACAAGTAGACAGCTCTAAGTACTTCAGTTCACACCTGGCATTACGATGCATCTCTAGTGATCACTTACGATCAGACCTCACTTCCCCGCTCTACACATGGAATATTTCAGTTTGCAAGGACCAAATGTCTTGTGGTTTTGAACCAGTTTTTGTTTTGTTTTAGCTCAATCGACAGAGCTGTGAAACATAGAATCTTGTGTTTATCAAAGATGTTCTCTTAAGTTCCTTGGAAATACGTCATGGAGCCTAAAAAAAGAGTCAAATAAGACCAAAACGACCAATAGTCAACTAATCAACTAAGAGGGAAAGGCTCTAAATTACAATTTCATGGTTATTCCTCCACAGCTTATTGTGGAACTGCTGTGGCAAATTACAAGCAATTTGTCTTCTTTGCTAACACTGAAAAACTTCCACACCGACGTCATTTAATGGGAACCGTCAGCTGATTGATGGTAAATCCCTATTGTATAAACCGCTTATTTTATATCTTCTTCTTTTTTATTATTTTAAACTTTTTTATATATCTTATTTCTGTCTGTGTGTTGCTGCTGAAACACCTGAATTTCCCCTTTGGTGTTAAATAAAATTGTATCTTATCTTATCTTGTCTTATACTATGGCTTTATAGTAAAAAAAAAGAAAAGACATTTGAACTAAAGTAATGAATTAGGATCTTGTCAGTTAGTTTTCCTTTGAAGGAAAAGACCTATAGTTCAGATTGTGGAAGAATTAAAAACAAAAGAAGAACATTTCTGGCAAATTGAGGTAGCGTTGCATACATCATGTGTCACTGATTTCTTCAAACCGGCTTCCTTATCTCGTCCTCTTTTTTGTATTCTGCAAAAAGGAACAAAGATGGTGACAATAAGATTCAAGAGTAGCCTGTGTTTTACCACCTTAGTGACTTCTGACAGCTCTTTCTTTCTCCCTCTGCCTTCTTTTTTTTTCTCACTTTCAGCTCGGCTCTGTCAGACCATGTAAAACATGCAAGGTTACACGATGTCTGGACAAGGACTAAGGGCATACAAAGTCAATGGACCTTGACTGAAACAAGTGTGAAGTTGCAGCAGCATGGAAAAAACTAGAGCTGCCTAGTGTGGCCAGGGCTGCCGCCACTGTGATGTGAATTTATGTCCGGCGAATGTGTGGGACAAAGGTGGAGGACCCACCGCGCATAAATGCCATCTGACATCAGATCTCACCCAGGGCACAATGTGACTAGTGGAGGTGTTTGAAGGGTGGGCACACATGCTGCATTACCATACAAGCAACTTCATCTCATTATTTGTAATGTCTGTCCTTTTCTTTTTCATCAACCTTTGTATCCTGAATTAAAAAGGCCAGCTACAACTATAGCTCTCAGATGACCTGGAAGGAGGACAGGTCATCTACAAAGGCATGCTTGTGGCCTTTTTGTGTTATGCAGGATCTTGCTCGTTTTGTTTGCTTCCGACTGGCTGCATGCCTCCGCCAACGTAATTCGGCATTGAAAGTCCTTCCAAGTCACTGGTTATGACAGGCTTTCCCCGGGCTCTTTCTGCTGCCCGGGGGTGACCCTAATACCCTTTCATACCACCATGTGGAACTGAGGGCACGCGGCTAGGGCAAGCGGGTTGGGAGCTGGTGGCAATTCTTGATTATAGAAGGAGTTCGTGACAGGGATTGAAGGGATGAAGCATGACAAGAAAAGAAAAAGTATCAATTTGGGGTTAAAGCTTGGAGGAAAATTTGATTTGGGGAACATACAGGAGAGTTTACCGAGTAGCAATGTATGAAATGTTCTTTGAAAATAGAAATAATGGAATTGTCAAAGAAATGATGATGCATTATAAACTAGCAAGGGGTTGAAGCAGCACTGCAAAGATATGAAGCAGATGCACCCGTGGCCTTTGAACCTATCATCAGTCAGACCAGCGCTCTGACTCTCTGTCTGTCCGCCTTCTGCCGGCTCCCCGTGGAGCCCAAGAGGAAAGAAATCCTGACCTCCCCGAGCTGGCTCGCCTTCCGATGGCCGACTGTCAACATCCCCATGCACAGCAGCATTGCCATCTGGAGCATCCTCAATCCGTATCTGTTTTTTTGGTTTTCTCTTTCTTTGTTCACACACATACTGTCTCCTCCTTTGTCACGCAAACACATAAATACATGCGCAGTGGTAGAAACAATACAGCGAATACTCAGTCTAAACACCAACGGACAGCAGGTTTTCACTGATGCACACCCAAACAACTGCAAGGCAGACTCATATGGTTTTGTGTCTGTGCACAGGGCAGTACATATTAATAATGAATATTTATTCTATTTGGTAGTCTTTTCATGTGCTCAAATAGATAATCAGGCAGTGGAATCCTGTATGCTGTAGTTGGCTGGGAGGACAACAGCCTTTTACAGGTCAACAAACATTTATTTTGGTTTTAGTTGTTTCAAGAAAATAAAAGTGCATATAAATAAAGCACAACCCTTCTCCTGTCTCTTAAAGGACATTGCTATGCATTTATACTAACACAGTAAAGGTCAGTGTCGCTGCTTTTCATAATTCCCACATCTCTCCGCCGTGACTCACTTGCGTTAAGTAGATTTTGACATGCTTTCATGCTGTTGGGCATTTGCATTCAGCCCAAGGTGAATCCCTGTCTTTGTCATGTTTTGACATTTAATTTAGTGTTCAGGATTGTCTCATTATGTTTACTTTGTCTAATAAAGTGACATTGCCATAGCTCTGAAAAAGATTCAATGCATAATACCTTCCACACCCGATTGACAGCTAGAAACCCATATTACAGCCGTGTTTAATCCACTTGTCCTCACACATTGGTTGCTTCATACAGCTTGCTGCATTGTATATTGACTACGTGATTGAAAATCCAATAATTGACAATCCCTCAGTGTCTGATCCAATGTTCAACTAGGAACAATCACATTAAGCCTGCAATGGCTGCATGACTAGTATGCTAGCTATTGTTGTGCTGGGATTTCATCAGGATTCAATAGCCGGCATCTCCAGCGGGTGAGCGATGGCGGGACGCGACAGGAGGGACAAGTGGAGGAAAGAATAATTACTGGGCCTATTTCCTCCCCAAGTCATTCATGCACCAGCAGGCCCAACAAAAAGGTATCTCCCCCTGCATTGTTATTATGAAATGAAAAATGGGCAGCGGATCAGTACAGTGACAGACCGTTTGGTGTATTTACCTGTCATTTGTCTCCTTTTGGACAGGAGTGGACACTGTGCAGTTTGAGGCGGTTTGCGCCCACTGATGATATCAGTTTCTGAGCTCCCGCTTTGTGTTGTAGATGGATGTGCTGCGCTGCGCGGTGCGGTGCTGGGTGTAATCTAGCCACATGCTGGTTGTCAGACACAGAGAGGAACACTGTGTATTTCAGATGTAATATGTTTGAAAGCAGGGCCTAATTAAAAAGCGAACAGGCAGCACTTGGCAAGCATTGATTGTTTGTGTACCTGCACATTGAGGATAAGGATGAGACCATTCAACTGAAAGGATACTCTGTATTAATCAGTAGCTTGAAGCAAACACCACATTTGAACATGAAAATGAATTGGCATTATATTGTCACTTTTTTTCCTGCTCTTATGTCACGGGACCAGGTGGAACCTTGGTTTGCTGATATTGGCTGTAAATAATGATTCAATCTTTGGAAGGAAGGTACACTGAGCATGCACATCAATACACATCAGCGACATCCAGACTCCTTTATTAGCCGTACAAAAATAGTTAAGATAAGCCATTTCCAATTTTTCTTTTTACTGGAACCATTTGCAACAGCTGTCAGGCTTATGAGGACTAATGGAGGTGTCATGCAGGGTTTATTCATAAGCTTAGAATTATGTGATTCTATCTACATTCAGGAATGGTCTGAGTTATTGAGCTTAAATGTTTTCAACATCCATTAAGTGAAATAGCTATTACACACAAACATAATAATAATTGCTTTCATGAATTCAAGTAACACCACAGTGAAATTAAATGGTTGGTTGAGTGAGACCGAAATTCCTAAAACACTGAATCTCCTTAAACTTTTATGCAGTAAAATGAACAGCACGAATATCAGAACAGATGATCTGATTGCTGTCAATACTCTTTACTGGGGGAAAGGCGAGATAATCTTTTTCATCTTTTGTCAATTTCACAATATGTACTGTCTCCATCGGCCTTTGTACATTTACAAAAATATACTAAAATGCATTTAATTTGGTATATATGACAGTTTAAAACTCTTCACATTAAAAGTAGCTCCACTTTGGTTACCCACTGAGAGAGATCCTTTGAGAAGAAAAACATTTTGCCAGAGAGACAGTGATGTGTAAAATACGCCGCAATGTAAATCAGTCAAAACCTTTGCATCAGTCAAACCTTTGCATCAGAAAAAAAATGTATTCGGCGAAATTATCATGCAAACAAGATATGTTCAAATGAAATCTTATAATCTTGTTTATGAGTGTTTTGTTGAATTGTTTTGGACATTCTTCATTCCCATGCATCCTTCTCAGAGTTATCACAATGACCGCCAGCACGAACTACACCGCAACGTTGAAAGAGGTCGTGCCACGATTTTTCTTAATTAAAGCAAATATTTGAGAAAAAGAATATACAATCAAGTGTGTATATGTGTATGTATACGCAATCTTGTCTTTGGAAATCTCAGAAGTAAGTGAACAACTTTATAGATTAATTTAAACATAGATATTTTGAGTCTAATTTGAGCAGAATTTAAGTGGTTTTCTTTTTCTCCCTCGAGGGGAGAGATGATCTCTGCATACACAATAACCTGTCTGCAAAAAGGTTTGCTGTCAGAAGTAAATCCAGAGCGATCAATCTCTGGTTACACTCACAACGACACGATGCAATGCTGAAAATGATAGTTCTATATGCACTCGCAGGAAAGTCAATTTACTCCAGCAATTTGCAGAAGCAGATCATATCAGTCAAACAACATGGTGTTGACTTTGATGGCACCAATCGCAGCAGCACAGCGACACGTGCAACAAACTCACTCCTACAAACTCTGTTGTTGGTGCTTTCCGGCTTTCCTTTGTCCTCTCTCCCCTTTACCTCGTCTGTCAATACGCTCTGCACACGCATCACCGGCATGCTCGCCGACACTCAGCCTCGAGGAAAAAACACGATCATAAAAAAATAAATACATAATACCGATGGCAGTGGAGCAGGTGGGAGTGGTAGCAGTGTGAGCCTTCAGCCTGACTCAGCCTGACTCATACTTCTGCCCACCGACTGAATGCATTTACTCAAAAACCGCTGGAGACTTTATGGATTTCAGGCATTGATTTTCTTATTTTTAAACTTGATGAACTGTAAAGAAAATAAAAAGAAGAGATAATTCCCCTCATCTAGTGGGTTGCTTTTCCTTCGTTGCTGACATTAATCAGTTAGTTTGCCATGCATAATTGAACGCTTTATGATTTCATTAATGGACAAGGTGGGTTCACAGAATGCTGTACTCATGTAATCCAGTAAATGCCCTGACGGCCACTAATACTTTCTAAACACACACACAAGCTCAAGTGGACACAAGTGGATTTGCACTATAATTATGCCATCAACTGCAACAGTGGATACAAATGTGGAAAGGTAAAGCATGTTTTATGTGTCTTTGTGGAGCATTTGTATATGTTTTATTAATCTATTTGCTTGTATAACTTTTGATTCAGACTCCCTCATGAAATTAAGCACAACCAACAGATAAAACAAACGCAACTAAAACTCAATCTTACCTAAAAGTGAATTTCGTAGCTGGTCGATAGCGATCGATGATACCATATGATCTTCAACAGGAGATGGAAATTCGTTATGGAATTTCTGATGTTTCATTTTATTATTTAAAACATACTTAAAAGTTGAGACCAAAAAGTACGAGTGAGAGTTGTAATACATTAGCATATTTTTGTTAGCAGTTAATTTTCTAGCGGTTAGCTGAACATGTTATTATTGTAATACATTTGAAAGCAGAATTGAGGGATTCACACTTTTCAAGTGAGTGTGTAGGAAGCAAGAAGTAAACATGATTATTACAGATGTTAGACTGAACTGCCGTTCACTGTGTGACATCCTGCTGTGTGTTTAGTGCCATTAGCTCGGTAAGCTGTATTCGCCAAGTTAGCTATTAGTGCAAATGTACAACCAGCCATCGCCAGCCCAACAACCGCAAATCGTTGATATATTTCTGCAGATGTGTGTGTGTGTGTGTGTGTGTGTATTTGCATGCAGCAAGCTTTTTTAACTAAAAAAATGTCAAGAAAGAAAATATTCGTACACTTATTCTCCTTATTAAATAAAAACAAATCAACCATAAAACGTCTCCAAACTAAGACTAGCCTAATTGCCCATTGCAGGAAATCATCGTAAAACTCACAGAATTCAAACTCTATCGGGGGAGACGGGACCCTCGACCCACCAAGCAGTTTGCACACTGGAGAGGAACCTCCCACACTGAGCAAGTTGAATACTTTGGGAAGTCACAGAGACATTAATGATCATTATTAAACTGTGGCGCGCCTACCTAGATTGTAGGGAGTGAGGGAGGGACAAACCGAGGGAGGAAGAGAAGGAAGGACGGAAAATCTATAAAACAAGAAGAGTAGATTGTTTTTCATTTAACTGTCTGGAAGAGCTCAGTAACAACATTTTCAAATCATATTTTAGGTTTTTTTTTGTCAGATGATATTAACTTATTGTATTACATAGCAAATGACATCGTCTAATATTGATCTGAGGTCTCGTGGGCGGTATACCTGTCTCATCTTCCTCACCGGTGACAAACACACACACAAGGACGAGGGAGATCTGACACCCAAATAACTCCCACACTGTTAATGCTGTCCATCTTAAGATATGGTGCCTGTCATTGCCAATAGAGTGGAAATTGGTAGAATCATGTTTGTGGAGTATCACTTAAAATGTTGTAATACAGTGATATAATACAGTCACTGCAAACCTACCCCTCAAAACACCGTTATATTAACTCTCCTATCGGCCAGTAGGTCCTTGAATTGAAGCAAAATCATATTTTGCCAGACTTTGTAATATCAGCAAATATTGCATCGTTGTCCAAAAAATGTATACAATACTGTATTGTGATGAAACTTATGATTTACACCCCAAACTGTAGGCATTGGCACGCACATCCTGTGATGTGACTATGCTGAAAGGATATGTCCTGCAGCCCTAACAGAGATGCACATGCACACACATGTACACACACTGCTGAAAACACAATCTCCTGGCAGAGAAGACAATACCGCTTTAGTCATAATAGAGTATTTGTTAAGCTTACATTTTGTGCATTGTGAAGGAACCGTGTAGAATAATTGTATCTCTACTATTGTCAGACGTCTTATTGAATAAACCAACTGTTTGTATCTCTGAACATTTTATCTAGGCAAGTTTTTTTCCCTCTGAAGTTAGTCTCTGTGAATATCTTGTCGTGGCCTCAGCTATTCCTAATTATTGTATTCTGAACTGTGCAGCATAGAGAGCCACAGGTTCACGTCTGGTGTTTATGCAGGGACTTCTAAATGATTTTGTTCTGCTTGGCTGCACACTTTAATGATAGTGTAAATGCTTTTGGAATGGTGGAATCAGCTGAGTTGGGCGGATTAGCACTTCCTTTTGCCACAGCCTTGATGTTTAATTACCACCAAGTTTTGTTGTTTTCTTATTCATCTGTTACTTTTTTCTTTTTCAACTTTTCGACAGCTCACATTTAGCTCAGGGCCTGAGTAATTGGTGTGTTTGGGAGGGGTGAAGGGAAGCGAGAAGGGCTGTGTGGCTTCTGTCTGCCAGACTTCTCGAAGATGTGTAAAGGTTGGGTCAGCAATCGTTTTATAACTGCACCACTTTCCACACAGACACCTCTGCAAACCCAGCAGAACAGATATTTATATTCAGCTTTTAAATTTCTCTATCTCCTCGTCTCTGCTCCCTAACCCCCACTGCCGTCTTACCCAGCATGCATCCTTTTTCCACTCTCCCAACACACATACACACACGCAAACTCTCCTTTTCTCCTGCAACATCAGGTTCTGTATTATCATCACACCCAGCCGGTGGAGTATGTTTAGGCCATTGGTTGGCTTTGACCTTATATTTAGCATTTAAATCAGGCCAGGGTTGACTGTGATCTCATTATCAGGCCACCTGACTGGTTTTGATGTAAAGGCTGGGCATTAATAAGGATCCCTCAAGGGCTGAGGGAGGGAAAGATGAGGCTTGTCCTGCAGCCCAGGTAATTTACTGCTGCAGAACAAGATGGAGAGACTGTGTTATTATAGACTTGATCGCTTGGCAGGCAGGCTCGTAATTGATCTGTGCTCAGCAGAAGTGCTCAGTGGTGATGGAGGGTGCGGTTGTGGAGGAAGAATTCGATGCACAATGTAATACATATTGTATAACAGTGAGACAGATCCATAGTTTGAAAACCGAGAGGACAGGCAGAAGAGGGTTAGACAAGTGAATATTGATTACATTTTTTACAAGGCTACTTCTTGTGACATGTATTTGATGTGATATGAGAGAGAAGGTTTTTAAAGTTTGGCATATGCCTATAACTGCTCATCCAAAGGATAACTCTGATGAATTAATTGAATTCAAGTCATTTGGAAGAAATAAAGGAAAGAGCTCAACGCAGTGCTGGAATAAAGTTGGTCGAAAAGAACTAGAAAAGGGCTTGTCTTCAGCAATCGTCTCTCCCCTTTTCTTCAAATCTCAAAGGTCATAAGGAGACGGACATCATATATTGATTGGAAATCCTCCCTCACTCTTATCACCGAGAGTGGTGACGCTCTACTTTACTGTTAGATGTTACAAGTCACGATAAAACATGAAATGGCAAAATATACTTCAAAATAACTATATTATTGGCAATAAAATGCCATTATGTCCTTTTCATTAAAACCTTAAGCTCTCAATAGTCATTTAAAAGCTGGGTTCGTTTTTTTGATGGCTGTTAGTACACGTGTTCAGGCCCTCGTCTGTGAAATACAATCCAGGTCACCTCTGTCTCAGTGACAATTTTGATTAGACATGAACACAAAGTAATTCAGTCGAAGAGACAGATAACAAACAAAAATAGCATAATACACATGGCCACAAATATTTCCATGTCCCTTTTTCTTGAACCGCTGTGCCTGATGCAACACCATCCTCTATTTTTGTCATTTTCATCAGGAAAATGCAAAATGAACTCATTCAAAACAACATCTACTCCATCACTCACCACACCAATGGTGATACGTCCCACTCAACAAAAACCTAGATGAGTACAAATCCTGAAGGGCTCTCTATAAAATTGCATTTCCTTGCCGCAGCGCCTCTCATGCGCAATGTAATGTCTTTTGCTTGGTGCATTTGAAGCATTATCTTTACAAGAGATGAAGGAAGCAAATTAATTCTCCCTCAACGTTTGCCAAAACATTGTTTATCGTCGTCAGTGAAGAAGGCAGAAGTCTCCATAGTCTGCAGTTGATATCAAAGTGGTGGCAAAGCCTGAGAGTGCAAATCTGGCCAGACAGTCCTTTCTCTCAGCATCTGCAACAAGGCACTATTGATTGTTGTGCTCGAGGGAGTCAAACCTGCAACAAATAGAACATCTTCTAGAGGCTCATCTGAGCTAGTCTAAATAATGTCGCTTTCTTCATCATGGCTGCTTACAGCTGGGTCCTTCGGGGAGCCCAGAATCAATCGGCACTGTGGAGGCCTGCCTATTATCTGCCAATAGAGGGTCCAATAGTTATTTCTGGTGCAGTGGAATACAATGAAGTAATTTAATATCGAGGGGGGGAGATGGGTGTAAAGGAAACACAGTTTGTGATGATGGAAGTGATGCTCAACCAAATCAGAATAAAGTTAGACTTTGAAGTCTGCAAGCTGTTGGCACCCTGCTGCAATGTGGAACACTTCCTGCGTGAATCACTGCATTTGGAAAGAATAAGTAGCAGCAACAGCATTTAGAGTTAGCCGTGATATGGCAGCAATGTCACTTTGTGTTTGTCAGCACAGTTGAAAATGTTTTTGGAAATAAACAGAGATGTCTTTTCCCATCAAGTAAATTCAATCTCACCCCCCATTAAAAAAAACACACACCATCCGCTCTTCCGTCTTCTTGGTCCACTGGTCTTGCTGAATGTCTGGCGAGGGTGCAAGGAAGGGTGACATCTAGGTCAGAATGAGTGACTCAGACCTATCGCAGGAACACAGGGACTTTTGGGAGTAGGAGGTGAAAATACTCTCTTGGAGGCACAACCACAGACACGCAGAGCCTCCACCGCCATTTTTGGTCCTTTTCTGAACATTAGGCACGAGTGTTCTGTGACTAAGGATGCGACAGAGCAAGGGCACAATGCTGTAATGTCGACACTCTGCTCTGAATCCATTAGCTTTAGACTGTAAAAGGATCGCAGGCTGATGCGGAGCAAACATAACTCCAATTTATTTAATCTGTATATTTATAGAAAAAGGCCGATTGCTTTTTACGGCTACAAATCCAAACCCCACGGCTTTCCATTATTGTCCGTGTTGACTTCATTTGCCAATGGACCTCACAAGTTACTGTGAGGTCCACTGTGAGGTCCATAGTTATGAGAACAATATTTTGTGTGGCAGGAATTCATTAGCTGCTTTAGATTAGATGCCTTTATTGTGTTCATCAGCTTTCCCTTTTCAGATTGATTATGCTATGACACTGTCCATTAAAGCCCGATTAGCCTCCATTATGCCAGCCTGTTTTCCTCGGCGACAATAACACTCAACCAGAATGCAGTCGGAAAGAAGCACAGGATACAAGCGCCGTCTGACAGTTACAGGATTGTTCATCGTTAGCTGACATTGTCTACGAGACACGGGGATATGTCATTCGCTATAGGGCCGCGGCTCGCCGTTCCAAAGCCGGATGGCTTTACACGACAGAGGACATTTCTCTCACACTCCTACAGGATTCTCTATCAACACTGTCAATAGGGGGAGGGGAACAAAGGAGGACTCACTAATGACAAAAGACGCGCTTCATTTAGTTTAAGTGCAAAACATCCATCCTAAATATCCTCTCCCGCACTGAGCCTTTGATTAAGAGATTCAGCGAAATCGCTTTAAAAGGAGAGTGTCAAGAGGAGAAATATAGGCAGTTTCCCCTGTGCCTGCACTTCCTCTCTCTCTTTCTCACATTCTCCAGCTGTATGATAGATATGCAAAAAGGTGGCTGCGTGATCATTACTTTAAGCAAAGGGAAAAGATTGAGAATTGTTTGTTTTGGAAGTTGCCAAAGCCACTAATGATTCGTTAAACCTACCTATTAACTGCGAAAAAGACTACAACTCATGCATTTCAACATGAATAATTTAATCTGAAAATGGCCATCATCTCCAGGAGAATGGTCATTATTTTAGTTAAGTGTGAAAACACTTTATGCTGTTGAGGAGGTACTTGTTTTACTCTCTTGCTTGTTTACAGGTTTTCTACGTAATGGCCTGCAAACACTAGAATAAGGATTTATGTGTATTTGTCTCAGTACCATTATGGCCAAGGAACCTGCATGTTTGAGTTTTCTTCCTCATCGTCTTTCACTATCACAGGCACTACATTGCATTGCATCTCCATAAGGCATTATGATTACTGACAATGAGAATAATAGTAATAATATTTTCACAATGTAGATCAGATTGTCTAAAACGTTGTTTACACTGCATCTTAAATAAGTAGCTCTATTACGGAGCAGATACACTATATATCTTCGCTGTATATCCTCTAACTAAAACGAAAGGAATTTCAAGGACGTTTAGTGTCGACGTTGGTGCAATTGGAACGTGCAACATGTTCAATAAAATAAACTTTGGGGTGTGTTGGGGGCTTCGGGGCTCTTTACCATTCCCTTTTGCTGCTGGATGCTGGAGATACTAACACCCTAGTATAATAACATTCAAATTCATGTGCTTCTACTTTATATTAGGTGTGTTTTCAGGTTTGCAGTCAATTTAAATGTTTAAAGCCACCATTGCAGCCTTAATTCTCAATAATTTCTACATAGATCAGATGTTAAAATATGTTTGTGGAAAACAATTTATAGCTAATGGAATAAAGTGACACAAATTCGCAGTGCATGAAATGGTGTCATTGAGTGTTTTTGTTTGTTTGTGCAAGTCTGCACCACATTTCTAATATCTACATAACCTGAGCATAAGCTGCGTGACGGGAGAATAAAAACACTCCTAGGTTTCAGGTTGAATAAGACATGCCATGGCATGTGTCGCTGTGTGTACTTTAGGTTGCTAGGCATTTATGTGCACGCATTTGCAGGTGTTATGGGAGGATTGAGTGCCATTAAGTCGCTCCTGCAGTATGTAATTGTACTGCAAATGTATCGGTGTTTAATATGCATTTAACATATATTTTATGAGAATAAATAGGGAATAACAATGTGCAAGTAATTACATGGTGGGTGGCTCCCTCCCAGCATCTGCCATTTCAATCACTGCTTTGAATATCCTCGTGTCTGTTCCGTTTCTCACCCCGAGCAGAGACTGAGGATTCTAATTTGCATTCCGTCCTGGCCTGGGCACTCTCGCTCATTGACAATAAGCCAATAAAATTAAAATTTGGAGACTGTCTAATGGTTATTCAGGAAATGTACATAGTATTTGGCGACATGAATCCCTTATGATCGAGCATCAATAACTTTCTGGATGAATATCTTAGTGTAAATGGCAGCAATTCACGCTGGGAAATGGGCACCGTGTTGACATTGTGATCAAAGGAAAACGACATGGGGAGCAACTAGAATGGTGGACAGGGAAATTAAAGTGAAGTCTTATCACTACTGACATCCTTTGCGGACACCGCCATCTAAACTCGGCAATATGCAAAGATGATTGCATTGAGACCACATCTGCTTCACAGTAGCGAGGGAAGATTCTGAATTCTACTAAAGACTGTCCTCACACAAAATGTAACCCAGCATTACGTTTTCCATTTTCTTTTAAAACCATGAAGTATCCCTTTTCACAATACTCGTCATGACTCTGATGCACGCTCAGAACTTAAACTAATTATGTGTCCCTGTGGTGAATAACGATAAAGAGCCATATGAAGAGTGTTGTTCATGGTACGTGTGGGTTGGGGACTAGTGATGACAAATGATGCAGCGTTGAGAAATTATTGATGTGTGATACAGACTTCAGCACTTCAGCGGTCGTCGCCACATGGATAGACTTCAGTGCATTGCCTCATGATTGTAAACAGGCTTTGATTTGCAGGGCATTGCCCTGAATGGTGAAAGGACTATAACCAATTTCTCTGTCACACCTTCTGATATTGATGTTTCACATTCGCTGCTTTCCCTTAGGAAATAATTGATTACTGCTGGCTACAAGGAGCCTGCACATTGTTTAGCAGTGCAAGTGTTTCATTCAGGTCAGTGTTGTGAAATGCGGTTTCATAGTTTTTTTCATGGTGAGTAAACTCTGTACAGGTGGAAACACATGGCAGTCTGACCATCACTCAGCGAATAGCCTCAGCATCTTGTCAGCAGTAATATTCCGCAATGGCAGCAATTAAATGCTTATGAAATTGATGAAGAGAAAATCTGATTTTTCATGGAGCCTTCCTGTTGGGAAATATTGCTGTGAAAGATTCATGTTTAAGTTTAAGATGCATCAATCTTTCACACAGCCGGACCGCGCTAAACTGTTCTGAATGCCGAGGGCTCAAGATGAATATCAATGAGTGAACCACATGATTCTGATCTGAGCCATTGACGTTTTTAACTACAAAGTCTTTCTTACTGGTATTACCATAATTTATCAGGGCAATTGACACATTTTGCGACACACAATTATGTTTTCGAATTACATTCTTAATAGATGCTTTTACATAGTCCATAGCATGGCACATTATGTGAATTCCATATGGTAATGCGCAAAATAAGTTACAACAAACTTTTTTTTATTAGTTCTCAAAGCCAAGATTTGACTGTTCAAAACTCTGATTTCCAACAAATTTATCCACAGAGCCTGCTGGCATCTCTATTAGCATCTGCTCAGCAGGCCCAGTGGAGGCCTGGCTCTCAGTGCCACTTCTTCTAGTGCAGAGAAAGGGATGCCAAGCTGACTTAATTACAACACAACTGGTTGCTGGCGTCTTAAACCGCCTTCCACTTCTTCTCTTTCATTTTCCTCTTGAATTTGTGCCTCGTCCTCACTCCAGCCACCGAAGCAGGTTTTCTGTTTCAAAGCTACTGTACATTGGTCAATAGCATTGATGTAAACATGAAATAAAATGACTCCCGTAGTGTGAAAAGCATACTTTTTTTCCACAGTTAAGTCTGCATCTCGATGCAGCTTTGAGTTCGTGAGTCCTTGAGTACTTGAGTACACGTCACAAGTCATCTTGACTTCATGCTTTTCAACAAGAACGACGTGCTCCACAACATTGAGTCCCTTATGACATCCTGAACAATCAGTGGGCTTATGACATGTATGAGTGTGAATTATTTCTTGCTTTGATAAATTGAGGTTCAAATGTGTTTATTTTTTTCATTCAGAATACATTATTTAGTAGAAAGAAGCATTCAGTAGAGTGCATATTTGTGTGTGTGTGTGTGTGTGTGTGTGTGTGTGTGTGTGTGTGTGTGTGTGTGTGTGTGTGTGTGTGTGTGTGTGTGTGTGTGTGTGTGTGTGTGAGTAACAATGGGAATACCCTGCATCTAGCCTGCAAGTGTATTGGACGTTTCGAGTCAGCTGTGCGTGGACTCTTAGTTACGTTAACAGTGCTATCATTTAAGTTAAAAACGTGAAGAAAAAAAACGCCTTGGCCCGTCACACTTCTACTTTTTTAAATAATATTAACATATCCAGTCCTTTGCCATTTAAAGTAAAATGTTATAGTTAAAGACAGGAATGATGGCCCTAAGTAAAATAATAACGAAATGACCCTTTAAGCCAGTGTTTTTCAACCTTTTTTGAGCCGCGGCACATTTTCTACAATAAAAAAATCCTGCGGCACACCAACAACCCAAAAAGTTACAAAATGTCCCATTGTAGCATAATACAGCATATATGGTAGGTAATTATTATGAATGTCCCATTATAACATAATACAGCATAGTGTAGGTAATTATTGCACTACCTACTAGCATGGAAGAGTATTCAATGTTTCAAGTAAACCAGATCACTTTGTTAGTAAAATGAAAATAAAGTTATGCAAAAAATAACTAATATTTAGTTACTACTAAATAGCGTATTGTGGAAAACAATAAGCTATTTTTTTGCAAAACAAAACAGAATGAGTGCAGATGTGTGAGCATCACGTTGTATCAGTGTTAGTGGCTGCAGTGAGCTAATTTCCTCTACAACTCTTTTATAAACGAGGTTGTAGATTTGATATGGACACTCTCAATTCATGCTCCATGTTGAGAGACAAAACAGCAGAAAGCCGACTTCACGGAGATCTCATAAAGATCGGCTTGTGGCGAAATGACAAGAATCGGCGACTCGCGCAAGCGTAACCTATTAACGGCGGACGGTGAACATTTAAAATCAGCATTTTCTCTTGCGCCCCACCTGCAATAAATACCGCCCCAGTTTGATAAATACTGACTTAAAGGTAATATGGTGTTCATTTATTTCAATGACAACCACAAAGTGTGCAGGCTTTGTTACTGCTATGTGTTTTTCGGGCTTTTGAAGGATATTTCCAGAGCCTCTCGATATGCAAAGTCAGAAACGTCATTTATGGAGCTCCAGGCTGCAGGCTGTTGGATGTTTGTCTTGACCTGCAAACACATGAACTGTTGGGCTTTAAAAGTGAGAGCTCATAGCTTAAAATAGTGAAAGCTGCAGCAGCAAATCCCATTCTGAAAAGCATGCTCGCTGCTCTCTCTCGTTCTCTGTGTGCAGCGCAGAGCAGAGAAGAGTTGTAGACGCGACCCAGAAATGACAAGCTGTGTGTAGATAAGATCAATAACATACGGCCGTTTAGTCTGTTTAATAGCAGAACAAGGTGTAGACCTGTTCTATATTACTCTGCCAGCCACTATATTGCAGCTCAGACGCTCAACAATGGAAAATCATTTCATTTGGCAACTAAATAGTATTTTTTTGGACCAATTAAGTGAAATTAGACATTTTCCTACGGCACACCTGACGATCTCTCACGGCACACTGGTGTGCTGCGGCACAGTGGTTGACAATCACTGCTTTAAGCAGCTGTAGATCGCTCATTGGTCTGGTTGATTATGTAGGAATAGACAGAGATAGAGATGGCGAGCAGTAACAGGGCAAATGTGTGTGTGTGTGTGTGTGTGTGTGTGTGTGTGAGTTCATGCTATACTGTGTGTTGTTATTGGGATGTTGTGTGAATGACTGAGTGAGTTGGCTTGACTAAGAATACAGTTAACACGCTCAGCTGAACCCTAAATGCACTTAGGGCCATGATAAGCAACGTCATGGGCCATTTACTTCATATGCAGAAAATGAAATCTACATTTAAATCCGACAAGTTAAAGGTAGCAGTAATCCGACTCGCTGTGTTTATGTAATTGAAGAACAGACAGTAGCACATCTGCTTGCAGAGATATGACACGATTCCCATATTTACATTTGTTATCCCTTGCCTTGCGCTATAGAATTAATGGGGAAAATTAGGATCCTGCCCGAGGCAGTAAACAAAGAATTAGATATCAGAGCAGCACAAGGCTTCTGTAACATGTTGTCAAACCTCTTTTGAGAACACAAGTGACACAAATTCACTTTGCTTCATCTTGACACTGATTGGTGACTGTGATGCCAAGGTGCTATAAATGTAAGTATCTTCATTTAGTATTAACATTAATTAAGTTATTTATTTATATCTGTTGTGAAGGGAAATCTCCTCTGGATGCTGTGGACATGAATCCTAGATGTGGTTTTCCTTCGAAAAAAAAGCGACCCTACTCCAGACAGATCATGTTGTTTTAATGGAGACCATTTTAAAAGCTTCAATATTGGGCTTTTTTTGTTGCATAAAAAATGTCTTCCGCCTGTGCCCATAGATAGTTTGTGAGTGATTAGCTTCCCCAATGGCCTGCGGGTGAATTCCACCTGAGCTCGCTCTCCTGTGTCTCTCTCCATCACCATCTCAGAGTAAGTTGGCAATGTCACCAGAGGTATTATAATTTCTTATAGAGCTGAAAAACCAGCGACAATTGACCATTATTGAGCATATTCAAGGTAAAAGAGTTATCGATGGCCTTACTTTTTTTAACTGGCCAATCACATTTGAGTGCTTTTCCTCTCAGGGCGTTTAATGTCCCGTCTTAAATGTGCAGCATGGAGGAAACATAGACTACAGCCATACAAAGTTCCCCCATCTGTTTAATTTACAGTTTAGTACAAATTTTGCTTGTAATGTCATATATGCCAATATAAAAGATACACTTTAGATACTTGGAGTCTCACTAAGTTGAGCACAGGACATATGCATACAAAGTGAAGGCAGTAATATCATCACATCACATGAAATGCCAAATATTAGCAAAATGTCACACTGTTTGGATTGATTATGTTAATATAAAGATCACATATTCAGCCCTTTAGCTCCTGTGTACAATACAATCATACAACTAGTGCTTTTTATGACTACCTACTCTATGATCATAAATTAGACACTGCCAACTTCCTTGTCTGTTCTCGCCTATGTGTAAATGTCTGCTGATGTATTTCACTGCTTCAAAACGTTAAGATTAAAGCGACAGTCATACAGCTTGTTTACCCCCCAGTGCAGTTGGCTAATCAAACGTACATTATTTTGTCTCTCCTGCCAGTCAGTTGAGGATTCTGTGAAAGTACGGTCTGATTTCCCAGTGCTTGATTTCAATCCTGACTGTGAATAGGTTCTTTGGGGAAAGGCTGGATTCTGCCACACAGTTGCAATCTACCATAATTAGACTTCAGGCACTGTTTTATTTAGCCTCAGTATTCAACCTCTATCTATATTCCAAACTGTTTTAAGTTTTTTTGTGAGTGTTTTTTTTGTTCTGACTTGGAATGAGAGAGCGCTTGTGGAGGTGGCCGCAGGGCTCCCTGATTGATTAGAATTCTTCAGAGGGAAAAGAGCTGAGTGGTTCTGAGGCTTTTAGTTTCAGTGTGAAACACTGGGTGGCAGAGGCCACGTAGGTTGCTGCCGAAAATGCACACCTTGAAGATCCTGTTTACTCAAACAAGCAAAGTGTGCTGATTTGGGATGTGTTGAGGGAAGCGTTTCACATAAATGCACAAGGGATCTTTGCAGTTGCCTGTGCAGGTGGTTTTGAATCCAGACCAAATTCATTCTTCTTCTGAGCCTTGGAACATTCTGACACTGTACGATATTCAGACTTAAATACAGCCTGATATGAACATTGCTGACGTTATATTTTTGTCTCTGTTAGAGAGAACACACATGAATAGTTCATGGGTCTTGTAGGATTCTTGACATTTCACCTGTACCAGAGGACACATAACTATCACTTTAAAACATCATACATGACTCATGGAAGGAATCAATCTGGGGCACTTCAAAGCATACATGTTCCAAACTAAATAGCTCCATCAATGCACAATGGTGTACTTTGGTTTATATAAGAAATCATACAAGTAAATGCCTCAAATCCGGAAAGAGACAGCTTGCTTGATGACAATGGCAAAGTTGGTCTGTCGGCTGCTCTGTTATCAGGTACCACTTTGGTCCAGATTGAATTCTCACAACAATTACAAGGTAGATTGGCACACATTTTGGTACACACATTCATGGCTCCCAGACGATGTATCCCAATGACTTTGCTGATCCCCTGACTTTTCCTCTAGTGCCAACAAATGGTTGACATTTGTAGCTTTTGAATGACGTATATCGAAATCAACTCGATAGATCACCATGCCATTTGGTGCCAGCATCCAAGACTTTGACTTCTGATTTCCCTAAATAGTGAGGGCATTACGTATGTGAACAAGGATGAAAACAAATGTGTTACCAGGCAGTCCGAAAGTCCAGTTTTCCATTCCCCCAGTCATCTAGTATCATTTCAGTCGGACAAACTGGTGGTCCCTCAGGCAATAATCTGTAACTGGAGGTATTAACCCAAAGTGGACATTGACGTCAGGCCAAAAGATAGACCCTCGACTACATAAACTGTGACAGCAATTCCGTCTATGTTTACTGATGCTTTGTTGAACCATATTTTAAAGGTTTACTTAGCGGTGGAGCAGCTGCTCAAACACTTGCCGTTGGACAAATGACATCATGTCAAATAATGAGAAAGAGCCAGTGTACAGGAGGATCCATAGCTAATTAGAGCAGCTGGCTTTTAAGCTAGACAGTTTGACGAGGACATTAAGAAAGCATGTAGCTGTGAGTCAATACTGTTTATGTTGCTCCCTCTTGCACTCTCACACCATGCTCAGCAATATTGGATGGGTTTCATCTCCTATAAACAGACTGAGTAGACAATGAATGAATGCCACATTGCGGTTATGGTTGGAGGCATCACTTTATCTGTGGCCAACATGGTTAAAGTAAGAGCAACTCATTATGCACCTTCCGTCAATAAAAATGTGTTTGTGTAAACATACCTGGTGAATAAATTGTTCTGATTCTGTTTCTGAAGTATTCATTGGATTAACATTTGCGCTTCACCTCCTCCAAATGAATGTAAAAGTCATTTCTATGTCAGAAAATGGAGATCACGTGTTGGGCCTGATCTTAATTTCTTTTTCATCCTCATTGAAGTTGACATGAGGATTTCATGATATGCAAATGCTAGTGTGCTAGTGTGCTATTTCTTGCATCAACTTGAAAGAGGAATGTAATTGCAGGGAGGTTCATTATTTTAAGGAATTGGGTGATTGAATTTAGCTCTTATAACCGTTAATATATATGTAATGAGCTGCTAATGCTCTACCGGTAAAATCACACTGATCAATGTTGACATTGTCTCTGCTCTGCTTTGATTATCCTGTAGCGGCGGGTTTCATCATGAACATACCTGCATACAGTTACATCATCTGCCAGAATAACGTTTTTTTTATTTGATTGCTGATTGAATGTGTTTCATATATTCTGGTAGAGAGATTGCCTGGAGTAAAATTCAGAGGCCTTCAGTCATTTCAATGAAAACAAAAAAATCTATTTCCTCATTAGGTCACGTGCGGTCTCTCCTTCAACTACATCACTCTCATTAAACCCTAATTGTGCTCAGCCACGTCCTGTGCACTGTGTGGTTGTAGTCCTCAAATAGAAGGGAGATGTTAATTATAAAAGATGAATTCTATCTTTAATTAACCGTTAATGTTGTTTTACATTTCAGTTAAATTGGACTTGGCAGAAGACATATGGAGTGTTCCTATTTTCCAAAATGATATATGCACCTCAAAGATTGAACGGGGAGAGAAAAACATTTCTGATAATTAGTAATTACTTCAGCCTCAGACCTTTTGTCTTAAACATCTGCTGTATGTGTATGACTGTGAGAGTATAAGATATGTTGGATATAAAGGATAACTCCTGATTTAATGTAGCAACATTTGAACTCCTTATATTACTGTTTTTTCTTAATTTTTTAGAATGGAATATAAACCATTGCTATGGTCGGTATTGTGCAAAATAACACTGTTTCTGGAGCCGTTAAAAAGCAACAGTATTTCCATTTCTGCTGTTGACTTTGAAACTAAAATGCACATATCTTCGTTTTCCACGGTGACATTGCTCATGGTGTCTTTTTTGAGTGCTGCGTTAACAGAGAGAGTGCTGTTCGAGATTTACAGGGTATGAAATCATCATCTAATCATGTTTGCAAGGTCTTTGGCAGGAGCAGAGCTTTTCTCCTTTCACACAGCACCTTTGTTAAAAGCAGAACCCATGTGAAGAAAATGAAAATGCAGGGGGAAGTGCAAATGGACCGACCTTGAGCGAATGATGCTTTTATTAGTGAGGGGAAAAATAACTAGCATAACTGACCAGCCTTCCACGTCATAGCCATTCCTTCGAGGCGATGAGAGGCGAAAGCAAAACTTTGAAAGACACTGCTGAGAACTTGGGCCCCAGTGCAAACAAAGTCCATCTGTTTAATTTTTCCAGTTCCAACCTCAAGTGGATTTCCTCTCCCCACCCATTGGTGTGGGATTCTTAACTATCGATTTTGGCAGCTAAGCAGCTCCCGTAATTACAAAAATTCTATGTGGAAGATGGTAAACACTGCTCAAAGCCAACTGTGGCGGGGCTCTTCATCCTTAATGAGATTTCAGTGGAAAAGCTAAGCAACCAACCCGAAGAATCAATAGATTTTCTCTCTATCGCTCTCAAATGCTTTTGATAATCTTCTCTAAGGCTCTAATCAATTCGGGCTGATGCAACTCATTAATGATACTTGTCCAGGTCGACTTATATTATGTATAAGTCTTAGAAAAAGATCAGAAACGGCATCTTAGTTATATTACACTCCGTGGCGCTCTGGGAACTTTATATCTCTCTGCAAACGTGAAATAACCATTCATTTGAAGTTACTGTATTCCTGGAGATGGGGGTTGGATTAGTCTGTGGGAACTACACCTGCATGCATCACCCAGCAGGTGCTAGACAGTGGAGGTGTCATCTCATTAAAGCTTCAGTCTTTATTAACATCTCGTCTCATGCTATTATGTTCCTGTGTGAGGGAGGGGCAAAATCAATAAACCATTTACTTCATTTTGTACTTTGCAACAGTTAATCTGTACACGGCTCCCTCTGCTGTGACCTCAAAACCCCACTGTACTCTCACATTAAAAAGGATGCTGTGAATTCAGCAATGCAATGCACTTTTCCATAGTATATCTACTTCAGGCCTGTGCATGAATTCCAACATGTCGTATGGCACACACATAAGGAAGGAAGGAAAGAGTGCGCCTGCATTGCTCTCCAATGCATAATGCCTTACCGTAATGAGCAGATCACACTTTTGCTTGTGTGACTGGAATTAGCTCTGCAGGGAGCTCCTCATCATGATAAACAGCCCCGTAAAAGAGGAAAATTCAGTACAAAAATATATTCATCATCTTCCTGGACCAGTACCTCTCCCAACTTACCCTAAAATAAATATTGTGTCACTGAAATTCCATTATTTTACTCCTCTCCTTACTGTGCCAGGTGTACTTTTTCCATCAGGGTGAAGAACATTTAATGTCTCTAGTGCCTATAATTGAGGAGCGTCCTCACATTTCTTTAACAATGAAAACAAAACTCACTTCCATGTGGGTGAGAAATAATTTCCCTGGGGCTAAAATGCAACAGACAATGATTAACATAATTCCTGTTCATTTAATTTACAGACCTCAAAATGATGTTCAGCATGACAACATGCATTTATCAAGAAGGATAATAAAAGAGTGTGACGTTGCATATTTCGGTGTGCTGCAATATGTAAGTCCAAGCATGTATAATATATCAAACTGAATTTGCATAGTATGTGTAAGAGAGCAACTGTGCAATAAATTGAAAAAGGTAAAGGAGGAACAACAGTAGGAAGTCCCAGAAGACCTTAAGGCTTCGAGGCAAAGTGTGGAAAAAGTACAGCAGCCCACAGCTGGAGATAATATTGTCAGTAATCACTTCCATCCCTACTGGGCAGAGGACCTCAGTGTTGTCTGTTTCTCTGTCATATCTGGGCCAGCCGCTCATCTCCGCTCATTCCAGACAGTTCTGTCAAGCATCGGCGAGGATGGGGAGGCATTAGTGGACCCAGGAGAGGAGCGGGATGAGGTGATACGAACATCACAGGGAATCTGCCTCATTTAACGCTACAAAAGTTCTGCCTCTCATCTGTATAAACAAAAGGTGTGCAGTGCTTCATTTGTGTGTATGCGTTCAATATATTCATAGTGTGTGAATGTGTTTAATCCTATTTACACCATTTTGTGCCATTTGCCACATAGATTTGACCTCTACAGTAATGACTTGTGTTTATTATACTGTATCCGGACGCAAAACGGGCTTTGTCGTTAAAAGCAACTGTTAGCAGGTGGTCAAAACAGGCTCAGCATAATATCATTCAATATGTTTAGTGTTTTATATCAATACATAGCCAGAAATGAGGGAGGTAATTTACTCATTTACTCAAAGATTCTTTCAGCTCAGTCATGATGAAGTAATACGCTATGAAAGACCATCATTAACATTTGTATAAGTATTGTAAATTAGGCGTGATGTAAATTAGAGCTGTTTGGTTTTATTAAACCACTGTATTCATATAAAAGGGATTAAGAAAATATTCAGTAAGCCTTTTGTATTATGTACCAGCCAACCATCTTAGACAGGCCATAATTATAATTGTATAAACAGCGAGGGAAATTGGAAATATTTTGTGCAAAATAGTAAATGTTGGGAAATGGGGAAACCTGTGAACATTTGCTAGAAAAGAGCAGTGGCTCTTGTGGAGAAACACAAAAAGCAAGTGAAAGATGAATAACAACCATTATTTTCCCTTTCAGTTATGTATGCATGCCACAACAGTTTTGACATTTCTCACTTTGTGGGCTCCATATGTTTCAGTGCCATGGAAGCAAAGAGTTTCATTAACATTACCCAGACTTATCATTTTAACATCTGCTAGACAACTCAGTCAAGTTGTATTAATAATATTTTTGCCGTGTGCTAGAAACGCACATCAATATGAGCACAAGAAGAGCGGAGTGGAGAGCACAGTTCCATTAGCAGTGGGCAGGCGTACCGAGTTCTTCGCTTTATATGCAAAGAACTGTTGCACGAGCTCAGTGTAGTTTTGGCTGAAATTTTTGCCTTTTTAAAATTGCTCATAAATTAACCACCAAGGTCACAATGGTATCCCAAACTCTGGGCGAGCTAGTTTCAGTCGATACGAAGAGAAAGCGCATCATTTTTAAATCATCAGTAAAATGTGCCGGGATACCACTGCCTCATGATTTCACCTTTTATAAATGTGTCTTTAAGAACCAGAAGTACACTTAATTGCCTTTCCCCTTAAAAAATTCTAATTGGCACCTGACGACATCCCTCAGCTGCTTCAGTACATGTAATTTCATATCTGCAGCTAATTAAAGCTAGCAGATCTCGCATAGTACTCCCTCCATGCTGTATTTATACAGACAGTACCTCCCCCATGCTGTGCTGGGCTGAGGTTATTTCATTTGGTATTAGCTCAGTATTAGTCTTTGTGCCTTGTGAAATGGGTATTTCTTTGATAGCTGATCTTAAATGATTAAATCAGGAATTTATAACATGTAATTTTTTACCCAAATACATGCTTATCAGTTTGTTTAAATATGTCTTAGTCAACCAACCTTGTAAACGACTGTGGACGTGGGCAATCTAACCACCACCTCTACAGATTTAGTTGAAAACCGCCAAATTGATTTCTCCAGTGTGAAAACAATTCCTTTGATGGATTTTTAGAGCAACCGGACTAAAAGAGTGGGAGGAGTAGGTGAAGGAATCTCTGATATCTTGTAGGGCAGCAGTGTTCCGTACATCCTTGACCTTTTTTTCTTCTTCTAAAGCTAAAGAGAGCACTCGATCAGATAATTACTCGACGCGTTAGCAGGAATCCTAAAGCTCATGCCTTCAACACAGTAATAGCTAATGGATGATCGAGCAGGTGGATTCTATTTTGTTCTGTAGCGAATGTGGCACACATGCATGCACATTATATAATGTTATCATGTGGTGGAAGTAATATTGTGGGGGGAGGCAATATTTGCAGCTTAGCAGTAGATCGTTGAGGGTGCTGGGAGGGGGATGATCTCAGAGCGGTTTGCTTCATTGGCTTGAGTGCGTGAGTGAATCGATACATTGACACCGGGGTACTTCTTGCACCATCAGTCCGCCAGCCCATCTCATCACACTGTTTATTCAACCACGGTAAACAATAACAACCTTCACGCAAGCCTAGGCCTCTTCCTTCAATTACTCAAGCATATAGGACCAATATATAGGCACCTGTGAAGTGTCGGTTTGCTCGGGCTCTCACAGAAGAGTCGAGGGATGCGCCAGAGCAGGTACTGTAAATGTATCCTCACAGAGCTGCGAATGAGCAGATAATGGGCTCATATGCATAATACTGACAAGGGGGCTAGATTGTACTCTTCCTGCTCGGAAGCACTTTGTGATCCGTTAAGCAGAAGCCTGCTTTCAGTTGAAATTAGTCAGTGCTCCTTACTTAAAAGGCATGGAGCAAGCTGAATGTATTCATCTTTGCCGTTTGCGCCTTAATAATGCAACACTTTTTGTAGACCTTCAAAAATCACCTATACTGTATTGTTGTTTCTGGTTCAGATACAATATAAATGACAAGCAAGCATGTAGGCCGATTTAAAACTGGTGGAAATTAAAGTGACTTATTTATGCATAATGCTAAAGCTGAAATACGATTTTTGGAAATATTGCTGCTTTTTGCAATTGTGTCACTGGTATTTGGTCCATTTACACCAGCGGGTTATGGCCTATACAGTAATTCAGTGTTAAACGTGAACAACTGGATCATTACATTGAAAAGGTGAGCTGAATATAGGCTAATAGGCACAGTAGTTTGCCCAAAGGTGGAGCATGTGACATCAAGTCAAGCAGGTGACACATGAAGACCAATTACAGTGCTGGTACTGCCTGAAACTCGGTGTGTTGCACCACAGAGTGCTTGCCTAATTCAGGAGCGAAGATCTGCTGCTATTAATATTGCACTTCCTGCTGAACAGCAAAGGACATCACTGCATCAAATTGACAGAGGCACACAAAGGCCAGTAATCAAAAGCCCTTATACTGTAATGAGGAAGAAATATTAAACAGTACATCCTTGCCTTTGATCCACGGTACCACCTTTGGGTATGATAATAAGTCGGCTGCCAACGTGTGAAGTGTGCACAATAGGCAGTAACTTCTATGGATAGGGCCTGGATGCTGAATTTGAATTTAAGATCTGGTCACACAGAGTTGTTGTGGAGCACCCATTCAGATCTGAGTGAAATGGTGGAGAAGGCCTTCAAAGTTCTGTGATGGTTGGCTGATCTGCACTGCGCCTATGGGGAACTAATCATCAAGCCAACAAGGAGTTAACTATGAGTTCAGTTGATTACACACACTAATTTATTGCCAACCCAGGGATGAATCTTGACATACATGAGGAATTATTCTAATGAACCAAACACAATTTTTGGCTATGTGCAAATATCAAAAGTCGTCATTGTCAGCTTGCATCATCTTTTCACCAGACTAAGCACAACACAACAATAACAAATAATTTGTGCTCAGGCTTAATTTAATGTATAATACAGCAGAACAGGATGCACTTGTTCTCATTTACAATGAGATGCAATTGGCTGCTAGGATACTAGGTTAAATGGGCCAATACTGGGTTTCAGTCAAGTGCCAAATCCAATGGGTAAGGCAGTCAGACAGCCTGACAGAAATGCACAAATATCAGCTGCAACATGATTAAGTATCAGCCTCTTATTTTCAAAAGGCAGCTCAATTTTGATTGACCCGTGCTTCTTTATATTTAGGTACGCACAGCGGGTCCTTTGATCCTTCAGTCAGCACCAAGCAACTTTTTCTCACGCGGCAGGCTCTGCACAAAGTAAAACCTAAAGGGTTTAGGAAAGGAGGAAACTGACTGAAAGTCTTCTGCTTGACACTTCACTAATTGTGACTGTAAAAATGCACCGGCAGAGCGATACTTAGATAATTAAAAGAGTCCAGAGGTTCTTTCGGTTTTGGGATAGTTATTCTTAATGACACGCATGCCCAAACTCATTATGCTGGATAATTCTCCAACAATATTCTGGATTCACTGTATTTTTGCTGTCGGATTTGTGTCAAAACTGACTGTCTGAACTGCCTTACTGTTGGATTACTTGATTCTGGATCACCTGAAATGAATATCTTTTTTTTAAATCAGCATTCTGGATTGTGGGCTGTTTGCTGCTATTACTCGGTGCAACTAGTTAGCCGAGAGTTCTGCTACTGTTTACACTCTGATAAGGATTTTAAAAGGCATCTTCTTGAAGGGCTCAGGTTCTACCTAGAACCCTTTGCTTTTTGTTCTTCTTAAGATTAAGCCTTCCATTTAGAACCCTTTTCATTTAAAGAACTCTTTAAAGAGTTCTTTAAAGATTGTTGAACGCATGGGTCTTAAGAAGAAATGTCCACAACCGAACCGACACCCTCCCAAACTGATATTGAACTACGATTGTTGTGGTTTGCGCTGCACATCAGCAGCTGCCAACGTGTCCTCATGAGGAACCCGAAGTGCAGGGATATTCAATTAAAAGGGAGAATTTCCTCATGCAAAGGTCCGTTACATCATAATAATGTCAATAAAGAAAACGTTCCTGCCTACGGCATTACGACTTTATAATAAGTCACCGCTTGCCAGATCCTCCGACTGATTAATCACTGTACATGTGTATGTTTATCTACACTTGTTGTCTGTAAATTGCTGCTACTCGATACCAAATTTCCCCTTGGGGATTAATAAAGTATATATTCATTCATTCATTCAACTTGATTTAGTCCTATATATATATATATATATTGGAGTAGCCTAGCAGTACAATCAACATATGTATGTAGACAACAACTGACTGTCAAATCAAATGAAGAAAGTTCAATTGAATAGTATCTTAACAATATTTATTATAAGTTTCCAAATTGAACTGGATGAATTATAAATAATTCATCCTCTGGTAATACATATATTATCTTCTCTCATTTCAAGAAAAGGGCTCAGGGCTGCATTACAAAAATAAACATAACAGAAAGCTTTTGATAAATACAATAAAGTATTTACTTTTAGAAAGATTTAATGAACTGAATTGTCCATGCCCTGCAGCTTTATATTCAATTAATTCAGGTGTGATGTCAACCAAAAAAGCCACAATATGATATTCTTCTCATCCTCTAAAAAGAAAAACAATTGTGTGCAGGGACTTTTTCTTTGGTTATTGAAAACTGCTCTATTCCCCGCTCTGTTCATCCTTATTGGGAATTGAATGAATGTGTTAGGAATGGTAGATCGGTCATATTGGGCTCTTTGGTTTATCTTCTGTGCCTTCATTTCGAATGTGAGTGGGTAAGTTTGCTCAAATGATTTGTGCTTTGTCTTGTAGTGACGCTTCACATTGTCTGTTCTAATAATTGCCACAGTTTCTGAACAAATGAGAAACACTGGTTTTGAACTACCTACTAGAAAAGCTAGGCGGGTTGGAATAGAAGCGTTCCGTCAAAATGTAATCATTCTCAGTTATCTATCGGTTGTCGGTCCAGGTCCGTATTCAACAGCGTCTGGTTCCGCACCATGGTTTGCCTGTTAGTGACCCCTGCCCTAGTGTATACTAAAGTATACCCGTGGTATATAAAAGGGTCATTGATAGCACTCTCAGAAGGTGGTAAGGTCCAGGATAAAACCTCCAGGATTCTGGGTAGAACCATAGAAGGGTTCTCTGTAAAATCTTGGTCTTGGTGGAATCTTTCACAGATGATTATAGGTATATTTCTTTATGTTAAGTTCAAGATATAACTCTTTTAAACAGTTCCAGGTGGATACTTTATAAAACGTTTTTAGCCAGAACCAATAGGCTTCTCCAATGGAGACAAGCGGAATAACTTTGTGGTTTATGGTGATCTTGTGATTATTTCTTCAAGTCACCGACAGCAGTACCCACCCGGGTTTCTGAGAGTGACATCATCGGATCCTCCCCTGGCTCCGGACCACCACTACAATCTCTCATTTGGCTAGCTTTACATCCTCTGCTCCCTGGTTTGCTTTTTCTCAGACTTCTAACAATCCCAGTCGCCCTGGAAATGGCGCCAGGGCTTTCACACAGCTGCCCGCCCCAAGGGCTGATGTATGGCATACGATTGGGTTTGCTCCATTTCTGTTGTCCAGGACTCCAAGTCTGTTATCTGCAACAATTCAGCCCCTTTGGTCTCAAAGTTTGTTTTTTCTGTTTATTCATTTTCCTCGAATCACAACTGTAATTCCAATACTTAACTGCAATGAAATGGATATCAGTGACAATAGGCCGATTTGGTAATGGATTCTATTCTTTTGATAAATCACAATTCAGTACATTTGTATCTGTATTTATTTGTTACATTTGTTTTTTCTAAGTTTCTAAGCAATGTGTTATGCCTTATCTTGCCTTGCACATAACACAATTATCCCGGTCTTGCTCACAGTGAGCCATACAAGTTATTAATGCAACACTGGTATCAGATCGGTACTCGGTATCGACCAGGAGCGAAAGCGCAGGTATTGGTCCTGAAAAAGTCAGATCGATACAACTGTAAAACTTATGGCAGTAAGGCATTGTTGCACAAAATCTTATGGGTGAAATGTTTTATTTTTGAACATGTTGCTGGAAGTTAGCTCTAATGTGCCACCTTTCCCTCTTGCTCTGTGACTGTTTTGGTCAGGAAGAGGTCTCATTTGGGGAAACTCTCATAATACAGGATTTGTTCAGGGCATGTGCTAATGTTAGTTTGCAAAGATTATAGTAGTGGCACGTCCCAATAATCTCTTGATTTACCAACAATAATCATCGCCAATTATCCGTTCCAAGCTTTCCATCAGGATTTCCCCCCTGATTTTAGGGATAGACAAATCCCCTTTGGCAAGCATGAAAATAACAAATTATTTCTCAAAAGCACAACAGTATTTCTATAAAAAAAATGTAATCACTCAAACTAGATTAGAATTCCAGTGCAATTATGTGCCCCCCACACATTCTGACCCTCTAATGAGGTTGTCGACGGGCTCCATCCCCTGTTAAGGATAATTGTTATTTTCAGCCTTCTCCAGATTTCTGAGTCAACAAAGAGCTATTATAAGACCTACTTTGATGCTGTCATGTGATCATTGTTTGGAGGCCTTTGTAGGTTAATGGGGGGATAATCGGCAGTATTTGATCTCAGCTGAGTTGTAATTCGTATTCATTGTGACAGACCTGTATTCCCCCGACAGTGAACCAGTCTGTTATTCACTCAAATTTGTAGGATAATTTAGGATTATTTCTTTATATACTCTAAAGTTAAAGATCCTCATTCTTTTTTTCTAATCATATTTGCATCACCTTCCAAGCAAACTTTTATCAATGCAGCACTACAACTTGTATTTTACATAAAAAGAAATGTTCACACAGTGAAAGACAACTACAATGTCACTGTGACCCTGTGCAGGACTGGCTGGTGTGAAGATGATTTGAGATGATTCGTACAAATTATCTACAGCACAAACTGTTTGAGAAAATGCAAACCTTTAGGCACCCCTGTCTGTACAGCTATGCTATGAAATGCAGACTATTAAATGGAATTCTTGTACATTATTTTTTCTTATAATTACGAAATATTTTTTATTAGGGTCATGCTGACAGATCAAGCCAACCTCAGAGATATACAGTGATCATGCCTCATGTTGCCTGAATTATGCAATAGCAAAAACATATGAAATAGATCATACTTAGGTGGCTAATCTTTGTTGATACACATACATCCTAACATATTTCTCCATAGTGCCTTAAATATTGTATGATCGTAGCACTTGGCAGTGGTTTAGCCAAGATCAAGAAAATCCCTGACACTGTTGCCTCGCCTCATGTATTGCACGTTAACACACCAAATGAAAGCGAACCAGTGCCTGCTGTCATGCACATATCTGTCCTGCGTGGGAAGAAATAACTATATGTGGTCTATATTTGAATCCAACGCATATAGAAAAACAGACTCGTCCAACCCATCTACTCTTTTTACACCACTGAATGCCTTTCTGTGGTTCTGTGAAATGGTCTCATGAGATGCTTGGGTTGTGAACTAAGAATATTGCTTTGCTTCACAGTGTTAGAGATCTGCAGCTTGTAAAACAATACAGAAAAACTGAATGTCTTGGCCCCCCTGCTTGAACCCTCATCCTCACTAAACCCACCCTAAAAAGACAAGAAGATAAAGGTGGCAAAGGTGTTGATGGTTCAATTCACATTTTGATGAAGCAAGAAAGAACGAAAGTTTACAATTTAGTATTTTTTATGTACTTAGTACTTTCCTCAGTATATAATTCAAAAGTTTTTAATACAACACATCCTTTTTTACATTCACCATTTTTGTTTCCAAATTCCTGATTTTGTAAGCCAAGAATGATTTCATTGTGACTTTATTACTACCAAAGGTTTAGGAATGGGATTTCTGCTTCATTGTCTCTGGTTGAGGAACATTTACATAATTGCTCTCCATTGTCTTTAAAAGAAGGGACATTCATGTGGCTTGCACAGAGCATAGTGTTGCTTCTTCCATCAATCCTGATGACATCATCTCAATTACCCATCATGATCTTCCATATTCACTGTTGACAAAAAAACAAGCATTTTAATGAGGCTTCCATACTTCTCATGTGACACCTGTTAGTCTCCAGGAGAAAAGGTAAAATAGAGTTGAGCAAGCTACTTTCTATTTGACTCAGTTTTAATCATCCTAGCTGATGGGAACAAGGGACAAATATTTAAAAAGTCTGTGTTATGTTGTAATTTATTTATTGTCTATCTATACATTGCTCCAGCTTTTGTGTCCTATCGGGTTGTTTGTATTCATGCAGTATTATAGGTCTAAATAATTACCTGTTAGATGAATAGACTGAAATACTGCAGTGTTGTGGGTTATGATGATGATTATAATTAGCGAGGTGCATACACCGTTTCACTATTGGAAATGGTCTGCATGCTCCTGAGTACCATCATTTTCATGTCAGGTCAGTGTGTAGAAATTTGACAAGCTCATAGAAGACTATTTATTTTTGCATTAGTGAAACATTTGATTAACATAGCCTGCAAATTTGAAGGACTTTCCTGATTTCCTAATCCATGAACACATTGTTATTCTTTAAGGCATAGGATCAAAAATGTTTGCCCTTCGTACAGTGCTATTGGTCTTGTTGAGTTTTGTATTCTCCCCTAACTCCCCTTTATCTTTGTTACTGTGTCTTTAATCTACATTGTATTCGGTCTACTACACACACTTCCAATTAACTTTGCCCAGAGCGAGCTCTTTCAGGTGATTGAAGGAAAGGATTAGGTGAGTGGTGAAAGAGGGAGACTGAACAGGTGAGAACAACTCTGAGGAAAAAGATACAAGGTGCAATGAAACTCTGAATAAGTGTTGTGTCAGAGGCTTCATGTTCATGCTTATGAGACTAACTAAACCACAGCCAAGTGCTGGAATCACATACTGTATCCACAGCATCATTGGGAAATATGTCAGGATGCAACATTGTGTGTATGGTGACAACAAAGATTAATATATTTATTTTTAACATCAAACAGCATAGTTAATAAATCAGTGGTGCAAATTGAAAGATCTCACCTGCATACTAATGCGCATTTTAATATAAAAAGGGATATTAAAACATTATTCATATATTCCATCCATCCATCCATTCTCCGAACCGCTTATCTTGTTTAGGGTCGCGGGGGGCGGTCAATATTCATATATTATTATACATATACAGTATTAGTTACTGCTTATATATCAGCCAATATTCCAGCACAGAAACCTCAACTATATGTTAAAGGTAATTCAGGTTTCGTAGTACTTTTGTAAAGGGCTTGGACAAAGTTAAAGTATATATACATTTATTTATAGAGAGCCATTAATATGAATATACAGAGAGCCATTGATATGTGAATGAAGATCTGAAGTAAATTCAAACCGATCTTCCACACAGATTTATACAAAAATCAGTTTAATGTTTTGGACTTAAGTCCAAACTACTTACTTAGTAAGTTTATGTTCATCCAACATTTGTTTCGACTTTAATGTAGTGTAGAGGGTTTTTCTCTGTTCATGATGAGACAGTCCATCATGCCACACTTTAAAAATCACGATATTGATAGATCCATGCCAAAACAAAAGACGTTATCATAAATTGAACCTAGTCTTTTAGGAAATATAATAGTTTGAAACCCTTTTGTTGTCGAGCTTTTACAAGTTTGTCGAGCAATTCCTGCCAGAAGCGAGTCCGGGAGTGAGAAGAGTTCCATACATCATTGTGCTGAGGCATTACTGTGGGTAATGAAGTGTGAACTAGGAGCAGCACTTCGTTTTGTCATAACGTGTGGGAGGGAGCTCACTGTAGCACAAGGATACCGTGGACAGTCTTCAGGCGATCACAGCAAAGTGCTTCAAATTACAGTTGTCGGTTGAATAAAAAAATGCATGCTAGATTTCCTGCCATTGCTTTGCATTTCGCTTGGAAGTCAACGGCACTATGGTCTGTGTCTGTGGAGGACATCCCCAAGACGAGCTCTCTTTTGTTATTTCACATCTGGATAGATGCAATGTATGTACTTAGATTTTACTCTCCATATATGTGCAGCTCCAGATAAGAAACACAATTTCATTTGTAATGGTGTTGCAAACCATGCCGAGTGAAAATCTGGCTCGGGTCTTACATGACGGGTGAATGCAATGCACCAAAATGCTTAAAGCAGACAAAGAAGAAGTAGGAGCAAAAGATGATGAAAGAACCCAGCATTTCTCGATAAATGCTGCTGTCTAGCTGTTGTCATTTTACATGCACCACTTACTGGTGTATGATACAATATGAAATACTTTATTAATCTCCCATGGGGGAAACTGAATGCCATACATATAGGGCAGACTACAGGTGAGACAATATGACATACACATCTCAAGGCAATACAAAATAAGGGGATAGAACGGCAATGAATATATATATACGTATGAATATTGTAAGATCATGGAACATCAAAATCCACATATTATTATTATTTTATTATTATTGTACCAACATTACCAAAATTCTCAGTACAACCACCAACCTAGTCATCAGCGCAGTTCCATTTCAGGGAGTAAAAATATAAAAAGTATGAGGCTGAGCGAGAAATATGCATTTACTCCTTTTCAATATCTGGTTTGAGTACTTAGTCTTAGATAGCAACATATCTGTAATCCTTTTTTTCTCCAATGAAGTAGCTTGGTGTAAATGGGGCATCTGTTTATGTGCCTCCACAGTATTGCCCTTGGTTAAGAATGAAATAATACAGACGTTTCACAAAGGTGTTATTTATTGAGTGCCTTATTTTTAGGATTACATTGCAATGTCCCGATTTTGTTTTGCAGCACATTGGATTGTTTCGACATCACCCTTTGTTTCTTACTTTTTCATATACCTCATTGAGCAGCACAGCCTTTTCCTGTAAATTCAGAACAACCCCAAGAAAAATAACCCGCAGGCTGAAGCTGATGGAAACATTCAGGGGCTTACATTTGTTTCTAGGCCGGCACACATGATTTTACAGCATGATTTATTGTCCGCACAGACAACATTGCCCCAGGATATTTCGGATAAGTGCACAGCATTAACAAAAAGGAGCCTCTATTATAAGCAGTTGCTTATGTACTTGCCAGATTGCATTCAGGGATCACTTGCAAGCGGGGAGTTACATTTAGTAACATGTATTATGATAGATGAGTACAATACACCATTTTATTGTTACGAAAACCAAACATGTTGTGATACTTTGAAGGTACTCTCTATTTGACACACAATCTACCAAGTTTACAAGTTCTACATTTGAGCTAATCCACCAATTTCAAATGCAAAGAGTAGCTATAAAAGGCTGCTAAAACCAGCCAATATGAGACGCAGGTTGGACTGGAACTGCAGATTTGAAACTGATGGTGCTGCAGCTCTGTAACGGGATAATATTGTCTGGGTCAGGTTTCAGGTGTCAGGTGCTTTGCATCGATAACATAGTGTGTCCTTGTAAAAGAAGAAAATAGGGTATGTGTGAAAAATGTCTGACATGTTGTGAAAATTGATGGGTAGAATCCTGCAAATCTTGGCTCTATTAAACCCATCAACATTACTCAGGTAATTGTCTACCATTTGACAAATTACTAGTTGAAGGTAATCACAGAGAATAAGTATGTCTTTTGGTCCTATCTTAGTGGGTGCCACAGTGGGGATTGTTTGTGCACTTGTTTTCCAGCATGAATTTAAAAGTTTGTGTTTCTAAAATACATAAAATGACGGATCTGCGTTGAGCTGAGCTCGCAGCGCTGAATCTGATCTCTCAGTGGCCTGTCATATCTAAGACATAATGGTTTGCATCGGAATAATTCCCTATGGTTAACTTGTGCACTTCACCTGCCTTTTGGCTTCCTTTTGCTACCAATGTATGGTTATGAGAGCTTTTCAATATGTATGCCCATGGAAGAAGATGTAATTTCTTCCTCAACAGCTGCAAGGGAACACTTCTTCCCACAGTGGCTTGAGTCTACGAGGTAAACACTTTTAGGTTTCCCTTCTCTTTAGTACAAATAAACCCCATACCATCATCAGTGATGAGTGTCCTGTGTGAGATTTGCTCAAATTAAATGTATTTATTTTGTGTGTGTGTTAAAGTTGACATTTGATTTGGGTGAAGTTTCATTGCCTTTCTTGATGAAGCTCAAACATGTCCTAATGAACAACCACTTTTTCTTTTCTCATAAATACTTAACCACCTGTAAGGAGTCTGTTGAATTCATTGTTCCAGAGGGTCTACAATTTATTGGTTCTTTCAGCTGTGATAATTGCAATTTGCAACTTAGTGGAAAGAAAGAAAACACATAGTCCCAGGGGATAATATTAATGTATTATTTGTTGCTCGACACAGGGCAGGTCATTTGTTTTTATCAACCGGCTTAGCTAAATGCATTCATTCTATGTATTACGGTATATTCATATTTGAAGGCACTGTGATTACCCAATTTGGAATTCATATTTGAAGGCGCTATTATTTCCCATTTGAATCTGTAAGAAGTTTTGATGAATCAACTACCAACTGCCACTCACACATTAAAGTGTCCATGATAGCTGTTGACTGAAAAAAAACAAATGGCTTTTCTGTTGCATTTATTCATTTTACAACTTCAGATAAAAAGGTTGTTTTTTTGGCACTTAACTGCACATAACTTTTGACATGTCCTCTGAAAGACCAAGGAGCTTGGTACTAGGGAAATAATGTATAATGGGCGTAGGAAAGAAAAGAAAATAGAACACATTTCATTTGTAGTAGTCAGACTCTGTAGAGGTTATTAAAAGTTATAGCTCTCCATACAAAATAAATGCATGTTTTACGATTTCCGCGTCTTAGTCTGATGTTCAAACTGACCCCCACACTACATTACCGCTCAAATGTTTGAGCTCCCCACCCACAAAAGTGTGATTTATTACAGTCAGAAGGCTGAGAGGACCACTTTATATTCTTTAATTGTCCTTCATGCTTTTAGGTTGTAGAAAATCTTCTCCAATAGATGTCATTTAGTTTCAAGGGTTTGTGAAAAGGTCTCGTGTTGTACAGGGAGAACAATATGCTGTACAATGGTTCAACCAGACTGACAATTGAAAGGTCAGAAAGAGACAAAGATCCTCCTGAACAGCAGTTGAATAAGAATATAGAACAGGAAGCTCAATCAATGAGCGTGCAGGTTTAAACTGGAACAGGTTGCGGTTTCAGCGTCAAGTGCACAATAATCCCTCTAACATGCTGGACTATTAAAAGGTGTGTTCCCTAAGCGAAGCCATTCGTCAAACGTCACAATAGAAATAGAAGGTCGGTTTTAAGCTCGCACAATTGGGATTTGATCACAGAATATCAGCTGAACATAAGGACTGACGTATCACAGTTCACACCTCTTCAATCTAACCACTGAGTAAACTGCAGAGGGCCCAAAGAATAACAGCCAACCAGGATATTTAGAGAGCAAACGCAAGCACTGCTGTGTTTCAATAATTAACTAGGGTCACCAACACTTTTCTGGACTGGAAAACTAAATCTAAGAGTATCTGGGAGAAAAAAAGGGTTCCAACAGTATTCTCCCATGGCATGTAACACTGTGTGGACTTCAACCGGAAGTGAGTTTTAATTCTTCTTCTTTTGGGGCCAACACTACTTCAAATGCAAGTAATACATTTGGTGTCTGAACTATCCAGTTTTCATCTCTATAAGATAGTCATCAATATGGCAAGTAACCCCAAACTATTGAGCGGTAGTGTACAATGATATTCACTGATTATGAGTAGTGCATCATTTTGCATAATAAGGAAGGCCAGGCAAGCTGTCGATCAAAGACATCTATGCATCGTATATTCAGCATGTCAACATGGGACAAACAGAACTCGCACTTGCTATCGATTTGTTTATACCCTTAAATTGTGCTGTATTTCAGATTTTTTTTTGTGTTTGGCCAGCCAAACTCAAATGCACAAGTCAGGGTTTACTGTAACAGCTGACACAGCAGAGAACAGCCATACATCTGGAGTGGTGCACAAAAGGAAATCAATCTGACATATAGAAAACAAATAACTTGTGTCAGTATAGAATGAACTGGATGTTTGTGAATGTGTACATATTTCTGTGTGTTGACACACTGAATGTGTGTCAACACACAGAAGCTTTCACAGGAACTACTTGTGGTAGATCTCTTGTATTAAGATCATGTTTATTGTGCCAGGTATACATCTGAAATGTGTGTTTACAAATAAGGTAAAAGGAAAGACTAGGATAGCATATCAATTAGAATTTGTAATATTGCCACACAAAGACATTTTGGGGAAGATGCCCTTCTTCAGCGTGTATTCTGGCATTTTCACAATTACTACACCCAGGTGGGGTTAATTATAGGTAGCTGCAAACAGTACAACAAACATATCCCAACGAGGGCATCAATGAGAGGTGATAATAGGGATGAATTCTTCTCGGAAGGGAAGTATATTGGATAAACTTTTATGAAACCCGCACTGCCAATATGATGAATGAGGACATTGTATTTGAAAGTTTCATATAAAGTGCATACACATTGTGTTTTCTTGTTTTTTCATTCTTGTTATTTTATATTTAAGCATTCTATAATGTAGAATCTACGTCATGTGACTCCGTGGCTGGAAAGGTTGTGGCTCCCCCTGTTGGGTTGCATCTGTTGTGCTGTTTTAGGCCACCTATAATTAACCCCACCTGGGTGTAGTCGTTGTGAAATTGCCAGAATACCCGCTGAATAAGGGCGTTTTGCCCAAAATGCCTTTGTGGCAATATTAAAAAGTCAAATTGGTGTGCTGTCTTTCTTTTTTGTATTATCCTCATTTACGATCCAGCACCCTGTTTTCTAGGTTTGATCGTGATCTGAGCGTGTTGTGGCTTAATTTTTTCTTTTTAATAATATATATTTTAGGTGCCATGATGTTACATGCATGTTAGAGAAGAGTTGAACGGTTCTGTGTATTAGCTGTGTGCTCCAAGCTCTCATTCCTTTCAAGGCCATGCAAGCTCTTTGCATTTTGCCTTTCCAATCACTCACAACAAAACAATGCAACACAGAAGGGGAAAAAAAGAAAAGAAAATCTTCTCTTTGTGGCATCTGCAATTATAATCAAAGACGACTGTGGTGTGAACACATATTGTCCTTGTGCATGGTGTTTGCCTTCATATTCAAACAAGACAATCAGTGCACAAAGCAGCTTGATTCTCTGGGTGATGGACAGATGCATTTCAAATGAATAGGGATCATGCTCAGATACCGAGCGTGTGTGTGCCGATGGGTATGAAGTCAGCAGTGATGATATAGCTGGGAGCATAGCAGTGCAGTGTGTGTACAGGTGAGGCTACTTGTCGGTGATTACATGTTAAAACTCCTCAAGACCTAAGCCAAGCTCTTGTGTCTTGGCCACCTGCTGATTAAAAGTAAGGGGGTTAGCCCAGAAGCTAATGACGATAGCTCAGGTTTACTTAAGGTGGGCTGAGCTTTAAAGGGACAGTTCAGCCCAAAATAAAAAAGCGAGAAGAGCAAGAAGTTTTATGTTGGAACCATTCCTACATGAAATAGTTCATTGTATTCCTCAGTTAACACTTTTATGTAGGAACTATCCCAAAATAGAAATGCTCGCTACAAGTCTGTGGATTATCTTGAGCAACTGAGTCATGGTTTCTGGAAAGAGACAATGCTGTTCAGTTTTTCAATCATTTTGTTTTGGCGCTTTGAGCACCACAAGCAGCGTGCCCTATAGTCCCATCATTTTGGAGAGAAGGCAAATTTATTAACTATATACATCATATACTGGAATTTGAATTCAGTACAATACCGTGAATAACAATTCAGTAGGAGTTTCTCATGTATTTATTTGGTACATTTAGTTTGACAAAGTAAGAAAGCAATGTTTAAGTCAGGGCGGAAGTGTCTTACTCATAAAAGAATGATTACGGTCTCTTCCACATGTTGAGGCATACAGCTTATTCATATAACATCGGTATCGGCCGTTACACAAAGCCCAGATATCTTTTTTTGTATCAGACTGAAACAGTCGGTGCATCCCTAGATATATTCATGGTACTAAATCATGCCGTTGTATTCTGTAACGGTGTGGTTAGACTATTGTCTTCTTCTCTATCCATTTATAGCCTTCTAGCTTCATATTATTGAATCAGGGTGGTTCCAAGGCATCAGCAGCGTAATCTGGGGAATTTCCTGCCAAGAGCCTTCAGACAAGCAGAGAAAGACAAATCCTATGAAATATTAAATCCGGTATATATAGTTTTAGTGTTGAACACATGTATCCTTTTGAGAACGCACTACAGTGCATTTGCCTATTCATGTTCAAAATGTGCGGGTTTTTTTTTTTATATAGATCCAGAGAAAAAAGGCAACAACAAAAACAAAGTGACATGTTGATGTTTTAATGGCGTGTTTCACATTGAAAAGTGTATATAGTTGTCACTGATTTAGTTTAGTGATGCCAACTGGGACTGTATACATGACTCCTGACAGCAGTGTGAGAAAGTAATGATATCTTCTTCCATTGTGTGTTGTTTATGTCTCCAAGGGGCTAATTACAATAGTGGAAGTGTGAGGCTGTCAATTGAAGCCACAATCTTACTCAAGTCTTGACTTGCCTATACAGGAAGAAGTCCATACTAAAATGATGTATCACAGGGATCTACTATATCATAGCAGTTTTCCTTTGCCTAGAATATTGAATATATACATCAAAACTGTCAACTTTCCATGCAAAGCAGATCGTTCTGAACCTTCTATGAACATCAGCATTGAATGATGTGTTTTTTTAGCAGCCAAAGAGGGATACAAGTCCTTGTGTTTATTTGAATATACACAGACAGGTAAATATAAATGTGTGAACAAATTTAGTATTCAGTGATAACCAGCACAAGACCAGATGCTGTCAGAGTAGACGAGTAGTGTATCATAATCTTGTTCCATCTGGCATATGGTGGATCCAATCTCCAAAAATGTTTCACTTGAGGGATGTGTTCTCTAAGGGCTTGGCATATCCCCTGCTGTCAACATTTGAGCTATTGCACTGACTGACTCCAAACATTCCATTTTTGGTAGATGTCTCGAAATGTCACCCCTGACATCTGTACAAAGAAAGCCATCTCCACCAATCAGGTGGCTCAGGTTGAAGCGATAAATGGCATTCTTTCGGAGAGAAAGTGCAATCTAATATCTACTATAGCATTCAAGTTGCACAGCCCTGATAGCTTTGCACATAGCTCTATTGCCTCTGCCCCTTTGGGAAAGCAGGCCATTTTTCTTTTTTGGCCACAGTGTAAGAGCCGAGCAGAAGCCAGCAGAGGCTAGATTGGCAATATTTATCTTGGTCTGAAGAAGGACTGAACACAAACATTCAGGGTAATTTCAACCTCTGGAAAGACTGTGAGGAAGGGGGAGCGTGGATTGTATCAATATCAAAGTGAAATAACGCATTTCATTACCATTTACCGGGGTAGCTTTTCCAAGTGGACACTGCAATAAAAAAAGAACATCAGTAGGAATGAAGAGACGAGATAAAGGAAATTGTAATGTGGTGTGATTTACCTGTAATACATTAGTTGAGCTAGGTTACGTTTTAGTAAAGGGTGTGTAGCTGTAATAGATCACAGACTGTTTCAGAAGATTTATGCCTATTTTTGCCACAGTGAGCAAAGCACTATATCCACATCTCCTGAATTGGAAGGCATAGCTGTTGGAACAAAGGCCTGTTGGGAAATGTTTTGTTTACCAGTCCCAATCAGCCAATCAATAAAAAGCTCAGAGCCTATTAACCTCCCTGAACTATTTAACACCAACCGGCCCCTATTACTGAGACCAGTCAATGATGTTTGTCACTTAAATGTGATTAGTACCATTTTCTATTAAGCCGATCAGATATCTCTACCTGTGTCTCCAGGGGTGGGCAGCTACGTTGCACTTAACCAACCTCCGAATGGCTAATGTGGTAATCCCCCGCTGCCTATACGGTCAATGTCTGATTTAACATTAGTTGACTCTAAAACCACCACATTGCAGAGCTCTTTCCTCCTCTTTGGCCGTCTGCATCCTGAGTTTTTCAATCCTATTGTCGATGCTGATTAAAAAGAGTTTCGTCCAAACACTAAGGTTTGTTGTAGTTCATTTATTTTTTGGTTACTTCAGGACAGCAAGACAACACATTGGCATGATTTCACCTTGTAAAGTTGGTATGGCTATTAGCAAGCAGTTGCCTATTTACACATCAAACAGACACAAAGCAACAGTTGTTTAGAGTTGTGTTTTTGGCCATTTGACACACTTTAATTGAATATTAAATCGTCTTTACCCCTATTGTGTCTACAGCTCATGATAAAAGATGCCTGGCTATTTAGCTCGCAAAATGCTTTTAAAATGTTCACGAGCTAGTTGATTTCTTTGTTTGCTGTTTTGAGTTGCATGTAGAGTAGAGTAGGTGAAAACCAAAAAAAAGAACCAAAATAGGCTCAAGGGCCCCATAGAGTTGGGAGATAATTCTCTGTGAGCGGCCCATTTCACATTACCTATTGCTAATCTAAAAATATTGATTAGTGAGGCTTTGAATATGAATACAACTCCGAATCCTTTAATGAGACTGGATGTGAAGCCGGACTACAACGCCCTGGCTTTGCACCATGTCACAGTGTGGGGCTGTAAAAGCAGTCTCTTATCTTGGAGAGGAGTGGTTGCTCAGAATAGCTCCTGAATGACACGGGTGAAATCAGTGAAGGCAGAGACGGCGGTTTATACCTGCAGGGATTACAGCAAACCTACCATGCTACATTTTTTCCATTAACTTGCAACATTATTTTCTTGGGACTTCACACGTGAAAAAAAAAAGCAACACACATGTCAGCACCAGAGGGTAATGATGCTGATTGTGTTCCACAGCTTTGTATTACACATTTTAAGATGAGTGTCGATTGACCTGTTTTCATTCTATGACATGTTTATCTTTGTAGGGGTTTGTTATGCTCAACACCTAAATGTAATTTACCGGTGTGATTGAGTGTGAACACAAAGGTATCGATAACTTCCTTAGCTCGATCAGCCAGCTGAAGAGGTGGATGAGTTCAGCACCACCTTTGCTGTTCTCCTGTAGACAGGAGACGGAAGGTCAATGGATTGAGCTGAGATGAAGCGGACAATTCAATTGGCTGGCAAGTCAACCAAAGAAGCTGATCCTCTTTTTCACTGGCTTTATAATCAAAGCTGTGTTTGAGGGGAATTGAAAAAAAAAAAAAAAAGATGTATGATTTAAAATGATATTGAGAAGTGTGTGTGTGTGGGGGAGGGGGGGGGGAGGGGGGGGGGGGGGGGGGGGGGGGGGGGGAGGGGAGTATAGAGGTTTGGATTGCATGGAGATGAAAAGCAAGATATCAACTGATACCCTCTGTAGTGTGCATCATGCTTGTGGTGCTGCTGGTTCCATGGAATGCTCTCTTTGTGGATTTGTGATTTGGTGTTAAATATAGGAGAGATGCCGTCAGAAGGCAATGATTTATACATGGGCCGGGAGTCAATGCAAGCAGCCATATGCGCTAATTGCAAATAATTGCCACTTCTGTAGGGCTTGAACCGTTTATAGGTTGACATGTGTTGAATTGGTATTTGACATTTCAAATAGTTAAATGATGTAATTAATAGAAATAAGTCCTCTCAATTTTTCCTGGATGTATTTGAGACAATTACAGTGTATTAAGAACACATGTTTCAAACATATTTTTTCTAGTTAAGCAATTATCATTTCTACTATATTTTAGTTCCTCTGCTTTGAATCTGGCAGTGCACCATTTGAGCTATCCACTTTCTATTGTTACCACATTATAGATACGTCTAATTTTCCTTTCACCTTCCAGCCGTTGGAACCAAAACACTATTAAATACGTTCTCCCTTCCATTCTTCTCTTCCTGCTCAGTTGAGCCCCATGGGCCAAGATGCACGCTTGTCACAATACTCTGAAAAACACATTAATATTCTGCCTATAAAGTGTTTTGGTACTGTATGCTAATATAAATGTAGTACACTCCCTCTACACTGCCTGTTTTTACAAGGCAAATACAGCCAACAGTTACTTGAATAAAAGGCCTCTTGCAGTCTATATTCTAGGGTGTTAGGGTACAAGAACAGACATGAATGTCAATCGTATAGCTAATACAGGAGAGCAAATGTTATCATGAATGAAATGTTCTTCGGGGAAAAGGTTGCAGGGCAAAGGTCAGTGAGTGTTCATGTCGGGAAATATCTCAAAAATCCTGTTGTTTGACAGATCCGATGCGCTTCAACCTTTTTGAGTCAAACCACATGTTCCTCTTGTGATTCCCATCCTTGCCTGTGCTCCTATCAGTTATGTGCCTGGCCTCTGCGAGTGGAAAAAACACACCATCTCTCCACAGCAAACATGAGTCAAAGGAGAAGACACATGACATGGCTGTTCAAAGCAATGTTATGAGTGTAATGATCTGAGGTCGCTGGGGAGACGAAGGGGAAATGAGAAAACAAAAAATTGACAGGGGCCCATTGTTGCAGTATTTCTCTCCTTCTAATTGGCCGTATATTTTTGTGTCTGAATGGTTTGAAATTAGTTTGCTCCTGAGAGTTTGGGATTGCTTATTTCAATCCTGTCAAAGAAAGACAAAATAAAGTAATACTTTGGCAGAAGGATGTAATAGAAAAAGGCGATGTCACCTTAAGACAAACATTTTCACCTGAAAAATGGGCCAGAAAGAAAGCAATTTATTTTAATAACCTTAAAAATATGTACATACAATATTTATGAAGGTATTTTGATTAATGACTGGAATTGAAATTCCATCCCTTACTTACCTTACCGTGTGTGTGTGTGTGGGGAGGGGGGGGGACACACACATTCTCAGATGGTTGCCTCTCCCAATGGAATGAAAAGGCGTGTTATCTTTAATAGCTGTAAAGCAGCATTTTACTCATAATGCTTTGTTAACACGACACAATTTTAGCCCCGAGATTGCCAACAACAGCCCCAGATCAGAGGCAAATCAGTGCTCGCTTCTGCTATGTGAATTTTCAAGGAATGAAGGCAAGAGATGCACCAATGCATTGCAGATGCCAGAGCGATATCTACCAGGTTAAATATCTGCAGACAGGTCAAAATCCTGTGTGAAAATTGTCTTCACCGGCAATGACCGCAACGTCAACCTCGAGCCAATAAGAACGCAAGATACAGGGCGAGAGAAATATCAGGGGAATGAGTCATAATCATTTATTTATGTGTTCATTTACCTCCAGCTCTGTCAATCCTCGCTGCCCACGTCTCACCAACCATTCACTCCTCCATATTGTTGACCTCAAAACCAGGCAGGCTAGTTTGTGATTCCTCCAAGTGAAACGCAGCGTGTGACCCCTGTCGCCGATCACTCGTATAATAAGCAAACTACTACGACTTCAAAATACCCCATTATGAGACAGAGTCCTATATTGTGATCAGTACAGCAATGTGACGATGTTGAAAGTCGTCTTATTCAGACAAGCAGCTCCTCTCCACCACTGTGCAAATAGCAAGGAAGTGCTAAAGCAATATACAAATGGAGCCAACGCTTTGGACAGAGAAGGCAAGTCGTTGTTATTTTCAATTACCACCTTTTTGCTGATGTTCCTATCACAGAGCCAGACATTATGCCTTCAGTGCCTGTGAGATTGATTCTTTTTTTTAGAGAGTCTGTAGGATTGGATGGTCCCACACTTAGGGAGGCAGGATGCAAGTAGCTTTATAGAGTCGCAATTAATGAGATTTTGGTTGAGAATTGATCTGTATGCTGGAAAAAAGAAGAACAGGGGAACAAGGTTTCGGATACTAGCGGCCAAAATGAGTTTCCTCCGTAGGGTGGCTGGGCTCAGCCTTAGAGATATGGTAAGGAGCTCGGACATCAGGAGGGAACTTGGAGTTGAGCCGCTACTCCTTCGTGTCGAAAGGAGTCAGCTGTGGAGGTTCGGGCATCTAATCAGGATGCCTCCTGGACGCCTCCCATTAGAGGTTTTCCGGGCACGTCCAACTGGTAGGAGACCCAGGGGAAGACCCAGCACACGCTGGAGGGATTACATCTCCCAGCTGGCCTGGGAACGCCTCGGATCTTCCAGAATAAGATGGAAAATGTTGCGGGTGAGAGGGAAGCCTGGGTCAGCCTGCTGGGCCTGCTGCCACCGAGACCCGACCCCGGATAAACGGCTGAAAATGGATGAATGGGTAGATAAAACTTTCTGTTCTGAAACTGAATTGTAAATTAGCCTTATGAACCCCTGCAATCTTTGTTCAGTGTGTAGTACTTCACAAACACATTCTGAGTTCCTGAAGAGCACAGGTCGTTTTCAGTTTTAGCACTGAACTCTGCCAAAATAGAGCCCTGTCATACAGTATATCACCTCCTAAGCATGCTCTTTCTCCTCATTTGACTCCGGGCTGTATCGCAGTGCTCTGCAGCCCTGTTTTTTCTTCAGCCTTCAAGCTGCTATACTGTTAGCGAGGTGCAATGCTGACAATAAGCCGTGCCACTGGTGAGAATGCTGAGCAGACGCAGGAGCATAGGTAATGCATTTTTGATGCCCACGATGGCTACCGTCTCCCCGCTCAGGGAGTAGTGTGACTGTGCTAGGAGGAACCCTGAGAGTCTCCAGGTCTAGCTTCTGAATAAGTGTTAAGTGTCCCATTAAAATGGATGTCCAAATCAGGAGGGAGAAGCGGATTCTCCTGCAAGCTCCTAATCTCTCCTTTCAGACCTGCTTATCTGCACTATCTCAGAGGGAAGTTCTCCAAAAGTGGCAGTTTGAATTCCTTGTGCCCTGACCTTGAAGGCTCACATATATCCCCTCAAAATTGTAATAAAAAAAGTTTGCTCCAATCATTTGTGTGCATGTCATCTCTGTTTCTTTTTCGGCATGTGGCGGGCTGTGTGCAATTCTCACAAATGCATGGCATTTGTATGATTCACTGGAACCTATATTTTCTAGATATATGATTAACAGACACTCTGACTCATTGCGATGCCATGTGTTCATTGTCTCTTCTCTTAAAAAGGAGTCTATTGATGGCCAGAGATAATCATGCAAAACTCTATCAATTTAAGTTTAGTTAATGATTTTCTTTTTAATTTGTGAAACCTTTCCATACAGGGTTGACTCACTGAACAGTGACACTCACACAGTTATAAATAATAACAGAACAGAGGCAGAGCCATGAAGCAGAAACATTGTAATAGTAATACGGTTGAACTTCCCTTTATGTACAGATGTTTCCATATGCACCCACACCACTTATGAAGCCTTCGGTTTGAAGAGCAGCCCACTTAGATCCTCGGGGGAGGGTCCCTGTCATTCAGGCATTGAGCGGCCATTATTGAAGAAGGTAATTGGCAGGAGCCTCATCTCTGGAGGTTTCCCGGGGCTTCAGCGATCTTTCACAGGACTGTAGGACTCTGCCATTAATCAGTATAGGGATAAGAGAAAGGAGGGATAGACCCTAACCTTTCCTTCCCCTGACAGAAAAATCCTTACCTAATCAAGCTGCCCACTCTAATCTACACTTAGCATCTCCGTGGATGTGGCAGCACAGAAACGGAGGATAACTCTCTCCTTCCTAGTGGATGAAAAGATGCAAGGTTTAGTTTTCAGAATTGTGTCATCAAAATGGGAATTTAATGATGAAATAGCATACAACAACATTGTTGTTGGACTCTTTCTCTGCTGCTTCAGTGTTCGGCCCTCAGGTATCTTCGGACCGGGTTTGGAGTACGGGGCAAAGACATGAGCTGCCATGGCTGAGTTGCTCTGCTGCTTGTTGAGTTGTTCATAGCATTGGTTAGACATTTCCATTCACCAATCATGCACTTTTTGACATTTGATGAGAGAAGTTGACATATTTATGTATTTCTCTACAGCCAAGTTACACTATGGACAAATGAAAGACTTTGAAGTTAAAAGCAGGATCGGTGAATCTCCCAGTGAAGTTATGTAGACAACAAACGCGTTTGTAAGCCGTTTGTCAAATTGAATTAGAGATTAAAGATAAATTCATGAATGCAAAAAGAAATATATGTATATTTCATTTAATTTATAACGTATTTATTCACGGTGACAATTAAAAATGTAATTACATAATTGTTTTGCATTACGTGTTATGTCTTTATTTATTTCAACATTTCATTATATATTATGTGTTTATTTCCGAGCCATAAAATCCTCACCACTTTGAAAATGAAAACTGTAACACAGCATTATGCAATTCTAGACTTGGGGTATCTTTTCTGATTAAAATGGCCTGACACATCAAGCTGGATGTTCCCACAACGCATGAACACACCACAAAACCAACACGTGTTGGGGGTTTGCACGCAGAGCAGTGTGTAGCAGTGTATTACTTCACCTAAATAGTATAAAGCATGCAAAAACATCAGTATGGTGCCTGAACATCATTATAAAAGATGCAAGAGTGATGAAAACACTCGTCCCAGAACCGTCCAGCTAAATCATTCCAGTCAGTGTAAATCGTCAAAACACTCTAAATGTTATTTTTTAGAATATTTTTTTCATTTCATGCAGATAATCTGCATCTACATAAAAACACTCAATTACAATGATTAAGGAATACATTATTATATCTGCTCTGATTAAAATAAAAATCTTGACATAAGTAGTCCTAATTTTTTATTATGAGATGCTTAGAGCTCGTTTTGGGAGTTAATTAATATATATATATATATATATATATATATATATATATATATATATATTAAGTTCAAAAGCATCTCCGTCAAACTACTGTATTCTTTTAGTGCAACCTCCGTTAATGTTAGCTATTAGCTCTGTTATGAGCAGAGACCCCACTCTGCAGTTAGCTTCTCCTCGACGTAAAACTATCATGCAGCTCGTGTGTCAGCAAGAAATCAATGAAATAGTACTGAATGACCGATCACTGGTGATCGAATGATGCGTTTCTCATTTAAGAGGAATTCATAATAATATGCTGTAACTTTAGCTTGGATAGCAGACAAAGAATGTAACTGGCTCATTTTTCCTGCACGGAGACAACAACAAAATAACCCTCTAAACCTAATCCCATATTTTCTACAGACTCTTACCCATATTCTCACTTGCTCACCTTTGTATAGATGACGTATTAACATTGTTTTGCAAGTCAATACGATAGTAATTGTGTGCGTTGAGGTGATACATCTCAGTAGAGGTCAGTGTCGGCAAATCATTCTGGGGTTATTTGACTTTACATTTGCTCAGGAGAGACGTACGCCACAGAATGCAAAGTGGCCTCTTTTCACAAACTGATGAGGGGAAGATTGTAGCAGATGCCTGACCCCTCCCAGTGAGGTTACTTCTAATTCGTTTGTCCCCTGTTCTCTGTTCTCCCACTGGGCGCTTTGAGAGCAAAGGAAATGATTCAAGAAAAATCGTACCCGACATTTCTTCATGCACTGTCTTTTTTTTGCTTTGTTTCAGAGGCAGATTACTGATTTATTTTCTGAAACAGCAGCGTGGTTGTTGCCTCAAACCTTAATCCGTCTAGTAATCTCTGTCTGTGTCACGCTTTTGGGCACAAATGGCTGTGAAGAACAAAGATAACCCTCTAGGCTTTGAGATGATCTTCCAAAAACGACCCGGGAGATCAAAGCGAAGGGCAGACATTTTTAATAAACAAAGTTTGGTTGTATGAACTTCAAAACGCCTGACCTTGATCAAATGGCTTTTGGATTGGATAAGTTTGATCTGGAATAAACTCCATTTCCAGTGGCTTCAGATATCAATTGTTGATCTTAGATTACTTTCAACAGCAGGGTTCTTCCACAAGAAAAGTTGTTAGCAAGCATGGCAAGCATGTTTCAACGAGGAAAAGTTACTTTTTTGACAGGAGTTTGACGTGGCCAGTGCCAGACTAATGACTGCATTAAGGTAGAGTTAGGTAGGGTTGCACAACGCAGAATGTGGAGGCTCTCTGCAGGTGGGACTGACACAAAGTGGGATGTAAAATGCCCGGTGACAGCAACCTCAGAACAGAGGGTTGAGGAGAGCACAGAGCGAGTCGTGTGTTCACATGCGACTCGCTCATGAGTCCACAGTGGTGGACTCATGACACAATTTGCAGTGGAAGAACAAAGATTTGTTTTCTAGAGGGTTCTGAGACAGTGGTAATTTAAAATAAATAAAGAAAGTAGTCAGGTCCTTTGCTGTCAATTATAGTTATTTGAACGAAAATCATAATCGGCTTAAAAATACATTAAATCGAGACATCTCTACTGTAACCTTGATCACTGTAAGAGTGTCCACTGTGCATATAGCAGTGCATTTAGCACAATACAGCCTCTATCTCAGCATTCAGAATCGGTCTTTGACTTTTCAAAAGTGACCCTGGCAGGCGACCCATGAGGGATGATAAGCAGGTTCACATTTTGCCCCGTATTGATGAATACAGATGTGATTTTTGTGACAATGATGATGGATATTCTGACAGGCCGCACTCCTGCTCCCTCTGCTGCGTCATTTTGGTTGTAGTAATCTATTGGCATGAACATCGAACACACTCACTTGTATGGTTATTTTATTTTTATGTTATTTTTGGATTTGTACTGAGTAGGCATGTCCATTCAATTTGATCCTTGTGAATTGCAAATGGTGAACAAAAGCAGTGAAAGACAATATGCCTGGTCAGAGAGGATCATCTGGTTCTGAGCGATTTGCCTTTTCAAGATTAGAGCTGGCATATTCCAATTAAAACAAGCTAATAATTATGAGGCTGCACCATTTTTTACATTAAAGACTATGAGTCAGAAGTAGCGAGTTGAACTGAACACAGTATGCAATATTTTAAATGTCTGCTTTTAGTATTCAACTCAGTGCCATCAAATCCTTGTTACAGTGAGCCAAAGTCTTATCATTTTTATTCCATTGCTTTCATTACTATGCAATTATTGTATTTCAGAGCACAGCCTTTTGATGTCTTCTTTGTAAAGGAAGCCATCACATGTGACCTTGAGACTTTGTATACATGGTGGATTAAGAAACTCTCTTTCTGACTTTCTTGATCTCAAAAGGCATCGCGGTTTGGACAGTTCTGCATCGCTGCAATGACAGAACACAATCAGTAGTTTGGTTTCATTTCAGCGCAGTAGGAGTCTTGACTGTGTTTTATGGTAATCTACTGTCGCGCTAGTTTCTCATCTCTCTTTGATCTCCGTGTTTCACCGAGGAGGGGGGGAGGGGGGCACACTTAAATGCACTGCAAAAGGATATATGTTGTGTTTTTGTCATGTTTATGAACTGATGTGGGTCATATAGATACAGATTTTGAAAAGATGAAGCTTTCTATAATATATTTGAAAAAAAACATGTTGGATTGATGGAAAAGTTGTCTTGCAATACGATGCGATACAATATATATATATTGAAATACTCAAACTTTTCAAATGAAAATGTAAAAACAAAGCTGAAAATACAACTTGCTGTACACCCCCTGGATAGTCTAACACGTGCATCATATATTAATAACTCAGCGGACAAATAGCATCAAAACTACTTCAAAAGGTATTCGCATTGCACATAGTCACTCAGCAGAGAACACGCTGAACTGAAATTTACTTCCCATTAAAAATCATATTAAAATAAGGTGCATATTGTTTTCTCATTGTGCCACTAAACACTTTTTTTTACTAAAATGCCCTTGCTACAACTTAATTTGAAAATAAAATACATACTGTATTATTTTCTTATTGTGTCAATAAGAAAACTTACATAGATGCCATGCACTTCATATCTAATAAAGTGCATTAAGTAAAGTTGTCCTTCCCATTTATGTCTCACTCCTCCAGGTTCAGTTTTCAGAGACTCTGTGATGTTACTGCCTGTACGGCTCTCGTGCTGTGATGTCGTGATGTAATCGTAACATTCGACTCGGGGGTCTATTCCTCAAACATCGCATGTCAGGGCTACTCTCTCTCTGCAGAGCGATGGTTGGACACGCTTCTTCACCAGCGTTACAGGAGTGGACGAGGAGGGTGTTCGACACACACAGGGGCTGGAGGCAACTACAAGGGCAATTTAGATCTGTTTAAAACAGCCGCAGCCGTAATCAATAATTCATTAGAATCGATGACAAGTGAGTCGTAATCAAATCGTGAGGCCAGTGAAGATCCACACCTTTGGTACACATGCAGTAGGAACTCTTGAGATACACTGGACAAGCTTCATCGAGGGGGGAGAGGAGAAATTGGGTTACAGAAACGACTTTATATTTGTTTGTTTTTGTCCCCCCAGCATGAATTGTAATTGGTACTGTGGTAATCCTCTGACTTTTCCTATTGTGCCATCAGCTGGTCATCATTTCAATTTGTCCAATATTTCACTTATGCTTATGAACAAATACGAATGACATTCTCATCAGCTGCAGCCTCACTTTGTGTTTAGTGCTAGATTTGTACCTAATTACAACCTCTCACCAGCTGTCGAGTCTTTAGTGTTGTTTTAGATAAATAACAAAAAATGAAGCCCCATTACATCATTGCATTTTCAAATTAGTTTCTCACATATTTCTTAATTATTGGCTGTTATGTGGGGCAGCTGTGGCAAGGGGGAGAGTGGGTTGTCCTCTCATCAGAATATTGGCGGTTTGATCCCCGGCTCCTCCAGCCGACGTGTCCTTGGGCAATGTACTCCACCCCGGATTTCTCCCGCAGGCAAACTCTTTGGTGGTGGGCAGGTGCCACCTTGGATGGCAGCCTTTGCCAACAGTGTGTGCTTGTGTCTGTGAATGGGAGGATTTTGACATGTAGTGTCCGGCGCTTTGTGAGGTTGGAGGACTATAGAAAGGTGGTATATACGTTTATTAAGTCTATTTACATGAAAGGTAAAATAATGTCTTTAAACAGCTGATCGGGCTTTGCGAGTAAAGCGACACATTTGTTGTGTGACCTTGTCTTTAGTGGATTCTTTTCTTTTTTGCTATGGTAGCAAATATTTATCAGCAAAACCTGGTATTAGAAGGATTACTTCATTGTTGGTTTTGGTTTTTCATGGGATTTAATGACCTTAAAATAATACAGATTATCCCCAAATCAATCCTATTTGACACATGCAAATCATGGAGATTAGAATATTAAAAATGCAGATGGCCTGCACTGGTACTCGGCTCAGAAGCTACAGCATATTAATATGATTTTAGGTCGATATAGGGGGCTTTTAAACAGTGTGAGATAATAAGAAATCATGTGGTTTTGTGAGAATATGATTAAAATGAATCTTGATCTCATCCAAACCATTCCTCGTACCTGGTTCAACAGAGTCGATCAAATGTCCTATTATTCATCTTAAATTACCGAGATGATTGACGTCAGGCTATGTCGGTTTCTCTAAGGCTGAACCGCCCTCAAACAGTGGTAAACTTATGCAGTAAATTTCAGTAAACCTGCCCTGGAGCATGTTAAGGGATTTCAATGTGTTGCTATGGTGATTTATCCAAACTTGCTTCGTGGAACCGAAAAGCCTGAGATGCGTCATCTTATCCTGAACATGATCCAGCTAACTCAGTAAACCAGGTACGAGGAATAGGGCCCTGCAATTATGTGTACTTTCTCACAATCTAATTGTTTTTTTTTTCATCCCTCAAAAAAAATGACATTCACTCTTAAAGATACAGAATATAAATATGTATTACATGTATTAAATAGAAAGGCTGAACCATGATGAGAACAGTCAATTAAAAAGTAATTTCCCCATTATACTTTGATGTTCTTCACTTAGGACTGAAAGCAAACTCCAATCATTCTGCACAGAACATCAATAGCTCAAATGCATCAAGGGCTCAGCCCTGGTACATACTCAGTGTACTTTTGGATTTTGGACTTGCTAAATGACTTATTTATGTGAAATGGGAGAGATGTTTTTCTTCGCCCTGGCTTGACTGGCAGTCTTCGTGAGTGATTGCTCTAATGCTTCACTCCAAAGGGAATTTATTAACACCTGAGTGCTGCCAAGATGTGCTAATTAAGTGTGGTAACAGGTTAATCCCCAGATACAGCATATGTGACCCGTAAGATTGTTTATATTCATATGGAGAATCTATGTTTGTAAAAAAAACTTTCAACAAAGTAGAGGAAAAAATGTATGATTGTAACAAATGGAAGCAGCTAGAATGTTCAATCACATTTCTTATGGGGATGATAGGGAGACAGATTGGATTAGAGAATCTGTAATTATAATGGCCGGTAGGCAAAAACCCCGGGTTTATCATCATTCTGTGAGGCTCAGCACTTGTGCACAGTATATTGTACACAGTATATGTGTCAGATTAATCACACCTGTCTGCATCAGTGTAATCACTCCTTCTCCTTGTCTCTTTGTTTTTTTTGCCTTGTGTCTCTTTTCTGACATTCATTACACGTGCACAAATATGGACTTACAAAGTTGTGCATTTCATGGAACGTTGCACACTCGAGTTCTATTTGCAGAGACATGGGTGCAGAGAAATGATGGCATTTGTTAGAAAGGGTTGATGGTGTTATAATGTGCCGCAACGCTGAGGAAAACCTGTCTGAATGCAGAAGGGGATGTTAACTCTGACTAGCAGAGAGTGTGTAAAAAGTGTGTTTTTTTTGTTTTTCACGGGCTGTATGATGGCAATAATCCATATTCTATGATGCACATAATTAGCCATCATAACCAACAACCCTTGGTCTGTTACTCACTGTGTTTAACATGCATCACAGAGGTAGAGCAGCTGACAGTGATTATAGTGAGATGCAGCACCACAGTTATAAGTAAATATCTGGATCACTCCTTGAAGGGATTTCTTAGTCTACTTGTAACTTGCTATTTCAGAGGTGTTTGAAAAGAGAAGAGCGTGTGCTCTTCTTATAATGACACAGTTTGTGAGAGATCAAGCTATGGAGGGAAAAAAGGGAAGCAGAGTCTTCTCACAAAATTGCATGTCGTTTATTTCAGATGTTGACAGATTTGTCAGTAAATTGTTCTTAAAAACTGTAGCATTCCGAAGGAAATTGTTGCACATGATTTAGTCAAGGCTTCCACACGCCCTGGAAAACAGTCGACCAATTTTCAAGTTGTGGAAAATGAGAGGAAAAGAAAAATGTCATAGTAAATGATTTTCAGCATTCTCATATTTTCCAGTGAACTACTAGATTATACATTGCCATCTGAACGTGTTAAATTATGTTCAGGATCATATTTAATGGTAGTTTATGGACCAGCGCACTTTCAATATAGGCCACACTTATTATTATATTGTTATTTGATCAATTTGTCACAATTTACAAGCACATCAGAGATGATTTCTATTTCACAGATAAACTATAGCCATATTCTGCTTCTCTTTCAAATCAGACTTCCACAGAGAGGAACATATTAGTGTATGACACGATCCCTGTCTGTCGTACCAGCTGCTAGATCAACACTAAAAATGTCCTGGAAAATGATCTCCATAAAAGAGTGGAAACCCTGGTTAGCTGCGAGTCTCCAGAGAACACTTCAGTATATTAAACACTTTTTCTATTAGTTCCTCCAGTCCCAATTCTCTTGTTTGGAAAGCCTCACAAAACATACAATAAATGCTCCTTTCTTAATAAAATGAAAGACAAAAGCAACGTAAGCCTCCTATCTGATGTTCACACCTACTGTCAGGCTTAGTTCTAAAGTAAATACAACAGTAAAATGCTTGGAAATTTGTGAAAAAATGACAGATCTAATCAATTTAAAGTGTGGTCTGCCAATTCAAGTGGTGAGAATGAACTGAGGAATGAAAAGGAAGCACTGCATTTAGCTCTATGTAATGTGAAAATATGACTGTTTGGAACATGCTGAGTTTATGGATGGACAGCAGAAAGCAGATTATGTGTTCAAAGAAGTTTACTGTTGTACAAACTTTTTTAACTGCGTAATACCAGCATGTGCCTGTCTCAGTTTTCCCTGTTTTGGAGATGCATTGCAGCCTCTTTACAGCCTTGAGATGGTTATATTATATAATGACTATTTGGTGTACTGTTGGTGGTGCACTCCTATCACTCCAAGGCCTTTGATGTAACTATCTCTTGTTAGGCCTCTTTCGCACTGATGTTGATCATTGGCATTTTCAATAATACATACAATGCAACCTTGGCTTAGCAGCCGCTGCGACCTGAACTAATCAGTGGCATTGTCACACGTCTCCCTTTCAGATCTCACCACATCATGTCCCACTAGACTGGGTTTATGCACTTAGTCATTTGCAGTGTGCAGAGTAAGCGAAGGAAGCATATCAGGTCGATATAAATACAGTAAGACATTCATTGTGTGCACAGCTCATTTCTTCATTACTATAGTAATGCAGCGTGAATATGAGTTTGAACTACAATGCAATAAGTATCTGATTGAGCGATACGTTGTTTGCGTTGCACAATAGCCCGTCTTGTAGCATTAGCAAGTGATTCAGGCGAAAGCACAACACTGACAAAAAGATTTCTCTTTAAGTTGCTTTGCATTGAACATGGAACAAATGAAACAAGAGAAGAAAAACTACAGATAAATCATGTCCCTTATCGATTCCCTGTCTGTGACATCAATATTTTTCTAACTTTTCAAAAGATAAAATTGTTGTGTCCAAAAACTCTTATCCCTAGTGAATTATTCAGTTTCCTTGCTTTTGAAAAAAAAATAACACCATAGATTTATTTGTTCGCATAATTACCTGGGAAAAAATAAACTTTTATTTTACAAAGGGATCAGGGATTTTCAGAAACAGCTGTCAAGTAATTTATGCATTTGAACAACTGATATCATTCCTCTTTAGAACTACGTTCCTATCCGCACGTAGCACGCCAGTATTCAGATCAAAGAGAAACGATCCACAGCTGTTACTATGGCACTGATATAAAATTTTCCTATTAACATTTAGTTAACTGTATTGTACCTTCGACATCTACCCTACTTGGCCACAGTCCACAATGATCAGAGAGCAGAAACCCAAACCATTCTCCTGTAAGTTAGAATGACAGAAATTACAGCTATTCATTATTAATTCATTTCCATTTGCTGAGCAGAAATGTAATCAGTACATTTTTTTTCAAAGCAGGCAGCATGTCATTGCTCATCCCAAGATGCTGCATTTCAATATAGAATTTCAAACAAAAATGATATATATATATATATATATATATATATATATATATATATTTATACACACACACACACACACGCACACACACACACACACACACACACACACACACACACACACACACACACACACACACACACACACACACACACACATAACATAACAGCTAGGTATGGTCACAGAACTGGGTAGGCAGAAAACCAGATGCATTACAGGCCTAATTACAGGCAACGCTCCTTCTTGCTCCTCATTTAAGATTTCAAAGCAGCTGCATTGCTCCAGGTGCAGCAGCTGGATCCCGGCTGCTAATCGTGGCACACCAAAGTCTCGGAGATGGCTTTCAAAGCCTTGCTAGGTCTCTCTGTCATCATTACTACGGAAGCTACAGATAGTACCAGTTTTGCATGGCCACTGCAAGGCAGAGGGTAAAGAGAGAGAGAGAGAGAGAGAGAGAGAGAGAGAGAGAGAGAGAGAGAGAGAGAGAGAGAGAGATGCTGCTACTGAAAGGGAATAGATGGTTTTGGTAAGAGTGGTTTGATGTGAAGTGAAATTAAATGTTTCATACCCCAGGAAGCTTCTGACCATCTCTCATGTTTCCCTGTGCTTGCATCAGGGTTTGTATTTCATTTTGTTTTGGTCGTGACCGCAACCCCTTGCTGTTCATTGACCATTTCCCCTCCTAACACTCCATAACAAGCAAATGACATGATAATGCAACGTTATTTCAGTTTACAGCTGTTAACATCCATCCGTTTTTTTTCGCTCCTAATCTTGGAAATTGGCCACGAAGCATGTTAAGCGTATTCTCGTGGTCGGATGTTTAAATAATTGAAAGCTATGTCGGGAAGTCCATCAAACCTGAACTGCTTCACCTCACCACCAGCATCACACTCAGCAGGAGCAACGAGGTTGCCATGGTGAGAGTGATTGAGAACCCATTAGTGAACTGTTTGTATTGGTCACACAACAGGTTGCTGAGATCTGTGTGGAACGACTGATTACTTGTTTTTTATTTAAGCTTTCTATTCTATTGAAGGAGCAGAACTTGACACCCTCAAAAGACTAATCATTCCCTGATAATGAACTTAATAGCCTCGGATTCAATCATTTTCTGAAGTTCAATTCAATAAAATGTATTTTGTATAGCCCAAAATCCCGATTTACTATCTGTACACATACGACATCCTCTGTCCCAGCACCTCCCAACGGAACAGGAAGCTGGTTCCACAGAAGAGGAACTTGATTACTGAAGGCTCTGGCTCCCATCCTACTTTTTAAGACTCTAGGAACCACAAGTAGCCCGGCATTCAGTGAGCACAGCTCTCTTGTGGGGTAATATGGTACTATAAGATCCTTAAGATATAATGGTGCATCACCACTTAGGGCTTTGTAGGTGAGGAGAAGGACTTTAAATTAACTTCCTTTGTTTTATTATCTCCTTCTTTAGAGGGGCTAGAGCGTCTAGTTTCATTCGCAGTGAGCCTGTAGCCTGTATCGACAAGATGATTAATCTGGGACGGACTAAAGTTAGCACAAGAGCCCTCTGTTATATTGAGACATGATATTGAATTAAATGCAGATGAAATCGCTACATTTTGCTACCGCACTATCAGATAGACATCTAGTTTAGAAACTTTTGCCTAATGGCATACACAGAATTCCAAGTTATTAGGTAATGGTCTGATAAAGTCAGTTATAATATTGGAAAAACAGCAGGCAGACTTAAAAAAAAAAAAAAAGAACAAAGCATGCAGAAAATCTTAAAAACCTTAGAAAACTATTTTAATTTGATCGATGAAGCACCTGAGGCAAACATGAAAGGGTAAATGACTTTAAATGTCACCAAGGGGCAATCAGCTTCCCAACCAACTGGCAGATCTTGTGTGTTAGGGCTGTCTTGTCATACTGTAAGCTTTATTATTTTATTTAGCATTATTCCTGGAAGTTTGAACTTTTTTGGAAAAGGGAACATTTTAAAAGCACCCAGGATGTTGGCCCCTGGCATTCGTCATTGACAGTAACCCCATTGCAAATCCTATCAGCTCTGGCAGACGTTTAGTAAGGTGGACCTACTTAAACATCTTGCCCAGAGCTGAGGACACAAAGGAAATAGAGTCATCTAAAACTAGGTAGCCTCCAGGTTAGAAGTCTTTATATCTCATTGGATCCAAGGTCTGTTTTCTTTGTGTTCCTCTTTCAGCCTGGGATGCCCACAGGGATCAATGGAGTTAGAGGGATTATTTTTCCAGTGCCTTTGGAATGATTGTCATGGTTCCTCTGGATCACCAAATCATTCCTGATTTCAAACAGAAGTTTAGTCAAAAATATGTATCAAGTCTTTCATGTGGAATCAGCAATTTTCTATCAAATCACCACTAACTGAAGATGGATGCTTCATAGTGTCAACTAGGTTTCCTCAAGTCTTAAAATGGGTCTCTCCTGGAGACAAAGACATCTCCCCTTGGTGATTGTCTGTCTTTCTGTTATTCTTATGTCCATCCATCCACTGATCTATTATCAATGTATACTTTCAAACTCATTGTGAGTTCTTACTGCATGGTTTTCTAAAACCATTTTGGTCTCCTCACGGTTCTTGGTCAAATCAGCAGGGAACACTCCTTTACTGCTCGATGCACTTTAATATTGCTTTGGTCTCTTAGGATCATCAGCATTACAAATATGATACAAAATTCATATTTGCAAGAATCTGAAGTCATGACTCTCAATCCCCTTGACAAATAACTGTCAGAAAACATTTGCTTTGCATCTACAAGTACCTTGTGGGAGTATATGCATACCAACTATAATTTGCATGTATTTACTGAACAGAGCTTCCACAATGTGATTACTTACCCAACTTGATGTTGTGTGGACAAATAGTAATTCAGTGCCAACTTGATCAGTGCCTCCAGCAGGTGAGACAAACTGATGTTCATTTCTGTCTGAACAACCTTTCAACCGCAAACCTCACACTCCAATCTTTCTTTCCTTGTGCCGCTGTGATTAATGCGTCTTACTCTCCCCATGCTGCCCTTAAGACAACAGCAGCTTACCGCTTCTGTTATCCCGCCACAGGTCCACAAAAAGACACAGTCAAATAGGATTACAGTTTGCATTTGGGGGGAGGGTTTTGTGTGTGCATGCGAGAGCACAAAAGAAACATCCATGAAGTATTTTTTTTTTGGGCCAAATTTATGTCAGAAGGGAAAAAAGGTGCAGCAGCTCGAGTGGGTTGATGCTTTGGCAGTCGTGGTGTTGCAAACAACAAGACTGGAGGGGGTGAGATGGGGATTTTAGGGGGTGATTCATTGCAATCTGCCACAATGGTCTATGTGCCCACAGCTGAAATCTCAGCCTAGGTTGTGCTTTAATAAAGCCTGTTGGCATTCAGCCTTATTACTCAGCAGTCACATGCCAAAAGATATCTCATCTTCTTCAGTGAGACTACACTGTTCTCTATCTAGTCTTCTATTATAAGAAGCTGCCCTTTTTTGAATATCGGTTTATGATGTTTAATAATATGAAAATGCTCAGATGTTGGTTTAAGGCACCTTTGCCATGATCCTTTCTACCAGAGCATATCAAACCAATTTGGTCTGAAGCATTACTTTTTAGATCAGAAGAAGGGAAGTTGATCGATTTAATTACATGTTGAAACATATGGAATTTCTATGTTGAACGTACAGTAAAAAAACATGTTTTGTATTCTCTTTTTATTGAGGATGGCCGATAGGAAACAAAACAGAACAATGCTCTAATAATCATTAAAGTAAACTTAATCTATTTCAGGTAACAAAGTTCTTTATCATTCAACCCTAAATCCAAAAAAAAAAAAAAAAATGCATATTCAGCACTTGTATTGCTTAATAAAGTGCAATAACACTTGAAACTAATGCAACCTTAATGGTCATAGCAATTACCTACAGATGTTTAAAAGTCACAGTTTTGGTTTGTGCTGATCAACATTTTTTAATTCTCCTCCAGAGACTGGGCCCTTCAAGGCGATGAGAATGGACTGTGGCGTCAATGGTGATGCCAAAAAGTCAGTCAATCCATTCTCACACTCTGTTAATTCTACCAGTCTTTCCATCCATGGCAACCACTGGTCTCATTTGCAAAGAAGTAATCTTGGAGAAATCGTAGCCCAAAGGGAGCGTTGCAGACTGTGGCTCTTTTCGCCTCATCACCCACTCTATCCCCCAGACAAGAGTAACAACTTTCAGACAGCGCAAGGCCAGAACACAGATGTTAGGCAATCTGGATGTCAATAAAACGTGTCCCTGGCTTCAGCAGCAAATAGAAGGAAATTGTAAAGAAATGCATTTGCTGCCAGTAATCCGGTGATGTGTCAAGGGTGAATCCTTCCTACATGGCTGGAACAGCGATGCAGACCCGGTAGCTTTCTGTTTGTTCACACAGATCTGTGTGTCACACCGTGTTTCCTGACAGTGCTTTTCAGTAGTCATATATCTTTGAAATGACCATCAATATTTTCCCCTTTGTCGTTACTGCAGATGATGGCTTTGTTACTGTTTGATGAAAGTAGACGATAGGAATTGCTGGCAAATAAAAAGGCCAAGCCACATAGAAATGTCTGACTTCATTGCGCCGGATGAGATTGAACCTGTCTTCCTAACCACCTCTCTGTCCACCTGCCACTGAACGGCAATTGAGTTGCTGCAGCTGCACGCTGAACCCTGCTGTCAGTCAGCAGTCGAAAGGCTAATTCAGGATGACACCCTCTGTCCATCTGTGCTCAGTCCCTGTTTATTTTCGAAAGCACAACTGGGAGATGGTCAGTTCTCTTCAAAACCTAGTTATCCTAAGCATGTGCATCACATTCTGTGTATGATGGCAGATTTTCTTGGTCTTAATTCTGCAATGCGTCAGTAGCTGAGAGACAGGGTTGGAAATGGGAGCCATTCTTTGCACCTTTGTAATCCTCTTACACTCCATCTTTGACCCCTTATCTTGGTTTTCCTCAAATTTACAGAGCTTAATTACACATCAGCAGTAGAAATTCAGCAAGATGGAATGCAGTCGTGGGCCACATGTGATGTGACAAAATTGCTGTGCAATCCTATCAAATGAGGATAAGTACAACGCAATCCCAAGTCTAACATAAATAGAGCGCTGATACAGAGCCGCTCACATCAGCCTACCAGAGCTGATCTGAACCAAAAGGAGAAATATTTATGTTGCATCGACCATGTCTGCTCATAATCTCTGTGTTGATTTAATCATGCGCTTATCAGTGGTGTAATGATGTAGTTTTGGAGATGTTGCTTTAAGGGCTGTTGTGATTGAAAATCCGTATCGTATATGTTTTTGCTTTGCACAGTACTACAGCTCATGTAAACAATAACATGTGATTTGTTTCACACTTCATAGAGGAATCGAAACAAAGTGACTGAGCAAGAGTCAAGCCGTAAACCAAGAAAATATCACACCCTTTTGTACCTATAAGGTATTCTGTTTCTGCACAGAGTGACCTTCTTTGATGATAAGATCTACAGTTGCATTTGTCCAGCAGACAATGGAGAAGTTTCAAAAATCCATCTGTCGTTTTCTTCTCATTATACCATATCTGGGGCCACAAATACTGTATTATTGTCCAAACAAATCACAGAGGAAGCCTGTATAGCTGTGGCCTCCGTAAACCTGCCAAGTCAGGATGCCTCCGTGGGAATGTATGTCGATGAGGGTAGCCATAAACAAGCAGGTCTCTGTCCATTACTTTCCGATTCCAGACCACAGTCACCATGTTCAGACCCCACAGGACAGGTTCTCTCTCGTGGAACATAGATCTGAAGTTTGTCACCAAAACTGGGATGAAAGGTGGACAGACAATTAAAAAGAAGAGCAAAGGAGACGATATAATTCAGCAGTGACAGACTGTTCTGTGTATCTGTCGGCTGTTGCGCTCACCTGTGGTCGTTGCAGTTGGGTCATGAATCAAGTAAGTCAGCCAAACTATAACAGATAGTAGAGGTCAAACTGTATCCTCCAAAGCACCAATTAGATTTGCACTGTCAATGATAAGGCAGGATTGGCAGCCCTCTCGATGCCTTTTGACAATAAGGGCCTGGAGGCCAGCATCCCACATACTGTGGATTGATGGCGGGCTGACTAAGCTTGGGTAAATATTGTGCCTTCAATGACAAGCTTATACAAAATATTAGGGGTGGAACCTTTGTGATATTGTAGGTTATGCAAATTTGCTCACAATAAAATATAAAAGAAACTGGATTGAAATCAAATTGGGTAACTTAAAACAGCAATTATACATTTTTAAAGCAAGTTGGGGCAACAGAACAAGCTGTCAACACAGCATTGACACACTATCACTTCAGGAAGTTGACATTGCAAGTCTGTTTCTCACCTGGCAAATACAATCCCAATATCTTCCTTCAGCTTCAGAATTCTGAGAAAGTTGCTAAATGTGTCTGCCTGCTGTTTGGTGCTGTGCAATACAGCTGGCATATCAGACCTTTTTTCAAACATCTGCTAGCTGTTGGAAACTTGATGAGAGCTGTGAAACTCAGACCTGGTCGGCCATTTCATCAACCGATATATGCTTGTCACAGATATATAACTATCTGTGTATGTGTTGTCCAATGTGTGCCAATATGAAAGCTTTGGTTTGTATAGAATATATGAATTAATACATTTTAACGTCATTACACAGTTTCTCTAGGCAAGCACACTGTAATTGACCGTCTGTGGCGAGCAGTCCAGTATGACAGTGTTTACCCTGCAACTTTCAACTCAGGCAACTGATTATTAGTCAGAGAAAATACAGACAGAACCAAAACAGTACATTTGCGGATCTTTAAACAAAAAAATGTTAAGGATACAAACATTCTCCATTAAGCTGAGGGGAACTGCAAAGGTATGAATATTATATGTGGGCTTGTCGCCGCTTTCAAATTGCACATAATAATTGGACTCATTGTTAATATTTAAATATTGATGCGTGCAGCTTTAAGATAACACAATTGAAGTCTACTGGAAAACACTTGTAAATATACATGAAGATTAATATATAAATATACAAACAAACAAATAGTTACAACAGAATATACACAGTCAATAAGGTTCTGTAAATTGTACTTGGTGTATGCAAAGATACCAGGAATCTTACTGCAATGCATTTCAATCAGGAGAGACTTGTTTAACAATAATTTACTACAATTGCATATATTTGAATAGTGCAAAGTCTTTGTAGTGATGCGGATATCTGCGAAGGCTTACGCTTGAGCTTATTGCTCATTACTATTATTCGACACAGTTTGCAGATATACATTGTAAACAGAAGTACTGAAAGGAAGATATGATTTTGACGTAATGTTAAAAAAGTACCAGAAATTTGAGTATTCTCAGTATATTTGAGAATCACTCACTTATTCAAATACATGTAGTCATTTGTAAAATGTATAAAACAGAGAAAAGTGTTTGACTGTAGTACCAACTCATCATTATCTTTTCCCACCAGCTGTTGGATGTCTGGTTACTTCTGGATCGTTCTGCTGGTAGTATGGATACATAGTAGGTCATTTTAAGGAGAGACCCCTCTCAGCCCGTGGGACAAGAATGATCAACAGCCCTGCTCCTTCCACAATGTAATTACCTTTAATAATAGTATATTTACTGTATTAGTCAAGCTCATCTGGAAATTATCTCTCTAATTGCTCTATTAGTATGTGGAGCATCAGCTCCCACAAAAGCCAGCTCTATCATTATGCAGAGCTATCTTATAAATTAATGGCTAAACTGCACAGAAATTTGCTTTGAATTATTGTATTAATATAAATTATGCAAATACATCTTCTCTGGCTTAATGATGATAACATGTCAGCGTCGTCTCCCCGTTAGTCACGAACGCCACTTTTTGGTTTAGGGTTAATGTCATCTGTGGGTTTTCTTCCTCCTCTGCACATTAACAGAGCGGAGAGTGTTGCTGCTTTTATGGACTGAAGTCAAACACCTGCAGTGTCTGTGTGCTCACATTTGCCATCATTGATGAGGACCAGTGATGTTTTGCAATTTCCCTTCGTGGAGCGAGATAATTAGGAGAATATTTTGATCCATTAGCCTACGGAAAAGAGCGTAACTTCCTCCCTGGGCGGATGGCCCTCCCACTTCAAAGGGAGCTCAGGTTCTTTGATCCACGACCAGGAGTACAAGATGGAGAGAGCGGCAGAGACTACCACTGTGATTACTGTGCACTTCATGGCTTCGCCTCTGCTGCCTCCGGACACCTGCTCTGAAAGATGGATGGTAATTGTCAGCCACGTTAGAAAGATAATGTGATCTGATTCCGAGAGGATTTGGCCCCTAAACCTACTTGGCCCCAGCTGTCGAGATTAACTTTGTGTCATGTCCAGCTCAGGTTTTGCTACTTTCTTTTTTTCTTTCTTTCTTTCATTCCTTCCCCACATGTGGCCGGTCTTACAGCCCACTGACCTCAACACTGACTCAGCTTCTTTGAAGAAAAAGGACAAGGTGATATTTCAATTCACTTGGTGGCTTTTCTTTTCTCCATATACCAGTAACCTTCATTTCATTTACAACATTGGTGCAGAGCGTGTAGGAGACTTTTTCTTCTTCTTTTTATTTACTGTGTCCTATCTTCTCTTCTTTAAAAGCTTTTCTACAATTCCGATACAGATAGATGCGCTACTTTGGGGCGGAGAATCCCAATTAATTTAGAGGTCGTTTGTTTGGTCCTCCTCATTAGATCAATGTTATGCAGGAGGGAAACGGGGAAAATCGTTACACAGCTTAAAAGAAACCTAAGTGAATTACAGTAATTATTTAATGCTTGGTCTTGATCAAGCTAAGTGTCTGTACAGGCTTTTATTTATTTCCTTAATAGCCCCTTCATCTCCCAAGGTCCCTCTGTGGATTGTGATAAAAGAAACATTCTTGAACAGAGGACGAATCCAACTGTAAAGAAAAGCAGCTGCTGTTGGAATGTTTGTACTGTTATGAGAAACCCGTTTGGAGAAGTCTCATATTTCTGGAATGGTCATGAAATAGACCCATATTCTCTCAACTGATGTAGGCAATGCTACATTCTGTGCTCTGGAAGTTTACACATCACCAGCAGTAATCAACGAAAGTGGGCAATTTTATTTTGTCTGTATCAATTTTCACGTGGAGTAAGTATGTGTTACGTCGCAGGCAGTTTTATGGGTTTCGAATGGAACAGAGGAGCAGATATCAGAAAGAGATCAAATTATGTTTTGTAAGATATTATCCCTGAGACCTATTATTTATGCCTGGCTGGAGGAAATAAACAGACTTGGTAATTGAAAAGATGTCAGTCCTCCGTCAGAGATGCAATAGAACACTGGTTCTCCAATGGGGGTACTAGTACCCCTGGGGGTAATTAAAGGCACCCAGGGGGTACTTGAGATAAAAACAATATATATGTATACATGAAATTAACATAAATTAATAAATCCTTTAACATTCTTAAACTGAATTCTATATTCTATATTAAATCAGACACTGGCACAGCGCTGTGTATTACATAGTTTTTTCAACCACACAAGCTTTGCGTTGGTTAGGGGGTACTTGGCTGAAAACAAATTCCACAGGGGGTACATCATTGAAAAAAGGTTGAGAAACACTGCAATAGAAGAGCAATCAGATTTTATGTTAACAGTGCAGCCAAACTAAATCATGTGGTTTCAATAAAGAAGTCAAACAATCTGATGACTGCGTCACAATCCAAGCTTTGTTGTTGTTGTGATAAGTTAAGCGGTAACTGTTTACCGCTCTGATAAACGAGTGTTGGAGAGCAAACAGTAAACTGTGAGGCTGAAAGTTAAATAGGATTACCAATAGTAACACCTTGCATCGTTTAACAGAAATCCCTTGTGTGTCTGAAGGTAATTTGCTTGTGTTGTAATGGCACACCCTGCCATTAATAATTTAAGATAATATAAAGAGAAGTGATTACTAGGGTTGGGAATCGTAAAACTGCTGGTCCTACCTGGTATCGAAACAATTTTAAGAGAATGGTGCTACATTTAGGTTATTTAGGGTAATTGTGCTATGCCTTATAATTGCCAGAGTTACTATTACACGCACACGCACACACACACACACACACACACACACACACACACACACACACACACACACACACACACACACACACACACACACACACAATGACACTACCAACATGTTTTGTCATTCACAGTGACAGACTGTTAACATAATGAACAAATTAAATATAGCAGGAACATAGCTCTAACTAATTAGGCTATATGAGGTTTTCAATCACACAAAATAACAGAAACATTATCTTGGTATCAAATTCGAGATATTGAATCGCTATCGGAAAAATAGTCAGTACGAATCGATTTAAAGGCTACTGCTGACAAAATTCGACCATGAATAGTCAAAAACAGGGTTTTATTTGATAAAATCGTAATAATTGTAACTTCTCCCGTCACTTTCCTCACAAAAATTGTTTAAAACAGACAATGAAATGCAAAAAAATAAATAAAAAACTTGTGTATGCAAACTGCTACAGTCAAATCCACGGCCACAAAACCATATCACTTTTTGACGAGCAATCTAACAATTATGCTTTTTTTTTCACTTAGTTGGTTGATCTAAAAGCATTGGTGTAACCTTACGTTACAGGAACAGCAGTGGTGCAGAAATTACTTTTAACATGGGGTTGATGAAGTAACATTTAGAAAATCAATACTAAGTGGCTACTAACAGAAACATGTTGTGTGTTGATTACTTCTGATATATCGTGCTTGGCTGGGGACAAAAAGTAACCAGTCAGTGCTTCTGCGGGCTTTTCAAAGCACTGCGGGAAGCTTTTGCTTTCTGAAGTGTTTGTGCATTCCAGTACTGCTCTGAAAAGCCATTTCCAATTTTAGTACAGAGCAACACATTGTTGGGTCTCTTCCACTCTTTAGAGACTCCTGGACAAGGTTTTTTAGCAATAGCTTGCTCTTCGGGGAAATGCTTTGACCAGGGCAAAGCTATTCTTGTTTCACGCTGACGCGCATCATTCCGATTGTTGTTTCATTGTAATCGATGACGTCCATTATGCCGACCAAACGCATATGCCATTCATAAAGCACAGAATGATGCCAACCCCAAAATACCATGAAGGTTATAATTGTTTTCGCTGCACTGCTTAAGCAGATGTAGTTTGGTTTTGGCCCAAAGTGAAATTACATCCTGCCAGCTGGAGTTTCACTTGAAGCACAGAGAATATTTGTGTTGTTTGGTGGATTTCTCTGTTGACTCCTCTCACATACAGGGCACAGAACTTGACACTTCAGAGAGAAACAAAGTGCTCCAGCACAAGGAGGCAAAAAGGAAGTTCGGTTAATGATTTTGTGAGCCATGACCTTCGGAAAAACTCTGCTTCTTTAAAAGGGCAACGCCCGGGCAGGACCAGTTTTATATTCTTTACTTGGGATTGGAGTATAAGAGAAAATAGATAGACAAACAGTTCAGTCCAGACAAATTAAGTTAAATGTAGCACCATATTTGGCAGGCCAACTGGAGCTGAATGAAACCCTCCTGCTAATTAATACGGTTGCACACGCTGAAATGACTGCAACTCAGAGAGCAATGTCTCCACGGCCTGGTTTATAAGTTTAATTGCTTCTTGTTGTTAATGTGCATCGGATAGAAGGGAGTACTATTCAATTGCAGAGTAAAATTGAGGAAACATTGTACAGCGGCAGCAAGTATACAGGCTTTTATTCGGACCGTAAAAAACAGCAGCTACCCTAAAGTATCAGTCAAGCCAGTAAAATATAGCTTGTAATCATAGATGACCAGAAAACTCTTTCTACGATTCTATCATTTAAAGAAGGAAATGGTGGTGTGCAGTGAAGCAAATTGGAATAATACTTCTGAATGAAACTTTTCTTATTTCCTTACAATGTAATTTCAATTTCACTCTGTCCTTTGAGGTCAGTGAATCTTTGTCAGACCCTGTGCCCTGGGAAGGTAAACTTAATTTACTGCTATATCTCTTCCCACTACTAAGGCGCAGCATATCCAATGGTGAACCTCCTAAACATAATCAATTATCTGAGCTCCAATGGCAGAGAATGCAGAATGCTGATAAGACTTTGTAGACTTTTTTTTTCTAATGAAGAGAGAAAAGACGATTTGGTTCAATACCCTGGGGGAGGGTTTTTTTCTCTCCTGGTAAAAGAGAATTATTCATTGCATTCTCTAAGGGAAAAGTCGATCATTCCCAATAAGTCACAGAGTTGTTGTCCCTTTTCGGGTTGTGCTGAGTAGGACCCTGGGCAATGTCGATTTTACGTCATATGCTTTGCTCTACTTTTTCTTAAAGGCATCTTTCTCAGTGTGACAGTGAAGTGACTTTGACTCGGTGGCAGCAGTGGACACTTAGTGATATTCATCAAGGGGCAGTGAGACCGTCATGTTAGGGATGCTGGCGGTGCCTAAAACCAGCATTGCCTCTGCTTACAGTGCAGCCCTCCTGCCTCAAGTTCAAATTTTCCGTCTTGTACTGTTCTGTATTCTCAACAATGAAGCATGGGATTTATCAATAGCCAGATATTGTGGGTGGGAATGTGTGTGGGCTTTTCCAGTATAATTAATTTGACAACAACCCCTTGGCTGTAATATTTTAGAACTAATGTTTCTGCTAAAACATTTATTTTGCCCCTGGGTCAAGTTTGTGTGAGGTTAGCTCCCTAATGTATTCTATTGATCATTTCATCCAGCTGATTTGCATGTGAAGAGCTGGTGTGCAGAGATGTGCAGTGCTGCACATATAGATAAATAATGACACTTCACTGAAGAACTGTATTGATTTTTCTTTTGTTTCTTTTTTTTGCCAAGGTTTGATGACAACCTCAGGCTTGTCTTGACAAATGCTACATGTGGGGCTGTACAGACAAAGACAAAACAATGCATTAGCCTCTTCTGCCTTTTAATTTTTTAACAGTAAAATGATTCAAAGTCATGCTGACCTTTTACAAGCAGCATCTGTGGGGAAATAGAATTTATGTTCCGTGGGCGAGGCTTTATGCCAACACACTGGCTGCTGTTTTTCTACCATTAAACAAGAGTTATGTCACACTTCCCATTTAATCACAGGCTTTTTCAGGGGTCTGAGCTGAATCAGAGCACCCAGCCAATGACTCACTGTGAGGGGCCCATTTGACAGATTACACCTGCAGTCACACTTAAAGGTAATGTTAGTAGGCCCTCGGCAGAGGAGGAGGAGAGCCTAACAATTCCACTAAATGTTTTCAATTGACCTTCACGGAAAATGAACAATTGAGATCAACCTAGTCAACACGGTGCCTAATGCTCGTTGAAGCTACAACATTCAATATGCCGGTTACAAAGCTTTTAATAATTATTTCTGTCAAAGTAATGTTTTCCGTCATTGTATCAAGTTTCGGTCCTTATTGAAGTCAAATTTTATATCCTAAAATGACTTCGTCCAGACTGTTTCCTGAAGGGTATTTCAGCAGCTTTGAGGGCAAACTTGGCAGTTTCATGGTCCAATGGTGTGCTGTAAGCTCCGTACTGCTGCCTAGGAGAGTCTCCGAATTATCTAGACAGCAGAGTGACAAAGTGTGGAGCAGAAACCTGTTTAACACTTCATCATCACTGTCATAGACATCCAGAAGGAGTGAGGCAATTCACCACATAGAGGGAGAGAGAAAGACTCCCGGCAAGGTTGATCGCATCTGTGAAATTAGAAATACTTTAGGCCTAAATGGCCACCAAGTGTGTTTGCTTTTGTAATTATCTGCAGCCACTCATTCCCAGACTCCCTTTTTTTCCAGAATAATGCTGCGTGCCGCACCCGTGCTGCATACATACAGCCCGAATTTGTCAAAGTCAAATCTCACAGCAATGAATAGACCAACAAACTCTATTTCATGCGCTGTTAGATTTAAAGAGTATTATAAGCCATCCAGGAAGATATATCTTTAGGGTATTAAGTTTGGGCGTGTAACACAAAACATACTGCCGGATCTTATAATAGTGGTTAACTGGCTGAATCAGTCCATAACACACCGGCTCAACAACAGTTGAATGAGTAAAACTAAATTATCACAGTTGACCTCTTACAAAGTTTCTAAACAAGGTTTGGGTTATGGGTTTGCAGCTGTTTTATATGTATTATACGTATCTAGAATAGGGATTGTATTGCCGTAAAAAGTTTGATGCATGTGTGTTAACCTCATCCGATGTTAAACATCAAAGCCCTTTTCTACTTCTCACCTTTAAAATTCAGATTGCTTTCTGAAGCAGGGCAAGTTCCCCTGCCTTATTTTAGATAATAAGTGCACTATATGCACATACTGCCCTTACTAGTTTTACTCAACCGAGGATGTGACCCAGCTGGCAAACTGAATATTCCATTTAGTAATGGGAACTGAATAGGAAATGCTCTCCACCTGGCGCAGAGCCTTGTGTGTGTCCGTATGCATGTACTTGTTTACGTGGAAACTATATGACGTCCATGGTTTTCTGCCTCTATCTATGGGATTGTGAGTGAGCCAGGTGGGTGAAGAGGATAAGAGTATTGGGGGTTAACAAAGGAAGCCGGGTAGTAATGTGGATATTGAGACACATTCCCCGAGCGTGTGGCGGTACGAAGGGGGTCGGCAGAGATAGTGCTTCACATGGGGTGAGGGATGAAGACTAGAGCTTTGTGCAAGTTGAACAATAGATAGCCAGCAAAGCTTCTGCCCTGAAAGTATAATTGTATGACTTTGCTGTGAAATGTGGTTACATTTTTTCTCTGAACTCGCTTAGAACTTTTTTATAAACAGTCCACTCCATGGGTCCTTCACCATTTTGTAAAAGTTGCTTCATCATTTTAAGCTCCACTGAAAGGTGATGGCTTTAAGAGTAATAACTTGTAAAAAGAAAAGAAAATGGGAATTTGGAATGGTTTGGAGTGAAAGCATAATGTAACTGTTTCAGCTAATTCAGTTGATTTTAAATTAGGTGCATTACGTAAAACGTATCATTAAGTAGACTTATTATGCTTCATAGTTTCTGAATATTTTAGATGTTTGGTCTTTCACAGAGTTTGTGTGTATGTATGTATGTATGTGTGTGCGTGCTTGTGTGTGTGTGTGTGTGTGTGTGTGTGTGTGTGTGTGTGTGTGTGTGTGTGTGTGTGTGTGTGTGGGTGGGTGACCAGAGCATAAAACAGGGGCAAAGATGCTCGACATTATTGAACATTTACCAATTAGGATTCTCCGACAACCTCACCACGGGCCTTGTGCTGCGTTAGCTGAGAAATGCTCAATATGGGAAACGAAAATGAATTACTTTTGTGAGCTTTCATTGTGTGTTAGTGCACATGGCAGCTTTTGCTTAGTGATTAGGGATCTCGAAAATATGTAGGAAGGCTCAGCTAAATATACAGCCAAGGAGACGTTCTCATACCTTACTTAACCAAGTGTGAAATAGCTTTGGCTAAGTAAGGGGACAACCATTAATACTGATAAAACTGGGACTAGGTGCTCTGAAGGTGGAATGTGAGTTCTCACTAAGAAAGTGATTTATGTCACCTTCAACCGAGGTGATATCAAAGAAAAAAGTTTGCACCCTGAATAAGAATTTTCACACACAAACACACGCACAATTGTTTGCACATACACACTTCCTAGACTTAGGCTACATGGTTGTCATATGCGAACACTGAAAGTTACACTTTTGATATATAATGTTGAATTATCAATTTTAAATGGTAGCACTTGACTTGTGCTTTTGATGCTAGACTGCATGACTCAATGTAACCTTTTTATATAACAAATCCATTTAATGGTCGCCAGAGTACAACATTCGAGCTACCCACTAGCCAAGTGCTGGTAAATGCAAGTGGCTGGTAGATGTGCTTCACTCACTCACCAAACAAACAACGGAAATATATTTAGCGGTTTGTGAAATGTAGACATTGACTGCCTGTTTAGGCAGCAGACAAGACATTTCATTTAGTTTTTTGTTTGTGAAAGGTTTGTCACAGTGTAATAAAATCTTAGTCTATCCATTTTGCTCAGATACAGTACTTCCATCATGCAGTCATGATATCAACCCATTTTTATTTAATTTCGTATCAGTTGTCACTTGTTTTTGTTTTCTCTCATAGTCATGGCAGCAGGGACATGTGACTGCTTGACAATGCACAAAGAAAAAGTTATAGTCGTAGTTCTGTCTCAGGATTCAATTGGCAACCATTTTTGGTATAGCAATATAAATGTTTTCACCAAATGCACTTGTTTTTAATTGTAATCTGGTAATTAATACATGTTTTTTTTACACTATGTTGAATATATGCAGAAATGTATAAATCTGTAATTATTCAAGATAACTTCGCTTGATTTTTTGATTGCTTAACAAGCTACTCTAAGCCCAGGGAGCCATTGTATATCCAGGCTAGTGCAATGCCCTCTGGTATTCATGTGGTTCTTAGTTCACATTAGAAGCCTTTATTTGCAACATTGCCTCCACTCTATGGCTCTGTTGAGCTAGGAACCTATGCAAAAATCCTGCAATGCAAGATTAGTCTGTCAGTGTTGGGACCCCTTTAGATGCTCATGGCAGGTTGTACAAACTGGTTTATTCTATCCTTCTTAAGTCCAGTTTCAAAATCCCTCTCTTGCCTCATTATCATAACATGAGATTCCGAGTGTCTGCATAGAGAATATATTCAGGGTTTGTCACCTTCCTAATTGGCCGAATCAATGTGCAGTACATGCCTGTGGATATGCTTTATTAGCCTAATCAGGTCGCTAGAGCCAAGAGCCCTGGCATAAGACCCTTCTCAAGTAGTTAATAAGGTACTCGGTCGAGATCAGGTTGTAGCACTTTCGCATGCCAACAATATAACTGTGGGGAGAAGGGTTGTGAACACTGTCTTTCATAAAGGATTATGGATTTATGCATGAATGTTAAGCAAGTGATGCATGCAAGTGCATTCAGCACTGTTGAGGCTTGTGTAGAGGCCTCAGCTGAGCTCTGCCTTAGCTTGAAAAAGACCATAAGAATGAACACTCAAGGCTGCAGCAAGGGCCCTGGATAATAGCTGTACATAAACACTCCACCACCATCCTCAACAAGAGCCTGTGCACTGGATCGTTATTGACTGGTTTAGTCCCAAGCTAACGGTAGCCAATAAAACAACACAATTAGCACTATATTTTCAGCTTTGCACTCTGAATTAATGGGTGTCTACATAAATGTTCTTCCTTTCACCCTCTCCTTAAGCAGTTGATGTAGGAGGGCTTAACGGTGGAACCATTCTTTAATACTTGGAAAAAGAAGTCAGTCTCCAATGCTGACTGATATCCTCACTGAAACGCTTCCAAATGAAATAAAATGAATGCTTTTTTCCCTTTTTTTTTTTTTTGCTGCAGTCGCTCAACTATCTCTAAATAGCCTACACTGTTTTGACTCTGTGCCCTCTCTGAAGCTAAATCAGAGTACAGCTCACTAAATGTTAAGAGCCTGCCTATATTCCAGAAAACCTTCAATGCTGTTGTAACTAATGGTTGTCAAGTGTGTTCACACAAGCATGGCAGAATTCAGCACCACGGACAGTGATTTATGCTGCATCAGTGCAAAAGGCCAGGGACAAATCAAGAGCACCACTGCAGGAGGGAACACTTAAGTACCCTGCTTTTTTGTCCACCCATACTGGCCTTTACAAGCTTGAGAATACCAATATCAGACTCCAAGACATTGTTATGGTGAACTGTTTTGCAGATGCCTTAATATAATAATAATTAAGGCATAATAAAATAATGAAAATACCCTTAAACTGTTGAAGTTTCTTCCATTACCCATTTCCATTAAGGGGTTTCATAACTATACAATCTTTAGAGTTATACTTCTTAAACTTTCATCATATCCAATTTTGATAATACTGATGGTGATGCTATTCAACAATTTATTATATTTCCTTTCTGCAACTGCCTCATTAGTCCGCCTTTCAAATTGCATGCTCCCACTCTGGATCTGATGCAAACGGAAAAGAAAAAACGGGTGATGCACTTAATATAGTTTTGATGCCGAGCTCATTATTACCCTGTCTGACTTCAATGCTGATAGTCACCTTTCATCGTCTCTATTTAAAATACATATTTTGCTCAAGCTTTCAGGGTTGGTAAGATCAGCGTTGCTCTGATGCTTAAGCATTGCCCGTTTCTCGTAGGTTGGTCACCTTATAGATGCATGCAGCCACACACACCCTGTTTTTCTCACACAATCATCTTGTTTATGCCCAGCTCTGCAATGATGTCCACTGACTAGAAACTTCTCCATGACATAGGCAGCTCCTGGCTCAGAATGGCCCCACGTCACTGCTGCTCTGCCTCTTCGCTGCCCGCCCGCTGGCTTGAGCCTTCCCTGCCATATGCAGCTGTCTCACACTCCTCCTACAATAGCAGCAGCCAGTCTCGGCCCCAGCTGCTTTATTAGAAGCCCAACAGAGGCAGACTGACACACACACGTATAAACATGCAGGCTTACTTCTCTCTAACAGCATGTTTACACCCACTAATACCATCACGCAAAAATATAAACATGCTTCTAAGTATAATACAGTATAGTGCACACGCATACATGGCATCCAGTCTGCCTGCTAAGGCTCCTGTATAAACATAAATGAAAGCATCTGCCTGGCTCTTTGATTCATGATCTCAGTTCCAACAAAAAAGCTTAAGAGCTATTAGCCATCATACAGAAACAGCTTGTCTCATCCCAGTGAAAATATCACAGCTCAGCCTTTGCCATGTTGACGTGAAGGAGACGTCACACTGCCGTGCTCTGATCGGAAAGTCTCCATCGTGATTCAACCACAAGAGCCCAAACTTGTATTTACTTGAATCTCTCTCATGGTCAGCCGGCCTGATCCTGTGTTTGTGTGGTGGGTAGGGATTAGGGGCATGATATTCATGGTGTTCATAATTGATAGATGTGTCCTCAACGGCATCTGTTCCCGGGGTATAAGGATATATTTCCAATGTGTTCATATTTCTTTTTTCTTTCTTTTTTCTGTATATTGACAAAATGCAGATTAGATTCTGACATGCATCAATATTCCATGCTCCAGTGACAAACCAGGAAAAATGAGCTGCCAGGAGCCAAGGGGGTGCCTCGCTGTTCAATATAAAACGAGAAACTGCTACCTCCCAAAAAAATGTTTTTGTGTTTATGATGAACAAAAAATTAAAATGATTTGCAGTGGAAATATTAATAGATAATGTGACGTATGTGCCTCTGTATTGTTCCATTCATAACTTTGCAGTTCCCATTGCCATACTGCAGCTATTAAGTAACTTTCTTTCTAACTCCAAAAAGTGTTTTTTGCCATTTTACAATCTTATCAGATAAGAAATGTTTAAGCACAAGGAGGCCAATTGTTTTTATCAAATGGCAGCTCCAGCAAGTATTTTGTCTGCAAACAACCCCTAAAAAAAAAGAGCAAAATTATGTTTGCTTCAATTACTGAAAACCCCATTTGCCTGATTACTGATGTAGAATGAGTCAATACTGAAAGCACACTTGGCTTCAATACTCACCATGATGTGACTGAGCAATCTAAAAGACGTGCAACTTGGACGTGACTGTTTGGAGTTGCATTTAATGAGCAATGTAGCCATAGTGCTGTGGTTGATGTACTACTCATATAAGATAATAATTTAGCCTGCTGTTGGTCAATGCCAAATGGATAAGAGGCATATCAAAATCTCATCAAACTCATTCTGTCTATAGTCACGTAATTCTGCGCACGTCCATCATTAACAACACAGTGTGACTGATGGTGCTGATTGGCTGTAGAGAGCGGTCAAAGGGCACACTGGAGGGTCAGCAGCACTGCTACTGTAGCTTTAGACCCTACTGCTCTCATCAATATTTAACTTATTTTCTGTATTTGAGTATCTGGAGAGCCGAACAACCCACAAAGATCAGAAAAACAATGTGGTTTCCTTTGTCATGCAGGCTCATTAGATTATCCCACTTAGAGTATCTCCGCCCAAAGCTTGAGAATTACCTTTGCAAAGGTGCACCATATTTTTCTTGCAAGCCAATCAGACCTTTTTTGGCCGCAGGCCTAAAAGTGACAGGCGCTAAAATACAACATTTCAGAGAAAATAAAGTAAATACTTTAAGTAAATAAAGGTGTATTTCAAGACATAGTATGGAATAATTAGCATTAGAAGTCTCCTTAACACATTGCTTTTTTAAATTGATGTGATCAGTTTTTCTTCCTAACTCCTTGCATATATGTATATACTAAGAAAATGTTTTGGCAAATTGATAGTCAAAATTGGTCAATATTTTGAATTTAAAATGATCTCAAGTGAGTCATCTGCAACCTTAATATTATCCTCTCTGTAACATGTGTTGCTGCCTTGTGACTGGGGGCTGAATACAGGCATTATAAAGAAAAGGCAATTTTGTGTGGAGCGACCATTTTACACACAGTAAATCGGCCAGCATACGGTCTGAGTTCAGTGCTTATGCAGGTTAGACCTCGTGATTGGCCACACTTATTGTACTCTTGGGATGTTATTAGGCATAATGCGTTTGCCTTCTATTACTTTTATCAAGGGTACAGAAAACATATTAGCTTGATAATTAACTAAATGGCATGTAATGATGCAGCAGTGCAAAGGGACCTTTAGATGTTCACTGGTTTATGAAACGACTGAAAATGTGTTTATGAAACAGAAATCTTTGTCTCTTTTGTGCCTTAATGTACCTCACCAATGAAAAAATATATACGCTTAACCTAATGTAGCCCTCTTAGTATTATTCTTTCAAAAAAAGAATGGGAAATGTGATTTATCTTCGATCTCTTGTGAAGAAATAATGATTCTTCCACCGTGATGCTAGCAATCAACTAACCAGTGGGTCAGATGGACACCAATCAGCCATGGACTCCGTCTCACCCAGCATGAATGCCCACATCGGAGATGGCCGGTACCACCCACAGTTTGCCATCTGCTCTAGATTTTCTTTCAAAGTGCCTTTACCTTTTATCTGCTTGCTTGTTGCAAACTTGGAGGACTTCCTGGGGAGTGAGAGCTACAGTTTGACTGTGACATTTGGTGGCTTTAGTGTAGGGGAAAGGTTTTTGTTTTTGACCTAAATTGTTGTAGATTGAAGATGTTATCTTTTCTCTCAAGAAAATAAAATGGCATAAAATGTCATGATGGATATGGTCAAAATAAGGCTAATTTGATTCTGTACTTTTCTTATTGTGAACAAATCCTATAAAACCAACAACATAAGTCAGAAGTGTATATACTTATAGGTCACAAAAGGTCATAATATATGATAATTTTCACTGCACATCATTGTTTTTAGCAATAATATTACTTAAACCGGCAAATTTTGCATTTATTGGGGACTATTTTCATCCTTATATTAATACACATCTGGTCTCTATAGGGCGTTTTGGGGTCATTGAGATGATTTTTGTTGAACTGATTTACACTGACTACAGTATCCATGTTCATGGTAATGAGAGTACAGGTTTAACAGTGTGGGTTATTTTGGCTTTTGATAGATTGTTAGATTCAGTGTATCATGTTGCATTGCGATATGCCTCTCATTCATATGACTCCGCTTTGTATGTGCACGTTGATTTGCCCTCCTTAAGAATGGATCACTTTATAAGGCCATATTACACAAGCTGCCTCCTTGTTTATATTCTCAACTGACTTAAAACTCAGAAGCTGCAACCTTCAACAAAATGTACGTCATTCCTTGTCTTTGGCTGCAGAGTCACTTTAAACTGGACTATTTTACGAGCATGGGAGATTGTAGAAACAGGATTAAGAAGCATTTGAACACTGATTACACATGAACACATGAACATATGAACACTGCTCATTTATTAATTTGATGCTTGTTTATTTAATGTGGCATTTCTTATGCTGTTTGTCTCAGCATTATCAGTCAAGTCTTTTATTTGTGCTTTTTTTGTGAAACTTTATATGCTGCAGTCTTGGCTAGGACTCGCTTGAAAAATTGATTTTACGTCTCAATAAAAAATATTCTTTGTAAAATAAAAAATAAAGAAGCGTCCTTGACAGAAGTGCACTCCCCTATGTTGGCTTTTACTTTTCGCCACCAGCCTGATGGATTCTTTTGTGGCCCCGGCACGGACATCATTTACCTTTTTGAAATTTCAAACATTCACGCTACCTTTTGAACGTCCCATTACTAAAGAGATCCAACCAGAGTTATCAAGCTCGAGCAAACTTCAAAGGCTACTAACTTCACCCAGAGGGGGGGGGAAGAAAACAGGGTTTGAATCTGAAATCAAAGTTAATAGTCTTCTTCTATCCATATTGTACACTCCAGGGGTCCAGCTCATTAAGATGTAGCTCATGAAATATTACAAAACGTTAAACAATATTCCATAGTACATTCTGTGACTCCCTTCAGATGAGGCACAGTTTTTCTCTGTGTTTTTGTGTGCGTTATGCTTTGGAAGAATATCATTTTTTTTTTGTAACTGCAGCTTCAACACACCATACATCACAATTACATTCATTCTCGTCTTTCTCATGACTGGGGATTATGTTGTGTAAACCAGATCCAATCAGCCTGCTGACACAATAGGGACATTGTCCGCCGCTATCCATTGTGCTGAAGATTATATTGTTCCTCACCAAACCTACAGCATCACAGGAATACCTCAGAGTCTGCTGGCGGCCTTGACACTGGAAACCTCAGATTCATCATGCCATATCTTTGTCTTGTGGTGCTTTGTTACATTTTAGAGGCCTGCTCTCGGGTGAAGATAAATGCTGTAAACACTGCTTTATGAATGAATAAATCCCCCCCGCGCCGACACTGCTCCATGGCCCACTGTTAATAAACTGATTCATGGTGTAATCCACTCTCTCAAGCGTTCAGAGCCCCTTTTTTATACCCCCTATTTATGTTTTCTGTTATTTCAGAGAGTCAGCTGAAAGGAACCACAAGAGGAAGAAGATAAATCACATTTCCCTGGTTTAATTTATGGAGGTGAGCGAGTGTGAGCAAATTCTATCCTGCAAAACATCACTGGTGAGGAGCAGTGGAGGGAAACCTGTAGGGGAAGTTCAAGTCAGGCACAGCATCTTTCTCAATAACTTGCAAGAGGGAAAGTGAGTTCATTACAAATGTTATTGTCCATAACCACGACAGAAAAGAAAAGTTAGTCCAAAGGGAAAGAATATATTGCACTTCAGCCCCTGGAAAAAGCACATCTTTCATCATTATTATCCGCAGTCATGAAAAATTGAAAACCTTTCTTTCTTTTTTTTCTTTTTTTTGATAGAAGTGAAATCATTTTGCAGAAACGCTGACAGAAGCATCGTCATTTTTTGAGCTAGTTCCTGGGGAAATATTTATGGCTTTAACAAATTTGTCAGAACAAATGATCGTTCTGTTAAACCTCTTACTTTTGGCAAATATATTACATCACTTACATTTACTATTGCACCGTGGGGGAAAAAATATACTTTGTGACGAGATTAATCGTGTTCCACTCAAGGAGTACAGCTTATTCTGACACAATTTTGGCATTTTGACACATGAACATCCTAAACATTTAGTAACACCAGATGAACCTCTTTCTGTGTACTGATACCACTGGAAATTAATGTCATGCAAACTTTATATACATATATATATATATATATATATATATATATATATATATATATATATATATATATATATATATATATGTATATATATATATATATATATATATATATATATATATATATATATATATATATATATATGTGTATATATATATATATATATATATATATATATATGTGTGTGTGTGTGTATATATATATATGTGTGTGCATATATCTGACTCAAGCACATACAATTTAATAACTTCTCTTGGAGGGTGAGTGAAACAGGTGAGTGCACACTGAGCGACTCTTGCTCAGAGAGGGATTTGATATGCAGTTTATGCAAATAATGGTGACCCCCCGGTCCAGGTCTGACAGAGCGGCCATCTGTTTGTTGGCAGGTCGACGAGACCTCCTACAGTAATCTCTTCTGCTTTCAGCCCTCTAAAAATAATCTACCTTCCATGTATTTTTCCCCCCACATTTATTTTCCGTACACGTGGGCTGTTTGTAGTACATCAACACATGTCCAGAAGGCACTTTAAAAAATCTAAACTCATTGATGAGGTTAGAGATTCTTCACAGCAGTCACACTTCATGCATATGCACTGTAGGGTATATGGCCCTCTGCAGAATCTGAATTGAATTGGATGATGATTATATTGTTTTTAATGTTGAAAATTGAATATAGGAGACATCCTTTATTTTTTTTACATTATTATTGTGTTTTATCTCGCTGAAGAAAAGAGAATAAAAACACTCAATGCACTTGACCCTTCTAGAACAATATTTTCTGCAGCGGGCAATAATTAATAATTCATTATCATCATTACTGCGACCATCACTTCTGGAGAAGGTCTTATTATGAATCTTGAAAAGCAGTGAACACACTGAAAAGCAGAATATTTTCCCACACAGCAAGATGATAGGTACTTTTCATGAAAACGCTGGGAACTGGGCCTTGAAGTCTCTCTCGGATGAACCCATGTGCTTTTGTATTTAATTATAATATACTCTTGATGTGCAGAATACACCTGACTTATATGTGATCTTGGAGCTTGAAAAGCAGAAGCGGCAGCTGAAAAAGATGGAAAGGAAAATCAAGTTCTTTGTCATTATACACCACGGTATAAATGTAGGCTATCCTGCACATTTTGAGCAAACGCAAACACACATTGAATACAACTTATACAACGTTAATTGGGTAATAATACGTGAGTGAGTAACTATATATATGAATAGTTACAGTACAACCGTTAGCTGTAATCGTAAAAACCTGGAACACGGAGAACAATAATTACGCTATAGACCAAAGTCAGGTTAGCTGCTTACATATTGATTACAGACTAGAAGCTGCACAGCTGAACACAATCAGGATAATTAGCTATTCCATTATAGCCACTGATTGGCCACGTCTTCAGGACTCGACCAGAGTGCCAAATTGGTCGAAATGAGGGCTTTAACCATGGCTGACCATCGACTGTAGCTGTCTAACAAAAAAGAAAAGCAGTTCAGAAGAGAGGATTAAAGAATTGGGATAGCTTTGCTCAAATGAACCCGCAGAGCTGCCACTGGCCAACACGTGTTAAGAGCCATTATTAGGGCTGTCACAATAATCGCAATATTGCAGTACCGCATAGGAAATGGCAAGCAACCACCACCATTACTTTCTATTTTTAATTCTTTGCAATGGGAGCGACGCATCCTGAGCATCTATTCGACACTGAGCGCTGCTGGTTTGCTGTTTCCCTCTGCCACTGTCACATGCTTCAACCTTCCCTTCACCCAGAGCAAGTATTCTATCGTGTGCTGACATTTACACTTTTGTGGGTATTTTGTATCATAGCAACCAAAGCTTTTTGGATGAAAAAGAAAATTGCCCTTTTGTTTTCTGCATAAACCAAGAAACAAGTATGTAGTTTTAAAACGGTCATCTTTGTCATTACAAAAGCAACACTACCTCATAATAGTTTAACAGTAAATCTTTTTTATATAACACTAAAATCTGGATAAGTGAAGCAATTTGCACACAAAACAAACCCATTAATACTCCATATCCCACTTATGAGCCAAACATTCAGCCCTAGCCACCATTATTGAATTGGATCTAACATTGTATCTGAAACAACCGAGTAACCACTGGCACAGTGGTTTGTGTGTTGGGCGCTTAAGAGTCAACTGGGAAGAAAAGACTCAAAGCACAATTTTTCTGAGAGGTACATTTTCATGTCAGGGCTGAATGAAACTTGAGTCCAACGGTTAGCATTGGTTTCTCTGTCTTTAAGCCTGTGCAACTTTTACACAGTGAAACATCCCTGTTTGCTATATGGGAAGCAATGACGTTGAGCTTTAGGTTGGGTTTGAGGCGTTTGGTTCTCATGGCATGAAAATAAGAGCGATGCGGTTTGCAGTGCGTGGCTGCCTCTGAAATGCACAGCTGAAGTGAAAGCAGAGTGAATGATTACTCCACCAGATCCGTCCGAAGCATACAGTAACTTGATATGAGAGCTGAGCTCCAAGCTGCAAAAAAAAAGAGAAAATAAATGAAATTAAATGTTTTCCATCTACTCTGCCACCAAAGAAAAACCTTATGCCCCTCATTTTCCACATTGTGAAAGGCAGAAATAATGATTTCCTATTTGGTATGCATTTTTCTGCCTCTCTGGTGTAATGCTGATTCATGAGGAGCAGAGAGGCTCCTGTGCCTTATTAAAAGTCAGCTCTGTGTTCAGTATCTTATCAAATACAGAGACAAAAATTACGAAAACAACCCACTATGTTAAGATTGTCTGGCTGAATGGTAAATATCAGGTGCATAATTAGCTTTCCCTGTCGCTGTTTCCGTCTTTTGTAATGTAAAGTGGTTGAGCACCTCTGAGAGAGGGGCACTGCGTTGCCTCTGTAAACATCGTTTCCTCCATTGCGCACGTCCCTGGGAAATCCAGTACCTCCGCAGCATAAAATGTAAACCGCATCTTCAAAAAACCCAATTATGGGAAAAGTTTGATCAGCTGTTCGACCTTGTTGAATAACTTATGCTTCTCATGCCTATAGAAGGAAATATTGGGCTACTGCAGTAACTAAGAAGCAGATTGGGATATGTATCTCTACCTTGTTGCCTACGGATAATGACTTCATCAGTTAAGCAAGTGGAAAACAAAAAATGTACATTGATTTAAAATTCAATAAGAAGCCATTCATATTTCATTCCGATTCATAATTGAAGATATAGACAAATACATATTTCACAGCCGTATATGATGTTTTATGTACAGTTAGAGTTTGCATACCATTAAACTATATTTTAAGCCACATGTATGTATGTACTGTATGTTTTGATGCATATACTTTTTTGTATATATATATATATATATATATATATATATATATATATATATATATATATATATATAATTTGTTCCACTGCTCCTACTCTGAAGTTGAATATTTTAGCTATATGAATACATTTTGACAGCAAATAATTTTAAGTTCCTGTGTTTTATTCATCTAAGGCAGAGTTTTGTTTTCACACGATGACAAAACTCGTCTGAACCCTCACTATTTTACATGTTGTGTCATCTTGTGTTGAATATGCTATGGCTATCTGTGCTACAAGCAAATAAATATGATGGACCTGTTCAGTAAAAACGTATGTGTCACCACCACATAGGTAAATAAGCTTCGACTACAGCTTTATCCAGGAAGAGCATTATCATTATTTAGACCTTTCTGTAAATGTTCTCTCCATTACTTCTCTTGTGGAACATGACATGCATGTCTGTCTTTGTGCGCTCACTAAGTGATCACATGCAAACATGGACCTGGATGGACCTGCTCATCAAAATGGCTCTACACTGCCCGTAGTGGTTAACAGATGTATAACTTCAACAGTGTAAATCACTTACTAGAAATTAACTTGTAAATGGAAGCTCAATGAGTCTTTGATTGAGCTTGCAGTGCCTTTTAATTATTTTTTTTTGCCACCTCTTTATTTTCTTCATACAATGGGCAAAAATATGAAAATACATGAATCCTTGATGTTATGGGAAGAATTCCCATGGTGCCCACACCGTTGGACATGACACGATTATGATTGCAAGTGTTTTATTAATTTTAATTTGCATTGATCAGATCATAATTGAAAGAAACTGTAATACCTTGAATGAAGGACTGACTGTTTCATTGCTTTTAATATATTTAGAAAATGACATATGAAGCAAGATTAAATATTTGACCAATTGACACTTTCCATCCATGTGGTCTTACAACTGAAATACTCCATTGACGGGATCGTTTTAGATTTTTAATTGTATCAATCCATTGCTATTGACTCGGTAAACCAATACATTATTTGAGATACATATTTTCATGGATTTTGTACCAGAGCTTGTACAATTATGAACATAATCTATCTATGTTCTCCATAAAATCTAAACGTATGTGAAATTGTGTCCTTCTAAATACAAAATGATTCCCTATCCTTATCCTGTTCTCCCCTCCCCGCTCAGTTACCTACCATCTATCCACACACAGGGACATATTACCTCATGCCTCAACATGTTTTTTGTAGTAATTTGTGTTTCTTTGTATTTTAATTGCCACACATTTATGTTCTTTTCTGCAGGATTGTACTTGTTTTTCTCTGTTTAAATAAATAATGCAGATACACCTACAGTTTTTTCTTATATCAACATTATTTTACCCCCTATACTTGCGCTGTTCAATTATTTCGTAACCCGTTGAATTCATTTAATGCTGATAAACTTACGTCACCTCCACAGTTGACGGTCAAGATGGCAATAATGTGATAATGTAACTGCTCATCATGGTCAGAAGCTTTGCCCCTAACACTGACTAATCTATAGTTAGTGGTGAAATGAATCCTAAAATCTCCAATTTATTTACTCTGACAATGGAAGTATGCCAAGCTACAGACTCATTTTGGCATTTTTATGTTCATAGTTCATAAAGCCTCTAAGTAACATAAACTGCAACCTGGTTACCTATTGTATATGCCACATCTATGTTTACATTCAGCTGCTCTTTTCTCTCTGTTTCTGCTGCTTGTATTTGACAAACTCAAGGCCTATTTGATGTCCTGTGAAATTAGTCAATAAATGTCACAGTCATCAACGACTTCCTAGGATTTTTAAGAAAACATACCCAGCTGTCACAGCGACATGAGACGTGAAGTTGCACGAAGGATTTTTCTTTGAAATGTCAGTGACAGGACTGCATCTGTTACAGAAGTACAGTATATTTAATACTCTGCTTCACATCTTTGATGGATTCCACCACAGATCCTTAAATCCCACCAAGTGCTGTTAGAATGCATGACGGAGACCAACTTGGTTTTTCAAAAAGAAAAGAAAAGAAAGCAGCACAAATCAGTAACCTTGAAATTCACAGAGCATTTTAAAAAGAAAATGTGACATTTTTTTCTCAAGTGTGGCAGTTTGGACCATGGCAGGCACAGGAGCGGGGGTTTGGCATTACATTTAGAAAAAGTAGTAAATGTATCCAGTAATATGTGCAAACCTGGCTACATTTGTAGCAGAGACTGTTACAGTATAATAAAGATGTATACTATGAAACATTACATTGCTTGTGGGGTAAGCATTAATGTCATAATAAAGCTGATGCATTGTTAGAATGATCATAAAGACAGCAGCTAGAACATATTGGTGTGAGAGAGTTTACTTCTCTATGTGTTGATAGTGCATAATTAGTGTCCCTTTAATTCATAGTATGCAGGGCTGTGTTTGTAAAATGAAGATGATGCTCTCCAGCAAGGCTCCTCCTCTGGACATTACAATGCTTTGCTTTCTGTGAAGGCCAACAACCTGACCTCTCATTTGACTGGTCTTTGTGGCGTCACTTTAGCTGGAATTGCAGAATTGTCAAAGTAGGACTCTCTTTTATGGCAGTTATGCTTATAAGCTCCTCCTGTTTACTTTTTTTTTTTAATAACACCCACTAATCTTACAAATGGATGTGTGCTCTAAGAGTTCACACGGTATTCTCTTCATTAGCTTCAAAACGGATGTAATTGAAAATTATGATTACAACAATTACCAACACGGGCCTCACATCAGCAATATGCTCCCACCACCCAATAACACGTTTATCATGGCATTTATATCCTTGGCAGCAACAGAAACCTAGTAAATTGCATTGCGAAGTCTTGTCATCTTGATAGCTTTTGTACTTGTGCATCTCTCTTTTTTTGCCTCCTCTGGCTGAGATTAATTGCTCCTGCAGCCAGCACTGACAACAGCGTTTATAGAGGAGGGCTAGGGTAGGGGATGCCTGTAATTCAGATCCTCTCCCTCTCTTGCTGTATTTTCATTCTCCCTCTGTCCCTCTTATTTACCACTTTGCTGTGCTCACCAGAGGAAAAGCGCAGAGAGAGCATGTAATGGAAACATCGTAGATATGGCACTACAGGCAACTGCCTGCAGAGGTAGAGGAGAGGTGATGTCTCAATTTAAGTTCCACCACCCACATTTTTCTAAAATTCCTCTCCCAGATATTTCTGCTCTTTTACCACATGATGCCTTTTCACCCACAGTAAATTTACTGTAATACTCTCGAGAAACAGTGAGTTGCTGAAATTGCATTGTTCTTTCCAAGAACTACAGAAGGTATATGCTTGAGTTAGTGCATACGATTTAAACAAACTGCTTTCGCAACCCAAATGTTTCCACTTCCCAACCCACACAATTCAAGTAAGAGCTGACAGGTCATGAAATCAGTCGGGATTCTCATGGCTGTGACATTGACCTCATCCTCTTCACAGCGCGGTGGGAAATCACCGTATGGACGCAATGGACAGAGAGTAGAGCCGTCTACTGTTAATAATTCATCTATCGGCCCCATGTGGGACTTAATCCGAGTCACTGAAAGGTGTCTTTGGACCTGAATAGGTTTTATTCTCAGCTGAATTAATTCTCCTTGAGCATTGTCCTGTTGTACGGTTCTTGAGAAGGACTCGGGGGATGAGGACTCTCATATTTCAGCGTGCTTCAACATTGAGATACTAGCATAATATACTGGGAAAAAATATTGAGTGGCATTTCCTTTCAAAAAAGCTCGGTAAGAATTTCCACAGATTAATTTTTACTTTATTTTATTTTTAGTTAAGTTTATTTACCAGTAAACATATTTAAGTATATTTTACTTGCATCTTTCTTCCTTAGAAATGAAATGTACTCCCACTTTGATAGTTATTTTTACTCAAGCTACCTGTGCATCTAATTACAAAACCCCTTAAAAATCATTTGATATTTCACTGTTATTTAACTAGCTTTTCCTCGCATTTTCTTTTGAAAAAGTTGCATAATATGTCAACCATCTACTATAACAAGTTGTTGCAGTTTTATTCAATACAATTGTCAAATGTGTATTTCAACGTTGGTTTGCAACTCAAGGTCATTGCACAAAGTCCATGTGCAGGAGGCAAGCTATGCCACACTTTTACAGTCTTCAAGAACCTCTTTTCCCTCAATGTCCATCGGCACATGGACACCTTCCTGTGCTTCATTTCCATGTACACTGTAAAATGTAATAAGTTGACTTTAATTGAAAAAAGTCAGGAAACCGATTGTCTCAAAATTTAAGTAAGTAGCTCAAAAGTAAAGTAGCTCAATCATTTTAAGTTCTTAAAGCTGCAAATAACTGAGTTCAGGCATATCATGTAATTGCAGCAAATATTAACGCAAAATGATTAATTAGGTTAACTCTAAAATGTAAATTCAGACAACCTAAGGATCTGAGGAAAGTTAACTTAAAATCATTAATTATAATGACAAAATAGTCAATTTAAAGTTCTGAGTGTAGGACACAGAGCTTCAAGACATGATGAGCATAGTCCTTTTAGACGGCATCTTTGCTGACACCCTGTCAAAAAAGATGTGAATCAGAAGTCAACAGACGACACATGTTTGGTTTTTTTTAAGTTCCCGATTCTGCAAGAGGTATGGGTTGAAGTGGCCAATCAATACAGTCTACAGAACAATAATGCAACAGAGATAAGATGCTCACAGCAAGACATTGGTTAAGTATTTAGGAAACTACTGATTCATTTACTTTTACATAGATAAAGACTAAAGGTAAGTAAGTTATTATACTATTTCGTTTAATTTCTCTGTCCGACCGAACCCTAGTTCATGCCTTTCATGTATTCAGTGTACATTTAGGTGACCGTGGTCAACAAATTCTTTTTTTCTCAAAGATAAACGGGCATTATTTGAAAAACCCAGAAGGACATTAAAACTGTCTTTTGATTCAGCATCAAAACAAATACAAAACTGAATACAAAATTATAGCGAAATTAGTTAAGACACGATCGGATTGAATGAATAGAATCAGGTCAAATTTTGGGTTTTGAAACATTTTAATAAGTACCTGTACCTATACCTGACATTACGTACATTCCTTAATATTTGTTTGATTATGGTCAGAATAATCATCAGAAAACGCCACATTTTCAGACTTTACCTGCATTGTTTTTACATGTTTTAAATGTTACCTTTTATTTAACTGGATAAGTAATTTAAGAACAAGTTCTCATTCACAATGATGACCTAACCAAAAAGGCAGCAGCAGAAATCAAGTCGTTACAAACAAATAAAACATAGCAACATCTCAAACCATCTCAAACAAAAATTACAACATCATAAACAAATATAAAAAACAGTGTTCCTGGAGCAGCAATCTCAGAAGCAGTTGCAGTGATCAGAGACGATCGTTTGTAATGACTTATTGACGGAGGGTCAGGGAATGAGAGTGTAGCATTTCAGCTGCTTCTGCAACTCATTCCAGTCGCCTGGAGCAGCACACTGGAGGGAGAAACGGCCGAAGGCAGTGAGGACTTTTGGAATCAACATGTTGATGAAATTGCTGTTACTGCTGGAGATGATGAGTAGTAGTGAGCAGAGATATGTGGGGGTTTTGCCAATGATAGTTTTATAGATGAGCTGATACCAGTGGATTAATGGAGTGATGGCCAGTTGGCCGGAGAGTACAGGCTGCAGTGATGAGCCTTGGAAGGAGCCCCGGTGACGAAGAGGATGGCGGTTTGGTAGATGACATCTAGTTTGATGAGTTCCTCTCCCGACTCTCCGAGGATGATGACATCTTATCTGCCCTCAACACGTTGCTGTTAAACAGACAGAAGTACATTTAGCTTGTCTGAATTGACACATGATGAATGCCCATGTTTTAACTGGCATGAGGATTTGTCCATGACTAAATCTTCCTTTTTTTTTAATAGATTTCTTTCAAGCAGGGCTCATGTCACCAAAAAAGGATCAGAGAATTCACGAATGTTAATTTTATGTCTTCAAGTCTGACGTGTTCTCGAAACAGGACAATGTTGGGGGAAACCAAAAAAGAAATGTAATGTGTTCAAATGTGTCATCAGTTATCTATTCTCTCTGCATATGAGCCCAACATAATCTGACCACAACTATATCATTTTTAAACGTTACCAGGCTGAGTGAATCCAGCATGGGTTGTATTTGTGTCACTGCAACCCCTTCTTTGTCTGAAATATCTCCAGGAATGTGTTAGTGGTTTGCTCCAGATGAACTGCCGTTATTCTTCTGAACTCCTCTTTCAGAGAAGAAAAAAGACAATAAAAAAAACACATGATCAAGATGATCCACCTTGCTAAAACATTTAATATAGTAGTCCTCCCAGTAAAATGTACTATTGAGCAGCAACACTAACTACAGCCTCCACATTGACAATATATTTAAGCCAATACCTACAACTCAACAGGAATGTACATCGTTAATTCAGAATATAACCTACCCCAATGGCTCTGGTCCATGAATTTTCTCTCCTCCGGATAAACTCTGCGGTCCTTGCCCAGGTTCTGCTGTTATGTCCTTTTGCTGATGGAAAAAGCAAAAATTCTCCTCTGACGTTTCCCAAGTACATTTTACTTTGTTGTGTCACGTTGTACAGTTTAAACCGATAATCAAGGTAATAATTACAGGGCCAAAAAATATGTTCTTCATTCCTGAGTTGCTATTGAGCTGCGTGTGACCAGATGACTTATTATAATAGAGAAGGCCTTAACTCAATTGACCCTCACTGACTATCAGCTAGACAGCCATTGGCAAACTTCACAATGCACTGCATCAGTCACAACACTGATTGCTACAATTACAGTTTTGATCAGTATTGTCTTTTCATATATATTTGTTCTTTGTTGTTATTTGTTAACCACTAATAAATGGAACAATGTGTATAAGGGCAAATACAAAATGTGTTGGACCCTGTACTCTTGCTAGTTTCTCAACATTACCAAACCTGGCTTTATTAAAACAGTGAGTTACAAGAATCTAACTGAGACAATAATGAATTATTTATAACAGTCTGCAGTTCAGGTCAAGAGAGAAAATAACTGATATTACAGATGCTCTTCAGTTCATAGAAGCACAATTTAACAACTTTTGGAACTACTTTTTCAGAAGACAGATCACCGGCACCTATGGTTTCCTGATGCAGATACGCCACACGTGCCACAGCAGAGGAGGCGTCTCAGGCCACCTGCAAACAAAGTTATATATGATGAATAAGCATGGACCCAGTCTAGGATGGTGTTTCAAAAGAATAAAATAGAATAATCAGTTAAGAGATCAAGAAGGATCAACATTGAAAATGATTGTTCTTTATTTTAATGTTCAGTTTCGAAACAGAATCCTTTATGAAATCTATGAAAGTTTTTATGATATTCATCAAACAAATAAACAACCCTCTCTAAAAACTTGATAACTATGGTAATTAAGAAATGGACTTAAGATCTTCTTTTTTTTGCAGAGGGTCAAGCCGATGTTTCTTCAGAAGTGAGTGCACTACTGCGTTCTTCTAAAAGATTAATTGATTAGTCGATCAAACTATGTTTTTATGGAAAAAGTTAAAAAAAAGAGAAAGTCTTGGTTCTAGCCTTTCAAATGTGAAGAGTAGACTGAATATCTTTTTAGCCATGTATCTAGTTTAGAATTGTTGTTGGAACACAACCAACATTTTCAAGAAGTAATCTTTGGCGAAAGAGAAACTATTTGGCAAGCTAGTAAAACTAATTGATAGTTATTAACTGGCTTGTTTTCTCCAGGCAATGGTCCAAAAAAAAGATAGAAATATATATAGAATCTTTGAAAATAATATCATACAGTGAAAAGCATTACATCCTCACACTTGAGAGGCTAAAGTAGACAACTAATAAATGTACTCAACACTAAATAGACCAACCACGTCTGTCCCAATAATTGTTGTATCATTGTTTCTTGATCAGAACGGCAGTGTGTCTCATGTTTGCTTTTACTATTCACAGTATGACATGAGCAAGTCCCGGGGATTTGTAGGCTGATTCAATATTGTGACAGCAAAGTGCTTGTGGTGTCATCATTTATCAGACACAAAGAGCAGGATGAGAAGCAATTCCGTTCCTCTGCCACCTGATGTTGTCTCTCAGGACCGCACTTTTGGTAGATAAGTGTCCTTATCCTTGGGTGATACGGGACCAACCTTGAGGAAAAAAAAGGCTCATTCTATTGTGTCCCCGCCATCCAGACAACACCTAGAGTCGCGGTTATTTCAGACATCCGTCATATCTCCCTGGACATGAACGTGGAGAAGATACACCGAACCTCCTCCATGAACATTCATCTTTTCTTCTACTTGTGCAGTCTCCTCTGATCTTCTTGAAAGCACTGAATAACAATTCTCTTTGACGATCTCCAACTATTCCCCCTCTCTGCATCTGAAACTACTGACAGCAATATATTTGAATCTCCAGAGGGAAATAAGTGGCAGATTTAAGTTAATTACAAAATATATGGGCCGTTCAATTTGTTTGTGAAGAGCGATCGGGGAATAAGAGCACATACTTTTTATGCGTTTGTCAAAGACATCAGTGATCAGTGCCTCATGGAAACATTTACTTATACTTTGCAGATGAAGCTCATTTCTGATCACAAATCCACTGAAAGCGAAATAAAATTCCAGGCAGGCAGCCACATTAAGCGAGTATGCATCGCTGTTAACCCCCCGCTCCCCGTCTCCACCCACCCCGACCCGCTTTCAAGCCCCAGTGGCATTCTTCTATTCAGCTGATGAAAGAGATTGCTTGGGTCTTGCACTAATGAATTGGCATTATTATTAAATGATGTTTGTAAATTATGACCCAGTTTGCTCCCAATGAATGGCGCCGGAACTCAAAACCCACATCATCAATTAGGAGCTCACAGCCACTGTGAGCAGTTTGTTTTGGAGTTAAACTGGATTTTGGATGCAGGTTTGGAAGTTTGGGAATTCCATTTGCAGCTCACTGCCGCTGCCTTGTGGTCGGAAGACACATTTACTTGTTTTCCCACTTTAAGCGAATGCTCTCCAAGTTAGCAATACATTCAATTATCAGTTATTACAAATGATATCTGAGTCACAAAATCAATAAAAAAGCAGGTTCTATGAGAATAAAAATACATATTTAGTATACAGAAATCCCTTCACGAGCATAGTCTGTTGGCTAAAATATCCAAAGGCATGAATTAAATCATTTTAAAATACATGCTGGAAACATAAAAGCGTCTCTTTCATTAGGACTGATTTTGTGTCCCGTCCTCAGCCACAAGGGGGGAGAAGAGTGGAACAGATTCAAGCACAGAGCTTCTCATCTCAGTGATCAAATGTTTCTTTTTCATTTGAAATTCCGCTTTGTTGTTAATGATGTTGACATCAACTTCACTCAGCTTATGATGAATGAGCAAATGTTGATTAGGCTTCTGATCCAAACAGTTTTCAGAAGCATATTTTTTTATTTGTTTAATCTCACATCTGTAATGTGCTCTTGCATCTGCTGAGGGTCATTCTCACAGTGACACCTTGTGGAGGTTGGCAGATATTAGCAATATTTTAACTTTACTCTGCCGTATAGGATAACATTTGTAACATTCACTTAGTCTTATGGTGCAGTTTTAGTTATTATATTCATAGTGATCACCTATTGTATTTCCATTATCCAGTCCATCATCATATTGAGTGTCTTTGGCCATTTTGTGGTTTCATTTATGTTTTTATATCTATCTAAAAACAGGATTCTAAAGTTTGATTTGTTTTATTTAAACACTATATATATATATATATATATATATATATATATATATATATATATATATATATATATATATATATATATATATATTTATATATATATATATATATATACATATATATATATATATTTATATATTCATATATCCATACTGAGAGTCCTATAGCCCCTACTTCTCCCTCGTCACATTCCCCTGTTCAATGTGGACAGCTGTGTTGACATTCAGTCCATTGAGTGTTTTTAGTTGTATTGCCAAGGACAAACGTGCAGTAGTGGTTTCAGTTTACTTTGATTTTAAATACAATTATTGGAATAAAGGAACATCGAGATGCTCACTTGCTTGTATGCAGTTAATATGGAGTTAATTTCGAATGGATCACGACCCAATGTGTCGGCGGAGGGGTGTTCCTAATTTAGTTAGCTCTGTATTATGTAACTGAGACTTGTATTTATTGCATCTCATATGTCAAAACAACATCACTAGACCTCCCATGTGTACAAAAAAAGAGGTTGTTGCTCTTCCTTCAGGCACTTAAAGATGGTCGATAAGTTATTTTAAACCTAAACTTAAATAGAATTTCAATTACCATCATTATCTCTATCTGCCCTGGATTTCCCAAACACCAAACCTCCTGGGAGTGAAGGTTTAGTCTTACAGTGTTGCATGATTGGCTCCATTCTACTCCCATACTTCACTGACCAGATGTCGGTCCCACGCAGCAGAGAGGCTACAGAGTGCTTCCAGCCATAATCTATGACTGTTCACAGAGCTCTCCCTCACGCAGAACTTTATACTTGCAGAGAACGTATCCGTCTTTATCAGCAATGAGTCAAAATATCAGTGCAGGGGACGTTACCTCCGAGGAAAAGACGTCAGTTGTGGGGATATTTCTTTGCTTCTCTGTGAATATATATCTCCTCAACAATCCTGTCAGTTTATTCACATTCAGCTCTGCATGGTCCCATTTAAATACCACGGTATTTCATCAGATTTCAGTAATAGCACCATTCAATTTGGCATTTAGCTTTATGGTCCATCCATGCCTGCACAAAATGGTAGAAAAACTCACTTAATGTCTATTTTTGTGTGGCACAACCCTGCAATTTGACAAATCTGGATTAGAGCGCACTGCTGCAAATAGCAGTCGGGGAAAATACCCAAATCATGCTTTCATTTTTTGACTCTTATTATTTTCTTCATGCAGCTTAAAGAGCCTCAAGTTAATTTAGATTATGATAGTGTCTCCTTTTCTCTGGATCCTCATGAGTTGGGAGGTTCCTCCTTTTGAACCCTGAATGTCTCCGCCGCAGATGAATTTCACAGGTTTTGTCACATCCAGACATAACAGCAGCGGGGGCTGGATGGCTGGTTAGGAGAGAGGGGGGGCACATTCCAAGCTGAGGTTAAGAGGAAATGATGTCACCGTTGCCTGAACTACCATGACTCATTAGTTTCAGGCTGGGCTTTATTGGTGCCCTACATTTGGACCTCCGGCAGTTACAACTGTCTTGGCAGTGCTTTGGTAACTTGATGAGGAAATACACCTATGATGCCGTTATGTTTCTCTGTCAACTCCCATTTCTTCTTCTTTTTCTGCATGAAAAACCAGCGACGGTTTTGATTATGCTCAAAAGTTCTGACTACAATCTGGAATCTTTCTCACTGCTCTCTTATACATAACAAATACATTTTAGCGCCTAGTTAGCATGCTGTAATTGTATTACTTCCTGTAATACATTCCTGTCTGCAGCAGAGGAGTGTGGCACACGTTTAGAGTAATATGCAGGATTGATGATTTGGTGTTTTCCACAGGGGCACATCCTGCTATCTACATTGTTTTCATTCCATCATGGCTCACTTGAGAGCCATTTGACATCATTATTGCTAATCGTGTGGACCCCTGACTTTCCCTACCAATATACATACATTTTTCCTTTAATATCTCTGGATATCTGCATTGTGAGTTGTACGGTTATAGATAATGTTATTCACACAAATACAGGCAAATTGATAAATAGCCTGCCCAGGTTTACTGTCCATCGAGTTTTTATCATAATTAACTTTTTTCTTCTTCTGTGCAGTGAAACATAAGATTGAATATAGCAGGAAGCCACTAAACCTACACACCATACATGCAGCAATACGGAATGTCCAGTGTGGAGTTAGACTGTGAGATTTCAGAAGCAGAATAAGCACATGGTGGGCGGAACAGAAGGCAATCAACACACGCAGCGCTGAGTACACAACTATACATAGCTGGGTGGCCATGGGTCTACATTTAACTGGCTTCCTGTGCAAGTGAAAATTATAGGAAATGGTGTGTGAATGTGCACGTAGGCAAACAAACTGCAACCACATATTGACCCCAGTTATTTCAGCCTGCTGACTAAATCAAATGAGTGCCATGAAAGATTCTGTGTGAGTGGGTTTAGTGTAGGATTGCCTGCTTACGGCCCGTTCTTGCAGAATATAGCGCCTGTATACATCCACTTAGTTACTGTATGTGGTCTAAAGATTTGCTTAAACATTACAGTATATTCAGCATTTTAATGTTTTAGGTCATGAGGAAAATCATCTTGTTTGAGTTCTAAACTCTTCCAATGGTGTGTTTCTGCAAGATGTGAATGAGGTCAAGGTTTTGGGGAGATGACCCACAAGAAGAGATGAGTTTCCCATATGCAACATAACCTATTGCAGCTGTTTAATTCGCTCTTCATAAGGAGGCCAGCATAAAGACAAGCGATGAATTGTGAGGCCATCTGTTATGTTTCTGGTGGAGGGGAAACTTAGACTCCCCCACTCTTCCCAATCTTAAAAGGGCCAGCTGCATTGTGTGAATTAAAGTTCCAAGAAGCAGTTTCATTGATGATGGTTTATTATAAACCACAGAGATGAGCATTGTACTAAATAACAATCGATAATTAACACCAAACCCAAAGACTTCCCAGCAGTGTTCCCTCTAAACTGCGCGCGTGCGCGGCCGCGCAGGCCAGTCGAAGTGGCCGCGCAATAGATTTTTCAGACCGCGCACATTTTTCAGACCGCACAAACGATTTTTTTTCAGGGGTTAAAAATCTTTTTTTGCGCCAGTGTTTCTGAGATAGGAGTGAGCCATCTGCGCAATAATAAGATCTTTGACGTGTCGAGTCTTCTTGGCCAATCAGTGTCCCGTTTCTGGACATGCGCTCTCTGTACCTCTGCTAGCGCTCTGCCTCCGTTAGCACTCCCCACCCCCGCTGTACTCCTCCGGACGCCAGGAGCGAAGCTCGCCCAGAGCGCCACATGAGCTCGGGCCGGCGCTGTTTAGGCTCCTCTTGGCGGGCCCTGCTCCAGCAGCTATAGGCTACCATGGCGAAAAGAAAGGCAGAGCCGGCGCCCCACAAAAAGGTCTGCCTAACGTTCAAACATGAGTGGCTAGATGAAATAGTCCAAACTGACACAGGTAGGATGACACTTTCAGACATATTTAAATATGAAGAATATGAAGTTATTAAATTGTTTATATAGGCTACCTTTAGGAAAAATGACACCATGTCAATTTAATAGGCCTATAATTATTGTTAAGCACTGCATTAGCATTTTTCTTTCAATGAAGTTCCACTTAAATGTTGTACCTGCGAAATGACTAAACACCTTTTGATACTTTTATTTTTTTTATATATATCATTATCAGTCATAACCAGTGAACCAGTCATAACCTCCCCTTATCGAAGTTCAACAAAGATCCTTTAAGTTCAACTAAACTGACTGGTAAAACACCATCATTAAAATGTTCCCAAAGTCCAGCCATTATAAAGGATATTGAATAAATATCAACCTTGTATACATATTGATGCATTTGCTGTCATCTCTTTGAAACCCCTATGGCTAACGCAGGCTTGTGGTCATTTTCGGCAGGTCGCGTGGTTGTGAATTGCTCACAGTGCTGAAATATGCGCTCAGAAAAAAAAAAAATTGCTCAGTGCTGAAAAAAATTAGAGGGAACGTTGCTTCCCAGACAAAACTTTACAGAAACCCACTTCAATATACACACAACTTAATGATGGCTCCAGTTGTTGAAAATGGCCGAGGTAGAGGAGAGCAAATTGCGGCCAGTTGGCGATGGAATAATGTCATCAGCTTGTCCATTCCAGAAGAAACAATCCCAATGGATCAATTTTGGGGAAATTTTGGGACACAAAGCGTTGGTCATCATCACCCTTCCACAAGTATACAGACAATGAGCGAAAGGTGAGAATACATGTATGAAATGTAAGGAATGGTTTCCTTTCTTGGCAGCAGGTGTAGTTAGTGGTATCTGTGGCCAACCAATGCGATACGAGTTAAAAACCTGTTGTTTTACTAATTTTCCAGCTGTCCGATTGGTGCAACTCTCAACAGAGATGAGAAAGAGGCAAGGTGGATCACTCGTTAGCTGCTCCATCATCTATTTCAAAGCCAAAAATAATTTTTTTGGACTCATATACTCTCCGATACTTGATTCAGAGGCCTTTCCGATACTGGTAACTCGGTACTCTCAGAACAAAGAGGTGCAGCAGGCTGAAGTGATAGGGTCTTTGCATAAGGCTGCCACGTGTCAGAGACCGTTTGGGTAATTGTTATCAAGCCCCAGTGACAGAATGATAGCTGGTAGAGAGCAACAGTTTCTGTGGTTAGAGGTTTAAAGCCCTGTGCGTCAGGCTTTGCATTAGTAAAGCTGAATGTACAGAAGTGGAAACATATGTATGATTGCAGGGTGCACGTTTCCTGTTATAAATCATAGGTGTTATAGAATCTCACCATCTACTTCCACACTAGAAAATATCAAGCAACACGCTATCCCCATTTTAAGCATTGCGATGGTCTCACATGCTTCTACAGAAGCGGTGGAAAGGGAGGCAACACGATACAGAAAGAGGTCTGAGAAAGAGAAGACACATTTTGACCCTGTGAACCAGTATAAGGCTTTGCATTCCTGGGAGCTGGTGCTGCTGGAGAGAACTGTGGGATTTTTAGCTTTCACAGCTCACTTTGGTTTCTAACCTCTGTGTTTATGAGCGTGCGTTGTTGGCAGAAGGGAGGGCGAGGGTGGAGGTGGGACTCCCATGTGTGCTCCAAAATGACCACCGTTTGACATTGGCATTGTGCTCCACACTTGTTTCTCAACCACAATCCTGACCTTCAAAGACTAAATTTACTCTGACATCTTCCAGAGAGGAGTCCGGGTTTGCTCTGTAATTGTATCAAACCAACCCTAATATTACACAGGGCAGCAACTGACAGATATAGCAGCAGTGCAGTTTATCTCCTGTCACCAAAAATATGAAATAACTGATATGGACAATAGTAATTTTCTGATAAGGAGAGGAGACACTTTTATAAAACGTTACCTGGCCTGCAGCTTTGAGGTGGAGTTCTTTATTGTGATATAAAACACTTGCTTTGAGAGCAGTTATTTGGGACATGGAAAGCTCAGACCTGGAGTTCCATTTGTTGTTCAGTTTGATAATGTGTTTGTAAAATGTGTAAAGATACAGTAGTCCTGGTTCTTGTTTCTTGTTCCTTTTTACCATGTTGAACTATTTGTATTGAACAATTTGAGACATGCCTTTTTAAATTGACTAATGCTTCTGTCAGACCAATCTTTTGCTTATTTTTTTTGCCAGGCTGAGGATGGCAATTGATGGTCCAATTTGGTCCACCACTTTAGGTATATGTTAATCAGTTTATTTAGGAATAAAGCTGCAGAACAACCATGCAAACTTACTTTGAATTCAAGCTTTTGTAAAAGTTATTTCTCAATACAACTTCTTGTTATAAAGTCTTATATTGTTCTGGAGGTGCCCATAACACAGTAATATGCAATATATTATTACATCACAGTCAGGGTCCTTGCTATTGACTTCCATGATCCCCTGACTTCTCATCTAATGGTCAAACTTTTCACTTATCTCGTGACATTTCTTGGCATTTACTGGGTGGATTGGCACAGATGGTTCCCAGAGGATGTGTACTCATGACTTGGTATGTTCCTCTTGCACCACCATCAGATTGACATTTGTGGTTTGGAGTTAAATGTGTCAGTAACAAGCTGACGAAACTGAGAAAACTGAAACCACTCTATGGTTGCTATTAGCTTTCCTTTTTTTCCGGTTATGGTCTTGGTGAAGAGGGAGCTGAGCCGGAAGGCAAAGCTCTCCATTTACTGGTCGGTCTACGTTCCAACCCTCACCTATGGTCACGAAATCTGGGTCGTGACCGAAAGAACGAGGTCTCGGATACAAGCGGCCAAAATGAGCTTCCTCCGTAGGGTGGCCGGGCTCAGCCTTAGAGACAGGGTAAGGAGCTCGGACATCAGGGGGGAGCTTGGAGTCGAGTCGCTGCTCCTTCGTGTCAAAAGGAGTCAGCTGAGGTGGTTCGGGCATCTAGTCAGGATGACTCCTGGACGCCTCCCATTAGAGGTTTTCCAGGCACGTCCAACTGGTAGGAGGCCACGGGGAAGACCAAGGACACACTGGAGGGATTATATGTCCCGCCTGGCCTTGGAACGCCTCGGGATCCCCCAGAATGAGCTGGAAAGTGTTGCGGGTGAGAGAGAAGCCTGGGTCGGCCTGCTGAACCTGCTGCCACCGCGACCCGACCCCGGATAAGCGGTTGAAAATGGATGGATGGATGGATGGAAACAAATTAAACTTGATATATCATTTGTTTGCATGTTGTGTGCCCTTCTAGGAAAATCGCCCTCATGAAATATGATATTAAAGTATTGCATGGCTAGTTACACTTGACCCAGATTATAAATTATCCCTCTATGTAAACTTGTGAAAGTCGAAACCGAATGATGTTATGGGAGGGGATGCCACAACACTGAGCATCGACCACAACACCCAGTGTGCACGTTTTCCTTTGTACATGCAAGAGAGGTATTCTTCAAGTGGAAAACAATCCCTCGCTTGTGGTTGGTCTTTTAAGTTAGAGCCAGGGAGTCAAATAAAAGGATCAGGGTGGATCACCACAGTTTTTCCTTGATGTGCTGTGGTCACCAGATTGCCAGTCTGCTCCTGTACTGCTTCTGGCTCCTCAGAGAGCAAAGAGTTCACAAGGATGGTTCAAAACAAACACGCCCCTCCTGAGGGATTCTTCATCACATTTCGGACCTTACGTCTTGATGGGACTTGAAGAAGATGTGCTGAGTACAAATCCAAAAAGAGCCACACAACTGAGAACATGCAATTATATCATACCAATGGATAGCATTCTATGGCGTGAGGTCAAGAGCGACGGTGGGAACGCTCTCATGTCACGAACAGGGCGACAACCCTGCTCTTTTTCTCTTTCTCAATGAACGCAGCCTGGCACCGCTGCAACTACTCATCTACGATTAAATTGGTGGCATAAAAATAGACTCGGACATGGAATAAATGAATGTGGTTGATTCATTTTGTTTTCTTGGATACGCCTCGCTGATGCCTTGTGGCACATTCAGATTAGTGAGATATTTTACTCCCACTCTTATATTACAGCTGATGGATGATAGCTACAGTATGTCAGTGTGTTGTTTTAAATCTACAGTTATGCTGAGGGCGTCTTGGATGATTTAGGTGATGTCTTCTTTCAATTTCCATTTCTTCCACGTGGATATAGCTGCTATGACACTATCTGTGGCCTGTACTGACAGCTACTGACTTCAGGTACCAGGCCAGCAGAACGAAGCATCTATGGCGTCACCTCAAAGTCTTTCATTTTCAGATTTCTTTTCTGAAACATTGACCAACATTTTGCTTACTTGTTTGTTACAGGTGGTGCCTACACAGGACCTACTTTTATACCCTTTGATGACAGAATTTACATCCACAAATGTGGAAGGATGATTTTGGGCTTTCAACAGCCATCAAACACAACGTCTGCAGGCGACACTTACTTAGTCAAATTACTCTTTATTACAGATGGTTACGGTACGTTGGGTCTTTTTTCTATACCACTGCAGTAAAGATAGTAAAAATCATATATAGCCTCAGAAAAATGTTCACCTGCAAGGCTTAATCCGAGAAATAAAGTGAGACACTGAAGAGCATATTTGTGAGCGTGGCAGCCCTTGTGACAGGACTCTGCTATTAGTAGACACCATGCATCACGTATGATCACTTCAGTGCCAAAATCTGCAGTTCTTCAGAATCAGAATCAGAACCAGTTATTGCCAAGTATGTTTACACATACAAGAAATGTGCCCTGGCGAGAGGTGCATAACATTTAACATTTAACGATAAACATAAAACAGAGTGCGATAAAAAGGGAGCATGAATATTTACAATTGGTTCTACTAAATATTTACAATTGGATCTGCAGAATATAAAAATTAAAGTTGGCCACTTGAGTCTCAATAGTCCTCATAGACCCCATTTTCAAATGCTCAACTTTACAGCAGAAATAAACATGTTTACAGCTTAATACAAAAATGATTCATGCTAATTTTCACGGTCGTAACAACTGTACGTGTTTTTGTACAGCTAACAGGTTTAAAATACATCAAGGCTCAAAGTTAAGCATAATTAAGGGGTTGTAAACTTGGTTTAACAACTTTTTACTATTGATTATAAAACTTTGGCCCTGCACATCTGATACATTTCATTCGGTTTCTGAAATAGGGTGAAGGATTTAAGAACGAGTATGGATCGTGGACATGGCGAGCGTGGGTGGCCATCACCAACACGGTGCCAAAAATAACAAACAAATGCTGATGAAAGTAGCACGGGAAGTGAGTGCATGTAAACATAACAGAGACTGTTAGAGACATCAATAAACATTGCAGCAAATACGGTAGCATCATCTGACGTCTGGGCTTCAACACTTGTCTAAAAGAACCGTGAGGACAGACATTTAATCACGTTATTGTGCCTCTCAAAGGGCAACATGTCATAATGTGAACACTCTCCCAAATTATTTAATGAATGTGCTTCAACCATCTCTCACTAAAAGTACAGTTACCTGCTGCTTCAGTGTGAAAACAAGAACAATCATTGTTGCAACAATCATTGTGAATCAGTACAAACAGAATATTTTATTTAATACCACAGCCTATATCAATCAGTCAAGTCAGAATTTCAGTTTTGCTTTCAATGCATCGCTCCCTAAGAAGCATATACACGTAGCTTTTCATTACATCATAACTTGCACTTGTCAAAGCTTGATTTGCAGAACCTCTTTGGACCATGATATTGCATCAAGGCTCCTCACTTCACAGTGGAAAGCTGTGCCCACACGGGGGCTCTGGGGGTCTGAACACCGGCCTCCTGTTGCTCCTTTTCCTACACCCATATTGACCTACGACACGTAGCATCCACATAGACCAAGGCACACACACACACACACACACCCTGACTCCAGAATACTCTACACTCTTATTCTTTCATCTGCAGTTCAACTTGCAAAGTACTAATTGAAGGCGCGAAAGCAGACTAAACACACTGAGGGATCTTTCAGACGACCCCGTAATAGCTCATAAAAGGCACTTTGTGCAACTTTTATTTCTCTCTGCTTACTATAAACTGAACTTCTGTGGCTTTTGACAACTCCCCATCCTCCACACGTCTTCTATTCCGCTTTTGTCTTTTCCATAAATCAATATCTGTCTGGGAGTGTTGGCTGCTGTGTAATTTGGCTAAATGGTACTTGCACCCAGTTTACTCTGAGATGGTAAACAGTCTGGCTGGTAAAAAGGGAGTGTGCTGATAGTCTTCAAGCATACAATCAGCTATAATTGGTGTTGTGGACTGTGGACATACCTGATTACGTACCTGGGAGATAGACATGATGGCAGGCTTGTGATAATATGTACTATTTTGGTTAAAGTACACAATAGAGACCACATTTACTACATCACGTTTTACCTGACACGTCTGAATCCATCCATATTGCACAAATAGTATTAGCCTGATACCTGTTTGAGAAATTCCCAGCACAAAAGTATCAGGGACTTTGCATATAGGCTACATTCACATGGACATTTTAAAGAGCCCATTAAATATTTTTTACAATGTGTTGGGTCTGGTTCTGTTGCCAGAGACGGTGGTTTCAAGTTGTTAAAATTAAAGACTTAAAGAAGCTTTCTCTTCAGCTGGTAAAGCACTTGCATTTGCAATATGATGATGGAAATGTAATCAAATATCAAATGTATATAGAGTCCAGTTAAATGTAGATTATTGTAATCTATTCACAATCAGAACGGTTTTGTAGTGCTTTATTTGCAAGTGAGGGATCTTTATTAGCCCATAATGGTGGACATTATGGACATTGTGCTAGTAGCCGCCCGTAAAACCTTTATGTCTTCATGCATCTGCTCAATTCCTTTGGTTTGGTACCTTTCTAACTAACAAGTATCCAAGTATCAAAACAACAGCAAGCCTCATATTTGTACCTCCTCATTAATTTTTCAGGGAATGTTAGAAATGGGGACGCTTGGTCTTTAACTGCCAAGTAGCAAATTACACAGAGGGGGTCTTGTTTCAAACTTTCACACATTCCTGTATGAAATGTATCTCGCTCAAGCACACGGCTCCTTGAATACGTTGTTCCCTGAACTCTCATTTGTATGAAATGTAAAGTCTGATAAAGTTGACTTACTTTGAACTGCACACACAAGTAAGAATAATGAACACAAACTACACACACACACACACACACACACACACACACATACACACACACACACACACACACACACACACACACACACACGCCATCTGTGACCAGCCTCATTGAGTCTTTCTTCCGTACCTTCTATCCCAGTACTTTTCCACTAATGTCTGACTCACAATTGCACTGCGCCTGAACCCAGATACCCCCAAATCCCTCCACCCCTTCACTCTCTACTCCAAACATAATTTGGTAAGTTTACAGTGAGTTATCCATGCATATATCACACAGGTAAGTTGGCCTGCTTTACATGCTTTTTGGATCAACATGTTGCATTGCATTCTACACAGTTGGTTTAGTCTGGTCTTCATCTACATTCCAAGTGAGTCCGTTGTTGAGCATATAGTATCTGTTTCAAAACTGTTGCATTAAAAGGAAAGTATATGAGTGAATGGTTACAGCTGATGGTATTCTATATTTCAAATTGTTATGCAGCTTATTTGTCGGTTTCATAAACATCCACCGTGTCAAAACCTATGTAAATCCTAAAAATGAGCCACATATACCATCCTGGTGCCAAAAATACTAGTTGTGTTGACTAAAAAAACAAAACAATGCCCCGTCCTTTTAGGAAATTAAAAGGGCAAAAAAGGAAATTAAAATAAAGGAATTTTAGAATTAAGTTAATTGAAAGTATATATTTGTGAACCTGTCTTTATTTATGTGTTCAGGTGGAATGAATGGGCGTTGGTGCTAAAGTCACTGACATGACAGATGATACATTGTTGGACTTTTTCCAGATTCTTTGTGGCACATACCAGGTCACAAGCTGGTACTATAATGCTTTGGTCCTGGCCAGGTTAATAGGTGACAACGCATGCCGGAAACGGCTCATGAATGCCAAGAATGCCTTCAAACCACGGACACCAAATATGACCACACAAAGACTGGCCTTAGGCATTTGCTTTCCCACCTCATTGCAAACACTTTAAATCCTTTGTTTAGTCAGGACTGTAAACCGCAGTAATAACTAAATCACTATCTGTCACTGGGCACCCTGCAGTTAGTGGCACACTTGCGTTTACTTTGGTAAAGGATCACGTTTCCCGTTCCTACACCCAATGACCCCAAGCATGGCTAAAAAAAACAGGGACTGGCTTCTTGGTGTGTTTTAGCTTTGACTGGAAAAACATGCACTCCAGAGTTGAATCTTCTTATTTCAAATACCCCCAAAACGATCCTGAAAACAACCTGCATTTGGCTTTCAAATACCCTGTCTGTCTTTGTTTATTGGAAATAAACCAAGCTTAAAACGTGTTCCTGCCTTTTTAATAAAGCTATTCTTGTGACTACCTGCTAGTTTAGTAGGTATGCAGGTTTTCCTGCATGCCTGGCTGGGATCAATGTCACCATTCAGAAGGTATGAACGGAGGGCAGACCAGGGGAAATGATTGCCACAAAGGGCTCTTTCAGCAGGAGAGAGCCTTTCCCCCATGCTGACCTAAATCTCCTCCTTCTCCTCTCGGCCTCGTAGCAACTACTCAGACATTCAGCCTTCATCCAGCTTTCACAGCGAGCAGAAACGTGCGCCTGGTCAGGGAGTCGACCTCCCCGGGTAAACACATGGTCCTAAAGGGGGGGTTGACTAGCCTCCAGAGACTTTGGGTGCTAAAAGCTAATGAGATTTGATCTGAAGGTGAGACCTTATATGATGTTTCATAAGTGAAGTACTGATCTAAGGGTGAGATTGTATTTGGTGTCTGGGTGGTACAGACTGAGAGGCTTGTACCTGCACACAGTTCATCTGTTTCCAGTATATTTAACAGTTGATCAAGTTTCATCAGTTCGTCCCTGTTGCTAAATCCTACTGGCTGATTGAAAGGGGAGAAGATATAAATAAAAGAGCACCGATGCTTCCCTCTAAAACATAGGAGGTCGTTCGTATTGGCCCAACCTTCCATACTTACCCTCTCTGTTCTGTCATTAGTCTTTCACGCCCCAGCTGTGCACTTTCACAAGGTTATATGTTTACACTGAGCCCCTAAAGTAAACTGAACTTCATTTTCACTGATGTACATCATCACACCACACCCCAAACACTCCCGCGCTGATCCCTGCAGCAGAGCGGTGCTCCAGTCCCGGCCGGGCCTGATAGTTTCTACATGTGACGTGTTCGGCTGAGAACAACTTGACAGTCTCCAAGATGAACCGATACTCAGTGAAAGGCTGTCTGCAGTGGAGAAAGAGTGATCTTTTCCAGACACGGCTTTCCTTCTGCCAAGTATCAACAGAGAAGACGGAAAATCTTGCTGTTGAATTGTTGAGTTATACTGTGTAGATGAATCTATTGTTTGTTTTAACGCAAAATCACTTGTGTGCTTTATAATGTCAATAATTATCAGTGAATTAGAAAAGATTTCTTCTTTTTTTTAAAAGATTTTTTTATTTCATTTTGACAATAAGTTAAACAACTTGCTGAGTTTAAAAAAATCCATTTATACACATCTCTCAGAAAAACAATTGCAGAAAAGACTTTAGGAAAGCAAATGAATGTTACCAATTTCCAAAGAGAAGGAATCTTTCAAGTAAAACAGAATATTGAACTTCATTCAAACATAATTCATATTGAAGTATGCTGTCTGCTGTGTGCAAAATTCCAAAATGTAATCTTTTCATCACAGGGAACGTATCAAACTTTATTTTCACTAAAATCACAAATAGAATCTAAATGGTTTCAGGGTAGAAAAACACATATGCTCCACCAAAGATTTACGTCAATCTTGAATGCAGAAACACAGAGTGTTGATAAGCACCAGTCATTGAAGCATTGACAGGTTTTTATAGTAGAAATGCTTCTGCGACATTTGACCTGAAACAGAAATAGATACACAATGTCCATGTATTCTAGCATGGCACAGCTCAATGCCAGCAAACTTATCATGACAATGTTAAATCAGTAATGTAAAAATAATAATAATAAGCTGCAGTACCAATAATTGCAGCAAGGTTGTTGGTTTTGAATTAATGGAATACTTGAAAATGGGAGCGGCACAATTGTGTACCCTACTAGCATATCTTTAATTTCCTATGTGTGAATTACTTATCTTGCTTTCCTTTCCCATCTACACTCTGTTTGACAGAGAATACTTTCATGCATTTATTGATTCCTCTCAAAGCTTTTGTTTTGTAAAAAGAATTGCTTCAGCAAAACATGTCGGGGGCACAGAACGAAACAAACACGACAGGAAACAAAGCAAAGCGAGGGCTAAAGACAAATGTACAGTATGATCAGACAGTTCAGGGGTCGATGAAGGAGATTGCGATGTAGCGGGTGCCGTTGGTGGTGGGAAGGCCTTCGTGGAGGTGAGTCAGCCGTCCTGGGTGCATGAAGCTCCAGCCTTTGCGTGGGGCACTCAGGGAGCAGTTGTACCGATGGAAACGGCAACCCCCGCCCTGATAGAAAAAGCGACGATCCATTAATTTGATTAATGATTGTCACGATCAGTCATAGGGTTATCAAGGATAGTAGGAAGATGATGTAAGTGCAATTTGACAACACCCATATACATTGAGGTATTGCACCATAATAACAATGGCATGCATCTCCCTGAATACAAGTCCTTACCTGATAGTCTGTGTCTTTGTTATTGAGGGCGATGTTGATAGTGAAGGTGGAGGAGTCATGATGGGGCCTCAGGTACGCTTGCCTCTCAGGCGTGTACTTTACCACAAAGTTCATTATTGAGAATCCCTGCGATGAAGCGCATGAATCAAGTTAGCTGACAGTCAGTGTATCATTGATCCTATCCAATGGGCAATCTGTCAGCCACTGTTCATTCACATACTTAACATGCTGAAGCAGGTTCCATGAAAAGAGGTAACTATCTTTAATTTTAGCTTCGAGGCAAACAGATGCGGCGACTACATCAGTGTTTTATCTTTCTTCTAGTTCCCCACACGGTCACACTGACCTTAGTGAAGTAGCCGGAGAAAACCTTTAACGTGATGGGCGATATGAACTCCCGGATGAAGTGTAGCCACTCTTTGTCGTAGCCGATTTGCTTCATATGAATGTCGTCCGTGGGCACCGTCTCATAGCCGCCGGAGATCCGCTTGTCCTGAGAAAGATAGTAAAGCACGCTGCAGTGTGACTGGCGACGGAACAAATGACCCACCGTCCTCCATGTGGGCGATCGCAAAGTGATGCAGATGACGACGTGTCTGAGGGCTTGTGTGGGCCTGTGTGTGTGTGTGTATGTGTGTGTGTGTTTCCCAACACCGCAGGCTGCACTGCCGTCTGCCTGCATGAGGCTTAATGACCCATCCATCTCAGCCGTTCCCGGAGTTAGTCAAAGTATCTGTACACATTTAGTCTCCCAGGCAAACTTTTTTTAGACACATTAATTACCAATTTCAAACTACATAAAACAATGATGAAATAGACACCATTAACATAAAACACAACATCATAACCATTTATATGGTTATATTCAAATTACGGACCTGGAGAGGATGGTTATAAAATTAAGCATGTGTGTACAAGTAGGATGTGTCTGTGTGATATTGTGCGTGTCCTCGCAAAAATATGATATAAAAATGTCAAAAGAAGTGACTACCCCCTACATCTGACAAACACAACGCAAAGGTAGAAAGGTAGCTTGAAAGTAAGAGCTCACCATCAAAGAGAACAAAGACATGGTTGTTACAATAAAGTTTACAAGGAAACTTGAGGGATTATTTCCTTTCTTCTGCTTCTGGGTTGGATTAACTACAACAAACACTTAACCACAACGAGACATTGAAGGCGTCATCCAGCGCTAATTATCAAACTCAGGCGATTTCAAAGTTGTGTACGTTTTTAACGCCTGCTGAAATAAATTACAGCAAATGGATGCTTCTGGGGGTGAGAACATGTGCCCCGGTGTTTCCAACTGTGCTGACTGTGTGAAGCTATTGCAGGAAAATAGATGGGCAACCTATTGTCACAGATTTTTATATGTGTTATTTAGCACTAAAATAATTAATTTGTTGAGAGAAAATAGGTTTTAGTTAAAAAAAGAAAAACAAGCTTCAGTAAATTCATACATTTAAAATGTGTTTTAGCCATACTAGGGATATTAGCAAGAGGACATCTTTCTACCTGTGTCAACAGAACATGTGTCCCATATTGTTTGACATTTTATTAAACAATTAATTAATGAATCAAAAAAGAGTTACGGTCTCCTTAAAATAATCAGTATTAGAGCCATAATATTATTCAACACACATTCTTGCCCTTACATAGATGTGTGTACACAACCACAGAAAAAATATATATGTATGCCTGCAGTGTGTTAACTACAGCTCTGTGTTCAGTAACACAGAGTTCACAGTACTGACCTCATGTCGGCCTCCAGACCATGAACCGTAGTGCTCCATCTCCCCAACTATTTCATCACAGGCCTTCTCTGAGAAGACTGGGAACCAGAACACATCTGGACAAGGCTGCAATCCACACACACACACACACACACACACACACACACACACACACACACACACACACACACACAAAGAGACCAGTGAGAATAGACTTGAGTCACACCTTCACCTTTAGCTGTAGTGACTGTAATGTAGTACAAGCGATGTTAAAAACAGATGTGGAGATTTCAGTCCTCTCTCCTTCTGTATCTCCAACACACACACATCCTAAATACACACCTCCTCCAAGTAGTTCTCAGTGAAGATTTGAGTGTAGTTTCTGTGAATGTATTTCTCCTTCCAGTCCTGTAAGGAGAAAATAATTTTGGATTAGTTGCCATTTTTTAGGACTGTTTGCTGACCTACATACCTCACAGAGCTAATCCCCTCTCCCACAGGGCAGGTCCCAGCGTGCCAAACACAGCCGTAAATCACAAAGCCTTATCAGTTCGGAGTCGTATCATGCTGAGGTCATTACGACAAAATTGTCTCGCATCTGAGATCCTTCCATTATGGCTAATAACCTTTACAGGTGGCTGCTGTTTATCTCAGCTATTCAGAAAAAAAATGTCTTTCTTTGTGCATGTAGAAGAAGGAGAGATCATAATGACTTACCACAGGGTTTTCAAATATCTGCCACAAGTCATTGTTATAATGAGAAATGTTATAATTGGCTGTGGAAATGAGCCTCCCAAAGTCGTGACGGTTTGTTATGTACATGAAGACTCCCTGCAGCAAACAGGAAAAGTTCAGTCAGTTTCACACAAGTTGAAATCTCTTTAATGTTTCACAGGCAGGGTTTCTAACAGATTTCTATCTACAGAACCATAATATAGGCACATAAACACACGGCAGGTTATAATTATGACTTGACTGCTCATAAAAACTGACAAAGTGTTATCGTGGCAAACTACTTCAAAGCTTAATTTTCCCAAAAAAGAAAAAAAGAAAGTGTGATTTAAGTGTGTTTTAACACACTGAAATCCATTAAGTTCAACGTGGAACCAAAAGAGACACACATACCATATAAATAATCTGGGATTATTTATGGGTGGTGGGTGGGAGGGCTGCAGGGTGTCGGTGGGTTGGGAACAGGACAGGGTGGGGCAGTAAGGTGAGAGGAGTGGTAGAGCAGGGATAGAAGGGGTGTTGGGCAGTTTGGGACAAAGCGAGTCCAGGAATGACATTTCCTCTACAGGGAAGCATGGGGAGGGTGCTGTGTTGAGTGGAGGGAGGGGAGGGGAGGGGTGGTTGGACTCACTATCAGACTAGGCTTTGTAGGGGGAACGAAATTATGAATTACAAATAATTTAGCAATATTCTGGTGCATGTTTTGCGCAAAACAATATTGTGAAAACTCTGATCTGGTTCAGATGGTTTACACAAGTGAAAAGAGATATTGTTGGAGCCTAGTCTGAGATCAGTCAGTGTGTTTAGAGGGAGCAGATGGTTACATGTGTTTCCTGGAAGGTTTGGCCGTTTGAAGTAAAAGCATCAGGCGAGGGGACTTGCATGTGGATGAACTTTCCAACCTTCTTTCTCTTTCTTGATCTCCTCTTGTAAATTATTATAAAGTAACACGACAGAAAACAGGCCTTTCTCTCTAAAATGTCCGACTTTGGACCTTAACTCATGCAAAAAAATCAACATCAATTTCCAAAGAGCTGCCAGGCATCCTGATTTGTTACGTAAACATATAGGCAGCAGCATAGACAGATAATAAATATTCCATTTTATGGATTCCACCAATATCTAACTGCCCAATCTGAAATAATGATTGATAATGCTCATAAATTCCAATGGAGGATACAGAAATGAGTTTTTTACTCCTTTAATACCTACACATTTAAAATACTGAACTCGGTAGGGCTAACAAATCCTCAATAAAATCAAGTAAAAGTCAAGCCAAAGCTTGGAATGGCTTCAAAGTGCTAACCCATTGGAAATGGATGTTTCATAAAGCAGAATAATCAAAACAGATGGAAACCTTTGGGGGTCTGAGCATATGGAATGATTCCGGAGAAGGGGAGTCTTTTTCTCTGTGACTGGTCTAAATAGAAGGAGAAGCATCATGTGAACAGGATAACATAAAGTATGGTTTCAGATAACAGTGACAAGTGAAATATATATATATATATGTCACATACATAGCAACTCTAGAGGAGATGAAATGCGCCTGCATGAAAAAGGAGCAAGGGTCCCACTGAAGCTGATGTTTTCGTGTGTTAACATGGGAGGAATGCATGCTGGGAAAAAGGCCAAGCAATCCAAAAGTACACCGAATTTGGATCAGGCATTGTAGTTGTTTAGTTTAGAGCACAGAAGACATGTCAGTGATATAGGAAAACACACAGATTACAAATGTAAAGAAAGAGACATAACAGACAAGACAAACATTGCATTGCATCAGGTTGCACCATCCGTGTCATATGACAATAATAAGGGCAAGAGAAAGTGAAGGATAATGGGAGCACAGAGCAACCATAATCAGTGGAGGTTCATGCCTTGATGACAGACAAAGACATTTCAAACCGTGTATACTTGCCAGTCTTTTCAACGTTTCCATTGAGCTGTTGACTTCTTCAGGGTCAAGATTCTAAACTAATACTAAGAATTGTTTCTATATGTAAATACACAACTACATTTCCTAGTATATCCGTCCCCTACAGGGACTGAGTGCCATAATCCTGACATGCTATAATGGATGCTACAACTTTACTATTGAGATGAATCCATTAGGATGGTGGTTGAGTATTCTTACCATTTCTCTGGCATTTCTACACAAAGCCATATCTGGGTCTAGTTTCTCCAGCACAAAGTAGTTCCTCTCTTTCAGTTCATTCCTCAAAGCACTGCCCTTGACCAGGTATACATGTGCCATGAAGGGAATGTTCCACATACCCCTAGAAACGACGAGACATGGAGAAAGGAAGTGCTTATTTTACAGTACACTTTGCATTCTTGGACTGCTGCAGAATGTTTGTCTTTACGTCATTACTCCTTCTGAAAATGTTGTTTATAAGTAAGTGTTGTTTGCTCTGTCCCAGTTTGCTACGGCGTATTCCACCTGCACTATAATCTGTCCTTGGGTTCATCTGCAGATCCCAACCCTCTCCGCCCACGCACCCACCGACCAACCAGGAGGAGCTACTATAGTGCGGCGACAAGGACCTGATCCCTTACTGTCTCCCACCCCCACAGGCCCGGGGGCGATTACATCTGAGGTTTCCACTTTAGCGGATTAATGTTTACTCCTTTGCGCCATCTGGCCGCCATTCCAATTTATTTCCAAACACATAAAGAGAGTGAGAGCGAAGAAATTAATATGAATATGCTTTTGTCACACTACGGCTTTGATGCCCAGCAATAAATCTCCGCTCAGGTTGATTGTGGCTTTAATGACTACTAACACGTGTATCCTAGGATGTAGCTTATAATGAAGGCATCGTATGTGTGTTGTTGTTTATGGCTAAATGGATGAGCAGCAGCACAATAGGACAAGATTCATTTTAGTCATGGACACGCTGAGAGATCCAATGTGTGAACCATAAAAATGCAAAGCCATTGCTGTGTGTGTGTGTGTGTGTGTGTGTGTAGCAGCCTTATGACTTACACACGTTTTCTCTGCACAATGTCGACATAATCTTCAGAACGAGCGTAATAACCATCCAGACTCAAGGCTCCCCAGAAGTTGGACCACAGCTTGCCGTGACGAGTGACAAGGGGACCAATTATTTTTCTGTAGAGAAGCAGGGGGCACAGTGGAGAGATGGTAATTCTGTCAGAGCAGATAAAAGTCAATGACATCTCACAGACAGCCAACTACCTAATGTACTGGGTCCAGTAGTGATGCTGCATCAAGGAGATCAAGCTCTCTGTGGAAAGACATGATCACTGCCGAGGCACCAACAGATCGTTGAAGTGTATAATGTAAACCAGAGTCTTGGATCATGCATAACTGGATTCAAGTAAGGATAACTGCTTGCTGCAGCAGGCTGTTTTTTATACCATGAATCTGGTCAATTTCTTTGAATGTGCATGGCTTTCAGTAACACTGGATTTTTCCACTGCTGTTCTTTTAGTTGTACAAACCCAAACCACAATGAAAGGGATTTTTTTTGCTCCATGAAATAAACTGGGCATACTTGAAAAAGTTGAGCCATAAATCACAGTGTTGGTTGATATGGATGCACTATAACATACTAATGCTTTCTTTTAGTAAGGATAGCTTGGCATATTCCTCCCACAAATTCAGTGCCAGCAGAGAATTCTCATGCTGTCTTTAAATATCCTGGAAGGCGTTTTACACCGCATGACTCCCAGGTCACAATGCAGGGCCGCTGCCACAATGACATAGTTCTTAACAATCACGAGCTCCAGAAGCGAAAAAAGGGTTCGCCTGTTTGTTTTTTGTGTAATGCAAAGTGGCATTTCAGGGCTAGCGCCATGGACTCTTGCACTGTTCCCATGTGGCTGAGCAAAAACAGGAAGCCAGAGCGGCATATTTTTAAACCTTTTTTTAAGTCAGCTGTAATGTTCCTGTGGTGTTGCCACTGTCAATGGTTCAACGATCACAACAACCAGGGAGGCTGGTTGAACGAGTCCCAGTGTGGTTTCTTTTCCAGCTACCATATGATTACCTGTTCTGCTCAATGAGGAGCTTCAGTGTCTGTCTGTTGGTGAGCATCACATCGGTATCCAGGCTGAAGTAGTAGTCGCACGTGGCATCCTTACGGCAAAGATCCCTAATGAGATCAAAGACACGGCACAGGAAGCAGTGATTATTCAGTCCGGGGCTGATTACAGTTCAATTAAATACTTGGAAGTAATCACGGTCACATGTTGAAATGTATTAAATCCTCAGGATAAGATGTAACTGACTGTCTTTAGGCCTCTGGTGGATAATGTGATTTTAGGAAGATTAGAGACTGCTAATAAACCGTAGACTTCTTCATTATAGGGCTGTCCTCGACGATGCTTTAAGGCATACTGTGTTTTTGATAGGATCTTGTAGATTTAATTATCACTGTGACAATAGACTAGGACTCACTATGACATTGATCAATGAGAGAGAGGGTCCATATAGAAGGAATCACAGGGGAGAACTGCTCTTACTCGACTGCTGTGTCAAGAAAGGACACGTCACAAATCTGTGCATGCAAGCACCATCAAGAGAGCAAGTTTTCCTTGAGGTTATAATCAACTGGGGCCAAAAACACCATCATCTGGTTTCATCAATGTTGTATTTAAAAAAACAGGTTCTGAGAGATGATGGATTTAGAGACATACATGCCCATGTTCCTGGCCTCTCCTTGGCTCAGATTCTCTTCTGGTCCCACAACCTTGAACGTGTTGAACACATTTCTGTTCTCTTCCCAGAACTTCTGGATGTGCTTCTCGTGGTAAACCTCCTGAGCAGGGAGCCAATATTAATGTATTAGAAGCCACATATATAAGGAGCCATGCAGGGTATATCTAGAAGACCAAAAAGCAGCCGCAGCTGCCTACACTTACATTGTTGTGGACAAAAATGTTGAGTTTATCTTTGGGATAATCCAGGGTCAGCAGCCGCTGGAAGAATTCAGGAAGAAATGGAGTTGGCTGCTCGATGAATACTCCAACCAACACATTTGGATACTCCTGTTTAGATAGAGGAGAGACAAATGAGTACAATTTCACACAACAGACCTTGGCGAAGGAGCACTGTTTAACATAAATCATGGAGGATTTGACATTTTACGTCAGACATAAGCAAAAGTGAAGTTGACACAGATGTTGTGCATGACGGCATTCTTCAGTGTGTCCTGTGGAGAAGGAGGGTTGCAATGGCGGCAGCGTTACAGGGATTCATTATCTGTTTATTATAATATGTATTAGTCTATTATTAGCTCCTCTGTGATGTATTATACATTTTTATAAACTATGACAATCTGGTCATGGTTCACATCTATAGTCTGCGGCAGTCACCATCCCCCTTCCTCCTTGTACTCATAGAACTGAACTTACATCCAGTAAGTATTCATATTTTCCTATTGTGTATCTTTTTCTTTTTTTGTTTGCGGCTGCCACGTGTATCTCTCATGTGAGGACAGTAAACATGAAGGCTCACACAGTGAGGGCAAAGAAGATATAAAGAGAAATAGAGAAAGACACTCAGAAGAGAGGAGGGAACATTTTCCCATGACAGCTCCAGCCCACACAGCCCGTCTGGCCTCCTCATCCTCTTGACCAGTTCACAGCAAAGGTCCGGGCCAGGGATGAAAAGGGATCTGAGCCGAACCGTCTAATTTGCGTGTTCCGCAGTCTCAGGCAAAGAAAGGGGGAAACTCGAGCATATTGCCAATGTGAGCCTAAAATGTTAAGGACATACCACGGAGAGGCAGCGAAAGGAAAGGAGTGGCAAAAAAGGGCAGAGGAAAAGAACGACTAAAGCATGTATTAAAGCAGACAGAAGACTTTTAATAGAACCCAAGAGACAAAATAGGAAGAGACGGGATCTGGCTTGCTCAGTATAGGGTAGACGTGTAACACCCTTTGCAGAGCCTGAGCTTATTCCCAAAACCGAAGGAAGCAAAGATCCAAGCTAGACAGCCAGTGGTCTGGGTTTAGCCCACAAGAAAGGCCTGGACACAGCTTGACCAGTGTTTCCACATGACGTGATCTTACAGACGGCTTACAGAGTGGCACAGCGGAATGCAATTCTTCGCTAACTCGCCTATTATTGAGAAGCAGCAATTTTCTTTATTCGTCATGGAAGGTCACTGAGAACAGCTTTCATCGAGAAGCATTTCAGGTGGCTGGGTTTGTATTGAATCAGCTCCAGTGAAACTATTTCGATATATTTATTTATGGAGCCTACAGAATCAGAGTAAATGTTAAGGGATTCATGACTCGTGCAGAGCAAACACCTTGATGTAATTCCATTGCATTTTGTTGCACCTTTGTACCAAACTAAATTAAAAACAAAAACAGCGATAATAGAATAGAATAACTGGGATGTTGTCGATTAGTCAGTGGCCCGCAAAGAGAGAATTCATAACAGACGCAGCCACACAGCCAGAATCATTTGGTAATGCCTGCCATTCTATGTGTCGCCAGCCTTGACCGAACTTTGTGACAAATCTTCAGCGTAACCACTATAACTTACTATTGTGGATAAAACCCATACTGAGAAAGCCCACTAAAAGGCAGGCTGGTCAACAGTGACTCCCCTTTAAATGAGCCCTTCTGGAAACCCCAGAAGCCATATCCTGCACCACAGCAGTGCAGGGCTTCCTCTTCCCCAAGTAGTTTCCCTGGCACTTATGCTCTTTTAAAAGGGTCCAAAAGGACCAACGGGCACATAACCTATTATTGTTGGAAAGGGAGTGTGTGCCGCAATAGCCGTCTTGCATATCCGTTGAAATGTAACAACTGGGCTCCACTCCTACTGTCTAGACAGTCACTGATAGCTGGATGGGTCATGCTGGAAGACCAGGCGATATTTCATCCGTCCCTATGTCCGCAGGGAGTTGGCTTAATACAAACTTTCCATAGAAGCACTTTAAAAATGGACAAACGAGAAAAAACAAATATCAAGAAAATAACTTACTTTTAACTGAGACAGGTCCACAACATTGTCGTCACAGTGGCTACAGCCTTTCTCATAGTTCCATGTGTTGGGGACATAGTTTGCCAAAGAGTTCAAGTAAATCTGTAAAGGAAAGATTTCAGCAGGTGAACGCCAGGTTACAGAAGATTAATGTCAGCAAAAGCAAAAGCTTCAAATATTTTCTGTCATTCAGCAATATTCACCATGACGTGGAATACCTTGGAATTTTACTGTGAGTATTCAATTATCTTCTCTTTGGAGGAACTAGATGACCAGTCTGACTTAAGACAACGGGCTATAAATGTCTCTTTTTGTTAAATTCTTCACGATCTGGTGTAATTATCCTTCTCGGTTCTCTTCATGAATTTCAACACATTTTCATAATAATTATCTCTGCTCTGTAGTTTAAATGTTTGCAGGGTTCATACGAGTTTCAGTGCACTGCTGTTTATGAATCGCTCATAACGGAGATTTGGGGATCTACCAATTCGAGCTTCTCTGGGAAGAATGACTCAACACTTTGGTTCATTACCAAGGAAGGACAGAGACAGGCGCTGGCGGTGCAGTGAGACTTGTGAAGAGATGAGGGGGGAAGGGAAAAATACTCGAGAAAAACCCTCCTTAGAATGATGATGATATCTTACAGACATCCTGCTTTTCTGCCAGTCCATCACTCTAATTTACAGAGAGCGAAGAAAAGAGGGGGACATATGGTCAGAAGCATTGTAGCTTAGCTTTGGCCAGACCACTCTCCTCCATAGAAATAATGAGCTGGATTTCATGGCCAGGATTACTGGAAAGTATCACATGAGCAGTATGTATATTGCCCTTAATGTGAGGGAACGTATGCAGTGAAATGAAATCTTTGGTGACTAATGCTCATTGGATGAAAATCTAAAAGACGTGGGCCAAGACAGAAACTCGACTGCAAATGGAAAAGAAGAGTTCAATAAGCCAAAGCTATAGTCCATGAGGCTGATTGACTTAAAGTATCTATGCTGGGCCACAGTGAGCTTCGATAGGTGTGCCTGAAGGCATAACTTCTTACTTACTTTGGTGTTTCCGTTGCCATGGACGACCACTGGCAGAGAGTCGTACACTGTGTTTCTTACTCTCACGCGGTCAGTTCCAAACTTGAGCAGCACCTCATCTGCCAAAAAGAGAAACAGGAGACTTTAGGCCAGGTTATGAAAATGGACTTGCCACATGGGCTGGAGCTTTACAGGTTCATAGCGTAAGTTCCCTGAAAACATTAAATCGTACACAGTGCGTTAGCAAAATAACATGGTTTTAATTTTCCTTACTCACAAGAGCCAGTATACTTTGGGGTTTCAAATAATTTAGTTTCACATATTTGACATATAATATACAGATTGGTTAAGTTTCTGTGATTCCTCACCAACGGCCCCATTCAGGTTCTGGAAAATCTGGCACTTGTGGTCCAGAGTCATATTGAGAGTTTGCTGAAAGACACGGAAATAAAAATTGTATCTTAGTCATCAGATATATGTTATTTGGAGATATATTTTGATTTTAAGCATTGACACCAGATACTTACTCGTTGTAAAGGATCCAAGTACATTTTGGTGTAGAAGAGCTGGTCATCATCATTGTCATGGAGGTTCCACTGTGAAACCACTCTGTTAATGTATGGGGCATAGCCGATAATACCTGCAAGTAATAAACAGCATGTTACACATCCAATGGTAAAGTATAGGGTTGAGAGCCGTTTACAAGACTGTTGGTGATAATTACAGTTTACTGCCCGAGGCATTTTTGGCAATAATCCAAAGCACACAAGAAATGGGCCGGCACTCTCTCTTCACACAGTCTGTAGATAGAAAGGAGTGCCATAACGGGAGGTAAGAAAGCTGCAATATATACGTTGTAACTGTCTCCCAGCAGTGTGTGCTGGTACAGTACCTCACACCCTCTCAAAATGTACATTCTCAGGGTTATCTTTTCTCAAATTTTCCCATACTCTTTTTTTCCTTCTCTGGCTCAAGGACACTGACCACAGTGACAGATTGCAGGGTGTGGATATGTTGCTGGTGTGCAAAGTTTTGCATCCCATCATTAAAACAACAACAAAATAAAAGAAAATGCCGTAGACACGGTCAACAAGTCGGCGGATAGACATGACATCATGGAAATGGGAGGAGGATTAAAAAAGGCATGAGATTGTATGCAAATCATATTGTGTATATTATATTCTTTAATTATGGCTTTACAATCCCAAAGAGAGCTGGGAAGTGCATGCCTTTTTGACGCAGTGCAAAAAAAAACAACACTCTTTCACGCTGCTCTGCTGGAAAACACAATGGAACTTATTTTCATATCTGTCATATCAATTTGACAGAAACTGTTTCATTTATAGCTCTTGCAACTTGCAACTTTTTGCATGTGAATCGATTCACTATATGTAATTAACACTCATCCACACACAAACACAACCCTACTGTATCTATATTACTTCCACATATTACTGTACCCTCTGTGACAAAGTAGTGTGTGTCCAGATGCTATAAAACTTTCCACAATGATCACATGGGCGGTAGCCTTATGGACACAAACAAAACCTGCAATTTTATACAAACTCTGGCACACTCTGGGGGCCAAGACAAATCCACATGTCATGTCAATGACAATGAAAGCTAAAACCAGTCTGTGATCAGTCTGAGACGGATAGGCTCCAATACGGGAGGTCAGACCAGAATGATGACCACAGGGAAAGCAGCAATTCACTGTCCTGAAGAGTCCTGGACAACTGGTAAGTTACAGCTGGCAATGCATGTCATGTCCTATTGTTCCTTTTGTAAAAACAAATTATGCACATATTCAATATATTTTTATGTCACAATCAAGATATACCTTGAAACATCTTCGTATGGAATTCAGAAGAGTGACCACTAAAGATATCAAGAGTACAAAAAATGGTTGAAAAGAAACAGGAAGTTTGCAGTTCCCCTAATATTTACATTAATGGTCTTCTGTCCGCTTCTGTCCACTTGGACAGGAAATACCTCAAGTAAACAGTTTACAGGAAAAATATTCTTCCATTTTACAGCAGGAGATAATAATACAAGCCTTGTGGTTTTATATTTTAAGACTAACTCCTGTCTGTTGTCATTTCTTGAAGTCGCCCCACCGCTCTTTAGACCAGAAGCACTGAGCCTGCTGCACGGCTGCTCAGCCGCCTGAATTCCAACGAGGCCTGCAGGTCTTTAAAGTTTGACAGCTGATGGTGGAATGTATAAACCCATGCCCATAGAGGTTATAGGGTTAGCCACCAGATTACTCAAACACTAATTTACCCCAATACAATATTGCTATGCACATAACAAAAACATGATGCTCATATAAGGGATACACCATGACAAGAATAAAAATGTAACTTCTACTTTTCGTCACCGGATACCTGAGTAATTGAGGATGGCCTTTGCATTATCCAAACAAGAAAGGGGCACTCAGTAGAGTGCAGATCTCTGCCATGTGTGTTTGAATGAAGTCAAACAGACTTCACTCAAATTGAACAACAAGCAGCGCTGCTATGTTATGTATATACACAATGGGCTCGAAGTTGCTGGCTGCACGCTTAGCGGAGGCTGAGTGGCAGCAAGGTACAGCAGTGGGTGCACTGGTAGATCCGTTAGCCAAACACGGTGTCCAAAAGAAAAATGAGAAGGACTCAGAAGAACACACTCACATAGTCACACACATGACCAACACATAACCTCCATCCAAGCGTACGCCTGGCGGAGGTAAGAATGTGTTCAAACAGTATCTTGTCAGCCACCATGACAGCCAGGATTCAACAGGTCAAAAAGTTACATTTTGATCATATTTTGAATATTTTTGGAACCCACCTCCAGAGTTGAGGTAGCGCTTGCCACTGCGGATTGAGGGGTACTTGTCAGCTAGTTTCTTATCCGGCCATATCAGTCCCTCTGCAGCAAAAAGCACCTTGTGATTGGCTTGCTGGAACTTCCTGAGAAGTTCTTCTGGTCCTCCAGAAAAGACAAGATCATAGCTATAATGTAGGAGTGGAGATAAAAAAAACAACAGATCATTATCATTTATTTCCCCTTTAGGGGCAGTTTAAAAAAGTTTTGTTTAAGTTTGCTTCATTTCGCATCTAACACCACCTCTGTTTCTACTTGCTTGAGATGGATGAACAGATCAATCTTAACAGTGAACATTCTTCAGGAGTGAGCATTCAAATTGGCAAGCATTTCTGGATTCTACCGTGAAGTATTTCCAAAAGAGTCGTGCTTTGATAGACATTAACACACAAGACACACACAGTTATGTGATAGACAGTGGTATACGTGCCTAATCCTTTAAAAAAGGTCTCGTGGCAACTCAAGGGAAAGGGAAAGCCAACCCAAACAACCTTGGTCAGACATAGTGAGATGAAGAGAAGTCAACGTGTAGGTGAAGAAGCCTGTGTGCTCTACTGGATCCACATCTGGCCGACACATGTTCACACAAGTACCGTCTGTCCCTATTTAACTCATCAATCATGATTACTGCTTTAGTATAAAAATATTTGCAATGAATGACACAATATTCCTGACAATCTGCAGGGGCTGCCTATATTATCTACGATTGCTACATGGCTTTGCTTCTACAACACAACTGTGATATTTGGTTTTGACTTGGTTTTAAAGCATGAATCAACATTAAAATACAGTGTTAGTAGTGGAGTCACGAGTGGTTTTTAACAATTGACTCAGAATCCATTTACGTAGAAGACTCATCAACACCAGTATTAGATTAATTCCATCAAAAGCTAGCAGGGCAGAAGTCAGGGTGGTTGTATGTCTCCTCTAAGCAATTCATAGACAATAATAATTACACTTTCATTGCTGCACAAATAACTCCATTATATGGTTGTCTATTGCATAGCACTGTTCTATTGGGTTCAGAGCAACTGAAAATGTTTTAGCTGTGAATGACAATGGAAGTGTCCGTTAAAGGTATTTTGAATTGCATGTAATAATTTTCTTTTCATTTTAGGAATTTAAGCCCACGCTCAGAAGCTAAACAACACAGTTATTGAATTTTAATTTCACTTACATTTCGGTGTGTGAATTACATGTCGGACAAAATGTGAGACTCTAACTGAATCAAACATTGTGAGAACAGCTAAAATGGCCCAGCAGGATTATGGATTTTAAAACACCTTTGGATAACTCAATCTTCTATGAAGTGCAGATGCAGTTTATTACACTACAACAATTTACTCTCAAGGAAGAAACATTCCAATTACCGTTTTCAAGGGTGTGACAACTTTGCACAGCAATTATAGCTTACATTATTCATGTGACATTGTGCACTAAGTATCATCATATTCTGCTCCATTTGAAGAAAGATGGCCTACAAAGCTATTATTATTATTCTAAACCACTCGCATTAACTTTCCATTGGCTTTGAGAACTCATAATTCAGCTTCCTGCGTGTGAAAATGACACTCATATATTTGTCTTTGCTCTGTAATAATGCATTTAGAAGAATGAATGGGGGGCTGTTTATAATTATAAATGTGCAGAAGCACCTCTCACTAAGGAGGCATCACTTTCAAAGCAATTATTACAGTCTGTGATAGTGAACATGTGTTTAATTTTTAATTCATACATCTAGATAGCAATCAAAGATGGTTTGCCTTCCTCTCTTAAGAGAAATATATCTCTGAAAATAGTAACAAACACACTCATAAGTGAGCAAAGAAAACAATTAGAACATTTGTATCTTTTTTCTTTATTCTACTTGCAAAAATATGGAATCAGAATATGGAATGTGGAATCAGAATGAGGCAGCTTCCTAAAGTGTTTAAAGGTAATATGTTGATTGGGAATATGATGATGATGATAGTCAGTAAATATCCAAATAATCCATCCGTAGGAGTTTACTAAACACGGATTAATTTATGCTTTGAGATATATTTGCTACTTAATCAAAATGATTCAGAAAAATCTGACTTCATAGGAAAGGTAACATTGGTTTAAAGTTACTATGAAAATGGTCAAATCATTCTGTCCTGTAAAACAAAATAAAACAAACACATAAAAGCAAGAAAGGTCTTTGTTCATTAACATACCTATCCACGGTAAGGACAACAAGATCCTCCTGGTCAGCCAGAGCCTCCATGGCCTCCTTCAAGAGTCGAACCTTTTGCCCTCCACCAATGGAGCGGCCCACATCACCACCCTTCCACTTTTCTCCCATTCCCAACACCTGAGACAGAACACATGAAGTTGTAGAGCCCATCATGAGCTGGTTGACACCACATGTCACCAGAAGGCAGCCCAGCAGCACTGTAATAATACCCATCTTCTAAAGTCCTTCACTCTTCTTTTCATATTTTTTTCATCTCTCAAAACCAGTTAGCAAATCTGCCAGTGGGAGAGAAAAAAAAATATATCTTTGAATGTGTGGGATATTTCCAAGAACTGTTCCAGAATAGGGCGGAGTAAGATATGTCTATTAAAATAAAATAGTATATAAAGAAGCTGCTTTGAAAAAAAGGCAATTATGTGACCATAGATAAAGTGGCACATTGTGCGTAAGTGCTGCCAAAATACACTTCCACACAATCTCACCGTGAAGGAAGAAACACAGCTGTATGGGGAGATGTAGATAAGAGTGTGAGCCTTAGAGTTTAAGCCAGCTTCATACTGATTATTCACATGGGCTGAGTTTCCTGCTGAACTGAGGTAACACCAAAGTTGCAGTCGAATGATCAGCAACGATATAACCAAGCAAAGAATAGCAGAAAGTGTATAACATTAACTCTTATATCGGATGGTCTCAGTAAGGGCCCAACAAAAATGAGCAAAGCTTGCAAGTATGTGTCTGCAGGAGATTGGATAAAAACAGGTGCAGCAGGGTCACACATTAAAGCAGAGGACCACCCAATTTTGGGCGGTGTACTGAAACCCAGGGTTTTTATTTTAGTACTAGTTTCAACCCAGAGGGGAATTCTGGATCCATTTTGAGAAATATCCCTTTAAGATGGCGGTTTATGCAGCTTGCTCCACTTCATTGTTTCCGTTAACAGGCCTAATCAATCAAGTGTGTGTTGAAGACGTTTGGCTGTGTATGTGTGTGTGTGTGTGTGTGTGTGTGTGTGTGTGTGTGTGTGTGTGTGTGTGTGTGTGTGTGTGTGACATCCTTAGCTGGGACAAACTGCACATTAGTGGGCATCATTTTTGAAAAGGAGAAGAAAATCTTACCTTCACAGTGTACTTGAAATAGTTTGCAGACTGCATGAAGCGCAGGAAGCCATCCGTTTCCTCTGTTGCAACAGTTAGGACGAGCAATTTATCTGCAAAATAAATACAATTCCACAAGCTTATTTTCAATTCAAAAGCTGCCTGGGACCTATAAAGTCCTCATCGTTTAGTTGTTTTTGTCTACCAAATTCTAGGGATGTGTGGATTTACTTTTGCAGCTAAAAGTTATGAATTCAGAGCAAATTCTTGGTTTCCAATGAATAGTATCCACAAAAATATGACTAGTGTTTGACGCCTTAATACAGACTAAGTATAGTGATTCCAAATTCTGTAATCCGAGTTCCTTGTAAACCTCAGACCTATATCAACAAACTGGTTCCTATTTGGTTTAGCAGTCTAAACCTACATCTCAAATTAGGAACATCTACTATAGGTTTAATTTGATTCAAAAACAGAAGCATATTCTTAAACTTGGACTCTTCCGTCAACATTTCTTTCGCCTTGGGTTAAAAGAGCTCCCACAAAACTCCAGGACATTTCCAGTGGCCATGAGTGCTGACGTTTGAGGTTTGAGGAAGGGTTAGACCAAATACAAGTTAGCACCATGGACTCACGTGAAGCTAGAGAGAGGCCGAATACACTCACTAAGCTAGTATTCACGATGGTTTGTAAAAGCAACTGGGGCTTCACTTCATTACTAGATCTGGTTTTGGATTTCTATTATTCCAAAAGATCATTTAAAATGTGCCAAATGCAACGTTTGTTGGCAGAACAACATTTTAATATGGTTTTATAGGACCACTTCAATGCTAATCCTGCTTTTCATGTTTCAAGAGCCAATCTGCCTTCTATTTAAATACAGCACTACTTTCCACAAAACCCTTGTAAATGATTTATTGGACATTTGCAAATAGTATTAGAAGTATGAAAGAGAACAACGCAGGGCCGTATAAAGGGCTTAAAAGTGCACTCTGCCCCCAAAACACAGTTTAGGAGCTGGAATACAACAATTGACATTTTTTGGAAGATATTGCATCCTAAGGGCATACAGTACGAGAGACTATTCTATTCTAAATCCTTATTTGTCAGCACAATCAAAAACACCCACCCACTCATCCACACTAAAGTATATTACAAGCAGCATCCTTGCTGCTCCTTTCCATCCATTTCCTGTAAATGTGACTCAGCCGTTCTCTCATCCCAGTCTAGGCTGTGGCCCTGTCGCGTCCTATAATAGCCATTCCAGTCCTCCTCTGACACAGAAGTTCTGTGAAAGGCTGGAAATAGTGTCTGTCTCTAACCTAACAGCATCAGGTGACAGATAGCCAGGACCTGGACAGATTCAGAAGTTTCTAATTGAGGCAGTGGTGCCAATTCTGAGCCACATACTGTGTGTCTATGTTCTGATCTTTGGATGACAGGCATAGGGTCGGGTTTAGGATGTATTACATCTGGGAAACACATTTTCAGACACTTAGGTATACTAGATGTAATATGTGTATGCATGAAAAACATTCCATTCCATTGTCCAAACCTATTTAGGGTCGCTGGAGTACAACCTGGACACGTCACCAGTTTTATCACAGGGCACATGTAGAAACAGACAACCATTCACATTCACACCTACGGGCAATTTAGAGCCTTCAATCAACTTATGATGCGTGTGTTTGGACTGTGGGAGGAAGCCGGAGAACCCGGAGGAAACCCACGCTGCCACGCATGAATACTAGTTCATCTGAAATATTGTTGAAATATGGGGTCATCTCTGCCAGAAGCTATTCATAATGTTAATGACACAAAAAGTGCCATAAAGAAACGCTACAAACTAAACTTAAACTTAGTTGCATAGAGAAAACACAGAACGCTATTCAAACACAGCTTACTTTCTTAACTATGTCCAGCTGGCATGTCACAGCATTAAGTTTATTTAGTGTGACTTTTTTATTGTTTGTTTTGTAAAGTTACAGAAATAGTTGGACACAGCTCACTCAATCCTACATAGGAAAGGTATGGGGAAGCAGAGGGCTTCTCCAGAACTATTTGCCTGTCTGGCAAGAAGTTCTGACTGAGTATACTGGTGCTTTAGAATGTACTGTTGGAATTACTTGCCAATATTTGGAAACTTCCAGGAACTGTCTTTTTTTTATTCTTCATTCTATTGATTACAGCCAGGACACATGTTTTGTATTTCTCTCTCTCTTCTGCCTTTTTACTCAGTGAATTCTAATGTTCCCATATAATATAAAAACATATATCCATAGCTTTATCTGTAGTTGAGCAATAAAAGACTGACAGCTGACACCGTTTACCCCTTGACTTCTCCCTGACCTTATGGAACCGCCCTTCGTAAAACATGCAGATCACATTGGCTGCATCCCAACAAGAAAGCTCCCAGTTAAATACAGCCTGGGGATGCAAACCACCTTTGAAGTAAAATACACGAGGCAGACTGTTATTGCGTACATTAAACGTATTTAAACGAGTCGGCAAATCTATGATATGGTTTTCCCACACAGAAGTCTTTGTGGAGAAAATGTTTCCATACCATCCACATACTTTATGCCATCACAGTCTTGTGTTTGTATGTTTGCAGATCTAAAAATATTCAATGAGTTTTTGGTGCATTTTTGGCTTCTTCAACAAATTAATCTTGTGGTAACCTGTTTTTCCTTTTGTACTGAAGGTTTAATAGGGCATGCCTGTCAGGTCAATCCTTTAGGTTTGTATATGTTTGCTTCCACCAGGATCAATCGTCCATAAGCATACGGTAGTATTCATTTCTGTGTATACACAGATGACATCCAATTCTATGTTAAACAGGATGATCTGCATCCACTTATTATTGAAATGCACATTTACTAATCTTCTGTTAACAACCTGGAAGTTACTCTATTCCAACTCAGATCTTTTTACCCACTGTCATATTCGGTTAGCTCATGATCCCATGACTACTGGTTAGCGCTTTGCTATTACCCCTAAAGCTAACACCAACAAAAGTGAAATACATTCACTTGATTGAAAATAATATGGCCTCACTGCCTACTATTTAGAAATAGTGTCTGGATATTCTCATTCAACATGCAGACTTTGTATTGATGTATTTTTCAAGATTCTTGTCTCGTACTGCTTCATTATTCAAATTAATCCCTAAGGAGAAAAAAACAACAATTGTTTGAGGATAACAGAAGTAAAAACCTACATTCCAATCTAACTACAACATTGAATCCAATGTCAATTGTCCAGTTCTTTGATGTGTTTTAATGTCAATCACATAAATAACAAAGCATAAGTGAGAGACAAGTGTCAGCACTCAAAAGGAGAGGTTCTTAGACAGATTTGGAGGATGAGTGACTAGTCAGAGTAAACACAACAACCTGTCAGTACTGTATGAACAGCCCACTGGAGGAAAGGAATGCAGCTCATACAGAGCTGCTGTTTCTTTTCCTGGACACCAAATGGTCTTTCTCGCTCACTCTTTTTCTGGACCACATTGGCTTAGCCGTCTAAGTAAACTTTCCCACTTCGATGTGCAAAAGTTCTGACTCACTGGCTGGGGCTTACGTAAGCATTTCCTGCAGAACGAAAAGCACCATCATGGGACTGTTCCCTGGACTCGAACCTGAGTATAACAGGATATTTCCTCTTTAATGAGACAGTCCTGGACCGTGAGCACAAACCCCTGTTCTTTCAATTTTGGTCATCCAAGTAACAGTGTTCACAAAAGGAGGCGGGCAAAGGAAAGTGCAAGTAGTTCCGTTTTAGGCCTTTACATACTGGGGGCGTGATGAATAAATGACACAAAATTGCAAAATACTTACCTGTGAATATTTTGCATCAAAACTATTAATACCAACAGCAAAGTAAAAGTGCTACAGTGGCAACAACAGCTACTGGCATCCTTTTGACCCAGAGCAGAACAAAACCCCTTTGACCAACACAAGGGACCCTGAATGTTCGTATGTCTGATAATTGTAGACTACTTATAACATTGAATCTAAAGAACTTTAATATATATATATCTATATCAAAGTGTATTGTTTAACCGATGAGAAGAAACAAACAGATAGCCTGTTAATGCCGACTAAATACATGTATTTGGTCTCAATTTTGAAGTATTTAATATGTATGCTGTATATGCTTTCAATAACACATGCATAAAACAAAGTTATGATTTATCAAATGTATATCTCTTCAAAATGACTGGTTTACTTATTCAAGATTATACAAGGTGACAGGCAAATGGCAGTAAAAATGGTTAAGAACCTCTATTTATGCACAGATTCTCTCTTCTCACTTTTGTGAGTTGGGTCCCAATGATTTGTCATTTTTAAAAAGTGGGTCCCCAGAAAAATAAGATTGGGAAACACTTTAGACTACATTTTGAATTTGAACATTTTGAATCACCAATGTGATTGGTTGATGCCTTTATTTGCAGTGTAAAAGATCAGAAAAATCGACCTTGTTTCAGTACAATTTACGCCCCTATATCCGTTGCGTTATAATAACGTCCTGTGTGAAAGTTCTCATGACAAAAACAACACTTTAAACAAACATATCAAAGCGAGAATTAATCTGTAAAAAATTCCCCTGATGTGTAAAGGCCTTTAATAGCACCACCCATTTCCTGCATCTATATGCTGAGCCTGCCTTTAAATCCAGTACAGCAACGAAATTTGAGACCGGAATTGCTTTTAATGAATTCAGACCTGATTTATATGATGCATTCTGCTTTGTTGAGTGTTATCCAATGTGCCATGTCTGAACCTGGAGATTTGCCTGAGGATGTGTATTTAACTTTAACTCAAGTCAGTGAATTGAATTAATGAAAGGAGACATCAGGTACAGAGAGAATATTAATTAATTGTTGACTTCCAGGCGTTTATTCCTCATGGATGGGGCTTTTTAGCCTTTGAGCTGTGCCAAAATGTCAGCAGTAACGTGCACTGCCACATAGTAAAGCTCAAAACCCCTCATTGCATTACTTCATTTGAGCCAGGTTGCATTAGAAAGAAATGATAGGTAAAAACAGCATTCTGTTGGTATGTAATGCATGGTTTTGCCACCGAAGAAAGTGTACGAATGGAAACAGACCTTTCACACATGTACAAGGTAAGTGAAAGGTAATATCTTAGCAAAGAGAAATGAAGAGGCAAATAAGTTAGTGGCCTGGTTTTCAAAACAGGAAAGGGAAGGCGGACATTTTGAAGAAGTCACAATCCATACTTTGACACTGAACAGGCTTAATCAGAGCAGAAACAAAGTGTATCTGTGTCCTCAGAGGCCTGCATAACATTCCTCAGAGTCACTCTCATCCACCTTGCAAAAGATAACAGGGAAAGTGTCATGTTCTTGTGCACTGTAAAGGTTACTGTAACTCTGGCACTGCTTAATACTTCAGTTTTGATAGGGGAAAAAAGTTTCTTTACTTGGATTTGTTGTTCACCTCATTGAAAGAAATAATCACATTCAAATGGTGCTGGGATTGGAAAATGTGGTGACAGCTGGAACCAGGATGAAGTTTAATCTCATCAACAGTGCAAACGTGGTACTAATCCAACTGTAAAATAGCATATAGTGGAAATAGTTTGTGAGCACCTTTTATTTTGATTTGGGGATTTTCTTAGCAAACAGCTGCTTATGTACACATGCAGCAGTTATGGAGCAACATTATCATTCATCTGGACTCCCGTTCCTAGCCACCTGGCAAATGCAAGTCCAATGTTCTCTTTTAGCAGTTTTTGGTTCTCTATCAACTCCTGGGAGAAATATCTTTAACTGCCATTTGGTACTGAGCAGGTTGTGTACACTGGGTTTATAAAACTCTTTCACTGAAAACAGCTGCCTGCTGCGGCTGTAAACTGTGAGAGCAGTGAGAGTGAACTCAATCAGCAGCGTTGTGGGGCGGATGGCTAAACAATGGCCTGGAATTCGCTATACATCTCCGTAAATCCAGGGGAGCGGCAGATTCAACTGATAAGTCTCTGTATATTTAAGACTTCTTGAACAGACCTGTAGATTTGATCTATAACAAATGTATATATGACAAATAAACCAAGTAATATTGTTACTTTAGATATACATTTGCATGCATACAATACATATTACCTTTCTTTAGCTGCTTAGTTTTTAGTTTAGAAGCTGCCTTCAGTAATATTTAATGCCAAAAGCCCCTAAATCTGCCTTCTCACCTAAAAAATACCACTGCTGCTAACTCGGTGGGTATGCATGTGTTTGCAATTTGTTGTAGTACCAAATTTGAGGAATCATAGGGACGTGAAAACCTAATGATTACAGGTTGGTTAGTTGGATATTGTTATAGTTGTCCACAACTCAAATAGAGTTTATTTTTTTTGTGACGTTTTTGAAATCACCATAATTGATAAAACGCACCATTTTCATAACACATGTGCTGTGTAGCGCATCTGCAGAAAATGACTGTGTTTTCAATTACATATGTCAACCACAGGCCCTTCAGCCTTGGGATTTGGCATGATGTCACCAGCACTGGGCCAGGAAACTATTTTGTAGTCTTGTCACGTCATTTTGACACAATAATAGCTCATTTATTTGACCCTACCAAAACAGCTAAAACGCAGACAAAAACAACTGATTATGGTTTATGTGATGCAGTTCTCGTGTCAGGGAGAATGGTTCCAGTTAGGGTCATTTCCTTTGTTGACCAGAGTCCGGTGTTTCTGTAGAGCTTTAAATCATTCACTGTGAACAGGAACACACAACTAGTTTAATTCAACGTGATGCATTTAGAGGTTAAAAATTTGGGTTTAAACAATTTGCTTAATTTTTTTTCAGGCTGAAATGTCTGTAAGTGGAACGCAGAACACCATTTTATGTTATAAGCGATTATATTTTGATAATATTCCCTGAAAAAAGGTGTATGAGCCAAGCGTTTTTTTATGTACGACCACATGCTGCGTCTTTGAAATGGCTCCCGTTTCTCTACCTGGACAGTGAATTGAAAATGCTTTGAAGAAGAACAGCTCTGCTCCGCATAGTTTGGCACCATCCATAGTTGATCTATTTTAACAGGCTTCAATGGAGTGAAATGCAAACTGAATTTGCCGGCTCCTAAAAAGGTCTGTACTTTGAAATTATTGGAATATGTGGTGTGATTCAACTGAGGGAGAACTTCTAGTAAAAAGCTGCTAGTTAGTCCTGCCTAGTTCTTACAATTGTTTAAATTAGTTTTTCCGGTGATGGTCTCATTTTATTGTAGTAATTTCTCTCCTTTTGAAAACTGCATCACATTTGTATGTTACATTGAATATCCCATCCTTCAAACCTTTATACTTGAGACTTACAGCAAGTTCTACAACTTTAACAATACGTGGCAATTTCAACAGACATCCCGTCAGCTGTATCAGTTTAAGATATAGCTGTATGTCTTGCCAAAGATCTACAGCTGTTAATTCACACATTCACATGGTCGCCATTTAAATGGTTTGTTGAGGAGCACAATGGGATTTGTGTTCCAGTCCTAACAACTTTGCTGAAATGTCACTTGTTTTCAGTATTGCATAAGAGGAACACATTGCATCATGGGAACTATCCGCCTGGTATCCTGCTCAACTTATCTATTTGAAGGTTGGCATAATACCTCAGACAGGGAAGAAAGAAAGAGACAAAAACACAAACAACACAGCGCATATTTGGCTGAAAAGAAGCCACGAAGCCAACTTGTGGTGATAAAGCGACAATGTTCAAAGGCATGATTGCAGGGTTGGCCTGCCAATAGGGTTTGTTAGTTTGTTAGACTGGAATTCCATGCAATCGAGAGCGCTATGATACAGAATATGAGGCATGGTCAACTTAAGGTGGAGTTTCCTTTTCTTCTCTATGAAATGCTCCCTGCTGACACGTCAGTGTTGTTGTCTGTGAAAGGTCTAATCTGAAGATGCCTATTCCATGAAACAGTGGAGCAGACCAGATCATATCTAGTGATGGCCTTTATCTTAAGTCTCCCACAAACACTCACCCAGAAATGTGTTCTTGTAAATGTCAGGAATTGTTAAAAGGTTGTTTCCAAGCAAATGTCAACATCCTTCTGTAAGATAGTGTTGATGTAAAACAGATCTCATTAACATCACCACCGCCTTTACCCTTTTCAGATAGTGGCTTCTTCATGTAAAAAGCAAAAAGCAAAATCCAAAAAATACTCTGACTTACTCAGTCTGTCAGAAATAAGTGAAAGGTTTGTTTCAAGTGGCTTGACAGTGGGGGAAGGGGGGGGTCTACTCCGCCCCAAATCGACAATCCAACAGCCACGTCAGCTGTTCACAGTGACTGGTAAGGTGTGCATAGGTGAGGAATGGGCAGAGCCCTGCATTCCTACTTATTCCACTGTCCCTTTTTGTTGCTGAATCCCACCGTTTGTGGTCTTAGAGAGGAGTTGGCGGAGAGATATCAGAATGTGCATTAAGTCAGAACCAGCAGAGAAGAACACTCTTCCTTCATCTGCACATGTGGCATTCAATACAAATCAGGAAATATGATTAACATATGTATTTGGAGCTTTTTTAATGGTTCCTTGCCATCCACTATTTTCTGCTTTGTAATACGACCAGCATCTTGCAACAACTAAAAGGATGTCATTCTGAAGCAGCCCGTACTTTCTCTTTTATACATTAAGACACAACATGATCCCAGCAAGTCAACAAAGTTATTTGCCTCCCTTTTCAACGCAACACTCGGCATCCTTCTTTGTTCAGGAAAGAAAGGAAAAACAAACGCTTGACTGAGAACTCATCAAGTTGATAGTCCACACGGTTTACACCTCATACAATACGTGTAATAAAGTGCTCTAACGCTACGAACCGGGCAGGTCGTATGTTTTATCACTGAGTCAAGAACAAATGGCTTCTATTTGGTTTGGAAAAAAATCTCAAACTTTGTAATATAAGGCATGTGTATCGCAATGCCTCATGCAATGTGTTTATGGTCTTGTGATTGAAAACTGCAACAACAACACAGCCAACTATGCATGGAGTTATGCTCCATAAACTGCTAATTGAGTGCTTTGTTTCGTGCTTCACTCCGCATTTAGTAGTTGAATATACGTGAAATCACGTATATTGCTATTTTACACACTGAAAGAGTTATTTGCAGAAACATCTGTGCATTATGTTCATTTGGCAGTAAAACAGCTAAATACAATTTGGAATGTATACTTTTTTTGACCCACTATTTTTCAAACAGAAATCCAATCTAAACCTGAAATGCCTCTATTGTTAAAAAAAAAACAAAGTGTTCTTTCAACTATTGTATCAAGGGGAACTTCATTAATACTTTAAATGTGTCTTTGTAAATATGGCACATGGTGGAAGGAAATTAAGCCCAATACAATTAAAGTGTGTTGATATATTAACATGTTGTGCTAACAGGACTAACAAGGACTTCCATAGCCAAACATGTTAAACCCTGTAACGTTAATGTGGCTACTGTGTGAGAGACACCCAGTTAATCCAGACCAGAGGACAAAACAGGCTTGTGGAGACTGAATGCAGCTGTTGTGCCCTAATAGTAGACAGCCTCCCCAGACAAAATGCATCATTAACAAACGAGACTTAACTTACACATAAGCCCACAACACTTATACAACCAACACTAGCATTAAAGAAACATATGTACCCACTTATGCTGTTGTTTACATGTCTTTACAAGATGCCCTGGGACTGTGAAAAGAGCTGTGTTTAAGTGAAATGATGTGAGGGTAATTTGGAGCAATTGAGCAAAGGGGACATGCCAACATGTCAATAAAACGGTGACACACGCAACAGGGTGCTTTGGACCTAGACTACTGTACACAGGTTGTCTCAACAGCTGAGCTCTCAAACAGGTTCTTCTAACCTTTAATTTACAACACGTTTACAACCCTGTGTTTCTCAATCACACACTACCTTGTTTGCTATGAACATCTAATACTAATGCATTCTGATGGTAAATGGTGTGTTGGAACTTAATTGTGCTGGTTTGCATGCATGCGTAAAGGCAAAACGGGTGTCAACAAATTAATCTGGTCTCCAATTGGTAGTTATTTATCGCTTTGACGTTTTACAGCCCGACATGTGCCAATAAAAGCCGCTGCCAAACAACATCAAATAAGAAGCAGGATTGTGAGAAACCGCAGACGGTTCTTTCATGTTAAGCACCGTCATGTAATTGTACGCTCCCGACATGTGACGCTTGACATCCAGATCCACGCACAGAGCCACGGGAGACCTGCACCTCCTGTGCAGCAACGGCAACATGTGGCCGGAAAAACACACTTTCGAAAGTGGATTAGTCGATATTGTCACAATTTGCATGGCAGCTGCGCAATGCAGCCAGGAGATGTGTTGGATAAAGTGTGCTGGAGCTGGAGCGTCATGCGTCATGGCAGCGGACACGCAGAGCTGGAGTTTGAGGCGACTCGCAAACAAACGGAGGGAGGAAAAGTTTCTTACCTTGGGGAATAGGCGCAGGAGCTTGGGGTGCATCAGTAGGAAAGAGAGAGTTTGCAAGCGTCACCCAGCATGAAAACACAAAACAAAACATGAGGTACTCCATTGCTGTTATTGTGCGTGTTTCCCGGACAAAGTGAGGGTGACAGCAGGACTATTTAGCCCTGCTCCCAACGCTAGGCAGGATCGCAATGTAGCCGAGGCTCTCGCGATAATAATAATACAAAAAATTAAAAAATCCTTCAGTGGAGATGAAGTTTTCTGGACGAGCAGCTCTGTTGGAATTCGTCACCTAAAGGAAGAGCGGTATAAGTACTGCAAATAAGGGGAATTAGAGAGCAACAGGCGTGGTTTCTTAATTGCAACTGCAGCCTCTTCCCGCTAAAGTTACAGCCCATGAAGAGGCGAGATAACGGTGTTCAGTCCTGAGCGAAAGTGTAACTAAGCACAGCTGTATTTGAACCCACCACCCCTTGGCTGTTACTGAGGCTGTCCCTCCCCCATGGTCCCCTCCCCCCGGAGAACCCTGCGCCTGTCTGACCAGCACTACTCCCCCTTTACATCATGCTCATACATGCTCATGAGAGGCTTTTCATTCAGCCTCATCGGTGGAAACCATGAAACACTTTGGGATTTTGGTTTCTAACTTTCATATGGGGTTATCTAGCATAATATACATATATAACAGTAATGGAAGATGTACTTTGATCTTTAAAGATCAGTTAAGGTAGAAATACAACAGAGCAAGAATACAGATTTTCAGAATCAAAACACAGTCAGAAGTAGCTATTGTGTGTATGTTGTGTCCAACTGTATCCATCAAACTGTATTTGTATTTCATACAGGTTAGTGTCGCTCAAAGTGCTTCACACACTAAAAAAAGATCAATTGTGGTCTGTGAAAACCACATAAAAGACAAAAGTAAATTAGCAATTCAACAATTGTAGATCAATGCACACAGGGCAAGATAATGATGAAAACATAGTAAAGTACAGTCCAAAGCTATAATAACAGTAATAGTAGTTAAACAGTGAGAAATATAAACTAGATTACTAAAATAGAATACCTTGAGTGATGCAGGAATGACGTGTTGTCGGCCAACTTTGAAGTTTGCGTCACACTGGTTCCCTCGCCCCAAAAGCCGATGGGATTTTGTCCACTGGATTTATGATTATCGCAGAAAGCTCTGTGGCAAACCAATGTCCATGACACACCCATGTGTGGTTCAGCAAGATAACCTTCACTAACGAACACCACCACTTCTATGATTTCTGAAGTGAGGATGCCATGGTCAAAAGTAAAAAGCTAACTTTAGCTAAAAGCAAACTACACCACAGCTGCATGACTTCGTCACCCCTATAAGCTAAAGGTGGACTATATAGTGTTCGACGTGATGCCGTTTAGTCTCGTTGAACCACTTGTTGGCACCTGTCTTATTCAAGACACGTTAAAGCTTCAAATTTCACGAGTTGGGTCTTTACTGACGTATTGTCCCGCATAGAACAAAACCTTAAGATCTCTGAAGCTTGTGGTAACCACTGACCTTATTTCTGGCAACGAACCAAAAACCTGTTTTTTTTAGATGTAAATCTGGCACACATACACAGGAGGGAGAAATGAAGAGGAAAACAGAAACCAAACATTAAATTCAGGTCCCATTCACCATTGGTTTGTCTGTCCTTGAAACTACTACCTCGAAACTACTACTTTGTCTTATTTGTGTCTTGTTCTTTATTAGGAGTAACAGACTTGCCCCCCAGCGTGGACCATTCCTGTCTGGCAAGCACTTTACACAGTTGCTCTGACTGCCCATGCCCAGATTGTTTTACTTAATGACATCACCGGGTTGAAGGTTTCAAATGCAGATGGAGTAGAAGCCAGCATTTTTTATGAGCTAAATTATTTCTTTCCAGAGAGGCCCCGGTAAAACCAGAGTATGCAGAGCGGTGCCAGAAAACACAACATACTCGACTTGGACTTCAACTCTTCTCTTTAATGCATTTAAGCATGCAATTGGCATTTAACTGAGCGCTTTATGGAAATTAGTGTGTCATGATAAAACTACCACTTTGAACCTACTGTCGAACTTCAAACAAAAAAAGGCAATCTTATTGTGAAGCTCAGAAAGAGTACAGTGTTACGACATATTTGTAAAGGTATCAAACCCATTATTTGCAATAAATACAAGCCCTAAATAATGTTTTATAACGTCTATGAGTCAAATATCTAACTGGGATTTTGTCCCTGTGTCTTGGTGAAGGAACTCTCTGCAGCTGGAAAATATTAGGGTTTGTGGAACAAAACCTCATGCTGCATCTTGGCAGCGTATCGATCTGGAATAAGCTCTTGCTTCAATTCACTGGCTCAATATCTGAACACCCACCCTACATTTGAAAAGTCCAAAACTGTCCTTTGGATTTCATTACACCCTGCCAGAGGTTATATGAGGAGTTTAAAACCCCCCGGAGGCCTGAACCTGCAGATGTGAAACATTGTAGCCTACAAGAAACACAAAGACATTGTAGTTTTTTTACCTTTACGAACTCATGATTTGGCAAATCATGAGTGGGACACATGTTAAGAGCTCATGGTGGCGGCAGAGACTCTGATGACATTTTAATTTGAGATGCATGTGGTGTGGGTGATAAAATTACATTTAATTACACAAAATAGGTGCATACCGAAGACTGGGAGACTGCTGTGGTGGGTGAGGACAGAGTAGAAAGCCAGGAACCCATCAGGACACCTGCACATAATTATCCCCACACCATGTCAGCCGGGTTATCTGTAGAAGTCAGCAGACTTTGGACTAGAGCACACATGAACTTACAGCTAAATACAGCTGTTTATCAAACCTTAAAAGGAAGCGCAGACTAGTTGGCACTTCCTTACAGCACAGGTGGTGTGCTCTGTAGTCTGCTTTTTAATTCTGGCTTATGTCAATGCCAAATAAAACACACAAGCCTTGCCGCCCTCGCTGTCCTCGCATTAGTAAAAGACTAAACAGTGTTTCAGCTCTATGACAACAGTAGACCATCCTCTATTTTCAGCACTGTTGTGGAGACAGTGGGTTTACAGGCGCCGTTTACATTTAATCAAGCCAAAGGAAGAAACAGATGATTCATCAGGGAGGCACACTATAAAGGAGATGCCCACGATTGAACTGGGAATTCAGATGATGATGAAGAGAACTCATGAGAAAAGGAACACATGGGGAAATGAAGCGGCAATTATTCCTCCATTCATTCACTGTTTTTTCCATACTACCATCAATAATGGCGGGCATATAATCTAACGTACATGTTGACCCTTTCGTCTATGTGAGTCTACTACTTTAGGTGATATCTAGACCAAAAGCACACGACGGTCAGCGGTCGGGACACACCTTGGATTTCTTTCTATTTTCAACTCTATTTGTGACCCTCTTTTGGTGGTACAACATATGGTTTTGCAATTGCACTGGTGAGTCACAAATCCTAGACACTTTGTCCCCTAAACCTTGCGTAGGAACCCACAATTGCATCATGATTGTAAAAGAATGGGTTTTATTTTCATCCCAAATGCTTTGATCACTCAGCAGAAAGTGTAATTACTACTCCAGATCAATGGAGAGGGCAGCACTCCTTTCCCTCACTCGCTCATCTTCCCGGGAATTTATCTTTGCGTCGTCCCTGGCTCAGTTCTGTCTACGTTGGTCCCACTTATGAGGCCACGGGGCATCCCTTGGCTCAGGGTGCGGTCTGAAGGTTGCTAGGAAGGGGATTCATCAACACTGCATCTCCGACCACGAAGTTTAACAAGCACAGCAAGTACATTTTACTATCAGACTCGAGTCTGGCCACAGAAGGGGAAAGAGGATCATGGGAGGTCTGCCTTCTATTGTCTCAGACCACAAACCTGACTTCATTGTAAAGATTTAAGCAGCAAATTATAATAAATTCACAGTAGAATATTTGTTTGCAATTTCCAAACCATGTGCAATTTTCGGCTGTACACATTTCTACTGCAGAGACTGGGGTTGGGAACAGTGTTCCTTGAAAATTACCCATAATGAGCTCTTTTGCTGGCCTTTCATTTGAATGCCATCATTAGGCAGCCATGTTAAAACCACAAGGCTTAGAAAGATCCAGGCCAGAAGTAGGTCAAGGAGAAGAGGATTCAACCTCGCATTAATTCTGTACTTCCAGTTCCACCTTTGTAACCCTAAAAATACATTTGCACATTAGTAATTTGCGATGGCAAATACAGTTTGGAGGAAACGTAATGGTTGCCTGATTTTTCAAATGCAGGAAGTCACAGGGAGGAGGTCGGTGTGGGTAGTTAGATATACAAAGCTCAGGACTTTGATAACATAGACTTGGATCGGGGTCCTGTGTCCCACATGTTGTTAGGACTAGCCACTTAAACACGTAAAGGTTCACTTTTGATTAGATTTGACTTCATTAAAATACAGTATTCATCCTTAATTCATCTATTTATTGTCGGTAAAAAACAAAGGAACTACTTTTATTCCTCATCACAGTCTGTTGACAGAAACATGTTACACAAGCAGCAGTATGTTTCCAGACACTTTTAGGAGACTGGTGAGGTCCAACATGTCTCCAGTCTTTGATTTGTTCTCAGGAATGCTCCTGTTAAAGTAAATAACCATCCCCCATTTTATATTTCACGTCTGCTCTCTTTCCCCCCAATTGTGTGTATACGGTGTTTTCCTTGGCTGCGTTTGCACATATGTTGCCTCAGTCGTTTGTTTGTCACAGTCGGTCGAAAGCAACAGAAATTCCTGATCCTGTATGCTGTCTGTGGCGAGCAAACTGCACTCTTTATTTGTAGTTGTGTGTTGGGCTCCAAAAGTAATCAGAGCAGAATATTGTTTCTACAGTGTTGGCTAGAAACTGAGTTTTAACATAGTTTCCATAACGACTCTGGTTTCAGTGATTTGTTATCACAGACCTTGCAGAACTTATTTATTTATAAAACAGTCCCTATGAGTCTTCACATGCAAACAATAGAAGAACCTCAGCCCACAGCTCCTGCATGTGCGTAAACAGATTAAACCAAGAGGCTAGTTGCTCCAACTTCTGCAATCACTAAAGCAAAGCCTGTTGAAGTTGTTCCTCATGTTGTTAGAACCCTGATGTCATACTCACTCACTAGTGCAACCAATAACTTCTGTCATATTTCAAGACATTTAGTGGAGCAAAAAATTACCAATCATTGTTTTTCGGGCTGAACAGTTTTAATATGTCTTTAATTAGAAGGGAAGTCTGTCAAATCAAATGTGTCTATGTGCTTTAATTCATACCAAATATGTTTTCATCTGCCTGCACAATTCCTGTGAATCCAGAAATGCACATCCTGTGACAGAATATCCCTAGAGAGTGTAATTCCTAAGGATGTGGAGACCACAGTCTATCCAAAAAGGAGGAAACACTGAGTTGTTATACATTAATCTTTGCTGAACACAGCTGTTCCAGTACTAACTTTTAGTCTGCGAAGTTCACATAGCTCACATGTTATGGAACCAACCAAGCACCACATTTGCAACTGAGGAAACAGAAAACTTGGTTAAAAAGTAGTAGACAGCTGCTGAGAATCTGCAACGCCATGAAAAATAAACATGGAATTTGGATGGGGGCCTTTCCTTTAGGGACTGTGAAGCATGTGAGCAAATGTATTGTGGCTGTCCACCAGGAGCACATCTCTGTAGCCTGACGAGTCAGCGGCACCGGCTACATCCACTTCCTTCCGCATGAGGTCCAATGACGTGAAGGTAGGGGTGGGAGTTAACAAGTTAAGTGAGTCCTGTCACCATACAGCGGTGAAACACGTAGCCTATTTTAAAAGACAAAACGTATGTAAAAGAAATACAAAATACACATATTTAAAGTTGGAGGGAACTTGGGAGTTGAGCCGCTACTCCTTTGTGTCGAAATGAGTCAGCTGAGGTAATCAGGATGCCACCTGGAAGGCTCCCACTGGAGGTTTTCCGGGCACATCCAACTGGTAGGAGATCCGGGGAAGACCCACGACACGCTGGATGGATTATATCTCACAGCTGGCCCGGGATCCCCAAGAATGAGCTGGAAAATGTTGCGGGTGAAAGGGAAGCCTGCGTTAGCCTGCTGGGGCTGCTGCCACCGAGACCCCACCCCGGATAAGCGGCTGATAATGGATGGATGAACCCATTTAAAGGTCAATTGGGATGCATTAGTTTAGCAGGTATTTGGTCATAAATGAAAGTATTGCATAAAATATGAAATTAGACCTAATGAGAGAATAGACGATTGAATTGAAGAGATTACCAACAGTGTTGGGTTCATCAAGTGGGGAACATACATGTTTGTACCAAATTTCATGAAAATCTATCCAATAGTTGTCGGGACAACCTCAAGCGTTACCAGGTTCTATTGAATTCATCCTCTGGGAACCATGACTGTCCATTAGAAATGTTGGGTCAATCCATCTAGCAGATGTTGAGCTATTTCTCAGGAAACAAACTTTGGCCTATTAGTCGCACAAGAGTAACATTTATTAGGAATCATCCTCTGGATGGTAGGATATCTGTACCAGATGTCATGATAGTCCACCTATAGTTGCTGAGACATTTAGGTCTGGACCAACGTGGTGGATCACCTGAACAGACAGATCGACATTGCTGTCCCAAAAGCCGCGCCGCTACCAGGACAAAGAATGATCCCATGACTACGGGGAAATGGAAAAAGGAAATCATCCGTGCCCAGGTCCTCTCTGGCCCTCCATCTACATGCCTACACACTTCTCATTGTTTTCCAACCACAGCTTAATTAACTATAGCGCTCAGAGCGGCGCCGCGTCATATCTTCCAAAACGTCATGCCAGGCAATGGATGAAAACTATCATTATCACAAAAGGGGGCTTTGCCATGACTCACAGAAATTCTCTGTCTGAGATAATGCATTGTTTTCATGTGAAATGCTAAATGAGACCTGTGGCCTTAAATTATGTGTAGTCAAATCATGTTTTATTACAGCAGATAACAGTGGTTATCTCATGACACTTCATGAAGAGCAGGTCTAGACAGTACTCTTAACTTTCTTTATATTATAAGAATGATTGTGAATGAATGAAACATGTGAATGAATGCTTACACGACAGAGATTATTTTCTAATCTTCCATTAATCAAATGTGCTATTGTGCAGAAGAAACTACTGTACGAAATGTTCCAAACTGCCCCATGCAGGATTTAACCTCTCTATTCAATCCTTGCTCAAGTAACTATTTTCATTGATGTGTGATTTAAAAAATCTATAAAAGGCTTTTTTTAAATGAGGTCTATTTGTTACACCCACGGTTAACAGCTTCAGGTTAATGGCTTACTTGAAGAGTGAGAACATACCATGCACTCATTTCCTTTCTCATGTTTTCCTACAAGGACATCTGTACTCGGCAGGCTGGATTTTTGCAGCAAAAAACTAAATTGCATTCACATTTCATGAGAGCGTTTAAGGAATGTTAAAGGTGAAGTTGGCGATCACAGCAGCTGGTGAAATAATTAACAAGCAAGGCTGAGTGGTTCTACATGACCATGTACAAGGTCTGACCATTGTAACACCCCCACTTTCAAACTGTATTCAAGGCCTGAAGGCCCCTGAGCACAACTACTGATGTAAATAGTCTTTTGAGGGTTAGTGGTGCGTGATGATAAATGGAGTTGGTGACTAAGGATCAAAAAACAAAAGAACCGCACACATCACAATTTATATATTTATATATATAATATTTATTTTAATTTAAGTGTTTCCATGGACTATTTGCACAATTTAAGCTAAGCTCACAGAGTTTGTTTGCATTCATTGCATGACTGAAAGTAATTCACAGCATTAGTGCAAAAGTATGGTTCTTTTAGTAAACACATCGTTGACTGGAAATAGCTAAACTCCCTTTATATCACATTCTGACTTACATTTTTGGCTTTTAAACACAATCAAAGAGCCTTCAGAGGATGTAGCACCCGCATCGTATACTATTAATACATTCAACCAAATGATCAAGGTAATCTTAATGGCGAGAATGTAATTCAAATGTACTTAAGAGTTGAACACCAACAACTTAAGCCATGTAAACAGTAGACTGCAAAAAAAATACCACCCATTCCTCAGTAATTGATTAAGTATTTAGTCCTAAAATATTTTTTTGAAAAATAGTCAAAAACAATTAAACACCGTTTAACTGTTTTCAAAAAATAAAAGCTTTTAAAGTAAACTAAATATCTCTTAGAAAATTACTCAAGATGGGTGTTTTTCCAGTTTTCATGATGCTACAAAATGTTGGCTTTAATGTTAATGTAGCACATAGATAATGGCTTTGCCACAAAACTTTACTTTTACCATCCCTAATCAGACTGATGGCCCCAATCATCAAATCCTTTTTGAATTTTACGTTTGACTTTTGACACATGTGGAACCAGCGGCTGAACCAACAGAGAGAAAGATCAACATTAAAGTTGATATACCAGGAAATGTATAAGACGTCATTATATTTGGATGATTTATTTGGGCAAAAACTCCTCCAAAAGATTACTTTTAATAGTATCAGGTGCAGGTGTGTATTTCATGGCGTAAGCAGTAAACCATCACTATAATACAGTAGCATGCATTTCAACCTGAGTTCGTCCAAAGACATACAATGTTATCAGAAACAAGTATTTCAATTAAAATCAATGGCATAAGCAGGTATTGAGTTTGTTTATTTGGGCTGTCAGGTTATTCTTAAATGAAAAGCTAGCTCCCTCTTGTGGACAAGACTGGGACACATAAAGCCATAACCCATCCATTGAATAATAATACATTGTAGTCCTATGTTAGTTCATGTTTCAGTTAAAACGCACAAGTACACTCATAGCACACAAAGCAGTGCACATGCACACACACACACACACACACACACACACACACACACACACATGTGTTGAAAAATTGTTAAACAGACCAACATATAAATCAATAAATAAGGGCTTTGAATATGTGAACTAGAAAATACTACATTACACAAGTATTTTAGTTTTCAAACAATATAGCTACAAGCATAGTGTTCTATATAACATATTGACTATTAAAATGACCAAATTGTACAAGTGCTATTTGGCACAACTTTCACAAACTGTATAACAGCACTTGCCAGCAATGGTCTTCCCTTTTCATATACTTGTATATATGGATGTTATCCTATTCAAGTTTGTTGTTTTAAAGTAGTAACGCAAGGTTCTGGGATCTGGGCCCCAGATGGGCTCAGCGACCATAATGTAAACACAAATGAAAACTCCCTCACAAGCTTTATCGAAGAACACTGCACAGTGCATTCACAGCCCAGTGTGGGTTTTAACAACCAACCTGAGCACTAAGACTAAAACAAACCTTCCATTTCATTTTTCATGCAATATTTTAGCATTTAGGTAACTTGGTACTACCTTTAAATGATCTGTGTGAAGGTTGTTCTATGCTAGGGCATTTGGGACTGATTATCATGGCTTTCTGGCCTTGTTCTTCCAGGAATGTTCGGATGCTCACATGGACTTCTGGTTTGGCTCCTAGTTAGCGGTCTCAAAGAACATGAAATCCTGTGTAAAGACACACCAAAAATAAAGTGTTAATGGCAAAGCAAATGCATTTAATTGACGACATGAAGTTAAAATAGATCTGAGGGGTAGAATTAATTCACTAATCACTGCCAAATTAGCTGTGAAAACATTCTGAGAATTTAGCCAAGAAGCTTTTTAGCAAATGTGGGTTGTGATACTCCAAAGTCTCTCTGACAAGTGCATTTGTGGTGATTGTGTTGGTTTCAAGTTCCATTTCCCACAAAATGTATGCTTCAGTAAGTGGTGCATTAAGTGGTAGGTGCACTAAGCTCCGACTAGCGGTGCACTGGAAGAGATCATTCCCCTGAAAGTTAGGTCATATGAGGCTACTGCATTGGAAACAGCCACGTTGTTTGGCAGTGCCTGCCTTTATCTTGCTATGGGAGTATCCCAAAACAAAATTGGTTTCACAAGGAATGTTTAAACTTTTGTTGACGTTGATGAACAACTAAAGACACAGTAAAGATTCCTGTTACTTTACGTACAATGAGAAAACATGCACCGATCATCACAGCCTTCATTTTCACATCCAGGTCCATGGGGAACTGGATCCCAAAGTTGTCTGAATCTGTGAACATTTCCCGGAGCAGCCCCGTCCACTGCTTACTGATCTTCCCAATCTTACTGACTTCATCCATCGTCATAATCTGCGGAAAGAGTTACAGAGAGGACACGATGCAGACATGTGTTGCATTAGGATGAAGATCAACCCCTAAACCCGTTTGGTTTTATTGGAGGGAGATCATGGAACAATTCATAATCTCATCCAATTTCAGTTTTTTGCCCTCTGCCACAGTAACTTGAATCTTCTATCCCAGTAATGACTTCAAAGCAGCAAGAAAAAAACCGGGATGGTAATATCATGCTTCAGTTACCCCTCTTCTGAGTCTAGTAAAAGGTCTCTATCGCTGACCCAAATCCCCTTGACAGCTCAATCTAATAAAACCAGCTGAGCCGTGCAACAATGGCCACACTGTACCACACAAGAGCATGCCCTGTGCGGCGGCTTCGTCCAAGCTACATCCCGCTCTGATTGGAAACATATTTCCTGCTTCGGAGCAGGAGGACGACCCCTTGCAAAATAAATGTCCAGAGGGCCAGAATGTTACCGTGTCCTGTTTCCACACATTTAATGGTTTTCTGTGTTTAGATAAACCCACCTCAAAGTCAACATCTGGTAGGCAGCTCCATCCACAGAAGGGCCCATGGATCTTCAGTACAGGCTCCTGGTGTTCGTTGGCGACGATGAATTTGGGGGAGAACGGGTGCCACTGCTGTGTAACGTACCCCACTGTGTTACCAGGGGGAGACTGCACCTCCAGCTGAGTGAGGGATTGTAACAAAGTGTGAAAACTATACGAAACTGAGCAAAACAAAAACCCAGACCATAATTTAATGCATGCAACACGTTAAAACGCGGGCTCACCCACCTCTTGCAGACAACAAGGGAAGCAGCATGACATGCACTTGAGTGGCCTGGTGACGGTGATGACCTCCTGTCCAAAATTGTCAAGGACGTGGATGTTGAAGGAGCGCATGGGGCCGCAACACTGCCGGCTCAGACAGTCGTTCTCCTCGACGGCGTAGAACACGTTCTGACCCAAGCTGTTGCGGACTTCGTATTTGTTGTTGCTTTCAAAACCGACAAGGGCTGAGCGGACGAACGATACAAATGAAGAACATAAAACATAACTAGCAGCATGATGTATTTTTTTTGCAGAAGTCAATGCATGTTTACATACTCTACCTTCAACAAGCTCAACTTTCTGTTTGATGAGGAGCTGATCCACCTAGAAAACAAGACAACACACACACACTGGATTCAACTGTATGCATGTCTGCCTGTTAAATGCAGCAGTTCAGTTGAGTGGGTGTAGTTGGAAGGGAGGGCCTACAAAGTTAGAGCAAAGGTTTTTTTCATTAGGCGTCTTTTCTTTGGACATTGTTATGTACTTATAAAACGCCACTATAGTGTATAACAACTCCAACAGATCCCACAGTAGCTGGGTTTCAGATCATTATTTTTACAGTAGACCATTTCACCCGTCACAGTAGCATTAAAGATGGCTGTGATCTATTGTAGTGCCCCAGTGAGCTGTGACAGTGAGTCAGCAAGCACTATAGTGTGGCCCTGAAACTGAAGCAGCTTCCTTAATTATTAACACCTATGCTTTCTGAAACCTTAAAAAAGGCCCATCTCTTGTATCATCACTGCAATACAATATCCGTATATTCAGATTCAGGGTGTGACATTTGTTTTATTATGTATTATAGGTATAGGCCACATTCAGTTTCTACTGTCACTGGACTATTTGCTGATATTGTATCAGGCGTGATGCGATGATGTTACATAATTAGGGAATGAAACAGTCAGTGATACATACTTGCTCGTTTCCTCTGCTCTTGATGAAGACATGAACAGACGTTATTGAGGTCACGGACCACTGGACTAAATGGCACTAACATAAAGAAAACAAAGACTTAAATTGCTTCAATCCTTCTTACCTGAGTCAGGTACTCTAATCCCGGTGGACAGTCTGGCATTTCAGGGTCGGGCACCTCATACATATTCATCTTGACAGCCTGGGAGGAGCTCTGTTGATGAATGGAATGATTATAGTATAGTGGGAAACAGCGCCATCGTGTGGTGTCACTCAACTAAACAAACGAGCCTCGGCAGCTGTTAACATGTTTCTCTAGATAATCCGGTTTGTATCTGGAAGCGACGGGTAGGGTTTGGGAGGGGCGTCTGACGGGAAGACTCCACCAGGAGAATTAGATTACTCCGTTGTGTTTACACGTAAACAACAGGCCTGTAAAAGCCAACACGAGCATCACCACTCGTGTATCCGATACCTTAGTCGCCCCAGTGCGGATCATGTCCAGAAGAGTGTGATATTTACAGCCTAAGGACGTTTCGTCCGCTAGTAAAAAGAGCGCGCGCGCCCGCGATCTGCCTCCCTTTCACCCATGGGAGACGGCGAGTTGTTAAAAAGCGACGCGCTGAAGTCAGCAGGCTATTTACGTCACAGGCTGCATAGTTCATAGTACACAACAGACAGCTGTTTGATCGCAATCAGAATTACTCACCGAAATTTCTCCTGCTACTCAAAATAATAACAGGCCACTCCGGAACCAAGCCCACGGAATAAACCTATAATCTCATTGGTTGACGTCATCGCACTTCCCTTTTGTCATGCGCCAATGATTAGGCGGGAGTGTAGAAGAGGACTCAATAGAAAACGAAAAACAAAATATAATAGAACACACCAGACTATCAGTAAGGGCCGATTGGGTTTATTTAACATCCTGCAGTATAGAATTGGTTTGTTGATTTTTTTATTTTCTGATTAAGCTGGAAATCGGTTTTATTGATCGTATTTCAGATCTATTTACAGTGGTGATAAATGTATATCTTAAGCCTGATGTCACACAAGCAAGCATGGGAATCCATGATGCAACAAGGAGAATGTGCAAACTGCTCATAGAAGGAACGTCCAGACAGGGATCTGAACCCGGGCCCTTCTTGCTGTGAGGCGACAGTGGTAGCCACTACACCAACATTATTGCGTTTGATGTGAGCACAATGAGATTGACCACAAGCATTGTCCCTGCACAATGTAATCTGTGGTGTTTATTAACTCACTGTAATATGAATCCTACATCTTTGTCTGTCCACTGCATACGGAACTTTTACGCCTCTTAAAAGTTATCCTCCCAACTCCTATAACAGTTTTCACCCTCTTTGCTCTCTTAAGGGCTAAGATTTCCCCCATGAATAACTTGCATCTTTACTGTTATCTTTGTCTCTTTGTTCACTAAAAGGGGAAATTCTTTGAAATTGTCATATGTCTCAGAATTTCTTGGAATTTCGTCACTAGAAGCTTTATGAATACGGCCCTAGTGTTTGAATATCTTTCCAAACAATAGTGTTATTTTTCAGATGATACTGCATCAGTTGACCGACTAAAATGTAACATACAGAGGGTAAAACATTGACAGCCTTGCTGAGTTTATTATTGTTCTCAAGTCTGGCTTTTCTTTTTACCCCATCCAATAATATTGTGCTTTGTCAGATACATACACATAGTAATGTAGTTAATATGAGAATATGAGAATGTTAACTGAGGTCTTTGATGAAATGTCAAAATGTAAACATAATACATTGCATACTTGAATTTAGGAATATTTTGGACATTGACCATAAGATATTTGTAGCCAGGTTGACGTAGCCCAACGAGCATGACCTTAAACCACAGAATAGCTCACATGTGTGTCAACTCTCAGCTGCAGTGTGAATATCAGGTACTCAGTGTTTTTATATTTGTTGACAGACCAATCATAAAGTATCCCAGCGACACGTCCTTTCATACATGCACATGAATACTTTCATAGTAAGACAACATAAGAAGGCATCTAACCCTAAATGCTTTAAGTCTTAATAATCCCTGTAATCATCACTATAACACATTTTAACAGTTAGAATATGAGTCTGTGCAGATTATTAGGATACGTAGGAATCAGAAACGGTTTATTGCCACCTACATTTGTACATAAAGGGAATTTTGGTTGGTGATTGGTGCATAACAATAAACACAATGTTTGAAATTAAATAATGAAAAAATAATGAAAAATGAATATACAATAGAATATAAAAACAAACTAATTAAGAGTACGTTCAAATGAGCCTGTTATTAAAGTGTTATGTGTATATTTAATGTCAAGAGTTGACAAAAAACAACAACACATATACATCATAAAAAATGCACACAATATATAGAATATGTGCAGACATAATACATAAACATAAACACTGAAGGAATGCAATCCTCCAAGAATAACATTGTGCTTCTGTTAAGGTTATATTTATACTATTGGATGTCAAGCAGTGGTTGGGTTGTATCTACTGTCTTCTAGTAAATTGCATGTTATGAGAGACACCATATTTTTGCTGTCCCTGTGCAGTGGGAGAATAACTGTTGACAGCGGTATAACCACAAAGCTGTTGCGGGTCACTCAGCTGCACACTCAAGCGATGCAGACATGGAGGGAAACTATTCTGATTCAAGTTCAATGTCAACAGTAATGTAGAAAAGAAAACTCCACTCCAACTGAAAGATGAGCTTTCTGAGGAACACCCTTCATCATTATGCATGTTTTTGCAAAATGTACATTAAAAACATGAAGCAATCTGATTGTAAAAATCCTTTTCACAATCATACACTGCATCACACAATATCCAAACACAAGCTTTCAAGTTGTTTAACCACATTTGTTACAATCCTCATCACACACAACCGATGCGCACTTGAACTGCATGTGTGTGCTTTTATACCTTGTATCCACTGGAGAGCAGTGTTGAGCTAATGATGCTCGGCCTCATGGCCATTACCAAGACTAATGCAGAAATGGCATTTTCATTGTGAAACAAAATAGTCCCAAATAGACACACACACACACACACACACACACACACACACACACACACACACACACACACACACACACACACACACACACACACAGCTATACATAGTACACACCCACAAATACACTTACTACCCTGTTACAAATGACACAACGTTGTTTGGCCGAGTATCCTTATTTGCGAATACAAATTACCTGATTTCCTCAAGCGCTACTGATTTCTACAAGAAACGCTAATGAGAACAAACGATGACTCGCACACAGATCTGCTGACACTTCAGGCACAGACAACTAAAACATGCTTTAATTGATTCTTGTTACTATAATTGCTTATAGTCACCTCATATAGCTTAAAAAGAACAACATTGATAATAATGTGTTTTGTGCTCGACAGATATATCTTTTTTTTTTACTTTAGCTATACATTCTTTTTTACTTTTTAGGTATATGTCTTTAATTAAGCTTCACACACACTGCATCACACATACAGCTGTACCGTTGGTAGCGTCAAGGGCCCTTTTTATCGCCCCAACTTCCCAACTAGAACCCTGAAACTCATGTTCTTCATCAGTGAGATCAAAACAAAGTATTGCAACGACTTTGAAATGGTGGCGCTCTGTGCTCCCATCTGAGTAAACAGACCGGACAGTCAGGGGTCTTTGAAAGCTGCAGTCAGATTGTCTTTCTGACTCCAAGAGCCCAGTTACTCCCACCTGGGGTGTGTGTCTGTGTGTCTGTGTGTGTGTGTGTGTGTGTGTGTGTGTGTGTGTGTGTGTGTGTGTGTGTGTGTGTGTGTGTGTGTGCACCAATTGTACAGTCTCTGCTCTCTACATTCCTACCTGTTTTACCATTTTTCTGTGTGTTTGTGTTTTTTTTTTTCAGGGTGTGGGGCGTTAAGGTGCTGCTCTTTACCCGCATGGGTAATCTTTCGTGCACTCCTAACGAGGTTGTCATATTCGGCGCATAATGAGGAGCCTAAAGATGAATGTAAAAATGCCTCCATTACACCGCTTTCATCCTCTTGTTCATTAGGTTAGCATAAGGTTACAATACATTACACCGGTCTCAATGTTCCACACACACAATTGCATGTGTCACTGAGGGGTTGTGTGTTAGTTTGCCATGATACTATTCATTTATGCACACACAAGCATGCATAGTTGGACTGTACTTGCCCAAATTTAACCCTTATCTGAACCTCAGCAAAGCACGGATTCTCAGCCAAAATCAGACTTTTTTTTATAAGATGTTAGAAGAGTAGGTCTTTCAAATGTCCCCATCACGTGGGTTTTCGAATACAATATGCCTGTAATTCACACCCCCCACACACACAAAAAATGCAAATCTATTGTGCATGCTTTCATCCTCTGTGGATGTCCAATTTTGCCACATTCACCGCTTTTGTTATTCCGTCTCTGTCTCTTCACCTCTGCCCATCCCTCACCTCCCTCCCTCTTTATATTTCTCCCATTTCTGCACCCCTGACAAGTGCTTTGTTTGCTGTGACTTTCCATGCGGTTATCTGAGCAGAGACAGTATGCCTCACCCTGGCACAGGACCTCAGTTTCCACGGCAACTTTATAATTGTTTTGGATGTGTTCCAAACGCCACTGGATAGCGAGGCATTATTGATGTCAAAAGAAACATGTATGAAATGAGGAGTTGTGGAGGCGTCCATATGGTTCTGTACACAGCCTCATGCAAAGCCATTTAACCGTTTTTCAATGGGAGTTTTGTGATACCGCTGAATAGGTCCCACATGTGTGGCATGATATTTCATAATTTTGATCTTTCTTTTTCACAAAGGGATAATGGCACGCAATACAGCTACTGAACTATGCAATATTTCCCCTATTCATGTCATTAAGTCATTGTCACAGTATGCACTGCTGGCTTGAGTATGTCGACCAGACTGAATACAATATGTCCATCATGATGCATTTACAAAAAAAAAGAAGGAAGAAAGAGACATTCTGAATCGTGGAGTCCATTTCAACACATGAAGGAAAATAAAAGTCTGCGTCCTCAAAAGCTTCCTCCAGTTAAAGTACGTCTCTGCCAGCCTCATTCTCCTCAAGTGGCTTTGTTTTGACAGGAGAGGCGGTATGAGTTATCCCAGTGCTTGTCACCGTAACCATATTGTGACCCCCCACCAACTTCTCATGCACACACACACACACATACACACATGCGCACACACACATGCACACATATGCACAGCCTAGCAACACCTCTGAGCCATGAGCTGTGGCCACATTAACCACTACGCCACAACACTCATTAAAATAGCATATAGTGTCAACAGCAGTGTGGCCCCAAGTGGATAAATCCCCAAATCCTCTGTCTTAACTTAATCCACAGACTTGTCTCTGCATCAGATAGTTGCTCTCCAAGCAGCAGGTTGCCTTCTTAGTGTTGCGTATGCAACTTTGACTCTTTCGGGAACGTCATATCACAGAACGTGTGATTAAAAAACGAAACTGAAATGAGGTCCTGACTGATCTTTTTCTCTGATCTCAAGCCTCCCCTCCCTCCGCTTAATTTATGACCTGTGAGGAGGAACCCAGGGAGTGAGAAGTGAGTGAGACTGGTGTGAAAGCCCTGAATAGAGCAGGGGCAACAGGCCCTCCAAATAACACAAAAGAGGCACCACAGCTGTTTGGAGGCAACACAAGCCTTCACGAGGCACTGTCTTCTGCACTGAGCTCCCAGACTGGCACCCACGCTGACTTTGTAAGCTGTGCTGTTATACGAATACTGTAACACAATCATAAAAAAACCTTCCAAGACATGTGAACAAAGTTTAAAAGAAGACAACTAGAATTACTAGAATAAATTTGCCTATTTTGCTGGAATAAAATCCGTCATTTTTGTCAGCAATATTTATTATTGAAAGAGGACGTTGACATTTGCCTTTGATTAATTGATTAATTAACTTTCCGCGATGCTAGCCAGCGAACAAGAAGAGGGAAAGACGTAAATAATGTGGGTAAGAGATCAAACCTGCTCTATTCCATAGTGAGAGAAAAGGAAAACAGCACAACAGCCGATCACCTTTGCAGATGGCCGGATCATTTGAGGACCCTGCTGAGACGCAGGAAAGTGTCACCGGCCCTTCGTGAGCTCGCTGTCAAGTGCCGGTTACTGACTGTCAATTGCAGATAAAAATGATTTCAGAACCTGGGGTTAAAAGTTCAGCGCTCTGTTTTCTTATCCCAGACTGGTGGAAAAAACTGGCCGGGCCTGTAATAATTTATCCCCCCCTGTACAAAACTCTTTTGCCTTCCCGCCCATTAGCTAGCCACATGCAGGACACGTGTGAACTTTCATGGAGGCTTTTTTCCGTATAACTTAATTGCAGCTCACATATATCATCATGACTAGAGGAGGGACTGTTGTTAAACTGATCACCGTGGAGCATCTTTGTTTGCATTTAGTGAGCCAGATCTTCAGTATTGTATTTGCACACGTTGACAGCATTGTTAAACATGGACTATTGTTACTATCATACATTCTTTTTTCAGTATACATGCTCAAACTTGAAACTACATTATTATAATAAAATAATACATTAACTTGAGGAGGTGAGATAATATTTAAATGTGATATTAACTGGCAACTCGGACAAAAACAGAGCTTTGTCTGCTCTCTTTTTCCTTCTCTCTGCCTGTCCCATCCATCCATAGCGAGAGTATCCGGAGCCATCTGCAGACCACGAGTCATCCCCAAACACTGGGGATCACAAAGGTGTTATTTTTCAAAGCTGGCCCTGTCCACCTCCTGCCGAGGGTTCGCGGCTGCGGTTCAAGGGAAGGTGGGAAACTTCTGAGGCCCTGTTCCCCGTGTACCCCCCTCCCTGTCGCCTGCCTCCTCGGGGGCAGCCCTTTGAGGGTGTCATAACCGCGGCCTGTATAACATGGGTTACTGCTGACGGCGGTTGGTCACAGTTGATGAAGCCTTTAAAGAAGCTTCCCTTCTCATGGTTTCTGTTAAAATTCTGGGGAGCAGGAGCAAGGCTGGGCTCCCAGACAATTACAGACAAAGTAATGGGAGGACTCTGGAGCCAGCCTGCATTTTGACTTGTGATGGGTAGAGGGTGCTCCAAGTCCATGTTTGAGCAGAATGGCGTAAGAGTGCATTGCAACTCTACACTCTACACTACCGCCTTCTCTTCCCCTCCAAAAAATGAAATCACCCTCTCCATTTTAGTTTTGTGCCTCTACGCTTGCGAGTTGCCTCCACAAAATGAGTCCTCCATGTTTTGTGCTACAGGGCGGTCTCCATTTCACGAAAACTAAGGGGGGAAATAAATCCATGAAGACTATGAAATTTGCAGCAAATGGACAAAGCTGCAGAACATGCAGCTGTTGTGGTGCCATCCTGTTGTCTTGCGGGTTGGGGGGAGGGTGTAGCAAGGTAAAATGGGACAGAAAGCCATGACAGTCTGGTGGTAATAACATGAGAGGGTCTGCAGCACCTGGTACTGACCTCTTTCTACGGAGAGTCCCTGTGGACGAGGTGTCCTGCTGGCACACCGTAAAACTTGATTGTGGAAAACACCATCACGCTGAGACTGATTAAAGAAAAAATAGGATATGTTTTAGTTTTTTTTAAATCAGAGAGGAAAGACATTTTTCTTTAAATAACACAAATGTTTTAATGTTTATTCCAAAAGCCTTATTGATTCATGACAAATGTTTGTTTTGTAATGGCAGTTACTCTTTTTCTTCTGAAAACCATAAACTTCGTCGCACTGGCACAGAATGGCCTATGATTTATGGTTTCTACATTCTTTTGGTTATTTTTTACTTTCTACGAATTCACCACATTCTCTGTTTATCTTTGCTTTCATCTCTCATAGTCTAGTTTTGGAGAAGGACTATATAATATTAATAATAATAATAATAATATTTTATACAGCGCTTTTCTAAATACTCAAAGACGCTTGTTATGTTATTCATTCAGGCTTTAAATGATGTCCAAATTATTTTCTATGAATCAAAAGTGATTATATATATAAAGCAAAATATATATAAAGCAAAATGTCACATGCTGATGACCACAGATGCAAAATATATTCCTTTAAATAAATACAAATTTATAAAAAATAATTCAATCCAAGGTCTTTTCCTTTTTTCTTTTACCACAATTTCTTTTCAATATTTCTTTGTAAACATTCTTTGAACACATTAGAAGTTTTCAAATTCAAAATGTATAAAATTCCCGTTTTCATAAACGTGCTTAGGATAATGTGCAATGTTGAATGTTAAATGAGGACCAACAGCACGCGTACGGTGAGTCTGCTGTTTCTTCCCGGCTTCGGGAGTCTGTTGAACCTGGCTTGACCAGACAGATACGGCGAGGCGGCCACCTCGCCCTGTGTGAGTCGGTGTCAGTGCAAAGTGCAAAGGCCAGCGTGGTTCAGGACTTCTCCTCAGGCCGCGCTTCGTGAGCTGCAGCATGTTGACGACGTGCTCGGAGCGGACCTGAGGAGCCTCACCACCGCACAATGCTCCTCTGTTCTTTGTGTTGTACTTCTAACTCACTCTCTCTTTGTCTCTCTCTTTCTGCGCTACACACACACACACACACACACACACACACACCTACACACACACACACACACACACACACACACACACACACACGCACACACTCATGCATGTACACTGAAGAGTTCTCTCCACACAGTTGGAAAGACAGGGGTCACTGACTGGATGCTCCCAGCTGAGTACTTCAGTGCAGCCCTCTCTCTGAAACACATGCACACACACATCCACACGTGCACTGTGTTAATGTCTTTTTCCATGCTGGCACTCTGCACATCCTGGCGGTGTTGTAGTCTGCATTTCTCTCTGAAACTCGAGCATTAACTGGATGTTTTCTCATTCATTATATAATCAGCAAAAATTGTTTCACAAAAGCACCAGAGGGAATGCTGAATGTTGCTAAGAACAACAGTCGTGATAGTAAAATGCTCTAATAGCATCTCTTTAAACACATTCTCATTAAAACTGAAACTATATCTGTTTTCTATTCATGGTTTGATCTTAGTTCATAAAGAAAGAAAAAATAAGACAGATGGCAGTCTTAAATTAAACTAAATAAATAAAAAGTCATCACGTTAGCCTTGAGGAGAACCTCTAAGTCCACAGTCACCGTTGCTCTTAAACAGGAGCTGCAGGATATTCTGTGTCAAACCCAAGAGCAAAGTAACCTTCAGCCTGGATCTTACTTTGGGTTCCCCATAAAATTAAATATTTCTTTGTTTGATCCTTTTTGTATTTATTTTTTGAACAAAAATGTGACCATTAATGGTTCTGTAAAATTGAAAGCAGACATATGAAATACTTGAAAACAATGTTAAAGCTCATAAAGGTCACTTTATTACAAGGCAGGTTTTTCATATTATAGTAAATTGCATTAACTCAAATTGAAATAATGTTTCGCAAAAAACAAACAAATAATATGAAGGGATAGATTTGATGATACACACGTAATAGACTTCACTCTCACAGAACTTTAACTTCCTGTGAACTGATGCACCGTGGTCGGCAGATCGTTTAATCGACCGCCTCTCAATGCTCGACTAAATTAATTAACGCCATAATGCTGTAGTATCGATCAATAACACAGTGACACCGTGGCCGTTAATCATTTGTGTCAAAATCAGAGAAACGCAACCCAGCCAAGCAGTGCAGGGGTCGTGCAGAGGAAGTGGAATGCAACGAGGACCGGGGAGGTTGATCCCTCTGCTGCTTTGACGTCAGGCATCCATCTACGAGTGTTATTCCTTAATCGGATTCACTTGGCTGCTCAGCAGACCAGTGTTGCCTGTTGGAAAGGCTTCATGTGTGCGTGATGGATGCTATTGTCAGAAATGCCAAGGTCAATATGCGACGCAGCAGCAGCATAAAAAAAAAAGGACTTTCTTATTTCAAAAGTGCTTCCCATGTATCATCATCTCTGCAATCTGACCTTGCTTCCCTCTGTAATAACATTCAGAGGGAGGACAACCGCTGGGTGCATGCTCATGGGCTGGCGATGATCTTTAAAACGGGTCATGGCACCGCAGAGAAGAGGCCCGTGTCACTCACGACAGTGTGCAGGCGTATTACTTACACTAAGACAGATTTGGAAATGGAGTTGTACTGTCTGGTGTGAATGCTCGGGGGACAATTATGTCTTGATTTGAGCATTTTAACAGAGGGGCCCCATTTGACGGCACACTTTCCGTGCAAGAGCAATTGGGCTGTAATGGAGGCACATCATCACATGATCAAGTAAACAGGTTTTGAGTAATGAAATGTCAATTCTAGCAAATGGCAAACAATAAAGAAGTTGTCGCATCAACAGATGAGGAATCCAATCTAACAATTTGTCAGTTTGACTGACAATGTCAGCTTGGTTACTTTTGCTTCACATTATGTGATCTACTCAACCACATCACCATTAAAATATAATCTCTGCGCTGACAGTTGTTTATACCGCATGACGCAGCGGGCAAACTTTTCTTCTGAAGTAAGAAAGTGGGATTGTGTTGACAACATCTCCTGATGCACAAACTATACTGGCTGATGCAATCCTGGTCATATTAAAGACCATCTTTTCTTTTTTTAAAGAGTTTATAAAGTACAAAAAATATGATAATACAAATTAAAAAAGATATACTCCTTCTCCCTCATTGATAAATAGGAAAATATTGTCAGTTCCAAAGGTTAACTATAAGACTCAAGTCACACAATCAAGTCTCAAAATTAGATTAAAGATGAGAAACCTTCCACCTTCAGAAGATGAAACTCTGCACAGTGGAGGTCAAAGATCCAAGTCACAAAAAGGCACAATCATTACAATAATTAAATGTCCCTGCTACTCAGTTAATAGCCCATAATGACTGATAGTTTTATTGGGATTGTCTGAAAACAAGGCTGTTATCCCCAACACGGTGGACATCACATTATCATGAGTCCTGAGTGATGTAAGGAAGACGCTGCTAACTGGAGTGGCGTTTCCCCACTGAGCCCTCATCTCCGACTGTCCGCTGATTCCCCGGCTCCCACAGGGGAGACTGACCTCCTCAGCCACCTGGGGAAGACCCCCTTACACACAGTTAAATATGCTCACAGGACGTAACCACAGAGGAGAAAATCAAGTCGTTAAGACTCCACACCCGGCCGCTGTGTCCAGCGTCCTTTTTTCTAAAGCCAAGGGAATAAGAAATACCACCGGTCCTGTAAAATGACTTCAATTAACCATAATATTAATCACTAATGCTCGGAACAAAAGTCAAGCTGAGAAATCCCTTGATGGAGATTGTTATAATTGCTCTAACAACGGGAATGAATATTTCTCCCTGCTTAATTACATGTGACTTAATATTTAAATATACCATTTGCGGGTTTTAAAGTATCTTAATCACAGCCATTAATTTTTAAATATCTAGCATTTGGAGTGGCAGGGGAGCAGACAAACACCTTTTACAGTGTGACTGGTTACATGTGGCAGCTAACGTTAGCAGAATGTCAGGTATGTATTATGCACGAGGTGCTGTTGACAGGGTCTGTGCGCCTCGACAAGAACAGGTAATTGTGCCTTCCTCGTGCGGTGGAAGGTGAGGAAGATCTGTTTCACACATGCTGCAGTCTGACTTGTAGTTCTGACCCATCCGTCGTAAACTACGGCGTTTTTCAAACAAAACTCAGACAGGATTTCTATCGCGACGATAAAATAAGACAAGTTGTGGTAATGTGTTGTAATGATGCATTTTACTACATTTACAGTCACGCTGAAATGATTGGCCAGGATCATCAACAGTTTTGATAATCAGCTAATTGTTGAGCTATAATAGATTGAGCAAAATAGGAAAACATCATCCTTTGTATTGAAAAAGATTGCTGTTTTCATATCATCGTAAATTCAATATCACTGAGTTTTGGACTGTTGGTCAGATGTAATTAAGTAAATTGAATCTGTCACTTTGGGCTCTGGGAGTTGCAATGGACATGTTTCACTATTTTTGGAAATGTTATTGTTTAAGATGTCGAATAATCAACAGATTACTCCACAGTGTGAATATGAACCTCCTCCGTCTTCATTCTGAGCAAGAAGCGAAGATTATTTGTCATCAGCGGTCATCCTCTCCTCTCCCCATCGCTGTTGTCATTTAGGAACTCATGGCATGGCTTCTCGAGGTTCAGGGGTGGCAACCCCAGAGTCCTGGCCAGCAGCCAACAGTGACTCTCCCAATCTGGCCACCTAAATCACCGTCTCATCTAATTGGCCAAATCACCCGCTGTTCTCAGACCCCCGTTGCTGCGTGGCAAAGGCCTTCTGAGGAATCAGACAATGTTTGCAAACTGGTAATGCTGTGTTTGGTCAGTGTGCTGAGACACTTTGAACAGTTGAGAACATACAGGTTAGAAGGACCAGGGAAAAAAAAGTTAGAGTAGTCTCATTTTATTCATTCAACGTTTGAATAGCATTAGTGCAGAATAAGTTTCCGGCTTCAGAGCAATTACTGCAATACACACAAATCAACCAGACACTGGGATGCGGCATTTCCGCCACGCTGTCACTTATCGAGAGTTGACAATAAGCTGAAATGCTGCGGGGCTGACAAACACACAGACATACATAGAGAAGCACACACACCAACAGACAACTGTGCGCACACACACACACACGCACACACACACAAGTTAAGCAGGCCTTTGGGTCACGCAGTGTGAGTGAAAAACAGAGAGTGGGAGTGAGTGAGCAGCTGCAGGAGCCATGGGGTGAGTCGGGCCTTACGGCGAGCAGCGAGGGGCTGGGGGAGGCTAAGGGAATGGAGGAGGCTGAGGAGGCTGGGGAGGGCTGTGGGGAGACCCGGAGCTAGGGGCTGCCTGTTTAATTGGAGCTCATTTACACAGCAGTGGAGCAGGAGACACCTGAAGGGCCTTCCCTGCCTTATCAGCTAAATGGCTCCGGCTCCACATCTTCGACAAGTCGGATTCCTCTTCTTGTTAATGCACTTTTTTTCTCTCTCAGAATACTATTACTGCTTCTTATATTCCAGTTATTTCTTTCTGGATTGCCTGAACATCCTATCCTCTTAAATATTAGACTTTCAAAGTGAGCACATTATGAAAGTTATCATTACAAACAGAGACAGGAGAAAGTTCTGAGAACACCGCCGCACATACAGGTTGTCGACATGCCTCGTAAAGTGAATTACAAACGATCTGTGCCTGCGATGATTTATGCTGTTGTAATATAATTAAATCAGGCCGTGTTGACAATGATAATACCCACCATACCGTCTTCCTGTAGCTTTGAAAAGAAGAGGATGGCGAGGTGGAAAACAGACAGGAACGGGGAGGGGGAGTATGATGAGGAGGAAGAAGAAGAGGAGGAGGAAGAGTAGAGGAGCCAAAAGAAGGAACAACTTACTGTAATCATAGTCATGTTCAATCAGACACCTGCTATTAAGTTGATAAATACACTTTTCCCAGTGTGAGTCCGGATACACTGAGTACCCCTAAGGCACTGTTCTGCTCTTTAACTACCTACTCTGCCTGGCTTCTTCACTCAACCAATGACTCTCTTCCCATTAGCTCAACATTTCACCCAGTCTCACAAGATGTCCCAAAATCCATTCCTTAGTGGGCACTGTATGATTGACTAAATGTACTCCTCAACAGTGCGACTGAGAACCGATTTGGTGAGTGGTTGTGGAGTGAAAGGGCAGGGATTTGGGGACATTTTTAGTCCATTAGTAAGTACTATTTGCTATTTTGTCCTTTTTTTCCCTTCATGCTTACGGTAATAAGAAAAAATGGGAGCTGGCTGTATGTGTGTGTGTGTGTGTGTGTGTGTGTGTGGTGGGGGTGGGGGCACGGAGAGGTTGCTGTGTTTGAGGCAGGGAGGGTGCACAGACAAAGCTTAATCTCTTGTCTCGCCTCTTCAGCTCCAGTCGGTGCCCACATGCTGGTGACGGGGCCAAGAGGATGCCTCCTGCAGAGAACCTTACTCAGCACGGTGTCATGGCCGCCACGGCACCTGATAAACATTAAGTACAGCCTGTGATACCTAAGTGTTATTGTTGTTGTTTATTTATTCTATGTCCCTTTAGTGTTTTACAGTCATCTCGGCTTGTTTGGGAAGATAAGGGAGCGATACAGGGGTTAGCGTGTCTTTAAGAGGACTTTTCTCTAGACCAGAAGAGTGTCAAATAATTGATTTAATTCCAGGTTCCAGATTTCAATGGGCTCTGGGATTTAATTAGCCAAATTACCCAGATATTGTGTAATCCTGCTTTGTGTGTCAGGCACCTGCACTCGGACAAAATACCGTCCAGCATCTTTGGTCCTTCTGGTAAGTATTAGGCATGATCACAGGCCATGTGGACATGGTGAGGCTGCTGTGTGCAACAAATACAATCTTATTAATGATAAGATTAACAACTTTGCAAGCCTCTAATTCACCTGTTTTTTTCTCTCAGTTTTTTGGCAAAATAAAGTTGCTCAAACGCCGTTTTAAAATATAATTTCTCCCTCAGTGAATGAGCTCATACGCGTCCCATGATCAGCAGTGGAACAATATTGTATTTGGGTTGTTTAAGTTCCTTGCATCAATATTATGAATGAAAGAATGAGCAAAACAAACTTGTGGAACCAGCATGGTTAAAAGCCAGACTTCCCAAAGTTATTGCAATCTAAACTTGCTTTGAAACATGAATATCCTGTGTACATTGTGTCGAAAATATTTCCCTTAAGTTCCACTGAGCCTTTAAAGAAAATTCATAACTTCGTGGTCAAAGTTCAAAACCGTCCCCGGCTCGAACATCTGAAAAAGAAATGGCAAAACATACAATTCCCCTCTTAAAATCGCACATGTCACTGATTGAGTTGCAAACTGGCTGGGACGAGATGCGTCTGGAGGCATCGGAGGGGGTCTCTCTCCAGTTTTTCTCCTGCTCCTCCATTCCTCTCTCTTTCTCCATCTATCAATCGGCTGAGTGGAATTCATCATCTGTTGCGAGGGCGCGACACATGATAAGCATGCAAGTGGGTGAGATGTGCCGCTATATCACTGGGAATGAATGAACGACCTCACTCTGACCCGACCAGGGGAGGAAAACACATGTTCTGCTGGTCTTGGCTGGCTGGCTACCTGCAGAGAGGGTTGGGAATTCTTACAGCAGGAGGGACGGAGGGATGGTGGGATGGAAGAGGTGGAGGAGGAAGAGAGTCGGTCTCCATGTGTCTGCGGCGCCGTCACATTAATGGATGTTGACATATTGTCCTTTTTGATCAGACATGGCTGGTGTCTCGTTGAATGGGTTAAATTATTTAAGACGTATGAAAGTGAGAAGATGAATTTGGGTGAAGAGGGTTTCTGGAGGGACGTTGCCAAAACCACACGGATGGAAAGTTAGGTGCATTATTAAACTTGTTACGGGGAACACTGTGTTAGAGTGTTAACCTCTGCAACAACCCTAATAGACATTTAACATGCCGTTATAAAGCTGCTAAGCTCTCTTAGTCTCCGCTCACACACCAAATCCTGTGTTTCCTGCTATTAGCTCAGCAAGCGCTATGGCTACCTATTGTTTTTTTATTACGTGTAAAGCATTTTTCCACTCCCTAAATCTTTGGGGGGAATGGGAACTCTTTGTCCACCAACAACCCCGTTCAGAATCAGTTTTCCATTCAAATGCAGCTCTGCTTTATAATACTGTGAGTTTATGTGCAACATAACTGTTGTATTCTGTTGTATTTAGTGCCTTTATGGTATGGTCTTGTTTTGTTTACCGGTATTGACGTTATGTATGACTATGCTTTGCGTCTCTGTAGAGCACTTTGTAAACTCTGTTTTTAAAGGTGCTATATAAATAAAGTATTATTATCTGTGCGCCCATATGTTTGTGCAAGATGGAGCAGTCAACCACACTTGTAGGTAATCCAGCATGCACATATGTGTGTGTGTGTGTGTGTGTGTGTGTGTGTGTGTGTGTGTGTGTGTGTGTGTGTGTGTGTGTGTGTGTGTGTGTGTGTGTGTGCACGTGTTACTACACACATGCATTCAATCAGGTACAAAGCATGCTCATGGATGTACGTGTCTTTGCAGAGCATTGTGTTTTGCATTTGAGAATATTTTACGCGGTTAGCACCGCTGCCAGAGCTCATACAGTGTAGCTACCCGACTGTGTTTCAGTGTCAGACTGTTACAAACTGTGGAGACGGGGCCTTGGCCTCATGTCTGGACATGGAGCAGGAGAATGTAGAAAGGGTGGCATGTGGCAGTGGAGGTATGGATGGATACAGGAGGGCGTGGCCAGTGGATAAAGAGACCGATTCCTGTTGCTGGGCTGTGGGATGCAGGCGGAAAAAGGGGTTAGTAAGGGGGTTGCTGGAGGCGGTCCTCATCGCCCCTTTATTTACTTTGACCCCAGGTCCGCGGGAGGCCCGGGGAGGGCACATGCCAAACTCCCCAGGCGGGCAGAGCGGCCCTGCCCTCTCTCTCACCTCGCTGCCCGCCCCTCTGTCTCCAGTTAGATATATGTGTGTTTGGGGCCCGGGCTGCATGGGCGCCGGCGATACTCCTCTTCTTTTTGTCTTTCATATCTGTGTTAAGACAGTTGGTCTCAGCTGAAATAAGGTTTGCTTTTGAGAAGCATTCCTCAAAATGTTGTCCTACATTTAAACAGTATAATTTATGATCCAGATCATTGAATGAGTGATTTTGTTGTGACAAAGTACAAGTGCTGTGCACAAAACGGTAATAGTTGTATTAAAGAAGAGGCGTCAATATGTGGGGGGTTGGGTGATACTGCACTTTACTATTTCTCTTCCATATTTCAACATGAGCCAATTGTGATTTATTTCGACGCTTCTCTACAATAGCCGGGGGGATATTGTAAGACAAATTAATTTCTCAGTCACAAGCAACAAGACACATTAAACTTTAATCTTAAATAAATGTGACACGTGTTATTTGAGGATGCAATTTTATAAATGTCTATAAATAATTGGTAAATTATGCACAGGCCTCATCAATCCCCTCCTTAATAAAATCACAATTAAAAGCAGGAATAGAGGCTGATAGAAAAAGAAAAAAAAGGCAAAGGAGAAAGAGCAGTGGCTCTTAAGATGCTAATTATTCTAATGAGGCAAAGTGTACCTGCCTGATGTCAATGTCATCACAGTAGTAATTATTACCATGGTAATGCTATTGCCATGGTGAATCAGAGTGTGATTTATTTAGTTAACGCAATTAAGCGTTGCGATTAGAAATACAAACATAACTGCAGATTTAAACAGATTTTTCACTTTTATTGGCCGTTTTCATTTCCAGTGCACATTCCTGTTTGCAACCTTTGACACGACCCTCCACAGTCGCCAGCCTTCATGGCAGCATTCAAATAGTTCAATTAAGAGAAATCACATTTGGGCTCACGTTTCTGTAGATTGTTATTGTCAAAGAAAAGCGTTCAGACTCGAGGAAATTAATGAAGGCAAAACAGATCCTTGAAGCAATCATCTCGGCTCGACAACAACAACAAAAAGTGTTTAATGGGAGCACTTTTATTGTTTAAAAAAAATAAAAACATGATGCTGAAATCCTGTTCTCACTGCTTTTCTTTTTTTTGTATCGAGGGAACTGAAACGAGAAATCTTGTTTAGCGAGGGGACGGTTAATTGATTGTCAAATCATGTCATAGAGTAGAGGGTAACTGAGATGACTGCGGGGCAAATACATCCTCAAGAACACGGTGCCCTCCTGCCCAGTGAGCTCAGCGGAGTCAGTCGCAGCACAGTGGCAGTGCTGAAGATGTCACCCCAAGATAATAGTCATATTCCATTACAGCTATCGCTCAATATCGTCATGCAGGGCAAATTATAGCGTTTCAACAGAGCATAAAGAAACAAAGGAAAAGCCATATGGATATAAAAATGAAGTGGACTTATTCTGCGAGGACTTCATAACTCTTAAATAGTGCATGCTTTATTTGTGGATTTGATAGTTTATCATGATTTCACAGTAGCATTTACACTCTCCAAAATATAAAGGGGAGAAAAAGTTCAAAAATTGAAAACAGACATGTTTTGTGTTGAGAGTAACATGCTGTGACATATTGAATGACCATTACTCCGGTGTAAACCGCTTTCCTATTGAAAGCTGAAGCCAGTGACAAAATCTATCCAATTCCAGTGGTTGTAAGTACTCCGAATGTATTGGACTTCTATGGGGACGCGAAAGAAGCTGCTGGGCATCTCGCAAATTTCAGTTCCATCTTGTTTCTTGCCGAAAGGCTCTGGCGTGGGCCTGTGGTTGCCAGGCGCCTCCTGAGGTGACTCTATCAGAGCCAGTCAAGCCTGAAATCAATCACTCACACCCATCAAAGGCTGCCCTGCACCGCCATTGTGACTGAGCCATCTGGGCCTCAGTACACTGTCTACATTTATCTCTATGAACTATATGTGTGCGTTCTCGCTCGCTCGTGAGTGTGTGTGTGTGTGTGTGTGTGTGCACATGCATATTTGTGTGCTTTCTTTCATATGATTTGGAAGTAAAAATGAATTAGGCTGACTGTATTGCTTTCAAAGCCATAAACATTGGCAGTTGTGAGTGCAGGAGGAAGCAGTGGCAGGCCTTCACATCCATCACACAAGCATGCTCCTTTACACCTGTTCACAGCCCTCCACTACATGCATCTCCTGCATGGCATCATCTGCTTAAACTAGTTTTCCTGTGTGGAGGCCTTTCTCCTTTGGCCCCTGCTTTGGTCAGTCTCCTGGTCCCCGGTCCATCCTCTCAGTGCTGAACGCTAACTGCCCAGCACTGGCAGGCGGCGTGGAGTGGAGCGGCGCTGTGTGTGTATGTGTGTGTGTGGCAGCTGCCATTGGAGGGCAGTAGAGTACCAGCGCATCCATCTCTATCAAATTGGCCCCTGTGGGCCCAGAGGGTGCCCGAGTGTAAAGCACTACTTAGAGGGATGTTGGGAGCACAGAGACAGGCTGGGGGAAATGTGGACAGGTCAGGCCAACATTGGACTCCAGTGGCTCTATGGACTCTGTGGAGTATGTGCGCGTACGCTCAAATAGCACTCACGCTCAAATAAAAGTAGATATTCAAGGTATGACATTAAATAAAGAGTTATTTCATCGTAGCAATTAATGCTATGATGAAATTACTAATTTACATAATATTTAAATTTAGCCAGTAGCTCAGTGGATATCGTATTTTAAGATAGGCCCAATGTGTAATATCCTCATACTATATAGTATTTAGTGTGGTCTGCACATGAAGTTGCAAATCATGAAGCATTTCCCAACGGTCACAAAACATGATTCAATTTTAAAACTACATGCAAACACTCAGATTTTAAAGCATATCCCTCCTAATCATAAAGTTATTCTCTCTGTTCTTTGAAAAAATAAGTCCTTGTCAGTTTTGCAGAAGGACATCTAAGGTCAGCACTATAAAGCCTGGACCAGTATGTGAGCTTCAATACCATAATTTAAAAAGCCTTATAGGAATAGAAAAAGTCAGTGGTACTTCTACCATTTTCCCCATACACCCTCTAACACCCTCTAATGTTTTCAATACCAGTTCAATACTGTTCGGATATTGTGCCAATATCCATCACCTTCACTGTCACCTGTATCATTCAAATCTCCCCATAAGCATTTGGCCCTGTAATGGACCTTCATTTAAAATGACCCCTACACCGCATTTAATACTTTTACACTTCACTGTAATGCCAATACCTATTCTTGCAGATTTAGTATTTGTATAGAAGTTTTTTTTTTTAAATCTCAAATAGCTGTTAGAAATGTATTAACACATATGAAATATAGATTTCTAACACTTCTTCAAAAAAATCCTAATTAGTTAAAAAAGTGTATCATTACTGATGTTTCTGGCTAAAATTCATATGTTTTAAGTCACAGCACTTGCTTATTCATGGTATAAAAAAGGCAATTTAGGAATATTTTCTAAATAGTCTGAATAACAATTTATTTGCATGTAAGTTTATTTATGCACAATTGCATTGAAATAATAATTGCACCAATGTCATATATATATATATATATATATTGTGTAGTTTGCATTTTAATATTCTAATTTTAATTTTAATCTTAACACCCAGGGTTTTACATGTATAGTGTTAAATTATTCACTTAATGCATAGGACATTAATGAAAGAATACCATTTTTGTTTATTGACAAATTAAACACAATTGGGTACAGTTAAAACAACCATAAGAACTTTAAAGTAAGGAATTAAAATCAATATATATATATATATATATATATATATATATATATATATATATATATATATATATATATATATATATATATATATATATATATATATATATATATATAAAAGAGAAAGAAAAAAGCATCAGGTCCTGCACATTGTCCTACATTTAAGGACCTCTCAATTCACTTCAAACAAACCAGGCTGGAAACTTTCATCTCAGGAAGAAAACACATGTTCCTTGTTTTCTGCTTTCACATTAATGTCCATGTTTTCTCCATTCCATTTAGACGGAGAGCTGGGATACCCCAGTCCCGAGTGCAATGTCCCAGACCTTGGCCGGCTCTTTTATGTAAACAGAAACTCCTCGCTGTGAAGGGGTCCCATAGTTAAGAATTCCACTTAGAGAGCACGTTGAACTCTGCCGCGATATGGGGAGATTCATGTTCTTGCTGCACGCTTTAAAGCCACTTCATGTTGCTCTAAATGTAGCCTTAATACCCAGTTGACTGAGTATAGCACAATAAACAATTCAGCTTCAGTCACTAAATGTTTATTTTTCACAATTTATTTATTGGTGAATTCTGTCACAACCTCCATTGAATCTGTGCAAATATATATATATATATATATATATATATATATATATATATATATATATATATATATATATATATATATATATATATATATACATATATATATATATGTATATATATATATATATATATATATATATATATATATATATATATATATATATATCTTAACAAAATAGTTAAATCAACAGATATCTATATCTGTTGATTTAACTATTTTGTTAAGACATGGCCAAAATTTAACTTCAGTTATTATTTTACTACTCACATGCTGTGTGGTATCAAGAAGATAAACTTTAGGGCTAAAAGGAAAATCATTAAAACAACAGTGAGGAAAGCTCACAAATTATTAATTTCTGCATTGTCAAATATTCTTACATGGAAATTGTGTTCATATTGAATATGCAAATTATTAATTCCAGTTAGTGTAGTACTCAGCAGATTGGGATACGTCTCTAAACATTTTATTTTATGTTATATTGTCAATCTAACACCTTTACCCCAAATATATGTAATGTATATGCAACATGTATAAATATTGTATAGTTTACACACTTTTAGTTTTTATCGCAGGACTGTTTCTTTGTCAGGATATGTTATTTTAACGGCGTTACCATACAGCAGAACTTTGCATGACGACGGCAGCATTTTCCACACTCTGTTACCATGTTTACAAGTGCCGGAGGGCGAAAAAGGACCTGTTATTTCCCTCCTGCTAATTGTTTGATTTCTTGTTGCCGCTGGAGAGCTCTGCGTTCTGTAGGGGAAGAGCGAAGGCCCAGGTTGGCCCAGGAGCTCACACACTCTCACTTCATTTGTCTCAAACCCTGAGATGGCTCCAGGCTAGCCTCCCTCTCTGGAGCTTTGTAGAAATACCAAACATTGACATCTGACGTTGTCTGTCTGCAGATCCTTTTTTTATCATCTTCGTTTTTTTACCCCTCCGCCATCTCAAGCTGTTTCTGACACCCTCGCAGTGTCTGTCATTGTTTGTTTTGCAGCCCTCAACTCACTAATAAGGTAAAGACATAAGATGCCTGTACGTTTATCATACAAGGGAATTTGCTGACACCGTGAAATCATAAATCTTATAAGTGCATATTTAAGAAGGAGGGTCCCTGCTCCACTTGGTGCTCTGTTTTCTACCCTGGACTGTCTTTGTGTGTCTCTGGAACTTGTCATCGCTTAGTTTGCATAGAGATACGATCCTCTCATCCCATACTGATCCCAGTTCTTATTCCAGCAGGTGGTGGGCTTTAAAAGTTCTTGTTTGTAAGCTGCCGTGAGAGGGATGACACATTTACGACGAGCAGCGTAGGCCAAACAGGCAGGGAAGATTCCCCGCTCGTGGCGTGCAGCGCAGTGCAGTGCATTGTGGGCTTCCTTCTGCCCATGACACCACATAGAGCGCTGGACTCACCTACCACTGTTTAATCACAGAGGGCCATTCTCATGTAAATGTATGCAAATCAGGACACAAGGAGATTGTTTTAATCGGATTGTTGGTTTTTGTATTGTTTCCCTCGGCCTTCAGAACTTGGGAGTGCATCATGAACAAAAAGTGCCATTGTCAGGTGGCAGTAAGCCAGTAATTCCTCTTGCAGCTTTTTGACGTTAGCACAATCCCACAGACAGACAGATTCTCTGCAGGGACCTCCACGGTGATTTGAGGCTTCTGTGCAATCTCATGCCTGAACCTGGATGCTGTTCTTTTTTAATTAACTTGAAGACAGGCTGCATAGTTGGGATACTATATCGCTCACATTTGAAACGGAACCCTGGGAAAAAGCTATATAATATACATGTTGGGGTTCTTTTTTTTTTAGGATTAACCTATGAGGCAAGATCACAAGACACATTGTCTATCTAGTGAGAACACAACTGTGAAGTGCTTCAGTGCAGCGCCCGGTACTGTTCCACAACACTATCATACAGGACAAAAGAAAAGACAATGCACCTTTCATGACTCTCAATGTTTACCCTCTGCTTATTAACCGGGAAGTTACTTTGCATCTCTTTATAATGCGACAAAAACATGAACTTAAGTAAATTAAAATCCAAATTGAATATACATTGGATGTAATGTCATTACACCATCATATGTGACCGTGATGAGGAGAACGTCATCGGCTGTCAAGTGACTGACTTGTGCCACATCGCCTTGGGTTTTGTGTGACGGATGCCCCTGCCAGTGCCATTGCATTTCTGCCTGCCAGCAGGCCTTTAATCCCTCCTAATGGGGGTTGTCATCTCACCGCTAATTTAAATGCTCCAACCACGAAGCTCCCCCACCTGGCTAAGCTAATCCCAGTGCGAAGGGCCCCCTTCCCCACAGCTAGCCGCCTCGTTTTGGGGCCCAGGGGCCCGGGGGCCTCACCACCCTCCTACACAACAACAGCATCTTTCAATCATCTCTCCCTGATTGTATTAATCTTATCTGTGTTTAATTACATTTTTTAAGATTATTGCTGTATGCCATCTTTGCACACTGTGGGGGCCGCAGAGGGCTGCTCATTTCGGATGCATTTTCATTTGGGCACAAATCCCCATCAAAGACTGCCAGAAATTATAAGGGAGCCATATTTTCATGGTTGGGGGAGTTTGTAAACTTGATCCTATAGCCTGAAGTCATGCTATATAGTTCCGTTTACATTGTCTTTAGTAGTTTCAGTTTTAGTAAGGTTACCAATCAAGATTGATGTTTTACAGACATTGGATTTAATATACATTAAGATCCAGTGGTCTAAAATCAAATTCAGATCTGTTTTTCAGGTAAAAGTAATAATTTAATAGTGTAAAAATCCTCCATTACCATTGGATAAAAGTCCCCTATTTACAACTAAGTAAAAGTACAGAAGTATTATCACAAGTAAAAGTATTTCTGACCTAAACGACCTCTAGTTTAATATGTAACAGTGTGTCATATTATATAAACCATCACATGGTTTGTGTGTTAAATAATATTCTTTGATAGCTGTCAAATAAATGAAGTGGAATCAAAAATAGAATGTTTCCCTCTGAAACGTAGTGGAGTAGAAGTATGAAGTAGCATATACTTAATGTGCACATGAGTTATGTTCCACCTCTCTTTAGACCTGAATCATCTTTTCCCACTAAGTGAACATAAAATATTTAGGTTTTATAGGTTTGTGTCATTCAGGTGTGCACTCCCTTATTAAAAATGCAGATCTTTTGTACCAACAGTGAGTAATTTAATTTGTCTTTCTGCATTATCAACACAAACCCCTGGTGAAAGGGAAGCACAGCTGAAGGAAAACAGAAGATTTTTTTTTTTGGTGTGTGATGTTTGTCAGTTTTGTTAAAGCGAGGATAAAGGGCCGGATGGCGCTGGGGGATGCTCCAGCAGGTGCATTTAATTAACCAGGGGCTAATTCTCCTGTGTTAGAAAGACATGTCTCTAGACTTCATCTTGACATGCCGAGGAAGATGCACATCACCCAGATTAACATATACAGTAACTAACAGGTGTTTCCACATCTACGACGCATGGTTTCCCAACTCTGCCTACTGAACCCGCGATGGCTGAGAGTGATTGCAATCAAATATGTGCTTTTTTTCCCACACAAGTAAACAATCAGCCATCTGGTCAAATGAGGAGTTTTTGTTTGATTGCAAACTCTAAACTAAATGTCTTGGCACTGACCTACTGCGCTGGAAACATCCCCCAGCAATTACAGCATTCATACAGAAACAAATACAATATCTTTGGTTAGTAATAAGTGAATAATCCTTCTGCAAACGCATTACGACACTTATTCACTGCTTGTGTTTTGTCAATAAAATGTACCGTAGCAAATATGAAGGTGCTACAAACTTTGTGCCAGATTTATCTTCAGCCCAGCACATTCATGTGTAATGGTGTTATGCTGTGACTGTAAGGCTTGTCGCAATCAGCAGGACCTTGTGTACCACTTTAATGTAGAATGGGGGATGACGACGGGCCCACACAGAGCCTGTTGATGACTTTTTTTTTCTGTGCATATTTCAGGGAGTGATCTGAGGTTGTATATGTGTGTGTTTTTCTATCTTCAGGTGCGAGTTAAATGCTCGTGTAAGTACAGCGAGGCGAAGGCCGGAGGGTGTCTGTCTAGTTGCTCCCCTTGAACCTGGGATGCCGGGTTCACTGCCCGACAGGGGGCGGCGGAGCTAATTATTAAAACATTTTCAGGAAAGATTTGATGTTCAAAGGTGCCTGCACCTGAAAAGAGGTGACACCGTGTGCCGCGACATCACATAGGATTACATGCACATTATTGTTAACGCTTCAAGTGGTGCTGTAAAATAAATGTGATGGCAAGCTCGGCTCATTTGAATAATTTCCGGTGTGCGAATACAGATATGGGTTTAGGGGCAGAGGGGGTGGCGTTCCAAAAGGGATGAGACTTGGCAGCACATGAAAATGATCATTTGACTTCAAACATCCCCATTTAATAAGATACCTGTGATTTCATATGCCCAAATGCATTTGATCTGCACATGTCTGTCTCTTTTCTTGTTGACTGATTGGACACAACATCCCTACGCCGTATCGAGGCCAAGATTCCAGGTTAATGAGGAAAATTAACATGTTCTTGATGTCATTATTTGAGTGCATCGGCCACAAACTTCACCAGTGGCGTGTAATTCTCACAGCACACTTGAGTGTCTTTGTAGCCATCGCGGATCAGATCACTTCTGAAGCTCCATTACCAGCCATGCTGCCCTAACACTGGAAGAGGAGCCCTGTAATGACTGCCTTCAACAAAGAATCACTGATAAAAGGATTAACTAATTAAATTAACAGAGTAAAGTAGTTTATAACTGTTAATTATGTGGTTCCCTTGGCTGCTCTGGGCCACTAGCACCCTTTGTTTGAAAGCCCCTTGTCTGTACTAATTGACCTCTGGGGAGCTTTTGGTGTGTGCGTATTTGTGTGCGTGGGTGTATGTGTGTGTGCATTGGAGGGTGCCTTACGCAATCAAATGATATGTATAAACAAACTGACAATTTACTTTGGTGCAGAGTGACACTCTGTAGGACATGTGGACACTTGCTTAAATGACCTTGAATGTGCCACCAGAGAATAGAGCCTCTCTCAAGGATTGGGCCCCTCAGAAGGCTCGTCCTGCTCTCTGAGGGGGGCCCACTATCTTTTACAATGAGGCAACACTCAGAAAAGAAAGCAGCCCTAGTTTTGGGAGAACAGGGGTTAAACATTTTAATATTTCCTCATTTTGGATTTCATTAAAATCACAAAATATGTTACTTGCGGCACAAACAAGTGTGCAATATTAGGCTTTATAGAAAACCAAAGAAGGCTTGATTTGCTTATACACCCCTTCCTTAAAACTTTTCATACCATCACAAAGAGGCAGCAGTAGAGATTCTTTTATCCTCATTGGTGTCTCCTCTAATGCGTGGCCAATCGCATTATTAACCTCCATGGCTGCAGTCAAAAGGCTGATAGATGTGACCTGGTCCATTCCCGCCTAAGCCAGCTCCATCTTTTCCCAGTCCTTCCTTTAACCCCTTCTCTTCTACCAATAGGCCCGGCCACCAAAATCCTAATGATGTCCTTGACAAGTGATCCATCAGTTGGCAATTACAACATCTGTCGCCATGACAAAGATGGCTCCGGCAGTCTCTTTTGGGGCTACTCTTCCTCCCCAGTGATTATGTCTGGGTTTTCGGGGGGAGATGCTGAGTTGGTGGGGTCGTGTAGGTTGGGGGGGAGTTAGCCACTTTGTGCAGTAAAAAGGGGCCGCCCCACAACACAGACAGACATGTTGACAGCAAACACAAACATAGCAAAACAAATGGTTCACGCCTACCTCTTTAGATTTCCATTCAAATGCACTCCACAACTCTGTGAAAGTGCTCTATCTTCTATAGAGGGAAGAACCTACCAGCTGCCATCGTCTCTCCTCACTATAAAGAGGACCTTTCACTCGGGAACAATGAAAGGGCTTCTCTTGTCTCTTGGCCCAAAGTCTCTGCCGCACCATGTTTAATTTCAATAGCCATAGATCAATGCAGAACAACACTCCAGAAGTGGTAGGGCTCATCAGAATCAGCCGACAAGACTTTTGTTAACGTCAGCAAACGTGCATTCAAATAGTGATCCAGCAATAACTTGCCGTTGCAACAAACAGCATTTAACCAGCAGGCATCTCATTTGTAACACCTACACACTTTTCAGTGGGGCTCGCTAATCTGTGAAGGTGTGTTTTAAGGGGAATAAATCCTGTTTCAGGTGGATACATTTGCAGATGATGCCTTTCATGCTGTCTTTTCTGTGGCTCAGTGGGAGGAAGGTGTGGGACTTTGCCTTGCTTTTCTTTCGTCCCTTTAAGTGGAGCACTGGATAGATGGCATGACATCACGGGCCAAGCCGGCAGCACAATGCAAAGGTCATGCGGCCCATTGATCTAGGGGGCCCCTGATAGAAACCCCCTGTATTATGAGTCCGCGCACACGGGGTCTTACACACACTGAGCCATAGAAACACACCACAAATGGAGCCTTGTTGTCTTCCCATTCAGGGCCTGCAATCAGCGGATTTACACTTTGATGTGGAGCTGAGGAATAAAGCCCTTTCGAGCACTGACCTTTATCGACTCACGGATTAAAATCCATAGCCCTCTCACTCTCCAAACTACATATCTAAGTTACAGTCTAGCTAGCTTGCTACTGAAGCCGAGCATTTCTAAAGCCAGTCCTTTTTCTATTTCTTTATTTCTCCTTTGCTTTTTGACTTTTGTGCCTGTCTGCTAGCATGGAACAAGATGCATTTGTTTCTGCCAGGAAATGGTTGAAGGTTGCTGAGCTGTGTGACAGAGAACAAATACAGTGAGAAAAATGTTTCATTAGATTAAACATTGGATTAAAAACATTATTTTGTTTTGCAGGGATGCACCACACCCATTTGGTCCTCTTCTAATACACCAGTGCCCTCTTCTTCCCAAATTTAAAATCCATATATCTTACTGGCTGGATAAGTACCATGACACCAGTGATAGCTGTGGCAGCCCACCAGTACTGAATGCATTTAACTCCTAGTAGAAACAGTTACTTTGTATAATGACACTGAATTATTTTTACCTAATTTGAAATTGTTATGTCTGGTCCTCTTTATTCGGTCAGTATTGGCGCTGATACTGATCCGGTGTATCAGATCAGTGCACCCTCATTATTTGCATTGATGGAAATACAGCTGTGTCTGGCAAAATGTGCCTTACAGATGTATGGTAATGGGCCTCGAGGCTTTGTATGTGGAACAGTTTCCATCACACTCGCCGTGGACTAAACACCACACACAGCTTCCATTTTATGCTTCCTAACGCCTGGCTACCCATCTATTGTCTTTAAAATCATCCCTGATGCCCACTTGGACATTTCACTGTCTGCTGTTCTCCCAGAGGAGTCAGCTTGAATCAAATTAACAGAAACAGAATCTATCACTTCTCCGTCCACTATCAGGCCAACTGGTTTTGATGGCCCATTCTGCTTTGTCAGAAACATGCCAAAGCCTGCTGTAATCCGCTAAAGAACACTTAACAACCAAGTAATGTCACGGTAGACCAGCGGCCTGTATGCTGTGTCGCACTTAAAAAATCCTGAAGCCATATCCACTTAATTCAGCTAGTGCTTTAGGAAGGCCCATCTGATAATTGTGGGACTGCCTGCAGAGAGTCAACCATCAGCATTAGAGGGCATTACCACCATGCAACAAAAAAACACTATTTCTCCCTTATAAATGCTTGCCTATACACAGAGCTCTTGTAAGTACAGTGAGAATTTGAGTCTTCGCTTACAGGCCCACAACACCAATTTGACCGCTGATACGCGAGTTGTATTCAAGTAATTACTGTTCTGTTACTCTGAGCCGTTGTTAAAGACTCATTAATTTGTTCGCTAAACAATCATGTTTTAAGCTCTCTAACTGCGAGTTTAAAAGGTTTAGAGTTGTAAAGAGCATGAATCTGTCCTTTGTTTTCAGCCCACACCGTGAAAGGTCTCAGAGCAAAACAATTACATCACACCACTACAAGGCTCTGAGTGTACAACAATGACAAGAGAATTGTGCCTTCAGGCAGAAAACACTTTACACACTGGTGATGGAGGATGAGGGAAGGGGAGGGAGTGTTTTCTGGTTGATGAGCATGAGGTACATGGTCCATTCAGACAAATGGGGAGAAACAACAAGGTACACCGAGAGAGAGCTGCAACAAAAAAACAGTTCCATGAAATATTAATGGCATATATTTACTGGCAAGCTACTATAACCAGCAGCTCTCTTCAGGGACTTCAGGGACAGAGAGCTTGTGCTTGACTGACAAGCGCTACTGTAGGTACAGAGGTGCATGAACATGACCCGCACACACAGACACAGAAACACACTCATACACGCACTTGTGAGAGTATGACTGGACAGGAGCGAGGACGGCCCCTCTCAGGCCTCCAGAGGCAGCTGAGAGCCGTCTCTGTGTGTATTGTGAGAAGGCCAGACACATGACAAAAATGTTCACATGTAGTTGCACACATACACTCTAAACAACATGTTGTGGTCCTCAACACCACCCCCATCATTTTACTCAAGATCACTGGTTCTTCAGATGGTAAGAGGGAATTATGTAAGCATAAGATTACACAGACATGCATGCTCCCATGCCCTAACTGGAGCTGGCTTATAAATAATGTAAAATAAATGATATCTCGATATTCTTCGGACATGCTGCGATATTTTGATATATATTTGGAGCATTTCTCTAACTTAACAAGACTATTTGATTCAATTATTTTAATGTGAATGATCATTCTAGTAAATCCATCCAAGCACTAAGGTGGTGTCCTGTCAAATTGTTGCATGGAAATGTTTTCTTTATTATTAAGTTTGACTAAGTATTCATTTTAATAAGAAAAAAAATATGAAGTACAGTTTGCAGGCGATCATTTTCATACATTTATCATTCCTTTTTTCTTGTTATTTTTTTTTTTTTCTTTATTATTGACAGATTGACTGACTTTCACCAGAAAGTCACTTTTGATTTATTGTATAGTTGGTTCTAAAACGCTCTTATTATAGATATACTGCAAAACAACGGTGGGGCCAGTTTGACTATCTTTTTGAAAGTGGAGGCTGCATCTTCCATTAATATTTCTGACCTAAACACGCATAAACTCGCTTCGAGGCTTTACGTCTTTTGCTCTCTCCGGGCTCTTTCCCTGTTCCCTGCCTCCCTTACAGAAACACACACACGCCCCATACCCACACCCATCCTCATATGCCACACTCACCCAGGAGAGAAGCGAAACGCCAAAGCGAGTCTTGTGCCGGCGGCTCAAATAAATGACGTGACGATTAATGTTTGTACTCGTGATTTAGTCATTTACTACATGCCAAACAGAATAAGCCGCGGTACATTGAATACACTCGATGCATCGCCCACCCCGAGTCATAACCTTCTCCTCCCTATCTCTCTTGGCCCTGATCCTGAAAATGTCTCTCCGTCCCAGAAATTCCAAACTTTGCTTACCTAATTTTTGCAACATATTTCTTTGCCACAGGAGGTGGTTATGACAAATTAGAAGTCTACAAATGTTCTGATGGTGTAAAGGCTCCAGCTGTCACCAGGGAGATGGTGATCAGGTTTCCAAGCTGCATGGTCTCTTGGCGCCACAAAGGGTTCCATATGGTCATCCAAATGCTGCACCTAAATCTGCTCCCAATCTCCACCCCGGAGCTGAGCGCTTCTACTGAATTAGTCACAAGGCTTCTGAGCATATGAGGTACGAGACAACAGAAATCATATGTCCTTCGTGGAAAAAACTGGGGGTGGGGTGGTTATTAGCAGACATGAACATGTAAACATATCATTCACATTTCTTGCAACTCGAATGTTTTTGTGTACACACGGCAAATGATCTCCAATGAACAGACTGTGAGGAGGCAATGGGGACGAGTTTCAGTGTTGGTTATTTCCACAGCATTTAAGTCTCACTGGGACGCTTGTAAGAAATATTGAACTGCATGTTCTGATATGCAAAAATAACAGACCATGCTGAGACAAAGAAAGCCACAAAACAAAAAAGGAGATATCAAGATATCTTGGATCATATCATCGCACAAGAAAAAACCCATGACGAGGATATCATCTATCATAAATTATTTTTAGCAGTCAAATGGTCTGTTTGATGATGGTTGAATGGTGTCCATTTAGCTCACGTCTTAGTTGTGCAAAACCGGTTACAATATGCTATTACAGAATAGGATGGTTGGAAATGTCTCTGGTGGTACTGAGATTACATTTTTCGTGGGTGCGGGACATTTTGACAAAAAACTGAAAACCGTTCACGATGAAAAGCAAAAAAAACAAAAACTTGTGGTGTCATATTCTTTACCCAACCTGTCAACCCGCCCCAACAGAACATCTCCCCCATAGATCCATGGTCCTCTCATGGCTGAACAGTGAAGAGCACGGGACTGGTGATCTATAATTATCCAGCGGGTTGGTGCTGATGTCATTGACGCAGCGTGGAGGTAGAAGGTGGCAGTGCCAAGGCACCTGTTGTTGTGGAGTGTGGCATCTGATATCATTACCTACCCAGCCGGAGCGCCAACGTCCCCGCTGGGTCGCGAACTGTCCAAGCTATCGGCCACGCTCACCTTTCACAAACACACACACACACACACACACGCACACACACAGATACACATAAATGTGTGCCTCATCCACTGTCATCATGCCCTCCTTTACATAACTAACTCCGACGGCCCTAACACCTAGAGGGCAGAGATCCACAGAGAGTTTCAATTATTGTTAATGATATTTTGATGGGAGCTGGTTAACTTATGCAACCGTCAGCATACAGCTGTACAAATATTTGATGGTGAAATCATCAAAATATGTGGGATTATAGCCCGAAGGGTTTGAAGGAACAATCCGACATTTTGGGAATGTTTGCGATGAAAATGCTGCGTTAAGACTTGAATCGAGAGGAAACTACTCCATCAAAAAGCGAGGAAAAACAAATCTTTAACAATTCCAAATCATGGGTAAATATGATGATATGAAACTATTTCCACTTGTCACCTTATTTGCTAGCAGTTAAGCCCCAATATGTCACTGTTACTTGGGCTTTTTTTTGGACAAACCTATGAGACAGCAGTGTGTGCATCATAAGCTTATTGATGCTTGTTAAAGAAAACATTTGGTCCTGAAAATGTACATAATATCTAGATATTTCTAGACATATTTGAGGATGATTCCAGGTTTTAGGGTTTTTATTTAGACTATTTTTCTACTATCAGACCACCAGTTTATCCAGGTCAACTAGATAATTACTTTTTTTGAAGTTGAAGCCAGTCTGTAATGCAACAGTAAAATTAATAGTTGTACTGTTTGTCTTTGCCTTCCCCTCCACATTTTGGCTAAATTGTGGTTTGTTTGTTAGTGTTTTTTGGCCCGTTTGACTTAATTTTTTCACAACCAGTAGAAACAATGTTTACAGATACGAAGATCCACGTTTAATAAACCAGAATCATCTTTTAAATAGCATAGCATGTAAATAAGACAACGTTGCCATTTTTGGAATGCCAACAAAAAAGTATTTTCCTGATGGAAATGAAAACCATAAAGTTTTTCCCCCCTCATCTGACTATGAGTTGGACAGCAAACATAAGTATCGCTCAAACTGTTCCTTCAATAATAACGCTCTTTCGGAGCCATTTCCTTCGATAAAGAGGAGGGATTGTTGAGTGTATGGCGCTGGAGTGAGCTGATCGCTGTTGATTTCAGTCAGAGACAATTATTGGAGGGAGCGGGACTGCTGCACACACAAGTATGAAAAATGAATAGAACATTTACAGTGAGACAATGTGACCGTTCCGGTTGAATTCCATTTATTAGTGTAGCAGCTTTCCCAAGCAGATCAGAATGCCTAAGCCCTGGGCACTGACAGGGATTTCACAGCCCAAACAGATTTTCAGGCTGGCAGGGTTCTCACACACACACACATACACGCACACACAAACACGTGCGCGCACACACACACACACACACACACACACACACACACACACACACACACACACACACACACACACACACACACACACACACACACTTACAAACCTAGTGATGTTTTTACACGTTGATGTTCATTTTGTCTTTGTATCTTTTTTTTTAACTAAGTCACTTTTGTCACTACGTTGGCATATCACAGGATATACAGTATTGCTGCGATAATTACTCCATATTTCATATTAATATTTTGGTGCAAGTCCAAGTGTTACTACAGACACCGCTGTGATTACCAACGTGTCAGCAACTAAGAATCACGTCTTAATAATAACTTCATATCTGAACTCTGTAGTGAATCATTATTGTTGATGCACACATTAATAAATGAACAGACACATTTAATGTTACCCACACATTTTTTATAATAATTATATATATATATATATATATATATATATATATATATATATATATATATATATATTTATTTTTTATTTTTATTTCAATAAGCCTAACCACTGGGTAAGCAAATCCCATAATGTAATGTGTTTTTTTTTATGAATCTGCTCCCCAGATATGCAATAAAGACACAGCAGTGCTCTACATTATTGATTCAGTTTCTAACAACCCAGAGTGTCTTTATTCAGTGCAATTGGTGAAGAAGGAATCACACACACTTATTTAAGAAAGCATTGCACCAATTAGTGAAGTTGCAGCTTCTGCTTTAATAAGTCCTGTGAGATCTCATTTATAATAAGAGCAACGTTGTGTTCACCTTGGCGATGGCTTATTGCTAATTTTAAATCATTGACGGCATTACAGAACATTCAGGGGGTTTGTATCACATATCACGAGGGCAGGAAAACACACAAATAAAGATGTGTCTCGCTGGTTCAAACATCTATGTTTTATCATTAGTGATTGTTTTTGCCAACTACACACAATCACTGCAGGACGGTTTTCTATCAGGAACCTGTCTAAATGTCATGTCTTTCCATTGAAGACCTGATTATCGTTGTGAAATGTTCATGTTTTCTTTTAATGTCAGATCAGCAGTAATGATGACTTGTGTTTTCCGACAAAATCGTTTCTAACGTTCCGTGTGAGAAACAGCCGGCTCTCCGACGCTCTTGGCCATTATCTGCTGCAGCGCGAGTGCTGTGTCTTCAGGGAGCTGGTATCCTTTTCATTAATGTCCCTCAGAGTTAAAGCCCATTGTCCTCTGGGACTGCATGTCATTGGCTGACAAGGTTTAGCGATTTGAGTGAATTTGCCTGCAATAATGGAAATATCCTAAACCCCGGAGACAAACAGACAGGAGACTGGCAGGAAATATCTTAATCTGCATTGACCCTTTGTTGGCACAGTCCCATACCCTTAGTGAGAAGAGCATGTGCGTGTAAAGGCCCAGTGCATGCATACCTGCACGCATCCACACGCACAGTAGACTACATCTGGATTGTGTTGCAGTGACCGTAGGCCCCTGAGTGTGCGGCCTCAGTAGCAGTGCGTGGGTGAGAGCCAGGGTCCAGTGCACCATGGTGGGGGCTCTCCATCACTCTGCCTCCTGGCTTGACAGGCCCTGGCTCTGGGGCCCGTCAAGGTCTTGCTGAGTGCACTCAAACTGTGCTCTGCTGAGGAAGGGATTCTGTATCCTTCTAATGGATTACTCACCCACATCACCTGTCTGAGTGGATTCTTTTGACCGACAGACACACACCGCATGCAGACGCGTGCCCGTGCACGGGCGTGTGCACGTACAACTTTTAGGAAAGTTGGAAGCTTTTTAATCAACATTACCATCAAATGCAATCTTTTCTTCTTTTACGGCCACAAAAAAAAACACACATTCCTCATTTTGTCTAAAAGAAAAATGTGCTTAACCAAAGGTTCAGCTTTTCCTATCACTGGATTGTTTCTCCTCTAACTAAAAAGGTCACATGTATGCCTCTCTCATTTTCTCTTAATTCGGACAGAGAGAGAGAGAGAGGCTGGTGTCACGCTGCTGGACACCTGCGGACCTCGGTCAGGGCCGCAGCCCTAATCAGCCTAATACATATATGTCACTTACAATGACCCACAGGCTCTTTTCATAATAAAGGTCACTCGGTGAGAGATACTCTGTCCCCCCAGGTCCTCCTTAATGGGCAGCCACCGTGGCTTTTACAACCAAGTGCACTCAACTGCCTTGGATACTCCAGTATGTATGTAAACTACTGCACAGATGTCTTGGCCATTATTTACGATGCTAATTCCATGTAGATTAGTTGTTTTAATTCAACATCCAATTCACTACTAACTTTCGTGATGTTCACAAAATCATTCTACAAAATAATAATGAGAATAAAAGATACTATTCCTTGCAAGGAAGACACATTTATTAAGTTAATTGTCAACATCCCCTTCTTAAAATGTACTTATAATACAGAGAAAATACATATTCAGGTCTTTGGCTACCCCACAATATAATGTGAAAATGTAAAGCGCTGAAACAATATGGAACTGTTTGAATATTGAGAAACCATGTGAGTTACCTTTCAATATTTTAGCTGTTCTCAGTTTTATATCATTGTATGTTGAATATTCTGAGTTTTGGGCGGTTGTTAAGACAACATGACCAATTTATAGATCTCTTTGGGATATTGTGATGGGCTTTTTTTCTGTGCAATTTTCTACCATTCTTTATTCACCTTTATTTAAAAGCACACAGTAGAGAGATGATGAGAAAAAGATCCCCAGCTAGAATGAAACACGACGAAATTGCGACTGCATGGTACGTGCCCACCAGACACCCGATTTTATGTGACAAAAGGATTGATCAAGACATTGGAAATAGTAATTAGCTGTAGGTAAATAGTTTGTTTTACATCTGCCTTCATTTGTCCTTCCAGATTATTTAAGCCTCTTAGCTCAAGGTTAAGAACAATGTATCCCCTTTCCATTCTGATGGATACTGTACATCATTTCCAGGAAAAAGGTGAAATGCTATTGCAGTAAATAATGTCTATAGAGGTCAGCTATTGATCCGGTGCTGAAGGAGACCTTAGGGGCATGTTAAGAAGGGCTATTGCTGCTTGTCAATGATTCCTTTATGGCCTTGGACTCGACAAATCTACGACTATAAATCAAGGTTAAACTAGTCCTCTAATAGCAAATCAATGATAGCCAATACATATTATCATGTGATTATAATGCAGTCGAGTAAACCATTAGTCAAAACTTAAATAGTCTTTCTAGTCTGTCTCCGGTCCTCCAGCTAAAGAGGAGACAGCTGCAGAGTCTTTGTGAGGGTTATGTGTTGATGCAGACGGTTTTCTAAGTTCGCCTCTAAGTCATGCTTTTGTAAAATGGCAAGGTCTTCCATTAGTCTAACTGAGGAGGTTGCTGAGATTTGAGGGAACAACATATAAGTTATATTGAGATAACCTTTACACAAGAGTAGATATTTCACCTGCATTAAGATTACCCTGAACATAACCTACTTGTTATTTAGTTCTAAGCCTCCTCTATCAATGTGCTTCTACCGATTTGAAAGCACCATCAGTCAAAAGTGTCTCCTATGCAACTAAATGGGGCGCAGGGACATATCTATCTAACTATAACCTTTGCAGCACTGATATTTATGATAAAGACCATGAGGCATTTGTGAGTTGCTTGCGCAAGGGCTTTAAGGCTAACAACGATCGTGAAGCGAGCCGCTATCCGGGGGTTTACGCGGACGCCTGTGTCATCTGTTTGTGATACAGCATGGCCTGTGATGGAAATGCCATTACACCTGGTGAATTTGAGAGGTCATGACACAAGCATTGTCTCTAAAACCTCTGTTATGAAAGCACAGAGGATAATAGGATCAGAACGTATTGTTTTTCCTTTCATTTTTCCCTTTTTTACTCATGTTCTTTCTCTTAAGAGGCCGTATCCTTGATGCTTGCCCCTCTGCGCCACTCATCACAGGCCGGACGGCTCTGTGCTCACCTTGCTGTCTTGAAGGACAGTCGACTCTGAATAGCAGGTATCGGAGTATCGGAGAGAGAGGGAAAGTTGGAGGCAGGGACACCCAAGTATGAGCACTTCTCTGACTTTAACTTGGATTGCAGTGTCAACAGTGTGTGGAGAGCGACAGCAAACTGTATACTGATCGCAGTAAAAAAAAAAAAGTTTCTATTTCCTGTATCGAATGCATTCTTCTACACGTACGCCAGTATTATGAATGGTAATTTCATTCAGTAGACAAACTGCACATGATCAAGAGCAACTCGAAATCAGTGTCTTGGGTTGTGCATTTCAATGCTAATGTGCAAAAATGTAAACTAGAAGGAAAAAATCAAATTCAAAAGTGTCCTGTCAATTGCATCAACACAGCAGCAGGAAGCCCCATTTTTTTATTTTGCATATTCATATGATTACTCTTCCAAAGGACAAATACACTCACGTCAACACCATTGTCCTTTGATTCCACATGATAAAAGGCTATCTCATTTCATTCTTGCACCTTTCTAGTCCAAACCTAGGCACTCTGATTTGGTAAAATGTAATTCTAATTTATCATTTTTCTGCTCCAGGCAAAACTCTCTCAAGCCTGGGGCTGTTTGAAAAGCAGTTGGACACAAAGACAGACCCTGGGAACTTTGCCCATGCAGTCAATCAGTCAGACACCCCAGAGTGCCCAGACCCGAACAGCTTGTTTTTTGTCCACAGATATCAAACAAATTCTCCTCTCCCGTTAGAAAATAAAAACATATAAATAGGAGTGAGTTGTTTCTGTCTTTTTTCATTTTTTTTTTACTGAAGATGGTTGGTGGATATTGCAGTGTCTCTGTGGTCAGGGGCCGGGCAGCAGTGTGGACATCAAAAGACGACAGAGGTCTGCGACGGTGAATGCAGCTGGTGTCTGAGTCTCGGTGCTGGACAGAGCTACAGGCTGGGCCTCAGCTGCCCCACAATAAAGACACACTGGGGAAGGCAGAGCCTTCAAAGGCTAGACAAATACACACTCAGCCATACACAGACTAATACACACACTCATAAACACACAGGCAAACAAGCACATGAGCACAAATAACAATGAACCCTGAAAATGATTTCCTCCATCAAATATCATCCAGTTTTTACAGACAAGTCACAAAATCGCGATGCATTTCTTTGCAAATTTTTCCTAAAAAAGGGGTTTCTTCTAATTGTTTGAAGTAATACATTCTCTTTGCAAATATGCTGCTACAATGAGTTTGTTTGCATCTGTGCAGATATGATTATATAAACAGTAAACTAGTTGTTCAAGTAGGGTCTTAACATGTGGACTGTATGGACTGCCAGGGCCCTCGGGGAGATCAAGAGGGTCACCAGCAAAGTGACAAATAGCTTTGCTTCACCGGACAACTGTTTCGTACGCTGTCTTCCTCTGAGATTACTTCATACGCGACAACTAGTTTATGATACATTGTATTAGTCAGGGTAAAATAGTACAATGGAATATTTTTTTTTTCATCCTTGGGGCAAAGATGGAGGAATCCGGAGGACAAAGAGTGGGATCTTGATGGCACGCTGTGGACAGCTTCATGTCTGCTGTGGTCCTGACTTCACAGTGGGACTCTATGTCTCTGCTGCTGACAGCGTTTCCCTCGAGTCCACTCAGGAAAGTATCTGCAGGGATAACACTGACCACTTTTTACACTTTGACTTTCCATAGTAAAATAAAGAAGTTTGAATAATAGTAATTGTTTGTTGATTTGAAGACGGAATTACCTATTGTTTTGTTGCTGTTGTTTTATTATTAATGCCTCTGTTCCTATCCCTTCATCGTCATTTGTGAAAAGATGATCTTCGAGGACAGTTTTCCACCCGTCTGTTGACTCTCAGTTCCACTTTCAGCCTGTAGAGGGCATGCCTAAACAGCAATCTGGTCAAGCTCAGTGGGGAGTCCCGAGACACACAATATCCCCACAGAAGAAAAGCACAGGGCGACTTTCATCTGTCTATAAAGGGAGGAAATTGTTTTGTTAGATAGAGGAAGAGGAATATTACAATATGAAGCTCGGAGCTGTGCTTATTAACTGTGATTTTAAAACATAACCATTTAGCAGTGGATTCTTTTTTAGGAATTATCACCTGAAATCACCAAAGGCAACTTTTAACAGTAGCCCTGTCTAACTTTTTTAACTGCATACGATTATTGAGCTGATAATTGAAAATGCACCTTTGTTAAAATACCACCGATTCACTTCCACTCAGAGGGAATTTAAACAAACGACTCATTAGAACAACGTCCTCTTTTCTCTCTAAACGGGTTAGAAGTCCTGAATAAAACATTACTTATCTATTGCGATCCCGTTAGTCGTGCCATTATTCATTTAACCATTTATTTATTACTCCATTCATCTACATAAATATTTAACTATGTCTTGGCATCTTTATGGACTGCTTGCTCTGCTTCTCAATTACAAGGAGCAGTGTCCTACCATGGCCATATGCCTTCTATCTGGCGACACTATATCTCCACAATTTATGGATGCCAACTCATAGCAATATCATTCTGTAGGGCTTTATGTATATCTACGCAAGTATTAATCTGGGCCTAATGACTGCCGACAATATGTTCCAGCCTGTGTGCCCAATAGGGCCGCTATTGTATACATATAATATGGCATACAATAAATTGAGCGTTCTTTTTTGTTATTGTGTAAATTAAATTGTGTGCCCATATGGGGTTCTCGTGAGAGGCATGTAGAATCGTCTGGACTCCAAGAAGCTTGACGTGAATAGACGTATGGTTTATTACTCGCATGCCATATTCACGCCATATACTATAAGCCCTTACAAGTTTTCACTTCCCCTCCGACAACAAAGGCCCCTGCTCGTTTGGCGAGGGGAGCATGGAAGCATGCAGAACCGAGGGGAAGCGAGGAACCGTAAACACCCGCCATGGGTCCTCCTTTAAAGTGATGAACAGCAATAAAAGCAGCACTGGTTGTCTGCTGAGAGACAAAAAGAGCATTTGACCACCTGGGTGCACATCATTTTCTCATGCCGTTTCTCAAGCATGACTATCAGGAGATGTCCCCTTTAACATTATATGTGGCTAACTCAACCCAATCCCCAAGTCACACATAGCTTCTTTCATTCGGTGGGGCTGCACAGCTCGCTCTGTCACAACTGCTTCTACAGTGTGAGAAATGTCTCCAGAGCTCGGCGACGCTTTCATATGTCTCTTTGCCTTCGAGGTGTCCACCAACCTCAGCAGCAATTTCATCAACTGAGCTCCACATCATTGCTTGAAAACAGAAAGAAGAAGAAGAAAAAAAAAGACTTTTGGAGTCTGCATAACTTGCTGTTATCAGCACTAGATCACTCATTTCCCCATGCATTGATATGCAAACGTGCGATAAACCGCTTTAACTTAATAAACATGAACCTAAAGTTACATATGAAGTTAGAATCCAGATATTTGTTTCTTTTTTTTTTTTTTGATTTGTTCATTCTGCCCAGGCTCACAAACAAAGCCAAAGCAAAATCACATCTAGATGCCTTTTTGGAGTTCATGTTGCTGATTTAAATTGAGGGACTCTGCAAATCAACGGCAAATCAAACATCCGACCCACATATAATCCACCCCCATGTCCCAGAAATGGGCTTTGTGTCAATTACAATCAAAGGCACTTTCACTGTTGTCTCCCCCTTTCCCTCTGCCTTTCCTTTTCCACATGTTTCCTAAAATCAGTATTGTAGACGCTGGATCCTCAATAGCAGGAAGAACATTATTTAAGGTTAATCTTTTTTGTTTGTTTATATGTAAAGGTGTATTTTGTATTTGTGGGTCATTACTAGCCCCATATTCATGAACGACCATCCAGGGTCACTGATCTTCTTTGTGAGCACATTAAGTAGTTTTTTTTTGCTTTGTCAAACTAAAACACATACTGTATAATCATTTTATGGCTCTCGAGATAATTGCTAAATCCCAGCATCCAAACTGTATTTACTTTTTCTGAAATTCCTCTCTCATACAGTTAAAATGTGCTAATAATATGATCTCAGGACCATCCAAGTATCTACACGTATACATGCACATAGACATACAGCATGCGTATTTGCTCTTTTTGTCAGTTGCCAGGCTTTGGCATTTTTGTCAATAGAGCAGATGCTGAATCTTGGATAAAATCCAAGAAGCAAAATTCACAACCATCTCCAACCAGTTTCTGCAGCCTGCTCAGCTACAGCAAATATAAGCACGTAGAATCACAATAGGCAACGGACATTTTTGAAACAAACATTTTCAAACCTCACATTGCTACTACCTCTCTGTAAACATAACCTCTCTATCTGGTAATTTTAGTTGAGCAGTGGAGTCCTGCTGGCTCAGCTTGGCCTGCAAAGTCTGCCTGGCGCACGGGTGACATGTCTGGCATACCACTGCTGGCTCTTTTCGAGAGCACGGAGACTGTGTGACTGGCAGGCCATGTTTCTCATGTCTCCAACCTCTGAAACAGCCATCACTCTGAGGGGATGTTTTCACTCCCCCAGCCCCGTATCCCTCGCAGCTCAGAGAGAAGGTCAAGTTTGGCCCATCAGTCACTGACCAAAGGGCGGGGCCTAGCAGCTGGTGGCCATCAACAACCGTTAAGATGTTCAGTAGTCCCAACCCTATCGCATGTCGGACCTATTTGCAGTGCTTCATGCTTACCTTTTTTTTAAACCGTAACGTTATCTTAATGATAAAAGCGTAAATAAGGAAAGCATAACGGGAAGTTATAACATTCTCACGGAAGTTTCGATAACTTGTGTATCAATCGCTGTCTGACAAACGTGAACATCCTGCTTTCGCGTCGCTCTATAACATATTTGACCTCACATGAAGACTGCTTCGCGCGCACACGGGTCATGTGTTTGTGCGCTGACACATTCAGCTGCACGTCACCTCAGTTCAAAGCAGGAAAACCATGAGGTGGTCATTTGTGTGTTTACTCATGTTCGGCTCAGTGTTTTCAGGTGCATACACACCTTTACATGCCCTTCTTTCACCACTCATAGCCCCCCCCACACACACACACACACACTCACACACACTATTTACACCCGAATCCATACCCATATTGACGCACACGTTCCCTGATGTTGTTTTAGCAGGGGGAGAGCAGCAATGGTCTGGAACAGGCATGTTTTTTAGTGCGGGTCAAACTTTGGCCAGGCCTTAAGGCAGCAGCCATCCGATCCCTCCCGAGGTGCCTCTGGTCTGGGACCCGTTTGAACCTCCACCTGCTGGGAGAACTTCACTTTAGAAACATTGTTCAGGCCTCTCTAAACACTGCGGAGGGAAGGCGGGACATTATGTTAAAGTCAACACCACAGGATCAGTTTGCTCTTTGTACTGGGCTTTCAGGGTGACCTTCTTTCTTGACCATGTTGAGTGAAGATGAAGTGCAGTCATGTGGTCACACACATGGGCCGAGCAGAAAGTGTTTCATTCGTTCAAAACGTGCCTGTTCCAAACTTGCAACATTGTTTGGCCGGTATATATTCTCGAGAACCGCTCATCCAAAATCCACATTCAACACTTCGCTTCATTGGGTCCTGGCCTATGTTTCAGCTGTAATCAGTCAGTGCGGTTCTGTACGGTCAACGTAATACATGTGACCTCATATTGCATACCAAAAAAAACATTACCATTACAAAAATGTGTAAACCTTCAAAAAACTTTTCCCCGCCCATTTATAAAACCCAGGATACTTCCACACATTACTTCTCAAAAGGTTTCCTGTCATGATTTTGGATCGATGACTGGATGAATTTACCCATAAATTACCAAAACTAAACACATATTGAGATCAGAGCGTCAAACTATGCACCTTAATAGAAGATTTTACCTAAGTATCTCACCGTTTCTAAAAATAAAAACAACCGTAATGCTCCACCAGGTGATGACAATGCAATGACATATATTATCTTAATCTTAGCCATTTATCTTTTTTTCTTCTTTTTTTCCCTCCACAAATTTCACGCAGCAGAGTGCACTGTCCATTGTGTGAATAAAAGGTGCTACCCCTGGCTGCATGTTCAGTTTGTCTGTGTTGTTTTCGCCCGTACGCTCTACTTGTCGGAAAAGGCAGGATGAGAAGTCATCCATCTCCAGCTAACAGCCACCAGTCTGGCCCCATGCTGGAGCCCCAGAGAGAGGAAGCGATCGCTCACAGCACAGGAGCACATTCCCCCTCAACACAGGGGGGACAAGGCCATTTAACCCATCAAGGCCCGGTCTACTTTTCTTTGCTATCGTGTGTGACTCTGTATGTGTGTGTCTGCGGTGGTAGTGTATGGTTCTGTCATTGCAGGCACACACACACATGTGCGTATGTTAATGCGTGCACAGTCATTAGTAGCATGTTCCAGCCTCTCCTGTTTGTGTTGGTGGGCTGTTCACGACACGGCTCCTGCCGGTAAGTAGTTAAATAGCTGGGGTCAGAACACACATACAGTAGCGCAGTACATCCCTCACATCCTCCCACCTCCATCCTCTATCCCCCATCTTTCTGTGATCCTTTATATATAATTCCTTGAGCACCCGCCCCCTGTCTCTCTGTCCTCCTGGTCATGACGATAGCATCCCTGGACATACAGAGACTTGCAGCATAACCAGCCTGAGGAATTGACACTCCACGTGTTCTCCACACTTTTTCTAATGGCATTGTGAGCCCCCCGCCAATGCCTGGATGGAAGGTGTTTAGCACCTCACTGTTTTTACTTTGACAGAGGAGGGACACTAGCACTCCCCTGGCTATATAGGCCTAGACCAGTTCCACTGTTATCATTTCCACTGTGGGCACGCTTCCCTCCCATTGAATCACATGTATTTAGGTGGGTGGTGGTTTAGCTTGGCTAGCTGCGCTGGCTCTGACAACCGAGCCTTGCTCGGAGGTTTGAGACAAGTAAAAATGCTTCGGACAAGGCTTATCTAGGTGACACCAAGGTGAAAAGCTCCATCTGTATATGGGCAAATGCCTGAGACAGACAAACGTGTGATCGAGCGATAATGGTTGACCATACACCATTACAGAAATAGAACTGTCCGTGAAGAATGAGACGACAATGAAGGGAACACTGGAAATGAGAGAGGTCTTGCGTGGTGAATACATATGCACTGGAGCCATCGAGTGAGAAGGAGACGAGAAATGAACGGGTAGTTAGGTCAAGAAATGAAAGGAAATGGAGTCAATAAATGTTAGGCAGAATGACTTTTAAACAATAAAATTGACGACCCTTGTCTGTAGAGGTAAAGTGTGGACGTTGTGAGCCATGACCAAAAAGCTATTGTTGACTAACGTCAACCGAGTGCGTTATCTTTGACCCCTGCGGCTAGAAATGGGAAAAGAGAGTGAAGTGAGGAAGCAAATATGAATTACAGACAAACATGCGCTTGTATGACAATGGAAGGAAAAGAAATGGGTCTTTACACATTCATAGTCAATTCTCTAAATGATAGCGCAGTAGTACATATCCTCAGGTAATGTATTTATATTCATAAAGAAAGTGCAACAACACTTTTTGTTTTCTTCGCAAGCAGTGCTCTCCATGACAGAACGGCATTCTGGGAAAAGACAGACTGCAAAGGTCATAATTATTTGCGGTCATGCTGCTCCTCACTTAACAGATGGAGACAACCTGAGTCAACATTTTTCAATTAAAAAAGAGAACACAAACAAACCGAGGGGAAGACAAAACACACACACTCACACTCACACAAAGACGTACACACAAGCTGGAAAAACGGAAATGACCTTGAGGACCTGATACCTCATTAAAAGTGATGCTCCGAGCCTGCAAACAGGCTAATTAGACGAATCCTGCTCACACTTAGCAGTAGTACACATGGTGGGGGGTGGAAGAGATTACATCGCGTTTGTGTGTATGTTGAATGTTGTAAGAAAGCCTGTTGTAGCCTGATCTTAGTGCAAATATCTGAAGTCAATTAAGTCTGTGAAATAGGAGGGCAAACTGATGCAGAGATGAATGGAATTAACACACTAGCAAATCCACAGGAACATATGGATACATTAAGTTTTGGATATGGATGGATGATGACCTAACTCACTGAAAGAACAGCAACTCTATATGAGGGAGAGATTAATATGAAATATGATTTCATACACAAAACACCAATGTCATGTCATGGTGCGCCCACAGCCATAACTTAATTTTTTTATCCTTAAAAATATGAGTGTAAAAGTTGTAACTTAAAACAGTCAACTGCGACCAAATAGTGTGATCAATGTGTTCATTAGTTATTCTAATGTGAAATGTGTCTTGGGGAGTGTACTTCTGCTAATGTGGAGAAGCTTTTGTGACTCCAGGGGGAGCTGTGTGAAGTCTGATACATTGCCTCTCGTGATGTCACTTGAGTCAGCGTCGGTTTGGGCAGAAAACTAGAGGTTTGAAAATGAAAACAATCCTGGAGGTGTGTAGTTGAACGTACCAGACCTCTGCAGACCGCTTTTCAGGGAGCGCTAGTGGGAGGATAGCCGCTCAAGGCTACATTAGCGACAACTACATTAACATTAACGACAACTAAACACACTTGAATCTCTGACTGAACTGCCAGTGTTCAAGTTGCAGTGTGAGAAATGTAGGCGCCAGGTTTGTTGGTTGAGTATTTCTCTAATTTCCCTGCTTACACACTTCAATATGAATATCCTTTTGGGGTCATTATGCTATTTGATGGCGACATGCTGGATGCCGTGCTAAAAAAAACATTTTCACCAGGTGATAATCTCAACCTGATCTCATTGGAAGGCGTACAAATAGCATTTCTGTGTATTAAGGTTTTCATGTGTCATTTTACGGCATGTCATTGCCGTGAAACGGTGGTTATGTGTAAGGAACAGATCTACGGAGACGGCACGGTTAAGTTTAGACAACAAAACCACTTAGTTAGGTTTTGGAACAACATCATGGTTGAACAACAACACCATCACTTTGGGACACCGGCCTCAAACACAAGTCTCCTGGTTGCAAGTACCTACATTGAGATATTAAATGATGAATTAGATGAATTAAAAAAGTAAGTAAAGT